>NC_064305.1:85854019-87054019 GCF_023373825.1 Bactrocera dorsalis
GCAAAACATCACGCGATTCATTCGCCAGTTAACGGTCAAAATGCTTAACCGAGTCTTCGAAAATTGGACTCAACAGATGGACCATCTGAGACATAGAAAAATACAATCTTCAAAAAATAAATGCCAAAGAATGTTCTTTCGAATGATAATAAACATTCCCCATTAAATTTAAAGTTTCTGTGTTTTTTCTTTAAAAAAGTAGGGAACCTCGAAATGGATCATCCTTTATTTACTAATGTTTACGCCTTTCCTAGATCATTGTCGAAAGCTTTGAGCTGGTGATTCTACTGCTAGAGAATAGGGTAAATGGAACTTATTTTTTTACTGACATCCGGTAGGGTAAGTTTTACGCTAGTAACATATGTATCTTTATTTCAAGTATGATTTATGTACTGAATACATTGTCGCACTGTTCTAGAAATAGTAGACAAAAATCACCAATTTCTATAAGGTTGCTCAAACGGAAATCTGGAAAAATCTTCGAAGAGTTTACGTTCTACTTATCTAATCGTCTTTCAACCAAAAACAAATGAACATATAAATTCATGTGTATAGGTGTGTACACGTATGTCAATTACCAAAATATGAATGCCACCAGATAGGTTTCCGATGACTCAGTCTTGTCAACTTGCACGCAAGCAACTGATAATTCGCCAAGAACATTCAACTCCGCTGATTAATTGTCGAATCGTTGTAGATGCTGACGAAATTTTCGATAGAGACTATACCAAATACACATATACGCATATATTAGTAAGTATGTTTACAATATCTTCATACGTCTTCTATAAAAAGCCTACACATATCCGCTGCGTTGTATAGTTTGTGAGTGAGCTTGTTATACGGTGCAAACATGAAGTTCGCAACTTTCTTTTACTTTCTTGTTTTGGCCTTTGTCGCCGATGCAGTAACGATCGACCTCAGCGTATACGATAATAGTGAGCCACTGGAACCAATGCGGCCACAGGAACCACTAGAACCACTGGAACCAATACGGCCACAGGAACCACTGGGGCCACCGGGACCATCTGTGGGTGTAATGATTGCAGAAGAGCCGGCTTTGCATCCCCCATTTGAAGACGAAGAATCAGATCAATTTAATTTTGACGCGCCATTGGGTCACATTGAATATAATAAGCCGGAATATATACCCGGTTATGTTCCGAAACCAAAATATCCAGTCAGAAGAGTTTAATGTGGTTATTATTTGATTAAAATAAAATGTGAAGCAGTGAAGAATGTGAAAAATTATAAAATAAAAACTTGAAATTAAATGTGTTTTTTTTTATGAAAAAGAAACATTACAAGGCCTTTCAGGTGTAGTCTATAAAGGATATTTGTGTAGAACCCACAGGCTTAGGGAGATCGCTTCGCTGCAACTTCAAGCGAATCTTGCGTGCGGTCCCAATTATGAACTAATATTAGGGAGTTTTTCTTCGAAGTCTTTGTTATCTCCCTCAAAAAAATCATAATTTTTTGGCAATTCTGTTTTTTATTCTCAGAACGCATTTCATAATAATTTTTTAGTCGTGTCTCTACTGACTTCTTCAATTTGGACGATTGGTCCTTGCTTTCGACATCACAATCACTTACTTAGGGATTGTTGCTTTTTTATAGTCATTGCATATATCAATATTATCTCTGACGTCATTCAACAGCTCTAGTCCTTCTGATGAGTAGATCGTTTAATGTTAATTCAACCAATCCTCAATATTTTTTTTCCATTCTCCAATGTGATATAGGAATTAAATTAGTCAATAGGAGGTTCTTCATTAGCCGTATCAATATTTTTAGAAGCTCCTAAGATTTTTATATATCTTCTTCTACTCTGGTTATTTCAAATCTTACTATTAACCTTTCAATAGTTTCTGAATGACCTCCGATAAAAAGAGGCTGTGATTTTAACAAGGGACCATTGTAGAACAAATTGAGCCCGACATTGGTTCCTCATATATTTTTTGTATGCTCCTACTTACTAACATATATACTTCCTCATACACAGGTCTTTCACTTACAATCAGCAATATTCGCAGAATATTCTACAAAGACTTGTTGAATGAATGCCTTCAACCTTGACGGTTGCAAACAACATTCTTCAATGACAACTTCAAGTTGAAAAAAACAAAAATAAATCTGTATTTCCACTGATTTGCTGAAATGTTTAATGAAAGGCTAAGAAATCTGATGAGTTCATATAAACGAACACGTTGGAATTAATTAAACTTCGTTCTGCGGAAGCTGCAGACAACACTACAGACACAAATTGAAGCTGATAAGATAAACGTGGTAAACAGAAGTATAAAAACTGATGTGCAAATGCACTTGTCTTGTCAATAACAAAAGCTACCATCGTCGTTTCTTCATCAACCTTTAGTTATAATCTACTTTTAATAGTATTCCTCATATATTTAGTTTGCCAAAGTGAGTATTTTCAGAGAATTTTTAAAGTAGAAGAAAACGGGTATGATAGAAAATCTGTATACTTCACTTATAAATCGTGTTAAACTTGTGGTAAGAAACTCATTTGAGATTACTTTGAAAGCAGTGGGAATTTTGTGTTCTAAGAACAAATCTGAATATCCACATTGATTCATGAGTTATGCCGATGGACAGTGCATCTATCCAGCATTTTCGGAGAAGTCTTAACAATTAAAGATGAGAACTGTAAGAAGAAAATCTGTTTTAAAGAAACAGTAGAGAATTCGGCTTGGCTGTTTCCGGATCTAAAAGATGGACGTTACGCCCCCAAGGGCCACATTCCGAAATACAAAGCTTTCTGCTCGACTTGCACCCATGTTCTATGAGACCACTCATCAGCAACTCGGTATAAGGGAACTGTGGGACGGTATTTTAAGCTCCCTATGTACAGCTGCGAGCGAAACCAAGATACCGAGAGTTGAAAAGGGAAGCGAGTCACATTTGCAGACAAAAACAGATAGAGGCCGAAATGCGTGAGTAGGGGGTAGTGTTCGAAAATTCTACGAAAAGATGGGGCGACTAACGGAAGGTTTCAAGACCGGAGCATACTATTGTAGGACCCAATGTGGTGATCTAGTGGCTGATGTTCAGTGCATACTGAAGTTATGGAGGGAACACTTCTACAGACTGCTGAATGGCAGTGAAAGCAGAACACCAGACGTTCCATTGCCTTAACATAAAGAATTTCGAATAGCAATTACCCGCCTGAAGAACAACAAAGCGGTGGAGCCAATGGATTATTGGCCGAGCTATTCAAATATGATGGAAAAGAACTGGCGAGGTGCATGTAACAGCTTCTGTGCAAGATATGGTCGGATGAAAGCATGTCCGACGTTTGGAACCTAAATGTGCTCTACCTAATCCACAAAAAAAGGGATCCAACAACCTTCGCCAACTACCGTGGGATAAGCTTCTTTAATATCGCTTATAAGGTCTTATTGAGAGGTAGTGTAAAAAAGACTGAAGCCCAACGTCAACAAACTGATTGGACCTTATCAGTGTGGCTTTAGACCAGGAAAGTCCACTATCGACCAGAATGACACACATCACTTCTTTGTCGATTTTAAAGAAGCTTTTGGCAGCACAAAAAGGATTTGTCTCTGAACTTGGTATCCCCGCAAAGCTAATAGGGCTGCGTAAACTGATGTTGAGTAATACCAAAAGCTCCGGCAGGATCGGGAAGGACCTGTTCGAGCCGTTAGATATCAAACGAGGTTTCAGAAAAGGGAACCCCCTATCGTGTGACTTCTTCAACCTATTGTTGGAGAAAATAATACGGGCTGCAAAGCTACATAGAGAAGGTACTATATTCTAGAGGCGTATGCCAAAGTCCAAACTCTACGAGTACCTCATCATTCCCGTCTTGCTATATGGTGCGGAGGCATGGACAATAGCATCATCTGTTGAGTTGGACTTAGAAGTGTTGAAGAGAAAAGTTCTGCGGAAGATTTATGGTTTTGCACCATATCTGAAGAAATTGTTTGAATCAGATTACTATTTAAGTTCTCGACATGTTCGACTGCCTCTTCGCTGCTGATATATGTCATCTTGTTGCAATGGTTAGGGACAATAGTGAAAATGAGTAAATATTTCAACCTTATTTAATTTGCATCTTAAATGCACTAATTCTTTGCAGGTGCAAACTCTTAAAGCACACATACACACGTTGACTATGTTATTGAATACAGCATTCATGAGCAGACATAATCAGTTTGCCATTTACAAGCTATTTGTTGGTTCGCTTAATTAGAAATTAATTAGTAGACACGTATGAAGCCGAATTAGGCAAATACAAATTAGCACAACAGCAAACAATAGTTCGGTTCCTTATAATAATTCGCAGAACAATGCAATGTATACCCACACACATACATATGAATGTGTGTCTATAAAGAGGAGGCTGTGATTATATTTCGAAAATTGAGTATATTAAATTACTTAAATGGACCGTGTACTATTTGCTCGGTTGCGTGTTGTTGCAAAGTAATTAATTTACTTAGAATTGGAGTTGAATACATACAAAGTCTAGCAGCAAGGAAGCACCTAAATAGGGCGGAAACAATTATTAATTTATGATACCGATTCAGTATATACTAAAAACTGCAAGAATCTATCGCTGGAACAGCTTAGAGGGATTTCAGTAAAATTACTGCTTGGTTCCACAAATTAAAAAAAAAAAAATATTTTTATAAATGGAATTTAAATTTGTCAATTGTATTGAATTGTATAAAATATTTGTTTCCTTTCGTCAATTATTCAAGGTATGCATGCATTTGTACTCTCAAAGAAATATTCATTTACTCACTTGGGCAGTTTGCCATTGTCTTCCATGCAATTCGGCAACTTTTATTGCCTCAAAGCAACTGTAAGTCCTCTCCAACTTCCACTTTGTTTTCGTTGTTCGCTTCGAATGCCTTTGTATCTACATATACAAGAGTGAGTGTGCACAAATGTGCCTGTAAGTCACATGGCGTATGCCAACCAGTGCGTATACGTAACTTTTTGTAGTACTTGTGTACCTGCCTGTACATTTTTACAAACATTTGTACCATGAGCGTCAAAAAAATTTCCATATATCCCTGTATGAGGAGTTGTCAATGTAAGTGTAACAACAGTAGCACTCAAACGAGCAATGTTACTACTACCAAAAGCAACAATTTTTGGTATGAAGCAGACTGAAGTTAAAGCTCAAGCATCTTTTCCAATTGAAATGTATTTCTGGTTTTCAAATATTTTACTAAGAAGTTGTTTTTTCCATACTTGCATATGGAGAGGTTTGTGTCTTGGGTAAAGATTATAATACCTACCCTTTTGAGTCTCAGCTCTCCAGATAAACTAGCTAGAATTGAAATTAGTTGCCTTATTATATTTAAGGGAAAATAACGATCTCAACTTGTAATTTGTCTGTACCGAACTCTTAGATCTTTTTGACGACAGTTGTATCTGCTGTTAGGTGTGCTCCGCTCTCCTTTTACTATTTTTTACCAACTTTTTTTAGCACTCAAACGACAGAGATGAAAATTAATTAAATTAATTTTTTGAGACACTCTCACACCTTGCAAATACAAGCCACCCGATTTCAAAAATTAATAAAATATTCATTTAGATTTCAATGAATATTTTGAAATCATAAAATTTAACGACACAAGTTTCAAACAATCAAATTAGCACGCTTCTGCTAACTTTGCTCAACACTTTGTAAGCGGAAGTGACGCGGACAGCGGCAACGGAAACGCCATACTCATAGTCATAGTTATGAACCACGAAAGGAGCCACAACTGGAAAACTATCACAATGAAACAACTTCATTGTCATTATAACTTAACGCCACCAACATAGTTGACCTCACGCACCCGCTAACAACAGCTCACTTTATTGATGACACAGCCACCACTCTGAGCCAGCAGGTGGGTATGCGGCACACGCAACACGCCATTGTTGTCCACTAATTGGATCCGCTGCGAAAATGACTTGAAAATGTTCTAAACTAGTTAGTGAAATTATTTAACAACTTAAGTTCTCATAATGACGCGCTGCAATGCTGCCTGTTGGCGCAGCGGTGACCACAGTTTCAGCGCGCGGTCCTCCACTGCATCACTGCACATTGTGCTGAGCGTGGTTGGCAACATGACTAAAGTGCACACCTGCACATATCTAGAAGTGATATTTACTTGGCACTCAACTTTGTATATAAATTATTGCGCTGCTGAGAGATGGCGAGCGATACTCGTTAGCTGACAATTAGGCACACCGGAAAATTGCAATGAAATTGACAATTGAAAATCTCCAAAAATTTCTTTGCAATTATCCACGGCGTTGAACTGGCAAAGTGCTGATAATTGGAAAAGTTCGACTGTTGGTTGGCAGTGTACACATTGGCCAACATTTATATGTGCTGATGGCAAGCGACAATTTCATTAGTTAGCAAATAGCCAAATGTTGGGTGTAAGTGTTGGTGGTGAAGGGGTTCTGAAAGAGAATTTGACAGATGTCAATCTTTCTCTTATTTGACTGTGAGTGCATGCGAGTATGTAAACGATGATCCTGAGTTAAGTTCTTTTTTCGCAACTGGTTTACCATATTGTCATTCCTCAGCTCGTGAAAAGCACTATTAATTTCTAATAACTGTAATAGGATATATAAACTGCTGATCCCAATGGAAATATGTCTATGAACATCAAACACTATTCACTGTTACTATTTTATTATTTATAATTTATTTTATCACTGTGTACATACATATTAAATAGGTGGCAACCCTTTTTAAAAATATGCTTGAGAGTTATATTTCCAAAACTTGTTTCGTTTAAGAATTATTTGTTATTTTGTGTTTATTTTTTTTTGTAGAATTTTAATAATATTAAAATATAAAAATGGTGGCAACCCTACTCACAAATATTTTCAACTATAAGTTAGCTTGAACCTCTTTAGTTTGTTAGTTTAACCGCTTTATAAAATTTATTCGAATAGTTTTTGAAACAAGTGGCAACCCTTTTTAAAAATATACCTGAGAGTTGTATTTCCAAAACTTGTTTAGTTTGTTACCTATTTTGTATTTTGTGTTTTTTTATTTTATAATTTTTATTGCATTAAAATATAAAACTAGTGGCAACTCTACTCACAAATATTATCAACTGCAAGTTAGCTTGGACCGCTTTGATTTGTTAATTTAATTGCTTTATGATTTTTATATAATTAATAAACTAGTTTTTAAACAGGTGGCAACCCTTCCCAAATTTTTTAAATCTAGTTTCTAAACATCTTAGCTCTAATATCCATTTTGTATGTTGTCTTTATATGTATGTATATATAATTTTTATTAAATTCAAATTTTCAAATAATTGGCAACCCTTCAAAAATTCCATTTCCAAAATTCCAACAAATATTTTTCATTTAGTTCTTTAATTTGATACCCATATTGTATATTCAAATTTTTTATTATCAATTTTATTGCACTCAAATATAAAACTGGTGGCAACCTTCCTCTCAAAATATTTTCAACCGTAAATCAGCTTAAAACACAGTTTTAGTCTGCTATCGATTATATTCAGTTCAAAATTTTCAAATATTGGGCAACTCTTTTCGAAAATATCTCCAACAGAAATTTTTCATTTAGGCCATTGGTTGCGCAACCATTTTTTAATAATTTTTTAATGTATATCTCAGCTATATAGTTCATAATATCAAAAGAACCTTAAACTACTCCTGCACATTTCTCTGTAGATTCTACAACAGCGACCTGTTGTCTGCCTATCCTCACAGCTCCTTCAACACCATCCACTTGTAGAATCCCGCAAATTAATTAAGAAGCTGTCAATCGTTCTTTAGTCGCCTCCCCTCGTCGCACAGTGATTTATGTACGGTTCATAAGAGCAAGAGCACATCCTCGCTCTCAAGTTTGATTGAATGCGTGGCAAGTGTGTGTATGTTTGTGTGCTATTATTGTAAACCAAAGCAGATGGCAGAGAGCGCTGATGGAGTTGGCTTTTGCACGCAACTGGGACAACAAAAGTGGCAGTGAAGTCGCATCCATTAGCAATTCCCCATCGTGAGAAAATGAAATCTGTGGGGGAGTTGCTAATGCACTTGTATCTATATATACATATATACATACATATATATATGTGAATGCGTTAGGGTTGTTTAAATTTGTTTTGATTTTTGTTGTTAAAGCTTTTTTGGTATATGGAACGACTCGAACAAATATTTTTTCACTCCAAAACATAATATTATTGTTTACACTAAAATATTTTTAAATGAATTTCATTAATTCTGAAAGTTAATAATCTACAAAAAATTTATTTGCGATAAAAATTTTCCAAAATTTCTTTCCTTATAAATGCTGAAAATTTTTCTTAAGTAAACTGAAGCTAAATTTTACTTTATAATTAAATAATTTTTTTGTTATCACCGTCCTCACCCTACCAAAAAATTCTATATTTATTGTATCTGGGCCATATGTAAGCTTTGCTGAGTTCTGGCGTGTACTTGTGGCAGATTGCAAAGAGAAGAGTTAGGAAATGAGAATAATAATGAGTTAAAGTGTTAATAGTCGCGTCTAGCGTCGCGTAAGAATAATATCATTTTTGTAAAACTAATTTCATTTCTGTGGTGTAAATAGTTATAATAATAAAATGTAAAATTCACTTTAACAACGTTCAAATTGTTTATATTTATTACTTTCTGAATAATAATAAACTGGAAGGTTTGGTTTCTGGGAGTGATAGCGATTCTGGTTATCAATACCGTCTCTCGTTTGGCTTCTCCAGTAAGAATGTTGACCTGGACGAGTCAGTTCCCATCACCTGGAACTTGCTCTAATATTATTTTCTCAATTTTTTC
The DNA here is from genome assembly GCF_023373825.1 of Bactrocera dorsalis. NCBI lineage: Eukaryota > Metazoa > Arthropoda > Insecta > Diptera > Tephritidae > Bactrocera > Bactrocera dorsalis. The sequence continues at coordinate 85,862,840 of NC_064305.1, forward strand.
TATCTATTCGTTTCTGGTCGCTATGACAACTCTTTCGTACAACCACTCCTCGTTAGCGAAGATTGTAAACTCGGAAACACTTCATTATTAAGGTTATCTTCCGAGCTAAAACGTTGCTAAATGGGCTGTCAAAGGTTTTTTGATAGTTTGTGACCGTCAACAGGCGAACTTCGCCAATGGTGTAGCCTTGCGGCATGGCGTTTATCGCATCTTAGAAAGATTGCGGCTATTTCGGAGAAAGTTCAGCTTGAAAGTTTTGCTGGTGCCTGCTGGTACGTCCAAGAAAGAGAGACCTCCTTGTAGCCTATGTGTTAATCTAGGATGCCAGCTAACTCTGTAGAAAATTTTATCAAAATCGCCTTTGCTGTTTATTCGTGAAGAAGTAATAAACATACACACTCCAGGGTAACAACTTGTGTATTCTTTGCTTGGGTTTTATTTTCCCAAAGACTTTTGACTCACAAATGACAAATAAGTGACAACATTTTGAATTAAGTTACGCAAATGTGAGTCTTAATATATGATTAAATTATTGGAAAGTCCGAAATTTCCGAATTAATCTACCAAAATCATTATAGAGGAAGTTCTATATAAATTATAGTGTTTTCTGGTGGGTTAGATTTTAAGTGCTTAAACTTATTTCACACAATTGAGAGAAGTGAAATCATTACCACTCATAATACCATTCTAAACTTTGCATTGGAACATTTCTTTCAAAATACCTGACGTGAGGCCTCTGTGCCTCCGAGTCAAAAAGTGTTTCCTTTGGGCTAAATTGATTTAATGAAGTGAACTTTTCAAGTTGCGTGGTATAATTAAAAAGGAAAAAAAGCATTTTCTCTTCTACACAATTGTAGTCAGCAAACATGTTTTGTAGCGAAAATGAAGACTTTGTTGTAGCAACCAAACGAACGTAATCATTCTCAATGCTTTTCTTTGCTTTGCTATAGCCTTACACACTTGCGTGCCATTGTATTTGTATGTACACAAAATTACGAATAGTAATCACTCAAAGGCCTTAAAGTTAAAAGTCAAACTGCACAACTCAAATCTAGGAAAAATTGCGATTTCTCCTTTTCTACAACGAGGCATTGTAATAGTTTTGAGTTACTATGACTGCCAACAATTAAAATGCACGCAATTTCACTCGTCGTATGTGTGGCAAATGGCTGAGAAAAAGAAAGCAACAAAGCAAAAACGTAAAACAAAACCGAGTTAAGGTAGAGCACAATAGTGATTTGTTGTTGCCATTGCTATTTCTTTTCACTGCGGCACACAATGCTTATTGTGGCACAGCTTGTTCCGCTTGTAAATTCGCATTTGCGTGTACCTGTGTGTGAGTGTTGGGTTGCAGCGCACTTTTTCTACAATTACGCACGAGGCGACTACTCGCTTGTGCACACATACATGTGCATGTATAACAAAAGCGAAATTCATATGAAGTAGCAATGCAGTTCCGGTTTGTTTTAAGCTTTTGCCTTCCGCGTGTATGTGTGAGTGCACACGTGAACACTCATTTGTATTGTGCTGGAGATCTTTTGAATGCCAAAGGAAAACAAGTGCAAAGCCAACGCAAATAAAAAGAAAAAACAAAAAGCTCTCATGAAAACAATTACAATGCCGCATGCGACAATGGCAAGCAGCGGGGAAAAAAGTGAAGGAAGCGGAGAAAATAATAAGGAAATTTCTGTGCAAACCCGGAATTGAGCTATTTTTCCTATTGTTGGCTTGTAAGCAGAGTTTGCTGTTAAGAGCGCGCGTTTTTGTTTTGTAAGTTTCGGGGGACCTTCTTCAAAGCGGTTGAATGTTGGAGTTTCAAGGCGAGTTTGGCATGGTTGAGACTCAGCGTGTTTTGATTAAAAATGTAAAATTTATTGGCTATTAGGGTTAATTATGTAGCGCATCGGTCGTAATTTAGTTTAATTTTGTTTTTTAGGCGTTAAACTTCCTCTTTTTGTCTGATGGCTTGTTTGAGAATATTAGAAAGTGTGTTGGTACAACACTTTGACATTTTTGGATATATTTTTTGAAGCTTATTAAGAATGCATCACAAAATTGTGAACTGTAAAATGAGGTTCGGAGAAAAAACCCCAAGAAACTCGAAGGATTTGTGACCTAGCCAAAGTTGGGTATTGAAGTCAAAATACTCTTGCTTATTGTTATAAATTCTGGAAATAATTATACTATACGAGTACAAGTACAAGTAAAGACAGAATAAAATAAGTCAATGTAAGAAATTCATTCAACATCCATTACTGGGCGAGATTTAGAAAGTTTTTGGCTCCAACCAACTTTCATTGAGGGGTTAGGAGTGGTCAGAACTTTCCAAATATTAAATTTAGATTTTTTTAATTTCCTTAAAGTATAATATCTCGGGAATATTCTCTGAGAATTTGAAGTAAATACAACATATATTCTTCGAGTTATTCGATAATTTGCGATTTTTTGAAACCCGTAAACCCATGTTACTCTTTAAAGAAGATTTGGATTTTATATTTTGGGTACTCTTGTCTCTTGTAGAAAAGCTTTTTTGAAGGAAACTTCAAATCAAATTCTATAAGAACCACTTATTCTAAGCTTCTAAGAAAACAAGCGGTTTTTCGTGACAATCATATACATATGTATGTATTTCGATGATGATATTTTTGTTCAATTATGTTGATGACAATGTCAGCTCTAAATCAGCATAGCTTCACTCACGTCATTTCTATTCAGTTACAACACCGCAATACAAGCAAATATTTACTCTACTTTTCAAATCTGATCGAACTTGAAAGGAATAAACAAACTTGTATGAGTGTACGAAAAATAAATCTTTTATAGAAAAAGATTTGCTTATGTATTTATAACGACCCATACACACACATATAGAATGAATAAAATATGGCAACTCTGGACCGCATAACAAGACATTGCAATTGCTTTCGTGGAACAAAGAGCTCAGGAATTACTTTATTTTTGTAACTTATTTATAACCAAACAAAAACCGCAAGCTAGAGAAAATAACTGTATTAACATACATACATATTAAGCAACAACAACTGTTCACTTCGAGTTGTTTTAAATAACAGAGAAGAATATAAATTTCATGACAAAATCAAAAGACTTTTCACTGAATTCAAATGGATTAGTCTACACACGTAAGTTTTGCGTAGTTATACATGTACAGTTAGTTATAAATATAAATATGTAGCTATAAATATGTATGTAGATATGTTATGAAACAAATACTTGCACAAAACCGTTGTTCCATCCTACTTGAGATTTGTGGGAATTTGTTGAACATTTTGTTATATTGTTTTGATTTTATGTTACAACTAGATATTGGTATGTATGAATGCTATATATGTATTTAATTCATATATGTATGTATATATGTATATTGGTATATTTTTTTATATTTTTTGAACATGCTAAAAGGCTTTTGTTTATTGTTATTTGCATCCCAATTTGTTTTACTTAAAAGCTTTACTGAATTTAATACGATAACTGTAACAACAATATTTTTCAAATTAATTTTTTCATTTAATTCAAGTTGTCTTAATAGAATTAATGTTATGACAAGAGATTCTTATACAATTTTTTTTTCTCTCTGCTGCTCAGTCAGTATTAATTTCGTATACGTAGGAATTATTCGCAATACCTAAAGCGCTTCAATTATAAAATTACATGTATTAAAATGTTAAAAATTATGCTTAAATATATTTTTGTGAATACTTCTGAATGTTTGTCTAACTGTCAGTCCGTCCATCTGTTCGTGCATGGGAAACCCTGAGTAAAAAGTTAGTGCATCTCATTTAACATTTGCCTTGCAACTATGAGCAGACTAAGGACAGAATATAATCACTGCCACTCTCATAATATACTTTATATATATATGTATATATATATTATATACATATATATATATATATATATACATATATATATATATACATATATTGATGCCAGGTCATACTGTTATGTCAATATTTTACCGATTTTGACAAATTTGTATATAATGCTATGCTATTTGGTTGGTTTTTTACAAGAAATGCCATATGATCAAATTTGACCCTGACTGGTCCATTTCAATATTTTACCGATTTTGACAAATTTGTGAGTAACGGTATCATTTGGTTCGTTTTTTACAAGATATATCATATGATCAAATTTGACTCGGACTGGTCCATTTAAATTTTTTACCGATTTTTACAAATTTGTAAATAATGCTATTATTTCGTTCGTTTTTACAAGAAATACCATATGATCAAATTTGACCCGGACTGGTGAAACGATACAAATTTTTCTTCCTAAATAGAAGTGTCAATGTCTGGTCAAAATACCTGAATATTTCACAAATGACTTCGATGCTTGAAAATATAGCTAAGAACCCGCTTGTATTGGCTCAGGAGGATATTTTAAAAGCGACAATAAAAATTTGGTATTAAATTATGTGAAAAAGTAGTTTTTTCTCAGTCCGGGTCAAATTTGATTAAACGAAATATTTCAGCTCAGAGTCAAAAATAACCTAAATCGCGCTTTGCCGTCCCTTCATCTTCGAAACCCGAATCTGATTACCCGTCTTTCCAAAATTGGAACAAATAAAGCCGGCCACCTCCGAACATCTGTATTATATAAAATAAAATTGAACAAATTATTTCTCGCCCCTTTTCTTCGTTTATCTTTTATTATTTTCCGTGGACTTAAGTTCACTAGAAATGCGTACTCGTATAAGTATACTCATGATATCTATTGGTCTACTGAATTTTTTTTCGAATATGGTTCCATTACCGTTTATTGAAGTTGTATTCCGGCTTCGGCACCTAAAGCCGACGGTATGGATCAAGTATGTTCGGTTGTGGCGCCTTATCCAAAAAACTTGGCTCAACAGCAATAATAGGTTTCTCCAGCTCTGCTTCAGGTTCCGTGTTTATTGCTTCATGTACAAATTCGGGATCTATGAGAACAACAGCTTCCTTATTCTCCTTTTGAGTCTCTGATTTCAATTCAACAGGTGCAGAATTATTCCCCACTACGTGTGCTTTCTCAGCCAATATCTGCACTTCTTTTTCCAGGTTCACTTGAGGCTGTGGTTGTGACTGTGCAATGCCAAATATTGGTCCTTGTAACTTATAGCCACTGATCGAAAGCATATTGGCAGAGAAAGCCAAAGCTAATACGGTACAAGCGATTGTGAACTTCATGTTCTTCTTGTGGGTGTGTGAAGTCAGAGACTGCTTTGGCGCTGACATCAGCAAATCTTTTATACGCAAATAAATTAAAGTTTAATGTTGTTGTATATTGTGGTGTGTATTGGCTCATACATTGTCTCATTGGAAAGTGACAAAAAGACGACTTTGTTGTTATTAAATTGGCTTGTTGAGAGTTCAAATCGAGCTCACATTGATAAGATAAGCATTAGTTCTTTGTTCAAAGCCGTTAAATATGTGTTGCTTACTTGTTTTTAGGAAATATTTGGCATGTATTTGTTGACATTAGGGTAAGCCACAAATGATGATTCCATCGGCCCATAAACCATACCAAATCGTTGTTTTTTGTGGTTGAAATGGCAGCTCTTGAATCTGTTCAGGTCCTCTTCGTTCCAAATGTGGCAATTTTGCTAGTTTACATACCCATTGAGCCAGATATGAGCTTCGTCTCTGAACTAAATTTAGCTTGAAAGAGTCGGATCTTCTTGGAACTTTTCAAGATCCCATAGAGCGAAGCGATGTCGCTTAGGAAGGTCGAGCTTCAGTTCTTGCATAAGCTGTATTTTGTAGCTTTCATCTCGACGTAAAATGAGGCAAGTCGTTTCAGTATAATCGATTTTCAGACAGCAACAGCCACGGGTAACCTTAAAGTGGCAAGTGAGCGCATTTTCAATGCGTGCAATGCAAGTGCCACACTTTTATACATAGCGTATCATACACCTATACGTACATACCGCAAATGCTCATGAACTCATAATATTCCTAGGTATTTTATGGTGTGACATGTCATTAATGGCATTTTGTTGTTTTTGCTATCGTTGTTGCCAATATCGCTTCGCCACTTCAAAAGCGCCAGAAAAGCACATTCGCGCACAAGGAAATCCATAAATTGTTTACAAGCTGCAGGCGACAAGACGCCCCAACGCGAAACGCTTCGACGCCGACAATGCACTCGAGCGCAACGAGACTGGAGCGCGCAATTTGCAACACCAGCGGGATATGCAACTGAGCTGAACGAACATTCACGAAGTGACAATGGGCGCAAATATTGAGTGCTGACGGCTGACGGAGTTGGGAGGCTCAAAATGTGACTACCTACAACTGTGACGGGGGTTCGAAACCTAAGGAAAGGCATATAGTAATATATAACATTATAGGAAATATTTGAAAAGTGGATAACTCTCCTTGGATGATGTCAGTGTTATAAACGCCAACAGCTTCTCAACACATGTAAAGTTCTATAAAGCAGTTCAAGATTGCGTGGCGCCCCACGAAAAACAGGAAAAGTTCGGCCCAATATTTGTTTTAGTTTAAATTCCTGAATATTTGTGTGCTTTATACACCTTTTTATAATATTTACTGGAATATGTATGTGTAAGGTGCTTATGCAATGGAGCTTTAAATAATATTCGCCATCTCTTTAGTGGTTTCGTTGCACGCTGTTGCTACTTTGCTATTGTTGTGGTTATTATTTGAGTTGCCACATGTTTTAGTGTTCATCACTTAGCAACTAATTTTGTTTTTGTTTACTTAGGTTGCTACAAAGATTGTTTTTCTTTACCTCCTACTTTTAGGTGAATATTCACATTTACCTTTGACCGTTTTCAAGAATAGAGGACTAAGAATATTGCAACGGTAAAAGTAGATATAAAATTTTATCACAAAGTGAGAGAACTAGAGAAAGTATGCCACATTCTATATATTTTTGGGTTAACTTTCATGATTCAATTTGACTCATACTGGTCACGTGGTGAAGTTTGAAGGAGCGAAAAGTTTGACTGGCACTTCTTACTATCGGACAAGAAATTTAACCATGAGTTTGAGTTTGTGTTTACAAAATCATTAAAAAGTCAGCAGATGGGTTCTTGGAACTCTACTTTAACGTGATCTTGGAACTCTACTTTATCATAAAGAGAAAATCGTCGTGTTGGGGCGAAAGCAGAGCATATCATAATCATTTATGGATCAACTCCACAGATTTCGGTTAATGTTTTGGGTATAGAGCGTGTCAATGCTAGATTCGTACTAAGTAAAATACTTGAATCGCTAGCAAAAGTTAAGGATACATTTATTGGATGGACAATTACTGGTGACGAGATCCGGGTTTATGAATATGATGTCTAAATTGTCTAATAATCTAGCGAATGACGATATTCTATTCGCTAGATTTGGCTTCATGTTACTTTTTTTTCTGTTTTTGAAATGGAAATATACGTTCAAGGCACTGAGGTCATCCTAGACTTAGAACAAGTATAAGGAAAATTGAAGTGGTTGTTTTGGCTCAAAAAGAGCCTACTTTGACGGAGGTATTACAATTGTTTTTATTATTTATAGTAGGAGGAAGTATCGAAAGCCGGAGTGTGGAACTTTCATCCGCTAAACCTAATCTAATCCCAACTCAAAACTATCGCACGGAATCACCGGTTAAGTATTACTTCGTGGGAGCGGCAGCATCACTTCAATCGTGCGGACTGACGGACGCCTATTCTGTTTAATCTAATCGCAAAAGTCTCAGTTTTGTAATTATGAATGCTGAGGCTTCGTTAGCAGCTTTTCATTTCTCAGTCGACTGACAGATGAGCGTCATTAAATTATCGATCGTAAATCTAGCACCGCTATTGGTTTTTAGTTTATCCACTATATTTGAAAAGTGATGGTAATAAATGTTCAAAGTCTTCTATATACTCTCTACACGTCGGACAGTTTGGACAAATGTCATTGTGAAATATTTAAAGGTAGCTTCTAAAGCACCCATGTCCACTAAGTATTTGGGTCAGATGGAAATCCGGTCCCCATGTCATCTATGTATCCACGAGTGGATGTCCGGTATAAGTCTGTGGGTCCAGCGCCCTGCATTTTAGTTCATCTCTCTGGTTGTCAGAAGGCATCATACTGGGTAATACTTCATCATCGGTTGATATAGTCCGGAAAGCAAATATTACTCTCGAATTGCAGAAATTCTATGCACTGCAATTATTTATTTAGCGTACGCTTTTGTATTGAGATTCGTGAATTTGTTGTTTCTTGCAAGTCCGGGTCAAATTTGATCAGAATACCTTTCGACCGTTATCAAATTTAAAAAAAAAATTGTTTTGAGATTCGTGAATTTGTTGTTTTTTTTGCCAGTCCGGGTCAAATTTGATCACAATTCCTTTGGACCGTTATCAAATTTTGGAAAAAAAAAATTGTCCTTTTCAAAATATAATTTTGTACTAACAATTGACTCAATAACAAATACCTATTATAAGACTTACATTTCTTGTACCCACCCTCTTTGAATTCGCTCATATCCTAGTTTAAAAACTTCTATTAGTTCTTGGTATATAGATCTAGTAAAACTGATAAACTTTAATGGCATTATTTTTTCATTGAAGTAGTTTTTTGTCTTCCCAACACAAAATTTAAGTCACAACAATCATTTTATAGAATTAGAAGTTATTGTTAAGGGATGCTCACCAATCCCTTCACTTAACTCTCTTTAAGGCGCAGAGCTTCTTTCTAAGATAAGTAATCATATTTGCATTTGACTCATTGAACATTATAACTAATGAATATTAGATTATGCACAGTAAACAAACCGAAAGAATGTTCTAATAACAACCTCACTCTCCTACTCTCAATGCTGATTAGTATCAGCGAGCAAACCAACATTATAAGCCACCGGCAGCCCCAACTGTCGACACAACGGCGAAGGACGCAGCTGTGGCAATAACTAACGGGTGATTTTTTTGAGGTTAGGATTTTCATGCATTAGTATTTGACAGATCACGTGGGATTTCAGACATGGTGTCAAAGAGAAAGATGCTCAGTATGCTTTGACATTTCATCATGAATAGACTTACTAACGAGCAACGCTTGCAAATCATTGAATTTTATTACCAAAATCAGTGTTCGGTTCGAAATGTGTTTCGCGCGCGTGTTTTGTTCAGCGATGAGGCTCATTTCTGGTTGAATGGCTACGTAAATAAGCAAAATTGCCGCATTTGGGGTGAAGAGCAACCAGAAGCCGTTCAAGAACTGCCCATGCATCCCGAAAAATGCACTGTTTGGTGTGGTTTGTACGCTGGTGGAATCATTGGACCGTATTTTTTCAAAGATGCTGTTGGACGCAACGTTACGGTGAATGGCGATCGCTATCGTTCGATGCTAACAAACTTTTTGTTGCCAAAAATGGAAGAACTGAACTTGGTTGACATGTGGTTTCAACAAGATGGCGCTACATGCCACACAGCTCGCGATTCTATGGCCATTTTGAGGGAAAACTTCGGACAACAATTCATCTCAAGAAATGGACCCGTAAGTTGGCCACCAAGATCATGCGATTTAACGCCTTTAGACTATTTTTTGTGGGGCTACGTCAAGTCTAAAGTCTACAGAAATAAGCCAGCAACTATTCCAGCTTTGGAAGACAACATTTCCGAAGAAATTCGGGCTATTCCGGCCGAAATGCTCGAAAAAGTTGCCCAAAATTGGACTTTCCGAATGGACCACCTAAGACGCAGCCGCGGTCAACATTTAAATGAAATTATCTTCAAAAAGTAAATGTCATGAACCAATCTAACGTTTCAAATAAAGAACCGATGAGATTTTGCAAATTTTATGCGTTTTTTTTTTTTTTAAAGTTATCAAGCTCTTAAAAAATCACCCTTTAGCAACAACAGTAAACGGTTAAAAGCGACAACAAGTGAATATTTTGTTTGTAAGCAGCAACAGCATAATGGCGTGTACAACAACAGTATATGTACTGGCATGTACAACAGTAGGGATAACAACAACAGCATTAGCATAATAAACGTTGCTTAATTTACATTCACCATTATCCATAAATTGCGAGCGGAGCGCAAAAATACGGCAACCTTTGTGCGAAGTTGCCACGCAACAGGTGGCACGGCACCGTGATTGTCATACAATCTTGCGCCGCGCTGTTGGGGTGTTAAAGTGTTAAGCGCGACCGCCATTGTTCGTCTGCAGCAAAATATTGCGATAGAATTTGCGCTTTGTTCGCTCCGAACTTAATAATGGCGCAAGTTTTTTTGCTACGCTTTCTCATCTTTACTTACTCATATTATCTTTCGCTGTTCTTACGCTGCCGTGCACCGCAGCTTTGACCTCATTTATTTATGCGTACACATCTATTGCTTGTTATCTATAAGCTTATTTGGCGTTTTGCTGTTCTTCATGCTTTACTTGAGTATCTGGTTTGTTATTGATAGTACTGTTTGTTGGCAGGATTTTCATGCAGAAGTGGTAATGCCTGATAAGATTATATTTAATTGCTCCAATTTTGTTTAATATTTCTATTTCAGCTCTTAGTTAAACTAAGAAAATACCGAAGTTGCCCTTCATCAACAAAAAAGTTTCCGAAGACCAGTACAAAGCCTTCAAAGACGGTTGAGAGATCGTTGAAGACATGCCTCGCTCTGGACGACCTTCTACCACTTCAACCGATGAAAATATTAAAAAAGTGAAGGATATTGTGCTTGAAAATTATCAAGCAAGTGTTCGAGAGTTGGCAAGGGAGCTTGACATCTTCTCACGAATGATCTTGTGGATGTTTTGAGCATGAAACATTCGACTCGTCTCGATAAGGCTGAATGTTTTTAGATCTGAAGGCTATTTGAAGGTGACAAAAAATATATATGAATAATAATTAAATATTTTGCGTTTTATTTAGAATTTCCGGGTTGTTTTTTGGTCACAATGTATTTCGTATCGATCAGGATTATTTCAGGAGTTAGTGAAGATAACTGCGTTACTAACTCCCATTTAATCCTCAAAATTTTAGAGACTTAGCTGCATTTCGCTGGCAACATTATTAAAATTGGCTAATTTTTGTATCTTCTATCCATTTTCATTGAAAATATTATAAAAATTACAGTCAGCTGTTCATGAGAGTTTCAAACTCGCATAGCTATCGTCTGCCGCCTACAAATTTGGATCTGATTAAGTGCGCAGTTAATCCGGATTGACGCTACCGTCTGTCAAGGCTATTACAGAGAAATTTCTCTGATGCTCATGCTTTGGCGAGTATGAAGAGATTAAGCTCTAGAGCATGCACTGATTATGGAGAAGGCATACTCGAGAAACAGCAATTTTTTTGCTTTGTTTAACCAAACTCGAATTTATAAATCAGATTCTTGCAGCTGTTTGGAAATTTTACACTAAATATTATTTTAATATTAAATAGAAACATATACATTTGATATAACTATATCATTATTAAATAAATATATTTTATAACAAATTTTCCATAACATTTTTGCTTTATTTCTTCAATTCCCGTCCGTTCAGTTTTAAAACATTTCATGCCAAGGCTGCATTTCTTGGATAAGTTCATGCTCTCTCTCCAACTGCCGTCTAAATGTCTCTTGAGCCGCTCGCAGACCACTGCAGTCGTTGTACATCGATAGTGACATATCTTCCAAAATAGCTGCAATGGGTGGGCCCCTGCGTCCTTCAGGTTCAGTTGTTAGCGGTGCACTGGTTTCGGCCGGGTCGGGTTGTATGTTTAGAACCAATAATGGTATATTTGGATTGCGGAAAGTTCTGTGTGTTCCAAAAGGATCCATGGCTGATAGTTTTTCGGTTTGCTTTCTAGTTAAGTTTGATAATATTTGGTTTAGTTTGAGTCTCACTTATTGAAATCGTACTGACACTCAAGCGCCAGTTATAGTCGCTTATATATGCTGCGCTGCGACCACGTATCGTTCAGTCGAGCAGGTAGAAACAGTTGCAAGCATTGTTTTTCGGTTCACCCGCTTTAAGGATCATTACAAAAATACCGGCAGCTTAACCTTAATCCCTTTTGTTATAAGCTGAGTCATAAAAAATTTCCTGCGTTGTTATAGTTGTGGTAATAAAAAATATTTTTGGAGTAATTTTATGATCCCGTCTGTTTTTAAAGGATGTGCGACCTTGGGTGTGGCTTATGATCCATTGTTCATCGTTTTGTATAATGAATTTTCATAGAATTTTTAAGGTATTTTATAGATTTGTATGTATATATGCAAAAAAAATATGAAAATAATTTCAGATATTACTCTGCTTAGTATTTGAACCCAGCATCCACTCAGCCGCATTTATAGTAGAAGCTGAATCGAAGAAGGCTCTGATGGCCATCACGACGGAGGATTTTTCCAAGTGCTATGAGGACTGGAAAATTTGTTGACATAAGGGCGGGAATTACTTTGAATGAGATGAAATGGACGAAATTCACCTTTCAATTTGATCATAGCAGTATATACTCAATGCGTTTAGCTCTAGCGACTGCCTTGCCTCACAGTATCATATATATTCCTTTGAAAACGAAAAAAAATATTACCAAATTTCACTTTTCCAAGTTTAGCAGAATATCAAATTTCTTACGCAGGCACATAGCAGTAAACGGAACTTTCTTTAAGTTATGTGCTCGCATGTGTGTACATAAATATGCGTGCTAAAGGCAAACTACCTAAACGCTGTGTGTTTTTGTCGCTTTTTGGAAACTTTACCGTTGTCAAACTAAATAATTTCGCTAACGCAAATGCATAAGAACTGTGTCATGCGCTGGAAAATGATATGCGTGACACACAACACAAACACACATACAGTAAAATATATGCAAGAAATTTACATTGCTGCGACTTCTGACGCGTTGTTCGCAGGCGACAAAAAGCAAATATTTCATTTCCATTTCAAAATTGAAATCAAACTTCTTCCATCTTCAAGCAGATATTGCGTGCTAGAAATTCTAAATACACGCGCTCATGTTCGCATACACATTCAATATATAATATGATATCATATGATAATTATTTGGCGAAACTATTTCCTCGCAGGCGCTCGCAGCGTCTTAAGCAAATAGCAAAATAGCAATTTTCCATTTAATTTCACAGAATTTGTGTAAATTTGCATTCAGCTGTTTTGTTCGAGTTGAGTTTATCAATTTGTAGAAGAAATTCGAAAGTAATACTGAGTGTAATATGTACTTTTATAAGCCTGTATGTAGGGTGCACATTTGTACTTAATAAGAAAATACATCATGTCTATGAGAGACTATAGCCATTTCCAAGCTCGCGGAAACTACTTTTTTGGGATGTTGTTTTAAAAATGCATTTTATTTAATAAAGAAATAAACATTAATAATTTAACCATTTTATAACCAAAATTTATATTTATTTTCGAAATATTTTATTTTTCGAAAACAAAAAATTCATATTTCGAAATTCACAGGTGGCTATAAACCTTAAACGAATATCATAGATCCAAAGCTAAAATTTTTAATGCGAAAAAACCCAATAAATCGCTCATCCATGAGTAACACTAACACAAAGCAATTTTCATACCTGTGTGCCTTTTGCGTTAAAAATTATTTTGAAAATACTGTAGTAGTTTTACAGTTTGTAACAACAAAGCAAATGAATACGCCTCAAAGTAACCTTCATCAGCGTAAAGAAGCATTGTCTACCTGCACTTCACAATATTATACCGGTTACGTATACGCCATGGCGCACATTTTCTTATTATTTTTACGACTAAAAATGCATCAACTACTACTAAATAGCAGAAAAAACGCAAAAGAAAATTAATTATAATAGCTATAGTATATAATCTTTTAAAATACGCTTAATTTTAATACAAATTTTATTTACCACTACTCCTGCAATTTTTCGCACAATTTGCTTCATTCTAATCTGCTCAAAGCACTCTAAATGTTATTACTTAAAATATGCACGCCAAGCGCGCATGTAGAGGCGATATTTTTTTATATAAATTATGTACTTAATATTTCGCTACTGCTTCCTCTTCTCCTTCTTCTCAACTTGGTGTAGAAAAAATGCTGAGTAAATGTGAAAAAGTGCAAGGTCCAAGAAAAGTAAGTACACAATTTGCATTTCTAGGTATTAATGCTACTGAATTGTGGCATTAGGTGGTGAATAGTGAGTTAGTCTGGCGTTGGCTACGCCGCATTGCCGCCAAAGTTGCTGGTGTCAGGAAAAATTATGCTAATGTGTACATACTAAGTAGGTATATAGTATATATATCTGTGCAATCGCATTAAAAAAGAGAGTGTGTATCAGAGGTAAAGGAAAAACATTTCTGCAATGTCAGCTACTTTCTGGCGTTTTTTGTATACGTTCGTTTTGCGTTTTGCGTGATTTTCTCAAATGTAGACGGGAGGGAGGTTTAAAGAAATTATAATATTTTAAGCACATGCAAGAAGATGAAAGGGAAATTCAAATGAACTTTTTCTGTTTGAAAATCTGCGAATAGTGAGGTTGTTCGTTATGGTTTATTGAGGTTAAATATGCATTTATAAATATAATGAACAGAAATTTGACCTTGTCGCTCATCATTTCATATTGAAAAATATTTGTATCATAAAATTGTTAGGTAGTAAAAAATAAAAAGTACGATCTTCTCCTATTTATTACAACAATTCAATTCAAATGAAGCCTTAGATAGACTATACATATAAATATAAATAAGCGCCTTAACTTCGACTGACTGTACCTGCTGACCAAAGAAATCGTTTTGGTTAGGCTGTATATAAATGCGAGTATTAGCCATTTATGGAGACTTAAACTCTACAAGTAAACAGTTTGACTTTTTCGTTGCGAAATTTCTTTAAGGTTCGTGAGAAATTGAAAAATATTTTTGAATTGATTCCTGAATAGTTTTTGAGTTAGAGCCTACTAAAATATCATCATCCATCAGTTTATGTTTAGACGCGATTTTCTCGAAACATTATTTTTCAAATTTGTTTAAAAACATCTTTCGGAGCTTTTTTTTTTTTTTGGTTTTAACCGGGGAGAAAGCAAAAATCACTGCCACAGTGGACCAGATGGAGTTCAGTAACTAGGTTCATAAGGAGTAGTCATCCTTTAGGATGCCTGCGCTTGACGCGCATTTCATTTACTCCAATGTGTCATATCGTGAGGACGCCAGATACTTTCAGAGTAGGCTTGCCAATGTGGGACAAGTGCACAAGAGATGCTCTATTGGTTCCCTGGTGCCTTGCTCTAGACATTTCCTGCAGTCTTCTCGATCTGTCAGCCTCATTCTGCCAGGGACCAGTTAGTATAGGGTGTTAATAGGAATTTTGTGTATTTCTGACGTACCGTTTTTGCTCATGATTTTTGCAGTTTTGATCGTTCCATTAGGTTTTGATTTTCTTTGTCGTGCATGGGTTTCCCAATGTTGATCACATTTTCGGGTGTTAGCCGTACACCATTCTTAGCAATCTCGATCACTATTTCAATAACCTCGATGCTTTTGTGATCTGGCACCCAGTAGAAATAAAGATGCTTGCTTTTGACAACACTTTCCGTCGCTGCCCTGCTTCTCAAGACACTTCTTGCCGATATGCGATACGAGATTACTACCTTGATTGCTACTTGGTTGCCTACGTAGATGTTTGAAATTGCCTTCAGGTGCATTAGAGGCCACTGCTTTCGCAATAGCAAATACCTCAGTTTGAAACATACTGCAGTGGTCTGGCAACTTTAAAACCTTATTCCTAGCTCTGGACAGTATAAACTCGCACCAACTCTGTCCTCCATTTTCAAGCTATCCGTGAGAGAGAGAGAACATCTAAAACCTTTTGATCTTTCTTGATTAAATCATAATTGTGTTTGACCGGGTCAATGCAGATATAGATTAGAGTCCTATTTCGAAGCAGAAAATTACCAGATAATACCAGCTTATATGTGATCCGTAAGAGCTGTGAGCCATATACAAAACTTTGTTAAGAATGCCTACAAGCTCGCATAGTTCCGTTAAGTATGCGTGAACCCTCGCCTCTAAGCGTTTCTACCATAAATTTTTTATGTACTGTCGACAGTGTTTTTCTCTCTTCTCCCGAGCGCAAGTAATAAAATAGTAAATATCTCGAAAACTATTTTATTTTTTATCTGTACACATTTAAAGTATAACGAACAAAACAGTTAACTATTACTTAACTACGCTTAAGCGCACGTTTAACAAAGTTTTTTTCTTAAAGTCATAAATCTGGCAGCACACAAAAAAGTGCCGAGTGAATGAAACGAAATGCAACGCTTTGGAAAAGTTTCACTAAACGACTTTAGACTTTTGCTCGGTTGTCAGCAACAAAGGGATAGCGTAGGTTTGTAAGCATAGTTATGGGTATATTTATAGCGAAGTTGGCCGCTGTTTAAGTTAATGCAGTATATTTTGAATTCTTTGTTATTCATGTCACTTTCATGCTACCGGCTTCAAGAACTTTTAGATAAGTTTGCAGCTGCGGTAAAAAGCAGGTGTTGACAGTTTTAGTGAGGGTTTAGATATCTGGGGGTAAAGATATGGGCGTGTGCTTAGCTGTGTTGAGAAGGCGCAAGATTGGAGGGTTTGAAAAAATATCTAAGCAAAAAGTGTGAAGTTATGGCTATATAACATACATAGATATATCGTTACCTAAAATGAAAAATAACGTAACTTCACTTTTCATACGCTTACAGGTGAAAAAAAACGATAAAATACAAACCATTCATATTGGAATAAATTTGAGTTTCGGTTATGAAATGGTTATTGCAAATGGTTATAAATTGGTTATATATACCTCATATACCAAAATAACGTAACATCACTTTTCATACTTTTACAGGCGAAGAAAAAACGATAAAATACAAACCACTCACATTGAAACAAAATTTGAGTTTTGGTTATAAAATGGTTATATATTGGTTATAAAATGGTTATATATTGCAAATAAAATGGTTATATAATGGTTATTTTATCAGGTAGTAATTTTCGTTTTTTTGATGATACGCTGTTTTTCATCTTAGGTGACGACATGCACTTCCGTTATAAGTGATTTCCTATTTTCGTTGATTTTTTTTAATCAGAAATCATTAATGCGCCATATTAAGTTAATTACCACACTAATTGTTCACTTAAAAGCCAACTATTATTGTGGGCTTATGTGCTTTATAGAGCATTATAAATTATGCTTTTGCACACACACACACACTCGCACATATGTATCGACAAGTAAAGAGTAGCGCATTTTATTGCCGGCGCAGCGACAATTTCAATTCATTCAATTCATTAGGGATTTTCTATAATCTACAAAAGACTTCAATTTCCTGTAATTTATAGTGCAATTAACAATTCCGCTTTATGGTTGCATTTCCGTGGCAGCAATCAGCGCATCTCCATGGAAACCAATTGACGGCGGCAGCGGCCGCGGCCACGGCAGCAATAAAAGTGGAAAGCAGCGGGCAAATATAAAATTGAGCATCAGCGAGTCCAAGAAAAGTATGCAAATTCGAATGCCGCTGATGATAAACATCGTGTGAGTCGTCGCACTGGCCGACAAGAGCCGACCTCACTGCAGGTCCGCAGCTAAAGCGCAGTACCCACAAATGAAAAAAGAAGAGAAAAATAAAAGGCAAAAAAGAAATCAGTTTTCTTGCCATATTCGCTGATTGAAGTCATAAACTTCGTTTGCAACGTCGCCACAGCGCTGCGTGGACCGCACAGCGGAAGATAGAGATGCGAGAGACAGTGATACCGCGCAATAAAGAGGGCACGCAAAGGCAAGCGTGCAAAATTAAATCAAGAAAAACAAAATGAATCAAAAAGAATATTATGACGCAAAGGAAACAGAATACAGGCAATCACACGCCGCAAAGTTCTGCGCTGCCGACGCTTTTGTGCACCGCCTCACCTCCGCGCGAGCGCACACTTTGTGGCCAGCAACCACAAACTTTTGGTAATACTAATGAATTGCTCGACAATTTGCTTTGATTCAGTGAATTGCAGTTTTTATTTCATTTTTACTCATAATATTTTTTCTGCATGGCCACAAGCTGAATTAATTTGTTTACGATTTCTTTCGGAATAGTTATGGCGAAAATAAGTTAGTAAGCAAGTGCTAAATGACTGCTGTGCAGTAAATTATGCCAATTGAGAGCGTGAAAAGTGGACAACTTTATTCTCGAGCGTTTAATTATTGTGTGCGATAATCAAGCCAGCTCAGCGAAACTTGGCAGCAATTAATGTGCTTATTGACATAGTCCCGTTAATGCTTAATCGTTAGTGAGGATATAACTTCATTTCGATAATTAAGTAGGGGCTTTGGTGAAAATTCAACTCAATTTCCATGATAGTTGTAATAATGGACAATATTATAATTGTCAAGTTGTTTTCATATTTACAGATATTGAGTGCAGTGTGATAACTTTTTGAAGAGTTGCCACCTGTCTTAAAAATTAAATTTACTTGAAGAAGCACAAAAGATACATATTAAAAAAAAATATTTAAAAACAACTAACAAACGTGTTAAATAGAGTTGCCACCTGTCTGAGAAATAAAATCTACTTCAAGAAGTAAATAAGGTGTTTATTATATAGAAAGAAAAGTATTTAAGAAACGCATTGAAGTACGCTTATGTTAAATTTTTTAAATAGAGTTGCCAACTGCATGAAAATAAAATTTTCTTCAAGAACCAAAAAAGGTACATATGTACATATGTAGAAAGAAAAGTTTCTAATAAAAATATTTAAGAAAGCGTAGGATGTAAAATACGTTAAATAGAGTTGCCACCTGTCTGAAAAATAAAATTTATTTCAAGAGGTTAATAAGCTTTATAAATAGAAAGGACAATATTTAAGAAAAGCATTTAAGAACGCTTAGCATAAAAAATGTGTTAAATAATGTTGCCACCTTTTTAAAAAAACGTTAAAAATATATATCCAATATACATATGTATATGTATATTCTGCGGCAAATATTACAATACGGCTACCAAATATTTTTGAATAATTTTTGTCCATAGAACTGTGGATCAGAACTACTTAAAGCAATTACCATGCGGTAAATTAGGGTTGCCATCTATATTGAACTGTCAACCTAAAAATTTTCCATATTTTTTTACTAAAAAAAAGCTAAGCTACGAGTATACTGTAATTTTGATTGAATTTTAAATTAGGATTGAGCAGAGTTGCCACATTCAAAAAGAAAAGTATTCAAATTTCGGTTCCACATAAAATATGAACTATGTATTTCTATGGATTTTAACTTTAGAACCCTGAAAACAAATTATTTTCAGCAATATAAGTACTTTGGATTAGGGTTGCCAACTATTTTATTCTGTCGAACTGAAATCTATATAGACATCCTTTAGATTCTGGTGGCTGAACTCAGTTTTCTAAAAACTGATTGAGTTTAAGATACGGGAACTGAGGTTCTGTTTTCGGAAGAGAAAAGTCTGCTTCGGGGAACGAGGTAACGCGCTGTGAGTCCATGAAATCCGCCGCCACCGAAGGTCATCCCAGCCGACGCTGATACAGAAAATTGGATTGAAACTACTGCTATTATTTTTTAATAAAATAAGTGAAAATATAGTATATAGAAGCTGAACTGGTAGCAGCTTCGGCTACGAGGTCCGACCGGAGACTTTGCTTTGTGACCATGGAGAGCCGGGCCCTTGCAGTTCGCTCCAACCAGCTCAAGCGGACTGGCCCCTTGGGGAGTATCGTGGTGGTTGTGCGGGTGCGGGAAGAACTGACACTTTGTGAACTAAATGTAGAGTTGCATTGTAACCGGGTGCTGGACCCCGAGTATGGCAGAGGTTTTAGATGGGCTTCGAACCCTTCCAAGGGGGTTGTTGTGTTCATTCCGCACTGCCAATTGACGCTGAGAATGTCTGGCATTTTCAGCGCGCTGATCAACGCAATGTCTGTGCTCTTCAGCGCCGTGGGGTAAGGCTGACGACAGCGGGTACCCACGTTAAACTCACCGGACGTTGTTGCTTTCTTTTTTACTTGCTTTCTTCGCAGTTAAACAATTTTAACTTTATTAAATTCCAACATTCAATCGATGATTTCGGTTACATAATTGCAAATGATGCGAAAAACGCAAATTTCATTTTGATAACCGAACACTGAAGAAATAAAACCGAAAAATATAAATGTTTGGTTTTCGGTCCCTTTCACCTTGCCGTTTACACAATGCATCGCTCCCCCTACAACTAAAAGCTGCTATATTTATTCGATTATCTACTGAGGTGTTCGACATTTAAATAAACACTTGGTTTCACGCCAACCTCCCCCCTTGGGGGAGCAGACAGACAACAGTTTTTGTTTTTTGCTTTCACACCTCTAAGATAACCGCAAAATGGCGGTGCAGAGGAAATGGGGTGAAAGCTGCTGAATGGAAATGAAATAAAATTTGAACACGAATGCCGTTAGAGCATTTCCATTTCCGTTCGACATAAATAAATTCTGCTTTCACCAGCTAACCGGCGCACCTTGGTGAAAGGTTGGCGAAAGCGGCAAAAAGTGAAAGATATTTGAGTTGGCAAAGTAAGAGTGGAAGAATAGTTTAAGTGCTTACATATATACATAAGCATTTTATTTTACACGCTAGTAGTTTATGAGCAGAGACGGAGTTAACTTTAATTCGGCCATTTAAGAGAGTGAGAAATAGAATGGAATAAATTTCAATTCGAAAGTGACAAAACCAAATCCAATAAGAATGCCGGCGATGTAGCAATGCAAATAACAATAAAAACCGTTAGGAAAATATTGCAATCCATTAAAATGCCAGATTTGGGCAACGAAGGCGCTTGGATAAACAAGTGTAGCAGCCGCGGGCCAAAGTCAGCTGAAAATGCAGAGAATGGAAAATCGAGGCAACAGAAATTAAGTTGGAAATGACAAAAGCAACCACAGCCAGACAACAACAACACGCGTTAAGCAGCAATAAAATGTATGAACGGAAGCGAATTCAGCCTTAACAATGTTTATTGCGACTGGAAGGCAAACGTCAATGGGACTTAAACGACAATGAGTACCCGCTAAACGGTTGAAAGCCCTGCAGGCACACAAATACCATACACACACATATATATATATACAGAGAGATACCGTTAAAAAGCTGCTTATTATGTGCGCGAGCATAAACTTATTGAAGAGTCGCGAAAAAAAAGCGTTAGAAAAGCGAATGCCGTTATTGCAACTTTGGGCACTAAGTGAAGGACTTGACCGCGCGCCACACAACTTCACAGCTAAACAAACTACAATGGAAAATATTCAAACAGTTACCGCTTGTCACCGATTTCAATTGATTTATATTTATTTTTTTTTTTATTTTTATTTTATTTTTTGTTGGAAAAGTGTTGGAGTTCGTCGAGGCATACACAATTTCTTCCGAGTATCGACGAGCTGGCCACACTTATTTCAACCACAAGTTTTCATTCCAAGTATTTTTAATATCAACGCAATACAATTTCCAAGTTTAACAAATAACGGATCAAAATAATACATACTAACAGAAAGAGTTCAGCAGTTTTTGTGCGCTTTCGATAGCTTGCGGCTAAGTTGACGAAAGGCACACACATACTCGTACATACATATTAAATATATTATATATGTATATGTATGTGTGCGTGTATGTGCAATTGATTCGTTGACATACACTGACTAAATAAATAAAATAAAATCCGTTTGGGGACATTTATTTATTTATATTAAATTTCTTTGCCAAAATAAATCAATGCAATTGTAAGAAAGCTTTCAAGCAGAAAACTTTTGCAATTCTTTGAAATGATTTCGAAGTTTTCCTTTCGTGCATTGTGTGTATACTTTGATGATGACAGTTTAATGTTGGGCCACTGATGCATGCATTGACATTTAAAAATATTTATAAAATGAATTGAGAGAAATTATAAATAAAGAATGCAGCAAAACAATGCATTTGAACTTTTCAAGTTTTTAGTGTTTGTGATAGAGGGAAATTTGCCCTAAATCTCTTCTCTTTATTGCTATATCCGTTAACAAGTTAACATAGTTAGTTATGTATACATTGGGACCAAAAAGTACCCGGAAATTGTAAATAAAACGAAAAATATGGGATAGTCGAAGAAGTCTTTTCGTATTTCTAATCAAATATCAATTTATTTTTTTATATTTATAATAAACTTTAGTGAACAGAATTTGTACCATTTTGGTAGACCACTTTTTGCTATTTTTCCGCTAGAGACATTTTTCCATCAGTGTAAAACTTTAGTGGTTTCTTGGCGAAAAGCTGCGACAAGTAATTTTCACCAGGCTTTCACTTGAAGCTAACTTTACTCCAATAAGGGAGTGTTGCATTGCCCGAAAAAAATGCTAGTCCGATGGTGCAAGGTTAGAGCTATATTGTGGATGCATCAAAATTTCAGAGCCAAGCTCTCCCAGTTTTTGCCTATTCACCAAAGATGTATGTGATCTAGCGTTCTCCTTTCTGTTGATCAGTTCTGGCCATTTTTTTCGATTTCTTGCTTCAATCTTATCAGTTGTTGACAGTAAAATGTAGAATCAATCGTTCAACCAGGCTGGAGCAGCTCATACCGGATGATTCCTTTCCAATCCTACCAAACATTCAGCATAACCTTTCGAGGCGTCAATCCTGGCTTTGCGACCATTTGATGAGCTTCACCACGCTTGAACCATGATTTTTTCGCACACTATTGACGGATTTTATGTACTTTTCATCTCCTGTTACCATTCGCTTCAGAAATGGTTCGATTTCATTTCGTTTCAGCAAAGAATCGCAGATGTTAATTCGGTCCATTACATTTTTCACAGATAATTCATATGTTACCCATATATCGAGCTTCTTTTTGTAGCCAGCCTGTTTTAAATGGTTCAAAACCGTTTGATGATGAATGCTAACTTCCTTAGCGATGTCCTGTGATGCGATGTAATGTTTCTTTGACCTTTTTCGATGTTATGTTATAGAAACATGCGGGGATGGGGTAATGTGTAGAAGTTCACGCAAATGAGAAAAGTTTTCTGAGCCAAAGAACATTCGTTTGAAGTGCGATGTAAGAGGATCGTGCTTGGCGACTTTAACAACTGGGTGGGCAAAGTGGTGGGGAAGCACAACGGACGGTAAATTCAGTCACCATCGCCAAATGAGTTGAGGTTGATCGACTTCCCCGGTCACAGATATGTATATGGTTATCTGTAGTATTTGATTCCAGCATAGAAATTCATCAATCTATCTGGCTGTCTTCGGATCGAAAAGCAACCAGATCGATCATGATGTGATAGACGGAAGACATGTATTCAGTTTTTTACGAGTAGACGTGCGTACGCTCCGTGGTTTTAACATCGACTCGAACCACTGCCTTGTTGCAGCTTTTTCTTACGATAATATTGTAAGTAACAGAGGTAAATGAATGAATGAACGATTCGAATGAAGTAAGTTTTCGATGACTTCGCGACCTTCAATGAAAGCTTTGTGCCATTCAAATACTTATGCTCACGAATAAGGTGCCACAACGAAACATTTCAGCAACTTTTTTCAACTTGCCGTGACCCACTGGAATCACAAAATATCAAACAAACGCGTTAATTTTTTTTAAAGGTAAAAATCATAATCGTCATAAGCAAAGCTGTGCACACACTCTAATTGATATATGAAGTTCAAACTTCACACGAACATAAAAAGGTAGTACTGATCTATATATGTAAATATACAAACATATGTATGTATATATGAAAAAGTGTATGTAAAAAATACGAAATGAGAAGTTTTTGCCACATTAACCACCACTCAAGCTGCAGACATGCCGGCAATCACTCAACCAATCCGTCAATCAATCATAAATACAATCAATCACGCCTTACTTACACGCGTATCTGTCATGTAACTGTCACTTTTAATCAAAACAAATAAACAAATACCGAGAAAATACAAAAAAGTTAACTGGAAAAGCACACTTTCAACATTTCCCTCCCTCCCCGTACACCTGCACGCGCATGAAACAATATTTGTGGTAATGTGAGTGACAAAGTGTTTTCAACGTAAATAAATCATTTTGTGTTTGCAGTGTCCACTGCTAAAAATAAAGAGCGGAGTGTGAATGTTTAAAAGCGCAAATATTGCTCATTTATTTCTGTGCTTGGGAGCCAGCTTTGTTGTCCCTTGGTTCGGCACCAACGCAGTTTCATTTTAAGTGCGAATATTTGATGGCGAGTATTTGAGGAACGTGACCAAAGCTCAAGTCAGTGGAATCAATAGCCAGGCATGAATTGTAGCAGGTGCAATGACCTTGTTGGGGGACTACACCAAATAGACAAAATAACTTATGAAATTTACATCAGGAATTTGCCTTTGTTAACTGAGGTCTGAAAATTTCAATATTCTTGTATTTCCAAAATTACAAAAAAATCGTCGAATCTTATTTTTGCTCTTTTTTGCCTACTTTTCATGTTAAATGTATAGAGAAAGATTTTTATGCGTGTGAGAGTGGATTCCGTCCCTCACTTGCCATGCACGGAGACTTTTTCTTATGTAGGTCAGGGCCTTAACCTTCGCAAGAGCTGGTGTGGTTGTTGTGGCTAGTGTATTCTCATCCGAGATGTGTGATACAATATGTACAAGTAAAAGTCAGTTCCGACCTTCTCTGTCTTTTTGAAGTACTCATACAAAAGTGAAGATTCGCCAGCCCAAGACCAATACTTGACTTAGGACTATCAGACAGTGCTTTTCTCTAGTACAAGAAGGGTGTTAACTCAACCTATTTGTAGTCCAATCTCAACCAATTTAACTTTTTGATGATGCCATAGCTAAGCAATCTGAGGGTTGCCGTAATTGTAATGGGATCTAACATTATTCTGCTAGTTATTCCCTCTAATCATTCCTGTTGAGTGTGACACCTGCATACCCAGTTGACGGAGTTTAACAGCTACCAACCAAGAGTTTAATAAGTGACGATCAATGCTCTATAAGCGTCATAAAATGCTTGTTAATACGTTAGTCTTACCTAGGATTCATAAGGAGAAGAAGAGCCGCTTTATATTCCTGAAGATTTTTGAAATCGAAATCGAAAAGGCAAGACTCAAACGCAACATAAATTGAGTCTAGATGTAGATCTTTTAAGCTTCTCTAAATTTCACTTGTATTAGAAGTGACTTTAAAAGTAAATGACATAATTTTTATTAAAAGATATCGGTATTTATTTCGATTATTAGAAAAGGCAACGCTACAATCTCTACTTAAACATATTATTTAGATCTGACTACAATAACAAAATCAAGATAAAAGTCTTTTAATACGCTTTTATGCTATAAAAATGCACGGGCTGAAAGTAACGGGTGATTTTTTTGAGGTTAAGATTTTCATGCATTAGTATTTGACAGATCACGTGGGATTTCAGACATGGTGTCAAAGAGAAAGATGCTCAGTATGCTTTGACATTTCATCATGAATAGACTTACTAACGAGCAACGCTTGCAAATCATTGAATTTTATTACCAAAATCAGTGTTCGGTTCGAAATGTGTTTCGTTTCGTTTTTATCGACAAATTTTGTTCAGCGATGAGGCTCATTTCTGGTTGAATGGCTACGTAAATAAGCAAAATTGCCGCATTTGGGGTGAAGAGCAACCAGAAGCCGTTCAAGAACTGCCCATGCATCCCGAAAAATGCACTGTTTGGTGTGGTTTGTACGCTGGTGGAATCATTGGACCGTATTTTTTCAAAGATGCTGTTGGACGCAACGTTACGGTGAATGGCGATCGCTATCGTTCGATGCTAACAAACTTTTTGTTGCCAAAAATGGAAGAACTGAACTTGGTTGACATGTGGTTTCAACAAGATGGCGCTACATGCCACACAGCTCGCGATTCTATGGCCATTTTGAGGGAAAACTTCGGACAACAATTCATCTCAAGAAATGGACCCGTAAGTTGGCCACCAAGATCATGCGATTTAACGCCTTTAGACTATTTTTTGTGGGGCTACGTCAAGTCTAAAGTCTACAGAAATAAGCCAGCAACTATTCCAGCTTTGGAAGACAACATTTCCGAAGAAATTCGGGCTATTCCGGCCGAAATGCTCGAAAAAGTTGCCCAAAATTGGACTTTCCGAATGGACCACCTAAGACGCAGCCGCGGTCAACATTTAAATGAAATTATCTTCAAAAAGTAAATGTCATGAACCAATCTAACGTTTCAAATAAAGAACCGATGAGATTTTGCAAATTTTATGCGTTTTTTTTTTTTAAAAAGTTATCAAGCTCTTAAAAAATCACCCTTTATAATAGCTTCTGTGCAGATATAGCTAACGGCTTTTCTTTGTTTTCAATTAAATGCGCCGTAATTGGCACTTTTCAATTTATAAAATAATTTCCAGTTCTAGCAGCTGTCAATTGCACAGGCGTAATGTTAATCCTAACAATAAACATTGCACGCTCGATTGTTTCCTGGAAGTAATAATACGAGTATGCAAGTATATGTATATACATATGTATATCAATTGTCAAACCTTTTTATACACTCTACATGTTGTTTCAGAGTATTACAGTTCTTTTCAGGTAACGGTTGTGTGTATCACCTAAAACTAATCGAGATAGATATAGGGTTAAATACAATAAGTTATATAAATGATCCGGATGACGAGAGAAATTGAAACCCGGTTACTCTCTGTCTGTTCTGTATTTGCCGTTGTCAATGCGCAAAAAACCATTAAACTTCCTCAAAACCTTGAACACTCCCAAGATCAACTCATCGGATGTTGTCATCGTCCATGCCTCTGCATCATGGGATCTGTAAAATTTTGTCTTTGTTCGCCGAGAGAGGACTTAACTTCTCAATTGCCTACTCAATCCGAAGTAGCACCATTCTGCCTTGGATTTCAAGGCTGATATTGTTATTGGTGTTAATGCTTGTTCCAAGACAGACGAAATTATCTACGACTTCAAAGTTATAACGGTAAGTGTACACTTACGTGCGAGCCAAGTCACCAAAGCCAATTCTTTTTCAGTTTGGAGAAAGCAGAACTAACGGCGCAGTTGTTGAGGTCAATGATATCAATAACATCGGCGTCACCAGCAGCTGTATGCTCTTATAGGATATTGTACCTTCTTTATTTAGTTCTGCAGCTCGAATTATTTCATCCAGAAGTAGGTTGAAGAAGTCACATGAAAGAGAGTCGCCTTATCTGAAACCTCGTTTGGTATCGAACGATTCACAGAGGTCCTTCCCGATCCGGGCGGAGCTTTTGGTATTGCTCAACGTCAGTTGACACAGCCGTATTAGTTTTGCGTGGATGCTAAATTCAGACATCGCGGCATAAAGGCAGCTACGTTTTGTGCTGTCAAAAGCAGCTTTGAAATCGACGAAGAGGCGATGCGTATAGATTTTTTTTTACGAGTCTTTTCTATTATTTGGAACATGGTGAATATCTGGTTGGTTGTTGATTTGCCAGGTCTAAAGCAACACTGATAAGGCCCAAACAGTTTGTTGACTGTGAGCTTCAGTCTTTCACACACTGCACTTCTTATGCGATGTTAAGGAGGTTTATCCCATGGTAGTTAGCGCTGATTGTGGGGTCTTCCTTTTTGTGGATTAGACAGAGCACACTTAGGTTTCAATTGTCGGACATGCTTTCATACGACCGTTTAAGGTATTTTCCTGACTTTAATTCTTGCAAGTTTCAAGAGTATAAAATGTTCGATTGCACCCGAACTTAGTCCTTCCTTAAATGTTTTTGTTTATAATTGTTAACAAGTGACTGCAATATATTACTTCCGCTTTTAATTATCCTGTTAATGATAAGATATCTAATTATTTTTAAACTGCTGCCGCTGCCATTTTTTCTGAAATAATAAATATATTTGCTGAGTAGTTATGTGAGTATAAAATTCGCTTATTTTACTTATTTATGTTACAAAACATGTATTTTTATGGAATTTTGTTCACAATCGACAGTTTTTATTGAAAACTATTTTAATGCACACATTGCGTTATACATGCTTCAGTGCGTGGGCGTTTTTTCCTCATTAATTCAACGAGTGCAACGCTGTAAATACACTTCTGCGATGTTAATTATTTTTGCTACAAACAACTAAAGCAATTTAAATGCGCATTTTTTTTAATTTAGTGTGTTTTTTTATAGATTAATTAAATTTTTTACCAACACAAATCTAAAATGAGGGCAAAAAGTAACCTGATTTTTGACACCTGCGTCATCCGAGATTATCACAGTTTGTTTTATTGAAGCATCTCTATTTATATGTAATCATAATTGCTACTTTAAAAACATGCCTTTAGAAAAAACAAATAACAACAAAAAAATATAAGCATACAAATTGCAATGATTGATGCTTCCTGTGTAGTTTTACAGCCACTGTTGTGTATGACTTCTTTTGTTTGTGCATGGTTATTTATATAGATATAGATATATACTTATACAAATATATAAATACATATTTCTTATGATCATTTGCCACTTATTTGCTCTGATTACACCAACAAATTAATATTATAATAAAGCCTGTAATTTACATTGCTTTGACTATATGAGTGTGTGTGTGTGTTAAACGATTATGGTTAATCACTAAGCTGATTACAACAATGTGGTGTTGGCTTTGGTTACAAGCCCATACATAGCTAGACACATAATAATTAGTACAGACGCATTTGTAATGGTGTCAATATGGCATATACATAAGTTACCGCTTGGCAAATGAGATTGATTTATGCTGAATTGGCAGCCGGAGTTATTTTGTTGCCGTCATCAATTAAATCATTAAAATGGCGAATAATTGTGTGGAAAATAACAAATATTTGTTATGCTTATACATGAAAATATGTGGATATAAATTATCAATCAACGAAAACGTACTTTAATTCGGTTAAAGAGGAATTTGCTGATTAAAGCTCGCAACATTAAACTTTGGCACTTGTATTTCATGGTAAAAAAGGAAAATATTGACTACAGAAGGAGAAGGAGGCTTTTGTATGTGATAGAATACTTGTAATATCTAAAAATAGCTAACTTTAGTGTAGTCAATCAGTTCGCATGGCAGCTATACTTATGCAATGGAGATTTGCTCTGAACAATATATTTTGAGATTTTAGCGGAATCAAATTTTTTGTGCCAAAACGTTTAGGAAAGTCCTTCAGTGATAATTGTTTGTCGCGAGCAAGTGTTTCTAATTGGTAAAAATTATTCAAAGAGGATCGTGAATGCGTTGACTACGAACCACGGCCATGATGGCCATCACAATCAACTGATTCACTTTAGTGTAGTCAATAAAATATAGGAATTTGTGCTTGAGAATCGACGATTAACAGCCAGAGATCTTACTGGCATCGTTAAGATATGAGAAAAGAGCAGTGAAAATCATTTTGGAAGACCATTTGGACCTAAGAAAAGTGAAAGCAGGATTGGTTCCAAAATCACTCAATTTTTTCGAAACACAGTGTCGCGTTAATGTTTATGAAACAATGCTTTCCGGTTACTAATAGGATATATTATTATTGGCGATGGGTCTTATATCTATGCTTACGATCCGAAAACTGACAATCTATCGTCCGCATATCATAGCAATAGTAAGCTGCAGCCGAAAAAACCACACCAAAGCAGGTCAAAAATCAAGGTTATGTTGACAGTTTTCTCCGATTATCGTGTTGTGGTGCACACCGAATTACTTCCGATCAGCCAAACTGTCAACAAGGAATACTATTTGAATTTTAGGCGTCATTTGCGAAAAGCTATTCGTGAAAAGAGGCCGAAATTATGAGCCGACAACTCTTGGTTTTTGTACCACGATAATGCATCGTCTCATACTGCATTGATTCTTTGTGAGGTTTTTGCCAAATTTAGCTCCGTGTGACTTCTCAAAACTTAAACGATCGCTCTAGAGAAACCATTTTGAGTCAATTGAAGACATTAAACGTGAATTACTATGCTCATTGAAGGCCACTCCGGGCTACATAGATTGAGGAATAAATTAAGAATTTTAAAATTATGCAAAAAGTCTTACTATTTTTTTCTCATTGTATTCTACGCCATGTGGGTGCTACTGTTAATATAACCTGTTCAGGGTATAAAAATATAGAGTCTTACTAATTTCTCGCAACTTAATTTTTTTCTCAAATCTGAAGTGACTTTGGGGCTCACACGTTTACTATAGGTAATTTCGCTACTATGAAAAAATATAAAGTAACAGAAATATAATCCAGAAATTTTATCTAGAAACAAATTAAACACTGTCTTCATTTTTGAATATAAAAAATACTTAATGTTAAGATATCACTGAAGTTACAAAGTGTAGCAACGTTGCACATTAAATTGTGAATCAATCCAATCAGATCCGTAACTGAAAATGCTAAATTTGAAGCGACTTGATAGAGTACTTGAAATAGATGTCACATTCACCTCCATCTGTGATCTGTTCGACTGATACATTATCTGTGGCTTATCCACTAAGTTTTCCAACATAAAAAAGCCAATAACTGACAGCTAAAATTGTTGTGCATCGAGCATTCTGACATTTTACGGCGTGTTTTTACTGTGGTAACTTAACTTGAAGAAACAACAATATGTAACTGGAAAAATAAGAAAACATCGAGAAAAGCAACGATACTGCTTGACTGCTTGATAGATAGATTCAAAGGCCTTTTGTATAATGACAATGTCGTGCGGCGTTTGAAGCTCAAAGACGAAATTGTTCACTGGCAGTGCCATTGGGGACAAAATATAAAGTAAAAAACCAACAAGTTGCGGAACCGGACCCGCCTCTGTTTACTATGGCTATTAATTTAGGTTATCTTAAACATTTCAATATTCTATGGAGCAAAAGAATTCTTATGATCATCGCGTTAGTTTTCAAAAAAGCCGGAAAATTTATATTTTTACTGCTCACAAAGTTCGCATCAAAAGCTTAAGCCAGTTCGAGAGTTCCAAAAACATCTGTTATTACGTTAGTCTCCTGAGTCTTAAGTGCTTTGTTGATGTCTAGATCATCTGAAGATCACGTGACAATCAGTGGTGATCTGCTGCCAACTCTTATATATGTATGTATGTATATAAAAGTGTTAAAGCGCATTTCAAAATGAGGAAAGAAAGTATTTTGGGTTGAAGCTAAAGAAAAAGGGAGAAAGCGAACCAAAATCTTGTAAAAGTCATCTAGGGCAGAAATTTTCACCCAAAATACATCGATACCTACTCTCCCATTTACTGCAAATTATTTTTTTTTTCCAATTTAGTTTTTTATATATAATTATTTAACTTCTCAAATACATCTTTCCCATCTATGCACATCAGGTAGATCCGTGCACTCTTCAACGCCCTTCGACATCTACGCAGTCATCGAACTTAAACTTGTTACTGCCGTGACAAACATTTATGGTAAGACATATGTTCACAAAAGTAACTATCCATCGGCAATAAAATCAGTTAGATGCAATGTAATATGCAACTCTATTAACTAAGCTAATTGAAACCAAGATCACAATCTAAACGTGACCATTCTGTTTTTAAAATTCTCTTTCTGACGCTCTACCAACTAGTATGTGACATTTGTCAAGGAAGATTTTCAATTAACGCGGCGAAATTCAAATATGCTTCACAAACAATCTTCACTTGCCTTCGCTGAGCATTTTCTGTTTGGGTTTTTGGTGCGCCAAAACTCTAATTGCTCTGAATGAAATGCTAAAACATGAGGGTAGTACTTTAAGGTAGGTGATTTTAAATTTTATGTACATAACTTAAGGAAACTTGACAAGAAAATTGAGAGAGGACCACCAGATATAATCTTCTACAGCATTATTTAAAGAATAAGATCATCATTAAGACTTGAGAGCAACGATCCGAAAGCGCTAGATACAGCCCTCGTACCGGCAAAACCCTGTGAGAAAATTGCAATTTCATCCAGAGCCAGATTGAATTGGGCCAACACCAACAGCAACAAATTGAGCTAAACTTCATTTCATTTTACTGCGAGAGTACACCAACAAAAGAAGAAAGCTAGTTTTGGTGTGGCAGTAAACGCGCGCCGTAAATGGCAAAGAATATGATGGGAATTAGGAAAGGCAAAAAGGGCAAACAATGTAATGAAAGTGCTGAACACTACTTTGCTTTGCTGCGCCAAGAAGAAATGTATCCATAAACTAAAGTAAACTAATGAGCGAGTGTGAGTGCTCCCTAGAGGCTGAAGGACGGATGAAATACTAGGTTACTTTGCAGCGCAGTTGAGCAGGCAATCACTGAATGCTGGTAAAATCTCACGAACCTTAGATCAAGCAGCGGTCAAAAGAAACCGTTGTTCGTTAAATGGAAATATCAGTTCGTGTGTATCAATGTACCCCGACGCAGGCGACAGAAGTATGACTAGTTGCCGGTCTTTTGTTAGATAGCTACATATTTGACAGCTCCTTTCGTGTTTTTACAGCTGCTGTCGGCCAGCTTACGCCGGCGATAATGGCATGAGCTCTTGTAAATGCAGACAAGATAAGCGCAGCACGAGTTGAAACGATAGCGCTATCGCCACTGCTAACTGCAATCTCTGCGCAGCCGAAGCGCCGACCCCCCGCCGCTGGCCCATGTAATTTTGCTGAGGCACGTTGTGCGTTGTTGGTCTCATCGTCGTTTCACACTGCCTCCTTGCAGCTTGTGTGCATGTATTTCTTCAGCTTCCGTGTAGTAAATAGTTTTTGCTTAGCAGCTCTTCCCTTATTAGCACAAACTTTGCTTTTATATCCATGAACGCCTCCAGTGTTTGCAGTGAAAGGTTTGAATTTCATTAAAATCTCTGTTTGTGTGTATATGTGTGCTTGCGCTTTTAGAGAAAGTGAACTCAAATTTGATTTTAAAGAGCAAGCAACATTTTCGTAGAGAAATAATTTTGAAATTTGCACAAGCAGACATTTTTCTACATATATGTATACATTTTTTGTACATATGTACATATATACATATATGTAGTATATTCACTGTGTTTTTCTAAAATCTGACCTGGCGCAGAAACTTTTAAAAAATAACTGTTAGGATTCATTAATTTAGTTTAGAGCTGTAATGAAGTTTTCACTTCACATGATATTTAATCTGCCGAGCGCTTTACTACTTTAACTTCAGTCATAAGTTTATAAAAGTATGGATGTCATGCCATTATCAGCGAATATATCATGTGAAATGAAGATAATAATGTTGAAAGGTTGATTAGTTGGGTAGTTGAAAAGGGAGGCATATTATTACCAGACCCTAGGCGGTCGCGCTTAGATCAGCATTAAGCTCATTGTCCACGCAGGAGGTAACAAAATTAGACCTTATTCAGCAACTCAGTGGATTTTTTAGCTTTTAACCCATAACTTTACTTCACATACCATATAAAGATCATTCTAAAATCAAACGAAATTGCCATCTAAAGTAAATTAAAGTCAAAATTAGAATTACTACTATGAAAAGTTAAGTTTGTTTTGTTTCTGAAGACTAATAAAACAAACAAATCCATGTCTTTTTTATCCACTAAAATGTAGTTATACTTTTTTGTTCTATGATCTTATGAAGAATACAGAATTCGCATAAAAAAACTACGTCAACAATGACAGAAAATTTTTGACGCCGAGAAGCTGCAATCCAAGCAGACGGTCCAACGACTTTCTACTCAACTTGCACTCAAGCTCTCAGAGAGCTCGTAGTGGAGAGAAAACAGACTGCCTACCTCGCAACGGGAAGGGATAGACACCGAGAGTTGAAGAGGGAAGCGAGACGCAATTTCAGACAAAAAAGAGAGAGACCGAAATGCAGTAGTACGAAGGGCCAACATGAGTAATGCTAGAAAATTTTTACCAAAAAATGTTTCAAGACCGGAACATACTCTGTAGAGCCTTCAGACGTGATATACTGATTGATGCCCAGGGCATTCTGAAATTACAAAGGGAGCACTTCTTCAGGCTGCTGAATGATAGTGAAAACATAACACTAGTAGAAGGTGACCCGATTCCCTAATCGATGACGATCCACAAAAAGGGAGACCCAACAATCTGCGCCAACTACTTTGGGATAAGCTTCCTCAACATCGCATATAAGGTTCTAACGAAAGCCCACCGTCAACAAACTGATTAAACCTTATCAGTGTGGCTTCAAGCGTGGAAAAAAAACAACTAACCAAATATTGACTATGTGCTAAATCTTGGAAAAGACCCGTGAAAAGAAGATTGACATACACCATCTCTTCGTCGATTTAAAATTGAAGAGGACTGCTTATATGGCTTATGTCTGAGTTTGGTATCCCCGCAATTGTCCTGTCAAAGATTCTAAAGGATGACTTCTTTTCATGAACCTAGTAACTGAACTCCATCTGGTATCGCAAAGGACCAAAACTGGTCTAAGCATGGCTCATTGGCCTACCGGACTAACCTAATCTAACCTAACCTTTTATTCCACGCGAGGTGTTCCTTTCAATAATGTAATGAAAAAAGCTTAAAATTCTCTAACAACATAAACTCTTCGCCGACAACTCGTCAATGTAGCAACAAATCAATAAACTCTTTAAGTCGATATTAATAGCGAGGGAGTGGAGAGGTTACTCATGCAACGAACGTGTTGCTTTAGATAAGAAGAATATAAAAAAAGAAAAAAAAAAATGAACAACAAGCGAAAACGATGAAATTTATGGCTGACGCTGAAATCAAATCATAATAAAACTGGAGCAAAAGTCTAACAAAACAGCAACCGCCGAAAGGAAACGAAGGAGAATAGTAGTAGCAACAGCTAAATAAAACAAAAATTGTCTAAGAAACAACAACAATAGCAACAAGCGCTAAAACAATGAGTTAATCAAATTTCCGCATCATTTGAAGCAACACAGCAAATTGGCTGTGCGAATATGCCAAGAAAATTAATGTGTGCGAAAACAAAACGAAAAAGTGAAAGAGACGAGACTGCGTAGGATATTAGCGAAATTATAAATAAACATACAAATATACTAGGTAGTAAATACCAAAATATGCGAATGTACATTTTTACAAAAGCTCAGACGGGAAGAGAGCATATGTGCATATTAGGGTGAGCCATAAAATTTCGAACATTGTGTGTAGTTAAACCTTTTGGTTCACCCTAGTGCATATGTATGAATGTATGCTGTGTTTATATTCTTATAATGATCACATGTGGTGCGCAAATTATCAATGAAGCACTCAACGTAAAACTTTGTTTTATTATTTTGCTTGTCGTAACGAGCGTAGAGTAAACGCGTAATTAGTTAGTTTGTTGTTGGTTCACATATACATATGTGTGGGTATGTGTGCATGTACATGCACATATGTATATATTATGTAAGAGAAAGCTGGTCATAAATTAATAACTTGTTGGTTTTCATTACAGTTTGCTTGTTGTGAGTTAAGTGGCGTCGCTTCGGTCGTACGAAGTTGTTAGTGTTATAGTGTGTCTGGAATATGTAAGAGTAATAACTTTGTTGAGCTTCTCATATTTTTGTATCTTATTTCCAAAGTTTACTAAAATGAAAATAAAATCACTTCAAAAAGAGATATTTTTGGCATTGGAACTAATTATAAGCGCCTAAATGTAGACTAGATATGCTTTAAATAATCATTTGGTATTATTTTTGAGCCAGATAACATTAGTATCCTTTAGATTCTATTAATATCTTTCACATATCATTAATAACTCAAAATTAGTCCACAACCAAGGCTCTGGATGTTCTGTCATAGTTGAAATAGACATTTCTTAAAAAAATATGAGATTTTATCACGACTGCCTAACCAGAAAGTAGTGCATATAAGGCCTAAAAAACGAAGTCAATTTTTTCGCTTTAAATTGAAGCTTAGACATACAACGTTTTGTAAGATAACTTTTTACCATTTTCATAGAAACTCTCGTCTCTATTGACACAAATTATGGCAGTCGATTTTTACAAGATTCTACTGAAGCTCTTTTTCGCCAACAAAATCTTGCACCATAGCGAGCAAAATGTAGCAAACAGTTGGTGTCAAGTCCGGACCAAAAGGTGGATGCATAATAGCCTCCCAACAAAGTTATCGGAACTTCTGGCATGACAGTATCGATGTCTGTGGATTGACGTAATGCTGGTGGAACGTGATTCCGCTCCCACTTTTGACCACAGCTGTCCACTTTTGGGCGATTTTTTCTTCGGACCGTTGAATTGGGGACAGTATAAGTCCCAATGAAGTATTTGGCTATAGAAGAACATCTCATAGTAGAAGCTAAGCCCACCAAACTTATTAAAAACTGTTCTGGACTGCCCAACTTGGCTTGGTCGAAGGTTGCGTCCGCGCTCCACCTTTCTATTCTCACAGTTTTTGCTTGTCGCTGTTGTAAGTGACCAACTTTTAGAAATGGATTCTGTTAGGATTTATTAGCAGTTTAGAAATTTGGTCCAAGAGGAAGTTTCTGCGTTCACTCGTGTGGACCTCATACTTCGAGCTTTCCTTTGTATCCAGCCTTATTTAAATGATTCCAAATAAGTTTTTGTGCAATTTTTAGCTCCTGAGCAATGGAATGTTTGAATGACGGTACGACTCTATGATTTCCATTAAATTATCTTTGGTCGGGTTCGAGGTCGACCTAAAACCTCTGTCGTGTTGTAGGTTCGGCATCCGGCCACAGTTCGACTCCACACTGAACTAAATTTTCAATTGCACCCATTAAACTCAATGACAAGACTATGCTGATATTTTGAAGCAAGCCAAATAACAGACATGGATTATATTGGATTTTAGTCTTTCTTCGGGAAAATTCTACTCCGTTGGGGGACACGTATCCTTGACATCAAAATTACCGGAACGATATTGACGGAACCAAAAATGCGCATGACTCTTCTACAGGATTTATCCGGAAAGTAATAGGACTGATTTTCTTCCGCCGCAACAGTACTTCGGAGCGTGTACGCACCGACTGGATTCGGTAGACGGCGCTAACGAATAAGCGCCTGGTCAGTTGTCTCCGAGCACATGGATAGTCAGAATAAACATTTTTGCGCGATGTGAGTGCTGCAATCCGAAAATGCGTTCGTTAGAACAGAGGAACGCAATTAAATTCTGTGTAAAACTCGGTAAATCTGCGACAGAGACGTTTGATATGATCAACCAGGCATACTCAGATGTTGGTTTAGCAAGAAATGGTGTGTTTCGGTGGCACCAGGCCTTCTTGGAGGGCCGAAATGAATTAGTAAATCCAAAGTGAAAACGATGCTAATTGTCTTTTTTTGACATCAAAGGCATCTTTCACCATAAATTTGTTCGTCCTGGACAAACCGTCAACGCCAAGTTTTACGTGGAAGTCCTCAAGAGACTCAAATGAAGGATCAAGCGAGCCCGACAAGGCACCGCAGCCGATTGGAAGTTGCTCGACGTCCGGCTCACACCGCCTTTCTTGTGAATAACTACTCAACCAAGTCCGACATCCCAAGGCTTCTGCAGCCCAGATGTGGCCCTCGGACTTTTTTGTTTCCTTGCCTGAAAAGCCCGATGAAAGGTAAGTATTTTGAGACTACAGAGGGGATCCAAGCAGCATGCATCTCGGCTCTCAAGGCTATTTCGGAGAATGCCTTCCGTGACGCTTTCATTGCTTGAAAATCGCGCTGGCAGCACTGCATCGACGCAGAAGAAGTCTATTTTGAAAATTGCTAAGGAATTGTAACAACTGGTTCAATAAATTTTTTTAAATAGACTCAGTTCTATTACTTTCCGGACAAGGTGCGTACAGGGTTACAATATCAGGGAAGGATCAGATTTTCATCCGCTTGGCTTTCGGTTTCGCCTTTATTTTCGCTGCGCTGGTGCCTTCATTTGACGCCTGCTCAAAAATCTCCCTAACAATACTGAGTCAAGCAATAACAAAATGGTGTGAGAATATTTTTTAGTAAAAAATCTTATTTTCTAACAGCGTGAGATACAGATTACGACAGCTACATATTGGAAAGATTATGTATTTCTTTTTTCTCTTTTATATCAGAAAATCTGTTAAGTATTTTTGAAATTCACTGTTGTATGCTCATATGCTTTTATAAGGTAAGTATGTATTTCCGTTTCAAAGTAGAAATAAGTTGGCTACAGTTATGATATCGGAGCTTTAATGCCAAATTCTTGCGCTCTCAGTTGTAATACTTTTAGAATTTTTCTTTATACTTCCGTTGTCATAGGCGATAAGGTTTTTCTTTTATTCTTATATGAATATTCCCCCACGTTTAAGAAAGTATATATGTAATCACCCACATAAGCATATTACCATTTACTCCCATGCATTTGCATCTGATCTGCAGTATTTACACTTTTGCCATTTCAAACTTTGATTTTCCAACCTTCCGAGACATCAGCTTTTATTTGACACCGTCTTCTGCATCTTTATGTCCAACACACCGCCACATATACATATGTACAAATGCACATATGTAGAATAACGAGCGCACAAGCACACGTGCACACTATTACTGCAATTGTCATTGCAGATAAGTGAATGTCAGCGATACTATCATCACCAGCGCGCTTGTGTGTATGTGTGTCTCGCCCTTTTCCGCTGTTGTCCTGCAAATACTCATACGACATGGTGTACCTTATGCTTTGGCAAATGCTAACAAATTGCATTCAATTTATTTGATTCGCTCAAGTTGCGTTTGCCAGCTGCACGTCAGCTTGACACAGTGCTAAGTACGAAACACCACTCCAGACTAATTTGCCAACACTCGCTTGCCATCGCTTTGTACCTTTGCACCCGCATTGGCATACTCGTACATATAAGTAAGTGATACATAGTAAGCTGAGCTGGCTAGTGGCGTGAGTGCGTGTGCGCTTTTTATGTTTATATCCGCGCGTCTGAAGCGCTTACATTATTTATCCCCCGCTAAAGCGTGACTGACATGCAAATTGTTGTAAATGCTGCAGAAGAAGCTAATGCAACACTTGCTAGCATTCTTGGCAGATTCATACCGATGTATGAGGCATCTCCGTGTGAATATATGTATGTGTGAGTTTGCGGACCCGCTTGAGTCGCTGCTCATTAGATTCAAAGTAAACGCTCTCCACCAACATTGTGCTGCCGCTCGCGCGCCTCACGTCTACCGCCGCCAGGCAGCCAGTCAGCCAGCATTCTCACTTGTCACTCTCAGTAAATTACCACGATAAGGTTTATCATGCTTTCGTCAAAGCTTGGTCCTTACTGAAATTGAAAATGACACAGTGATAAGCTAAGTTGCGCTAAATACACTCACACATACATATGTACGTCTGTATGTACATATATATGTGTGTGTGTGAAGTACTTACATTTTAGTGCTGAGATATAAATTTATATTGTCGCATCTAATGGTTGAGAAAATTTAATGAAATAAGAAAGTGTCAGTAGTTACATACTGAGTATATATGTATGTGTGTATATATGCAGCTATGTATATGCATGTATATATATGTATTTTCAGTCACATGCATGAATTGTGTGCAAGCACATCACTATGCGGGGAAAGTTGCCGCAAGTGAATGACATAAAGCTGTCGTGGCAAAACTGAAGCTACACTTGAGGGTCCTTAAAGCACTTTTGTGCGGCTGTGGTTTTGTGTTTATTGTAGTTACAAAGTTGTGGGTATTAATGAGCATGAGTTGAGCATGAGTTTACTGAGTACGCAGCGGGTGGCGTCTTTCATGAAATTAATATCAGTGCTAAAGTTTGTTTAATCGCATGTCTCACTTAACGCGCAAGGAGTGGGGATGCTGTGCAGTAACTTTCAGAGAAAATAGTTAATTTATATGGGTAACTGATAACGATAAGTTTTTTGGGAGTAACTCATATTTTTGGCATACATTGGCTGTGAACTTTACTAAGTGTAGCCCAAACAAGTGAAAGAGAGATAAGTTGAAAGAAAGAGCACCAAATATTAATTTTATTCGCAATCGCAAGAACATAAATCCTCCTTTTTATGTAGTATCGGGAGAATTAGTATAAGATTTTCAAAGATTTTGCCCAAATTCCGTATGTCAATCAACTGGCTTACTATTTTTCGCTCAATTTAGTTTCAATTCTTATATTTTTTCAAGCGCTGTCTGTATTTTTCGATGTCCGTTGCGCTTTCATACTTTTTCTTCTTTTTAATTGGCGTAGATATCGCTTACGCGGTTATAGCCGAGGTTACGTCGGCGCGCCAGTCGATCTTCGTTTTCGCTGTTTGGCGCTAAATGGGGATTCCAAGTGTAGCCAAAGTTCTTCATCACCTGATGTTACCAGCAAAGTGAAGGTATTCGTCGTCCTCTGTTTCCTCCGGCGTCGAATTTTTTCAGAGCTGGAGCCTGTTTTTACCTTCGGATGACATAATCTAGTCAGCGTAACCGCTGTCTCTGAATTCGCTGAACTATAATAGTACCTATGTTAATGTCGTCGTATATTTCGGTACAGCTCATCGCTCCATCGACTACCGCGCTCGCCGTTTCCAATCCGCAAAGGACTATAAATCTTCCGCAGGGCCTTTCTCTCGAGTTTAGGAGTCTAAGGCCGACTTAGCAGATGTTATCATTGTTCATTCTTCTGTACCATATAGCAGGATAGTGATGACGAGTGACTTGTAGAACTTGGTCTTTGTTCGTCGAAAGAGGACTTTACTTATCAATTGCTTACTCAGTGCGAAGTAACACTTGTTGGTAAGAGTGATTCAGCGTTGGTTTTCGAAGCTGACTTTGTTGTTGGTGTTAATCCTGGTTCCAAGAAAGACGAAGTTACCTACGTTTTCGAAATTATGACTATCCGCCAGTGGACAGGGGCTAGAATTTGCCTGCGATAAGGGACGCTTGTCGTAAGAGGCGACTAAAATCCAATAAGCACTATGTCTGTTTTTAGGCTTGTCTCTAAATTTTAGCATAATCTTGTCAGAATTAGTGCTATAATACTCACCTTGAAGTGATGTTACAGAATTTTAATGATATTCCTTCTACTGAGAAGACATTTGAAGTTCAAGCGGTCAATGCCACCAATCATTGAGTTATTGAGTTTAATGGGTGCTCAATTGGTAGTAGCAACTGGTGGTGTAGCAAGAGCTACAGGGTCTGACCGGGGACTTAAAGCTGGTGCCACGGAAGCAGTTAGCCCTTGGAACTCATTAGCTCCAATCAGCTCATTGGGTTGGCCCTTTGGTAGATTTTTGGTGGCTGTGTTTAAACCTAAAGGTAAGTAGGATAGAATTGAAAATGCAGTTAAGTGTGGAGTCGCACTGCAGCCGGATGCCGGACCCACAGCACGGCAGATGGTTTAGATCGGCCTCAACAACGCATTGTTTTGATCTTTGTGCTTTTAAGTGCTGTGAGGTTAGGCCATCGACGATAGAAACTAATGCAAATCATTACGATTGTCGTCAACTGTGACGTGGAGCCAAGTAGCGAGTGCGACGACTGTTTGTTTGATGACAAGAGATATTTCGTCTTGCTCTCATGCACTACCAGATCCATATGCTTCGCTTCCTTAACCAGTCTGCAAAGAGCAGAACTAACGGCGCGGTTGTTGAGGCCACTGATATCGATATAATTCAGCTAGCAGTTCTACAATGTAGAGGATTATACCTCTCTAATCAGCTCTGCAGCTTGAATTTGAATTATTTTGTCAATGATAGACTCATATCGAACGACCTGAACCTCTTTCAAAACGACATTAAGTAAAGGTTTCAAAAAAAGACAAAGTAGCTGAGGATCTTATATTCATCAAAAGTATCATTACTGATAACGACACGTGAGCACGTAAGTGCTGGTTAGTACAAGGCTCAGGAGTCTATTTCGAAGGCGATAATAAATATTTGTATTAAGAAGAATAGTACAAATGTAATCCTTTTGCCAATCCGAGTAAAATATGATCAAAATTTATAAATTTCCAATATGAGATGATATATTTAATTAAGTTTTTCCTTCTCTTTACTGCAATTCCTCCGGAAAAATCGCTTTCAAACCGTTATTTGGTCTTCTGTCACTCTCATTTGCTACTTTTTGGACCGTGAACTGCTCTGACTTTTCTTTTGGCATGATCAACTGCGGCTTTTGGCAAATTAGATTTAGATCTCTGAGCGAATTGCAACACATTCAACCTACAAATTGCCTACAACACAACAAACACACACACGCTTGTGCTGCCCCACACTTGTGTTGTGTTAAGCTTTGTAGGCGGCCAATTCAGCGCACAATGAAGCGCTGCGGCGCGCCGGTCAAAAGGAAGTCAATTTGAAAACAAAAAATAAAATGAATTAAATCAACTAAGCAAGTGCCATTGAAAAGACTACACTGCACAAAAGAGCACACAAACAAGCAAACACACAAATCTCTTGTGCTGCACAACAATTTTTTCCAAAAGTCGGCTGCCGCGGCTGACCTACATTTGCAGTGGCGCGCTTCGAAAAGCAAAAACAGCAATGGAACCGTGTAGAATTTATTAGCCGTGAATTTCGCGGGCAATTTTGCACGTTCCGAAACGCTGTGCGCAAATATTTACATGCTTTTGGTCGCACATGTGTCTATGTGTGTGTGTGTGGCGAATACTTTCACTTAACACTTTTTTTGCTGGCATGCGGCGCTCTTTGATATTTGATTAAATTTCTACTAAAACTCTACAAAACGCGGATAGCGCGGCATTTCGTTATTGAATATAGTTTTCAATATATTTTTGCATTTATCGATTTGCGCTATTTTTAGTGCAACTAAGCAAATAAATGCTGGAAATGTAACAAACTCAATTGCGCGATCAACCGTAATCTATGTATCCAACGAGTATGTGAGTGGCATCGCACAAAATACTCGAAAATATTTTCCATATTTAATTGGTATTTTTGGAATTGTTCGAGGGATTTTATTTTAGTTTTCACGAATGGAATTTTAAGCTGGCAAATTGATTTTTCATCTGCAAATTGAAATTGAAAGTTTACCTTTCTAAATATACATTTGTGTACTAAATACACTACGATATCGATATTATAGAGAGGGAAATTATTTTAATCACTTATTGAATAGAACATGGCACAGTTAGGGAGAAATTATACATTGTGGCAAAAAAGCACCGGAAAATTGATATAAATTCTCCGGGTAAATTATATTTCAAAAAAATGTACATTACTAAGTAGACTGTCCTTAATTACTTTGTAAAATATTAACGCGATCTGTCAACTAGTTTGCTTGCAGCAACTGCTTAAGTCGGTAACACTACTGAGGTACGACCGTTGCTATTCTTACAATGGATAAAAATGTCGAAGAAAGAATCTGTCTATAATTTTGTATTTCTAACCAAATTTAGAGTGATAGCAAGAGAGCTTGACATCTCTCACGAGTCCATTCGAATAAGTTTTGTGGATGTTTTGGGTATAAAATGTGTTCTTGCTCTACTCGTCCCGATAAAGGTGATTTTTTTTAAGAGGAGTACCCTAAACAGGTCTCTTTGGACAATTCCGATTCCTCATTCAGGTAGTGCATAACTGCTGATGAGACATCTCTTTATGAGTTTCACATGCAAACAAGTTAACAATCATCGGAATAGAGGGAAAAAGGGAGCTGAAACCAAAAAAAAAAAAAAACCCACGCCAAAGCCAATCAAAGTGATGCTCATTGTTTTTTCAATATTTGTGTTTAAGTGCATTATAAATTTGTTTCGGAGGAACAAACGGTAAATAAGGAGCTCTTTTTGGTCGTACTGAGGTGCTTGTGTGAGAACAACCGTCGGAAACGACCGGAATGGTGGAAGAACAATTGATGGAT
The DNA here is from genome assembly GCF_023373825.1 of Bactrocera dorsalis. NCBI lineage: Eukaryota > Metazoa > Arthropoda > Insecta > Diptera > Tephritidae > Bactrocera > Bactrocera dorsalis. The sequence continues at coordinate 85,906,496 of NC_064305.1, forward strand.
TTTACACGTTGATAGTGCACCATCGCATCGAGCCACGATTGTGACCGAATTTATAGTCAAGAACGCAATTTGTACTATCGATCAACCACCGTATTCACAAGATTTGGCTCCGTGTGATTTTTTCTTGTCTCCAAACTGGAATTGCCGCTCGGTGAGAATGTTGATAACGATGCCTGTATGGCGAATGTGTCGAACCAATAGATGTCTAATGGATTGCTGCAAATCGGCGCGGGCGGAACTCTTTCGATCGGAACCCACGGTAATGCTGACGCGGCGCAGTATAGAATCGAATTGTATAAACGAAAGTTGCTATGCCGATAGTGTGTGACGAATTGTTTCGCAATCCTTTTTCCCATCCTTTTTGCTGAGTGGGTTGATTGTTGTAAAAGTGTGGTGAGTTGTATTTTAGTGTCATCTGCTGTAGTGAACTGAGCTGGTTTATTAAGGTGCGCCAGTTTTTCCGGGTAGAGTGGGCGGACGCTTAACTCATTTAAACAACCATATTCATCATTTAAATATATTTTTCCGCCGAGATGAATATTTTAAGTGACTGTAAACAACAAAAATGTCAAAAATTTTTGGTTACTAAATATCGACATACTATATAAAAGGAAAGCAGTGAATATAGCGGTACAAAAACTTGCAATAATACTATCTTTAAAGTATGCCATAACAAGTCTAAAAATTGTTAAAATCGAACCATAATTTTTTAAGTCTTCAGATACCGAATATGTGACCGCAGTGTTAATGGCGAACATTTTTGCCGAAAAGGTCAGTTAATCTGAAATTATTGAAATTCGAACTGCATCTTTTTTTGTTCATAGTATGCTTTTTCATAAAATATGGGTTGAATCGGGTCAGTACTTCTCTTAGCTTCTATTTTCCTAATATAAAGATTTTCAAAAACATTCGGTTGATTTTGTAGCGTATATAACGGTTAATATGTAAGAAATCTTAACCTGATTTGGTTTAGATTTTGTCATCATTTGACCCAACAAAAATACGCAGATTAATAAATTAACTCCACTACTACCCACTTTACCTCTTGCCACCTATAGTTTTTGTCAAAAAACTGACCGCAGATATATTTCCTCAATTTACCAATCTATCATGGCATTTAATTTTAAATCTATTTTATTTAAATAGCCTATAATTCACTTAGTAAGTAACATACCATTAACGCAGCCTGGCAGCAACAAACGTCTCGCTTTGATTTATGAAGGCGTTTATACGAGTACTTAATGCATCTAACTCATTCTATATTTTCCTCACTCCTTACTCTACTTATTCCCTATTCGCCTTCTTTCCACGCTTCTCATTCCCTACTACTTATGCTCCCTCTATGCGTTACTGAAATTAATGCAGCTCATTGGATTGGAAACGAGCGAAGCGCAAAAGTGATTTATCAAATGATGTTCAACCAGTCAACAAAGAATCATTGCAGTGACCGAACTTAAGCGTAATTTGAAAAAAATTGAATAAGTTGATGACTAAAATATCCATATAAAAAATGGAAAACGGTAATATTTAAAAGGAGAGTGATGCGATGATGTGCTTTGACCTTTATTATGAGTAAGTTTGTGAAACAAAGAGAGTTTAATCGAGTGGCTAAGTGGAGCTTGAGCAGAAAAAGAATTGTAAAACCTACTTAGTAAGAAATGAAGCTGAAGCAACTTGTTGCTGGAATCAGTATGTCATAAGGAACTAATAATATTTATTTATAAATAAGTAGCAATTACAATGAGGGAATGAGGACTGAACGAACCAATTTGTTTTTAAAAGATTTGGTCAAAAGTGAAAAACAGAATCCACGTTTTTGGAAGTTGTCTTTCAGAAACGAAACAATATTCCTAATTTTTTGAAAGTTTGTTAATTTCTAATTTCATTATTAAATAAATTTATTTAATTTATAATTTTATTTTATTCAAAATAGTCATCTTCTGCTTCAATACAGCTTTTTGCACGGTCCAAAAGCATGTCGAATGAATGTTTTATATGATATGGCCGCCAGTATGCCAATGCAAGCAATAACTTCACTTTCAATCAATGAAATTTCTCACTGGATATTTGATAAAGGTAGCAGATTTTAACGTACGGAGGCGCTAGATTCAAAAAGTCCTGTTTACTCTTGAAAACACCTTGTATAACTGGGGACAATAGTTACTCATACGCCTTGTGGTACGCCATTTTTAACACATATAATATGTATATATTAGCAAATGTAACATAAGAAGTATAGTGGGGACTTAATATTGACATTATTTGTACTAAAACATCGCATTTCGAAAAAGAAAAGCTTGAATCCAGAAGCAAATGACCCATAAAACAGCACTTGTGCATTAATTTTTTTTATTTATTCATGTTAAATCACGATTATAAATTCCTCTTACCAGATGAAAATGAACTACTGATATTTTTAAGTGCAATAAGGTAAATCAGAAGTCAAACGGAAAGGGGTAACACAACCGTAAGCTTTGCTCTCCACAGCGGTGCCCCAATTCAGCCAATCAAATGTGAGCACACGAAGGCAAATGAACTCATATTTTTGCGAGGCACGAACACTTAGAGGCGAACATAAGCAACATAACGGCTTGCTACTTGAGTGGTAGCTTTGGACGAGTGTATATAGCAACACTTGGTAACACTTAGCAACTAGAGTGCATTTGTTCATATATGTGTGAGTGTTGCCACATCTACTTCTCATGTTGTCGGTGGAGCTGTAACAATGAGGCACATCACCGCAGGCGGAAATTACAAACTGTGACAACTGTTGCTTGCAATTTTTATGCTTACCTACCTATGCCGTTATGTGTAGATGTGCGCATTAAAATTGTGCTCGTAATAGATTTAGCACACACACACACTCATACACATGCAGCTCCATATGGACACAATGGCAGAGCAGCTGCTGCTAGTTAAGCCAAATGACAAGAGAAGTGTAAATGCCATTTATGTATGCATGTGTGTGTATGTGTTTGTTGTTGTGTGCCAAATGGAATTGAATATTATATTATTGTTGTTGTTGCAGCGCATGCTGACTGCATATTTCGTTTTGCATGTGCGCACACATTTCTGTTGAAGCAACTGAAAATCACTTCCGGCCAGCAGACGGACGCACACATGCAGCGCGTTATGTTATGCAACTAAGTATGCGTGTGTGTGTGTGTGTGTGTGTGCGCTCACAAAAGTTTGCCAATAAATTGAATTGTAAGCAACTGTAATTTGCAAGTAGAATGCATTTTGCCATTTAACAAGGTAGCTGGCAGCAATTTTTGCAAATTTTTGATTGAAATTGCTCAATCACGGGTGTGCGGCCATTGTGCTAGCGTACCACAAAACCACAGAGCCACAGTGCCTCCTAGCCACAAGTGTATTATTTACCATACCGAGGCTGTATGAAGCGCACTGCCGGCAGCACATATTGTAACACATTTCCAAAATGTCAAAATGCAAAGTGGGAGCGGGCGGGTGAAATGAAATAGAATAGAACCCGTAGTATCGATTTCGTTGATAGAGTTCGAGCCGGCGCTGGTATGCCATATACAATGTGCATATGTTGGCATTCATATTGTCGCCTTCGCTCGAACATTTATAGAGGCCATTCGCAATTTCCATGAGAAAGTGTTGAAATTTGTGGAAATTCTCTGATTTTTAGTCCGAAAACCATAAAACGACACATACAAGTATATGTCTGTAGAGGAGTTTAGCTAGACAGTTCATAGCTGTGAGCGTGGTCCCGCCTTAGTCGCCCCCGAATTTGTTTCGAAATCATAACGGTTGAAAATGCGCGCGCATAAATTCCCGGAAAGCCCGACTGGCTGCTGGCTTGCCAAGTTTCGGCTCATAAATATTCATGTGAGGCTGGTGCGTCTTGTTCGCCGTTGTAGTCCGTCGGCAGTGGGTGGGCATGTATATCTATTGCCCTTTGTTTAGCCAACAGCTTTCGAGCAATTTTCACTTTTACATCATTCTTCTTGTACTACTCCAAGTGGCGCATTTAAATTCAGCGTCACCAATTTTGGCTTGCAAGTTTTACTTGAAGCGCGACAGCTTTTTGGCGCTTTTAAAGTGCAATTCTAATTCACGAAATTTATACAAAATTGATTTGAAATTGAACAAATATTGGCAGAATATGTATTAGATAAGTTTTTGTTGTTTTTGAAGCGGCAGAACATATTCTTGAAGTAATTTCGAGGTATAGTGCCGAGTTGACAGTCCTTGGCTGGGTAAAAGTTTAGGCTCGTTCCGGTTACATAGATCGGTTACAGAGACTGTCGTGGGAACGGCACTTAGAGAGGTATATGCGCCCAAACACAGGTAATATATTTTTGAAAATAACACCACATTTGAAAAACCGGTGCCTTCATTTATGCTGAGTGTCCAGCTGATCACGTATTTTTATACAAATCTTTAGTACAGTCTTTACAATAGGCCTCTTTTAAGCCTGTCTAAGTTTGCCAACACTTCATATAGTTTTCCATATATTATAGGAACTCTGATGTATTAGTCGAAAGAAGTCTTAGAAATCGACAAATCACTTTCAGCCCTCTTCCCTCTTCAACGTTTGTTGAAGCGTCTGTTATAAATTTTGGCTATTTTCCCAGGTTTGCCAAAGACATAACTGTCGAGATGTTAAAACCCCAGGTTTCCATATCACATCGCCCCATACAACTTTGACAGTTAGGGTTCGATAAAATTTTCAGTAAGAACTGCTATAATTGTGACAAGATGAGCCTAATAAGAGCAAGCAGTTCAATGGATCTCTTACGTTCCGCATTAGACTAAGAGCTAGTTATTGACCATCGTCTGCTAAGCTCGAACGAAGTCCAGAGGACCAGTGCTAAAAAACAGGAGAACCACTGAAACCCAATCGTTCGCAATCCGCTGTAATCCGGACAAGGTTGAATTCTCTTGTAAACTTATCGGCTTTGCAGTTTCCAGTGACATATCTCTCGTGGCTATGTGAGCAGAGAAAAAGCAGTATGGACTCATTCATGTAGTTAGTTCTACAGATGCAAATAGGAACCACTCTTTGCACCCTTTCAAGTTTATTAGCGAGCTTTACCGAGCGCCTTTCATCAAACGACTACATCATGAGACATTTCTGGCTTGATTACGGTTTCGTCGAGAAAAAATTCTTCCTCTTCAGCTCTTACACAGCAGTATAACGTAATGGATGCCTTTCTTTCTTTCCTCTCAACGTTTGGTCTTTATGTAAGCCTTCTCTCAAGTATAAGTCCTAGCTACTTTATTTTGAATGAGGGCGCTAGCCTCCGATTGAGCGGAAAGTGAGTTAACTCTCTACTTGGAGGATGGAATCATGTGTGAAAGTTCACGTAGGTGAGGATAGCAATCTGAGCGCCATTTACTTGGGATTGGCCAGAAACAATTCTTTTACGGATGGCTCAAGCAGTTCACGACTTCCGGTCTTAGACCAAGTATCCTCTGGGTAGCCACAAAACATCTATTGGTAACGGCGAATACCGCAGTCGATGGAACGATGAGCTAATACAGCGACATTGACGTCGTTCAGCAAACTATGAGACAGCGGCTAAGTCATGTCGTTCGAAAGGATAAAAACACTCCAGCTCTGAAGATATTTGTCGGACCCGCCGGGGGAAGCAGAGCAAAAGGAAGACCTCCACTTCATTGGAAAGACTACGAGCAGATGGAGAAGGACTTGGCTACACAGTTGAAAACTCGCCGTTGAAAACTCGGCTATAACTGCGTGAGCGGTGGCTATGCCAGTAAATAAGAAGAAGAAGACTTAGAACGTTGATTAAGCCGCTTTTTTTCGCCCAGTTAGTCACAAGCTGAGGTACCCTTGAGTTAACTCGTTATGGTAGTTAAAAAACTTCTTTTCTTTTTTCGTCCGTGCAAGCTATCACCCGACAGCTGTGTTCTTCAAGATATTTCAACATGTACTTATGTCGATCGCGCACGCTCCGAAGTACAGTAGAAGCGGAAGAAAATCAGTCCCAGTACTTTCCGGGCGAACCTTGTAAGAGCTGAAAGTCTCAGTGCTACCTTTCGATGGATGTATTTACCGTTAGGTGCTGTATATTTTCATTTTAGAAATTACATTGAACCTTTAATAATATATTTATGGGATGTGGCACTGCCGTACCCATTCCATTGGTTCCATTGTTTCTTAAAAACATTTAGAAGTTATAAAAGGAATTTAAAAAAAAACTGTTTTTTTTATAGAAACGCATCCATTTCATAGCTTTCAATCAAACTACAATTTATTGCAGCCAACAATAAGAATTGTGGTTTAAAACCGCTCTCGGCTGTTAGGTCTAAAACCAATTCATTACAACAATCCTTTCCATTTGCTGCAGTTTTCCATACAAATTGCGTCGCCGCTTGATTAATCACTGCCATTTGTCGACGATTAGTCGACTCGTAGCTGCGGTGTGGGTTGCGCGTGTAAATCAAAAATCACTCCGCCAGTCCCGCCACCTCCTTGACAGCAGTGTTGGTCGTTTAAAACAATTTGGCTGAGTATCCTTTTATTCTTATGTATTTTATTGCGTTTTTTTCAACACAATTTTTGCTCCGCCATTGTAAAGGGCACCTCAACAAGGAGTGCGGTGTCAGCAGCAGCTGCCAAACAAAGCACTAACTGACAACCCTGACCACTGGGGCGAACCTGCGCACAACGCGTACCCTACCAGTGACCATCTGCGCGCGTGACTGTGTGTGTGTGTGTGTTTGGGCTTGAGTGCAACTGACAACAATAAAGAATATGATTACATGCACAAGTGCGGTACTAGGGGGTACGAGGGTGCGCTCGAGTGCGGTGTTCCTTTGTTTTCAAAATGTGACAATTGCGGTCACGCACACTAAAAGCCGCAAAAAGCGATACAGTTACGATTACAAAGCGGACAAAGCTGCTGCATGAATCCGGACGCACGCACACACACACATACATACATTTGACATATAGTTACATGCATTAGTGTGATTGTTTGCGTGTATGTGTGTGTGTGGCACTAATAAATTCAAAGTTTCTGCACATTCGTGGTAAAAAGGATGTGCTGTCGACAAGCTCGAGCTGCAATACAATACAACAACACTTACACATTTACAACAACTTCAGTACAAAGCATATTCAATTTATTATCCTGTCTCTTCGGGGAGTACTCGCCGCCTTTCGCCATTGCTGACAGTTGTTGGCGTTGCGTGACAGTTGTGGGGCAAGTCATTGTATGTATGTGTATGTGTGTGTGAGTGTGGCTCACAGCAAGACAGGCGTACAATATCACACTTTCAAACGCATAAAAATGCACAAAAACACACGCGTATATGTATGTATATGTGTGTGTGTATTCCGGTTGGGGGGTTGCGCTGGAGCGCTTGGTGTTGCCACAGAGTCTATTGCTTCCATTTCGCCAGCAGGAAGCAGCAGCAGGAAGTGTGCAGCAAGGTTTGAATAAATGAATGCATTTGTTCCAAGTTGCTTATTCACGCTGCCTGATTGTGTGCCTGGCATGTTGTTGAGTTTGTTGTTCTTAGATTTCGAATGCATTTAGGTTAATTAGATTGAAATTTCCCAGCATTGTTGATTGGAAAATAAATGGGAAAACAACAATTGATAAGACAATATGGTTTATCAGCGCTTATTCAAAGTTATGCGGAGCGATGTGCGCTAAGGAAAAAGTGTACAAGGTTCGTGGGGAGCTTATTGAGATTCCACTTTAAGTTAGACAGGGATGGTAACTATGGTACTAAATTATTTTACTTTAGCGAAGCGAAGCTATGACATGATTAAACGGTGCCTTTCGACAGCAAGTTAACTCATGCTGAGAGCTGGTCGTATTAAAAATTATTTTATATTGTTCGAGGTGTGATTAAATAATTGTTAGAGGGAAGTTCAAAGGAATACCTGATCATAAGCGACGCATTTAAGGGTCAGTGAACATAGCCACCATTATCTTCATTGTGATTCCACATGAGTTCGTATTAAGCATTGTAAAAAATGTTTGCTTCCTTTTCTTTAAGCAATCACAGAAGTTACCCATATATGACAGCCGATATATGAGAAAAGAGTTTAAATGAACAGATAGAAAGCAAAAGCAAAACAAACAGATAAACAAATATCGAGCGACTCGGAGAGGTCCTTCATGATCCTTACAGAGCTTTTGGTATTGGTCAACGTCAGTTTACACATCCATCGGATGCACCATCTCCTGGTGTTATGCTTTATCATTCAGCAAGCTGAAGAAGTGTTGCCTCTATAATGTTAGTGTGCTCTGGGCGGCATTAGTAACTAGATCTCCTATGGGGGTTCTACGTAGGCTGCTATATATATCTCTGACGTAGGCAACACTAAGTGTTGCCAGGTGCAATCTGACATTTCCATTGGAAAGTTTGCCATTTTTTAGCATAACATCACTCAGAACGTTTTCTCATTTAATCGTGAATTGTTTTATTTACAGGGAATTAAAAAATTCATCTCTGCCAAAAAATGGAATTAACTCGTGAACATTTTCGTGCGATCATTTTTTGCAACTTTCGACGTGAATTATCACGACAAGAGTGCATCGATGAACTAAAATAATTGTAAAAAAAAAGGCTCGTGTGGATTGGTGTAAAGAAATGCTGAAAAAATACGATCGCGGTGCTTCAAAAGACGTTTATAAGATCGTCACAGGTGACGAATCATGGATCTATGCGTATGAGCCCGAAACAAAACAGCAATCGACCGTGTGGGTCTTCCAAGACGAGCCAAATCCAACGAAAAAAAAACCATTTTCGTTGATAAATATGCCTATTTACATTATTAGGCCAGAAATATAATATATAGCAACCCTCGTACTTGAAACCTTAGTCGCCACATCTTTTCGTAGAGTTTTCGAGCATTACCATAGTTCAAGTGAGGAAAGTTCTCTAAGTACTCTTCACTTGGGAGTGACCAGATACGATTCTTTTATCATTCATATGGTTCAAGACCCCACGATTTCCGATCTTAGACCAGTGGTTGTGCAACAGGTTTTTGACCCGCCACGTAAAAAAACACTCACAATGAAAAGAAAAGAATAGCCTCCTAGAAGAGACGCCCTTCTTGATGATGACCTCTGCAAACGTGTTAAAGATTACGATTTAAAGGCATTGTCCGGATGAACGGGACAAGAACTGAGACGAGTAGGTCCTTGTGGCATTTACTACAGTGCTCATATAAAGGAGCGCAAATTCTATGTGAGATTGGTGGAGGGAGAGAGACTCAGTCGCGGAGTCCTGGCATTCACCCCAGTGAACGTCTAGCCATAATTCGCATCAAAGCGAAGTTCTTCAACATGTCTCGCGCCCAAGCCCACGGAAGAGAATTTAAAATATGTCCAAACATGTCTGCTATGAGCGAGTAAAGAAGATATCTTTGGCACAACGGTCGGAGACTTCAGCGTCCTTGAGAAACATCCCCAAATAAGCGATTTCGCAGGGGCCCGAAATATGATTGTCTGTAGTACTTGAATTCAGTATAGGAATATTTATCAAGCTATCAACCAGATCGATCATTTTGTTATACATAGACGGGAGACACGTCTATAGTTGAGAAGCTGTAATCACAAAAAACAGGTGCACAATTTTCTGATCTACATGATTATATTATATATTTTGGCACCGTAATTTTCCTTATATATTTGTATAAAGCTCTCCGACAGATATTTTGTGATAAAAAAGTATTTAGTTCTGAACAATTTTGAAATATACAAACTATCGGAACGTGAGAGGCATTGATACATTAAATGCGAGTTATTTGTTGATTCGATTAATTTCATTTCCAGCGTTGTGTCATATTTTGTAATCTTCTAACAAAACTGGGACACTACTTGCAATAAAAGTCTGCTGTCAAAAGCTTTAAGTTTGAGGCGAAAATTGGGTTGACATAACTAGATTAACTGATCAGCCCCTCGCACACTTGTAGCATTCCTTTAATAAAGTATTTTAGTTATTTTATGAATTTTTTCTTTTCCTAATTCCTTCGACGATTAGAAACTTTTCAAAAGTCCTTGGCAAAAGTGCACCAGTTATTCATCCCAGTTGCATAAGAAACTTTTCAACTTTGCACTTACACTTCGCTTGCCATTTGGCTTGCCGCTAGTGCCTCGATGCAGATGAATGTATGTCAGTAAGTGTGCTCACATGAGTAATACTTAAGGACACAACTAACAAATGCAGTGCGACTTGAGGAAATATTTGGTTATATTGATTGATTTAATATACATACTGTTCGTAATAAATCGTTTTTAATTTTTTTTAGGAAATTTACAAGTATGTGCTACCGCAGAGACTGCACTCGAACGCTACTTACTACCTTCAGTTCATCTCTTTAAGCTTTAAGAATGGCACACTCCTTCATATGTTATATAAGTTCATCCTCCTCCATTACTATTTAAACTAATGAAACTGAAGTAAGGCAGCAATATTTGCTTATGTCGGATTATTTTCTCTAGAGTTTCAGGTTTAACTGCGAGTACATGACACATTCACAATGCTTACTCTCATATGTTGACTTTTATCTTTTTTCCGTATTTTCATTTGCGGTTCTTCATTTGCATTCATTGCTGTCAGTCTTCGCTGCTTCAGAAGTTAATAGTTTCCACATATCGTTATATACATATATAATATTTATCCACGTTTGTCTGCATGTTGCTTAACTAAAGCGTCCATTACTTTTCATCCAGCTTAACCACATTACCGCTAATTACTCACTTACTTTTATTGTTGCCACAAGTTGTCGCTGCAACCCTGTGACAGCAATTCCGACGATAGCAACTTGTCTCTGACAATTCATTTGAGCATCGTGTAAGTTGTGATTATTTGTGTAATATTTTATGTTTGTTGTTGTCATTTTACACATGCACTCCTAAGTAGTCATAAGCGCGATAGTTACTTTGTTATATTTATAGCTTGCTTGTTGGTTTTAAGTGAGTGACGGTTGCTGCTATTAGACATTTGTGGTTTAGTGGATATCTGCATGAGAAAGGTGGCTGAAGTGAGTGGTTAGAGAGCTTGTAACATTTTTTGTAAGAAAAGTATTAAAACAAAGAAAGTTTATAGAAGTTTTGGTATTTTATTTGACTTGGATGGAGAGAAAAATAAGTTAGAGAGGAATATCTAATAGAAAACGAGGTAATTGTTTCAGGTAAATTTATATATTTACTTATAGCTGAATATGGATTGCAGAAACTCAAAAAGCACAGATTGGATTCCCTGAAACATCGCGAAATAAAATCTAGAAATTTGCTGCGATTTCATATGGTATCCCCAATTTTATTTTCACTGATCTTTAAAGCATAGTTTAGCTGTATTTTCGGAAAGAAAAATTACTCAACAAAGAATGAGAAAGAAAAATATTTTTTTTTGTAAAGAGCGGAGGCCAACATTCAATTTTATAAAATATGCCATGACTACGAAGATAGGTTCTAGATAAATATTAAAAGTAGGCTTCGTTGGTTGATGGAGTCATGTGTAGAAGTTCACGCAAGCGAGGAGAGTCCTCTGAGCGCCATTCACTTGGGAGTGGCCAGAAACGGTTCTTCTATATATAGCTTAAGCAGCTCACGACTTTCCGAACCACGTATCTCCTGGATAGCCAAAGAACATCCGTTTGAAGGCGAACTAAAGTCAGAAAGCGAAAAATCCCCTCCCCAGGACTGTGCGCTAGGTTTGGGACCTGCCACATTAAGCACACCCCGATTGAAAAATAACAACAAGGCTCGGATGCGAGACCCCCCATTTGATGACGACCATGGCCAACGAAATAATTACTACGATTTGAGGGCATGCACCTAGAATGTCCGGTCCCTTTATTGGGAAGGTGCCGCAGCCAAGCTGGTTGATGCCCTCTTAAAAATAAAAGTTGACATCACCGCCGTCCAAGAAGTGCGATGGCCGGGACAGGGTCTGAGACGAGTAGGCCCCTGTGGCATTCACTGCAGTGGCCATATAAAGGAACAAAAATGTGGTGGGAAAGAGACTCCGTTGCCGAGTCATGGTGTTCACCCCTGTGGATGAACGTCTAGCCACAATCCACATCAAAGCGAAGTTCTTCAAAATATCGCTGATTCGCTGAGAAGGACGGTATGATCAAAGATGACTTCTGTAAAACAACAAACACAAGGAAAGTTCGACGTGGAGAAGCTGCAATCACAACAGACAGTCGATTTTCTGCTCGACTTGCACTCCTGTTTACTGAGCATTAGCAGCTCAGTATAAGGGAGCTGTGGGACGGCATTTCAAGCTCTTTACCTACAGCTGTAAACGAGCGCATTGGCTTTTAGAAAAGGCTAAAGAACAGCTGGTACGATGAGGAGTGCCGCATTTGCAGTCAAAGAGAGAGAGAGAACGAATTATCTGAGAACGAAGAGCTTGGCAAGCTAGCCGACAGGGGTAATGCTCGAAAACACATGGAGATGGTTTAGCCGATTCGCCAATCGGTGCCGATGGAGCGGACGTTCCATTGCCCGTCGTTACGCGTTTTCAAGAGGAAGGTTTTGCAGAAGATTTATGGTCCTTTTACGCATTGGGAACGGCGATTGCCGCTGTCGATGGAAATTGACATACATACAAGTAGCTCAGCGAATTAAGAGACTGAGGCTAAGGAAAACACTCCAGTTCCGAAAGTATTTGACACAGTACCTGCCGGGGGAAGCAAAGGAAGAGGAACCCCTTCACTCCGTTGGAAAGAAAGTTAACGTAGTTACCTGCTAACGATAACCTTAACCCACTGTGCTCAAAAATGTAGCGGATCAAATTAATGTGTTGTTCAGCACTCTGAAATTGTCTGACATTTTCCGTATCAATAGGCAGTGTGAAATGGATACATTAACCACATTGGTAGGGTTCGAGGCCCATCTAAAACCTCTGCCGCACTTTGGCTTCGGCACCAAGTTGTAATGCAACTCCAAATTCAACTGACAAAGTGTCTGTTCTTCCCGCATTTAACCATAACCACCACGAACTCCAAGGGGTTCTGCTCCCCGTGTTACCAGAATTAAGTCTTCGGTCAGACATCGTTGCCAAAACTACTACCAGTTGAACTTCCACACACGCATAACATGCACATACCACTCCTGCAAAAGCTAACCCTAATTCTCAGCTAATCCCCTTCGCTGCTTAAACAACTTACGCGCAAAGGACCCTAACTTTTCGTCATTCCCTTCTAGTGGAGATCACTCCACTATCATCTAATCGTCCATTAATCCAGCTAATCCTCATACCACCCAGTTCCCTAATGTTCGAGTACATAAGACATTCTGCAATTATATGCATACAGTTTTGAATATGCGCTCCCAAAAACACCCGATCTGCAAAACTGCATTCAGAGGTCCATTCCCCGTAAGAAAAAAACCTCAGACTCAAACAAAAACCGAAGCCTGAGTTACACTCAACAAACCGAACGTCCTGATTGTTCTAATAAGTCACTCGGTTGTTAGGACTATTGCCCCAACATTCTTGCCACGTACACCTAACTCTATCATCTATATAGAAGCCTCCTGCTCGCTATATACTCGTATAACTCTCTCGGAAATCCATCCATTCCACAGCAATGACACACTCAAGCCCCTTCTTAACCGGAATGCAAAAGTACGCTGTATGACAATCAGGTCAAGAGTTACCTAATAGAACCTGCATAGTATCCGTTGAGACGGTGCGACAAACAGGCAAGCATTATACTCGTATGTATATACAATTCTGAATTGAGGGGAGTTTTTGGGACTCAAGACTGTCGTGTAACCTCGTAACACGATTTTCAGACTTCTTCTGACTTTATAATATATCGGTATGTAGTCAGCTAGGCAGTGTGTAGAAAACTTATCTCTTCCTTTCTTGTATTTTTTTATTTTTTCATATTTAAACATTTACTGAAAAGTTTAAAATCTAATTCACATTTTCTTAGAATCCTGTAATTAAACCAATATACTTATCTTATATATATGTGTGTGTATTAGAGCCCATTCAAGTTGGATTTCAAGTTTTCATAACTTCTCTATATATTAAAAAAATTATTTAACTTTGTCGGCAATTTGTAATGTTTTTTCTCAGATAACCAACTGCTCTGCCACAACTTTAAACAGTTAGAGGACGAAACAAGTTTTATATTCTTTTTCCCTTAACTATCCTGCCAACTTATGCATGTGAATTCATAACTTTGAGATTGCTTTAAATTTCGCACGTCGGCAGCGCAACTAAAGGTGTCAACTTCATCAGCAGACACGGGCGCACACACACGCGTACAAAATTAACAAGTACAGGGTGGCTTAAAAACCACAAAGTTTTTCGCTTTGAAGCTTAGCAACCACAAATAAATGTTATATAGGGGCTCCAGAGTCCTATCAATAATTTCGCTGTTTCGAGTTATTTCCTGGAATTCTGAAAAGCGTCAAACATTCCTTTGAACCACCCTGTGTGGCAGACAGTCAGTGCTTTGTCCTGCAAGTGCTCGCAATTTGAATGAAATGCCACACTGAAGTTGAAGTTGTTCAAAACTTTTGACTTCCACCGGCAAACCAAGCACGAACCTGCACATTAACAACAACAAAAACAGCAATGTATGTACAATATAACGGAATGCATTGGCATAAATCTAGGCGCAAGCAAGCATGCATGTAAATCTGTACGCCGACACCCTGTGATAGCTCGCATATATGTGTGTGTGCACACATATATACATATATAGAAATATGTAAATAGGTTTATATGTGTGTTAGCAGTGAGATTTGTTGCATGCATTTGCCAGACTAGCATAGTGGTGTTGCATGCCACAAGTCAGTGGTAAGTGTTAAGAATTACTGTGGCAGTCGAGCGGAAAATATGTAAACTATTTGTTTTTGTTTTTTTTTTTGTGCTTAATATTTCAGCACGCAGGTGTGCTCGCATGTTGCATTTACATGTGTAAGCTTACAGCAGCAATTTACAGTTTTCAACTAAATAAGTTAGTTTCTTTTCATTTCGCATGTTTAAATATGTGCCACATTTTTGCTGCTTTGCTGCTTGAGCTTGCGTATGCTGAGTCCATCTGTGTGAATTCTAGTTGAATTTGGGAGTCTTTTTTTTGCTGGAAAAAAGTTAACTGATGCAGGTAATTTTGGAGAGGTAAGAAACGGAGATTTTGCAACATATATTTTGAATTCATCAGTTACCTCATTTAGCTTCTGATTTTTATAATGCTTCACGTTCGTTTAATTTTTCAAAAATTTTAGTTTGGCATTACCGAAAAGTTTGAAATTTATTTTGTTGCTGTAGCTGATGTTTCGCAAAATGATTTTTAGCTTTGGAAGTAGGAAGTAAATAATTTTGTTAAAGAGAGCTGACATTTTATATGGTTATTGAGGGTAGTCTTTTCGAGACTTTAATTTATTATCTAAGTATTTGAATTTTCTTTATTGAATTCGAAAATAACAGAAATACACTCAGAGAAAGAGGCCCACGTATTTTACAGAGTGAGTATATATACTAAAAACTAAGGTTCATGTTATCTTAAGTGCCATAAGCTTTTTTCGAGAGTCAACCACTTTTATTTACGTCATGTCATGGCAATAATTTTTTCCATTTTTTTACACTTTTCGGATGCTTTTCTCTTATCCTTTTGCCCACAAAAAGCCAGTAGTTTTCAATTGGATTGAGATCTGGACTGTTTCCTGGCCTTGTGAGAGACTGAATTTCATAAAACTTTTTGGATTGTAACCTGCAAATGTTTGTAATGAAGTATTGAAAAATCAATTTCAATATTTTTATACTTTAGTTACCATTTTGGCTCTATGGCAAGGGGCTGTATCATCCTGAAAATACACCTTTTGAGTGTGATGTTCAATAATTGGGGAAACGCCTTTTTCCAAAACTCCATTGTATTTTTCGGCATTTACGGATCACCAGTCTAATTTAATACAAGTTTTTTATTTTTAATTCTTAACTATGTAGAAATATGTCCACGAGGGAATTTTTTAAAATTGTAGATATTTTCGAAGATATATTTTGGCTGACCAGGTATCCAAACTGGTTCTGTCGTAATTGGTACTTGAGACGTATTTTTTATGGGAACTGTCTTTCAAAACAAAAGCTGCGATTTCTTTGGTTCTGCTGGTCCGATTTACCTGAAAATGTAATAGAGTTTTATTTATGGATTTTAACAACGTCACTACGGACCCTTTTCTGAATAGTATTCACTCAATAGGTGTTGATTCTGCTATATAATGAGCCTTTTGAGCTCTGGACGGATAAGAGCAGGATGGAACGACGCTAAAATAACAAAAAAAGTCTGTTGAGGTACGCCACAAGGTGGAGTGCTATCTCCCTTTCTATGAATATTTGTGGTGAATAAACTGCTGAGGAACTTAGAGGGCAAAGCCTCTAAAAGAGTGGCATATGCGGACGACATTGCCATCTTAATAACGGGTAGGTGTCTACAGACCATTAGCAGTATTATGACCACCACTCTCAATACAGTCCAGAATTGAGCATCGCAAGCGAGTCTGGAGTTGAATCCGAAGAAGACGGAGCTGCTTGTGTTCACTTCGCTCGATAGTGAAGCCACAGAGTCTGTTGAAATTCGCGTCAAACGCAGGCATCCTAAGAGATGACTTCTTCTGATGGACCTAGTAACAGAACTCCATCTGGTATCATAAAGAACCAAAATGGTCTATGCGTGGCTTATTGGCCTACAAAACTAACCTGACCTGTTTATGGATTTGCTGTGTCTTCTTCTTCTGCCGCCTAAACTTTATGCTCAAATTTAATATCTTTTTTAATTCGAAATAGTCAAAAAAGTGGTTAAAAATCTTCTTTCAGAAATACCCAATTTCCCAAATGGTGGCATTTCATAACTTACAAGTTGTATTTTGAACGTCCGGAAACTGTATAATGAGTAAATTTTTTAGAAAGGGAATATTTTGAATACTTTAAATGTTCAAGAAATCTACTTTCTACATTTTCTTAAAGATATTTTACAGCTTCCAATACAATTCGCTTCACTTTAACCCACTAGAAATCCAACTTTAAAACTCCGCATGAATAATTTATGAGCTCATAAGCGACACAATCTCGACATACCTGCAGCTGCGACGACAAATGTGCCACATCTTTTTACCCACATAATACAAGAAGCAAATATGCATGTGAAAGAGAGCGACCACCAAGAGCAAACACTCGTGAATGACTGCAAAAAAGAATGCGGTACTAGAAGCGGCTAAGGTTAATCACCTCCTCGGGCCATTTGGCGAGAGCGCATTGACATGTCTGTCATTATGGCTGCGCAGTTACGAAGGCGTGTGTGCGCGCATGGAATGTTCAGCTTTCAGCTGTGCCTTATTTTCAAGCGTGTGCGTATGCAATCGGACTTTCTCCAACTTTTAAGTCTGTGTATGCTTTAAATAAGCGGGCATGTATACTTTAGTGCATTGAGAAGTAAAGATATAAATATAATATATGTGAAAGGAGTAGACAACTTTAAATAAAGAATTGATGACAGTACTACATAAATACTTTTATACGTATGTCACGTGGATACATAAAAATAGGTAATGATTTTGAATTTGACTTTAACTTTCGAACTGGGATTTTGGTAGAACCCTGAGTTAGTGGTTGCGGAGTTCTGGCACCTGAGTATAAATGGCTGACCAGCTAATGTCGCAAGTGGCCCCGTCCCGTTAAAACCCTGGCAGGCCTCTGAGTAGGAGTGTAAAACTGCACTGGAAAGCTCTTGTCGACTGAAAACACCGACGTGTAGAAAGAAACCTATCTGGAGGACTATAGGACTCACGGAAATCAGGGCGTCTTCCAGACGTTTATTCAACAAGGCCCGTAGGAGTGGGTAAGATTGGGAGTTATATAAAATGGTACTTGCAACATACCAGTCCGCGATAAGAAAGGCAAATAAAGGCGTCTACGAAAAAGTGGAGGGATGCTATGAACCCATTATGTTTAGAGGTAGCCTCTCAAAGAAGTCCGTCTTCGTGGGACACAAATGGGAAGGGCCTTAAGCAGTAAAGATACACTTCAGATGCTCCTTGATGGTCCCTACCCGAGCAATAGGTACTCCGGGGTTAGCTCTCGTAGTGCTGCAAGTGGATTGCGCGGCCTTTGTCGACATTCGGGATGAACAGCACTTGATCTGGGCGGTCAATTTGTTTAAATTTTTCAAGTGCTGGGGCCAGATGGCATCAAACGAGAGCAGGCTGTTAACATGTCATGAAACATCTTGGTGACTGCAGACGAGCAGAGCTATGTTTATCCAAAACTGACTGGTAGGGGCTCCCACGTTACTGCCAAGGATTTCAGCCGCTCCTTCTTTTTACTAAAAACTCTGTAGAGTCTGATAAACAGTTACATAAGGGGCGCATTCCGAAGGATCATTTATCAGAAGCGCAGCATGTTTATTCTAAAGGCCAAATTCGCTGTTGCGAGATTCTTTAATATTGAGGGAGCTTTCAACAACGTCCTACTGGAAGCAGTCGTAAGTACTTTGGATGCCCTTGGGATTGATCAAAGTGATTGAAATGGAATGGGCAACGCACGCGCTCTCCGAAATGTGAGTAGGGGTACCCCACAAGGTGGAGTTCTCTCTCGACTTCTATGGATTCTGGTAAATCCTTAAAAATCTTTGAGAATCGTGGCTGCTGAGTGACTGCCTATGCAGGCTATGTAGCATTTATGGTCAAAGAAAAGTTCTTGAGTACCGCGAACGAGCTGAGGAAAAGGTATCTCAGCGTCGTAACAAACCGGCGAGAGAGGTGTAGGCGGGAGAGGGGCAGTGAGCTTCTTTACGGATGGATCAAAGCATGGGGGAAGGTTGGTGGAAGGATATACTGTCAGAAGCTCTCTATCAACTCCAGTTCTAAGCTTCCTAATTATTGCAGTGTTTTCAAAACCAGGGTTGCAGCCTCTTTCAGAGAAGGGACCATCCACCCGATAGCAGAGCGGCGGTACTAGACTTGAATTCATTAACAGTGTATTCAGAGCTGGTCAAGAAGTATCTAATCTCGCTATCAATAGCGTCGAGTGTCTTTGTGATAAGACTTGTATCGGTGACAGGTCACAGCGGAATCGCTGGAAACTGTAAAGCCGAGCTGATTATCTACTTAGAAAGAAAATACCACCTAGCTATCGGTAGAATGTGAGCGGGTCGGTGCTCCCGTATCCACTTGTGTTCTACTACTAGATAGCTGGGCTTCGCTGAAGCTGAAGGTACATACGCTGTCGTAAAAGCCTTTTGACCCAAGATGGATCGAAAGAGATGTAGTGATCTCTTTGCTCTCAGTAAAGCAAGCTTCTCTCTAGTTGTGGGGCGCTAAATAGTTGGCCAATCTTTCACATGACTTGTGTTCCATTGCAAAATTCGCTATACTATTTTTCCCCCTTCCGATGACAAAATTTTGAGGTTATGAAATCCGTGGGCAGTGGTGTTCGTCGAAGCGATAAAACTAAAGCCTGTAATTTTAGAAAATGCAACATATATATTTTATTTTAGATAAAATGTTTGCAACTGTCAAAATTGTACAACCAACGCCACACACTATTTCGCAATCAGAAAACCAGAATACATTTGAATTTCACTCGCTTGAGCTGCAGCCAATTTCAAGCCTAATTTATCACAGCAGAAAGGAGGCATGGCAAGTAGAATGCCAAATTAGCTGCTAACCAAAACAACAGCGATGACAATAAAAACTCAAGTAAATTGCAAAATATGTTGTAAGAGTTCATTGTCAAGTCTATGCCCGATAACAGCTGCGACATGCAACACACACAACAATGACAACAATGTGGGCTGACTGCATTTCACTTGCCATTGGCAAAAAGCCAATGATTCCCACACTCACTCCTCCACTCAGTCAGCGACTCGCCCATCCGGCAGCCAAGTAACCAATTCCGTGGCTCATTAAAAGGGAATAAAGCGCACACATAAACACAGACAGACAGCCAAACATATGCAAATTATGCAGTTTTCCCGGTTAGTTCTCATGTGTCTGTCTTTTATGTGAATTTTGCGCTCTCTTTTTACTGTGGCACCACTTTTTCTGCTTATCATTCCATCATTTATCGCTGCCGACGAGGCATTGCGCCAAATGCTGCCAACATGCTCGTATGAGTCAACCAAATGAGCTTGCCAAGCGAATGGTGACACTGTTCAGGGGCGGTAATTGCAAGCGTGATTACTTTTTTGTGCGACGGTGACGGTGATAAAAAAGTTTGGCTTGTAATTTCGAATTGTTATTGAGGGGGAGTCTCAGCCATTTGTGTTTGCTTATTTTGGTGTAAAACAAACAAAAACAAAAACTTGTAAAAGTAAATGCATAATTGCCAAACAACTGTGTGAAACACATATTGCAGTGTTTGTTTATAATAAGTGCCGTTAGTTATAGCTTTCGTTATGACCTGATTGGACAGAATAGTGAACAAGTGGAAAATAAAAACAAGAAGAAAAATATAAGAAAATGGGAAGAAAGGTGGAAAAGAAGAGATAAGATAAGAAAGGGTACGTTGAGATATAATGCCATTCTGTAGAAAAGCGAAAAATTTCATAAAAATTGATGGGGTAGGTAAGAAAAAGCTAAAACTGATTCTGTTATGGCTGGATGGACTGCGACCTAATGTCTATTATGCCCTCTCCTAAGTCTCATCGAATCACTTAACCCCGGCATATTGATAAATTCCAATATTCTACTATTGAAGCGACGTGATCCCTATTTGGAAACATGGATCCAAGGCCTTAATCCTGCCTCTACATACTGCAGCTCAGACAATTAGCCGGTGTTCTGGAGTTTCGGGCTCCAAGTCGCAGAGCTTATAAGTGCTTCTTAAGTTTGCAATGGCCAGTGTAGTAAGCGACAAGTAGCTGAGCTTGTCCCTTGTGAGATTGATTACTAATTTATAGTAAACCTACGAAGGTTGCAATAATCCACTAGCATACCTTGGAGTTGTTTTCAATACCCCTCCCTGTCCACTCAATCATCATTGCGAAGCTTCTCCTTTGTAGAACCAACCTCAATGTGAGATTCAGGTCCTACCCTGTTGGTGGATACTGTGGAGCGGACGAACTCATCATCACACTTTTATGACCGGGCACCCTGATAAGGTGCCTTTAGTTACGATCTGATAGTCTATTCAGCCGTTCTAAACACTTCTGCACCATTAGTGATTTGATCTCGTACGCAGAGATCGTTTAAAGTGCCGCTTGACTGTCGTTGTGTATGACTTCGTTCTGATAGTTGCGTTGGAGGTTTATCTCTGCGCACCGACTTACAGCAAAGACTTCTGCGTAGAATATGCTCGGAAAACCTCCCGTAGGTATGGAGAGTTTGGTGCGTGGCCCTGTGACTCCTGCACCAATTCCCTTGATCCGATAGTGTATCACTTGATTGCAGTTGCCCTAAGCACTATTCCTAACCCTAAGCTCGAGAGCGGAATCATTATATTCAGCCTTTGCGCTAAAGGTAAACCTGAACTTCTTACTGAAGTTTACTTTTTGGATTTTGTTGTCATTTGGGCGAAGAGCCAATATTATTTCACTATTTAAGTCCTTCATAGTCTGGAAAGAGTTTATATTACTTTTCCCAAACCCTGCTGTTGTTCTTTGAAGCCGTGCGTGCTTGGCAACCTGATCGATTACTAAGTGCAGCGGTGGGGGTTCCAGTGCTGCCATCGGGCATGTGCGCATAGCACCCGGCACAGAGATTCATGCGAGTCGTTGCTGCTTTTGAAGTTCTATCGAAGTCTGCGATACTTTCGATCCCAGCCACCGCTCCACACGTGATAATCGGTCGCACAGTTATGGTGTACAATCACCTGACTATTCTTAGCTTGAAGCACCAGGATATACCAGCTAGTAGATTGCACACCATAAGTGCTTTATTAGCTTTGACTATGGTTAACACGTTGCTTCCACCGCAGAATGAAAACTAGTATGAAATCGAGGTATTTGAACTAAAATATTTGTCATCTCTATCTCTTTGATCTTAAGGGTTACGTGCTTGAGGCCAGCCAGGGACCTGCATCTCGTAAAAAAAAAACGATGGCCGTCTTTGAAGGGTTAATGTTCAGTCCAGCCCTACTGCACCATCCCTTAGCTAGGCATAATCTCCTCTATATGATATTGCAGAGAGTGTTCTCAAATTTTCCTTCAGCTATAATAACAATGTCATCCGCATATCCTTGACAGCGAATCTCATTGCTTGTTACTAAAACGAGTAGTTCGTCCACGACAAAGCTCCATTAGAGTCTATCTGATAATATACATATATATTTTCCAGTTGTTCCTAGGTGGAACATAGGGCCTCACTTTGTTTACTTCGATTTCGGTAATCAGAGGGTTTAAGATGAGTAGGAGATTTGTCTTCTGTATCCGAGCCTAGTTCTGCGGTTGCCGGTTTCGCCTCTAGTTAGGCAATGGCGTAGGAGTTTCCTCCTCGCAGGTGCTAAGGTTATACTCGGTCTTCAGAGCCACGTTCGTAGTGAACAGGGGGTTCCGCGCGAAAGTGAGGTTGACATTTGGCAGGGATAGGCTATATATTCGCATCACCAACCCCATTTGCACATTTTTTGTATTAGCTGAATAGGCTCCCCATTCTGATAATAAGACAAAAAAATATAAAACCGGAGGACATTCCCGTTACAATTAAGGGCTCATACTTGGGGAGCCCCTCTTAAAGCTGTCTATCAAACCAGCTTTTCAAAGTGCGAGACGAATCGTTTTTTTTTTCGACCCATTCTAATAGTAGATATAGTCAAAAGTCTTAATAAAAAAATATTTGTATACCTGAAGCCTTTACTTCGCGCAACTTTCCGACTTATATTCACAGAATTTTCATTGTTTGCAGTAAAACAAATCTAGAATTTCATTTTGCGCAACTTGAGTTGTATTTCAGCTCATAAACGGAGCTCTGTCAATATTTGTGACACTAACATAGTTGAAATTTGACAGGTAGCAAGCAACAGTGAAAAAGAATACCATGAACCTATGGCATATTTGAGCAAACAAAGCGCATTTAAGGCGAACACGTTTGTGAAAGTGCACTCAGGTGTGTTGGTGGGTAAGTAAGCTGTCGAAAAAATGCAGCTCACAAAGCAGTATTGCACAAGAGTTACTAGAGTTGCTCAGCAGCTAAGGCGGCGGAAGTAAGCCGACGGAAGTTTGCTATAAAAGTTTGGCAGCTCCGACTTTACGCACAAATAGAGCGCATATTTAAAGGTATAATAGTTGGAATTGGCTGAGTGAAAATACCCCGGAGGCATGTCATGTAAAATGTAAAGTGAGTGCGTGAAGCGAGTGGAGAGAATAGAAAGAAACTTGGAAACGGAGTGGATGCAAACAGGCGTGAGAGCAAATGTCTTACGTTCGACAGCTGGAAAAGTTGTAGAACTTGGCAATGTCAAGGTGGCATATTGAAATAATGAAAGAGTTGCCAATGTTCGAATGTAGAAGTTGCTGTAACTGCAGCTATTAATTTTCAATATGCTCACAATCTCCGCTACATACAGCGGTTGCATGTGGAATGCCCCCGCAGAAACACAAAGAAACTAGAAAGTATGCGCATACAAATGTCATTCTGCCTCAGCTACCACCAGCTGTCTGCTGACTTTATAAAGCACATACAAGCAAATACTGGTTATATGAACACACATATATACTCACATGTATGCACGTGCGCGCGAGTGAAATCAAATATGCTGCGACATGTCTGCGATTACAAAAACCACAGCGAGCTAGGAAATCGCATGAATAAAAGCATGCACGGCGCTCTGGCATAATAGGCGTTGGCACATCCTTCTTGCTGCATTGAAATGCATTCACTTATGAAGATTCCAACTGCTGCGTGCCACTTGCTTGCTTGCTTTGCTTTGCTTTCCTCATCGTGCACTGCTGGGCAAATAGTGTACGCTGGCGCAGAAATGAACTTTTGTTAGGCAGGTGGCGCCCTCGCAGCGGGTGGCGGATTAACTATGCAATGGCGGCGGATTTGCTGCATGTATGAGTGCGTGTGTGTGTGCGTGTGTGTGTCTCTGCGATAAAGTTGCTAAGCGAATTGCATACAAATCATACAATGTCAGCGCATATCGGCAAAGCGTTGAGTAACTGCTGCGAATGCGCATTTTAGCTATCATTTTTCGTATTTTTCCGCAACTTTCAATTGTGTTACTCATACGCACCGGTGCACATTTAAGTGAATATTGTAGACTTGTGCTTGTGTTTGTATATTTGTGTGCACTTGTTGATTTCTTTTTCTATTTTAGATACGTTTTTATTTTCTAAGAACGTATATTATGACGTTTGCGAAGCATATCACTTGAAAGTTTTGCAGTTTTCGCTGATATTAAAGTGTTACGAAAAGTTACGTATACGCAGTGGCTCTGGATTCGATGGCGGATGGAGTGCGACGATAGGTTAAATGACAGTTAGGCTTATATGAAAGTGAGTTCACTGTCATATACCTTAAGTGGATAAATAAAAACTAGACTTTTAGTTCGTAACTCGGTTAATATCTTTTGGGTATCCAGTCATATAGGAATGGAAGAAAACAAAAAAGCATTCGGGTTGGTCCACTCGTGGCATTTGAGAACACTATATCACAATAACTTTGGTCTTAAGCTCCCACCTTAAAAAAAAGAAAAACAGATATCGGGCGGAATGCAGAGCATACGCGGGACATTATCTTATCGAATGTTCAGCTTAACCAGATGAGACAGTATATATTTCACGAATATCAATGTCTCAACTTAAAAGTTAGCTGGGATGTAAAGATATTAGGAAAGAAATAGTCTGAAGCTCTTCAGCGTATAAAGTGTCGGTGTCTTTATTTTAAAATTGTGGCTTACAGTATAGTAAAAGTAATTCATATACTCACCAGTGTAATTCTATGGTATTTTCATTAAAATGATGACCTGTTTATTGTTATTGTCATTGCTTCCTTTCAATGTTAATCAAATGTCCTTTTGCCTTGGCGCAATAGTAATATGCGCCAGACTCAAAGAAATATACGCTGCCTAACTTTTTATATTGCCTGCTTGCTCTGTTTGTGTTTATTGTCTGCAAAAATATTTTACAAAGGCAAAATGGGTTTCGCAAAGCCAAAAGGCGGCAGATGCTTTTCTACAGAAAGGAATTTTTTAATTAAAATGAGCGCTGCAATTAGATGCTGAATGCTGTGCTGCTCCTTTATTGCTACTATTCGCCTTGCCATTTAGGCATGTGTTGGAGTTGAGGGGGAAGGGAGATGAGGAAGTGCGGTGTAGCTATGCTTAAATTAGGACTTTGACAATGACATTGAATGGTTTGTGTAAATAAAAAATGGTTTTTTGTATCAACCTAATGCTTAACTAACGGTTCATTTTTGGAGTGCTGGCAAATGGCTTTGTGAAGTTATTTTAACGTTAAGCTATTTTTCAAGGCTGGAATAAGTATAAAGTGAGCTGAGAAATTGAGTTTTTTTATTCCTTACGATTCACTACGTCATATTACATACTTGTATACATATGTATGCGCACATAGAATTTTAGGATCACGCTACAGTTATAACCAGTATATAACCAATATATAACCAATATATAACCAATATATAACCAACATATAACCAATACATAACCAGTATATAACCAATATATAACCAGTATATAACCAATATATAACCGAAACTCAAATTTTGTTTCAAAATGTGTAATTTCTATTATGTCAATTTTCTATCGCCTGTAAAGTGATGCTATATTAGTTTTCCTTTTAGGTGACGACATGCACTTGTTCATTTTCCTTTGAAGCTGAAAAAAATCAAAACTCTATATTACTTTCAAGAGTACTTTTTCACAAATTAAATCTTCCATCATCAATTAAGAGATATTCTAAATCAATAGAAACCAAATATTTTTTACAAAAATATTTCGTTTAATTTAGTTAAGAAAATCATATAAATATATCTCTCATCAAGGACATTTTTACAATCCACTCTTCACTTTCTAGCACTCAAGCGCACTTGTTGCCCATTTCGTTCTTATAATAGCAAAGTACTTCTGGTTTTTCGCTTTCTCAGAGCTACTGCGTTGCCACTTGTCCACCAAGAAAGGCAGCAGTGCTCGACTAGAAAGACACTGTTAAGTATTTGTTGAGCAGCAGGCGGCTATTGGTCGGTCACTCAACGGTGTCAAGTATTAGCTGCAACTGCAATTGTTGCTTGGACTGTGGCAAGTCAAATGCTATTGGCGAATTGTAAGAAAATAACGTATGTGTATTTACGTTTACAAGCGGCGATGCAGTATTTGAAGTATGCGGTAAAGTACTTGTACTTTTCTGAGATAATTTCTAGTTGATGATGGTAAAAGTGCTTGCGGAATTTAATGTGAAGCGAAGCTGGAAGATTATCTTGAATTTAAGCTTGGATATGTCACAGCTGTTGAAAAGTAAGTGCGAATGTATACACGAATGAAACGATTGCTGCTTCTGGCTTAAAATGAAATGGCGATTAAAGGGTGCTTATGAGGTGTTTTGGAATATTCTTAAGTATATTCAATACCGTCTTTCCTTCGTTTATAACGGGTGATTTTTTTGAGGTTAGGATTTTCATGCATTAGTATTTGACAGATCACGTGGGATTTCAGACATGGTGTCAAAGAGAAAGATGCTCAGTATGCTTTGACATTTCATCATGAATAGACTTACTAACGAGCAACGCTTGCAAATCATTGAATTTTATTACCAAAATCAGTGTTCGGTTCGAAATGTGTTTATCGACAAATTTTGTTCAGCGATGAGGCTCATTTCTGGTTGAATGGCTACGTAAATAAGCAAAATTGCCGCATTTGGGGTGAAGAGCAACCAAAAGCCGTTCAAGAACTGCCCATGCATCCCGAAAAATGCACTGTTTGGTGTGGTTTGTACGTTGGTGGAATCATTGGGCCGTATTTTTTCAAAGATGCTGTTGGACGCAACGTTACGGTGAATGGCGATCGCTATCGTTCGATGCTAACAAACTTTTTGTTGCCAAAAATGAAAGAACTGAACTTGGTTGACATGTGGTTTCAACAAGATGGCGCTACATGCCACACAGCTCGCGATTCTATGGCCATTTTGAGGGAAAACTTCGGACAACAATTCATCTCAAGAAATGGACCCGTAAGTTGGCCACCAAGATCATGCGATTTAACGCCTTTAGACTATTTTTTGTGGGGCTACGTCAAGTCTAAAGTCTACAGAAATAAGCCAGCAACTATTCCAGCTTTGGAAGACAACATTTCCGAAGAAATTCGGGCTATTCCGGCCGAAATGCTCGAAAAAGTTGCCCAAAATTGGACTTTCCGAATGGACCACCTAAGACGCAGCCGCGGTCAACATTTAAATGAAATTATCTTCAAAAAGTAAATCTCATGAACCAATCTAACGTTTCAAATAAAGAACCGATGAGATTTTGCAAATTTTATGCGTTTTTTTTTTAAAAAAAGTTATCAAGCTCTTAAAAAATCACCCTTTATTTTTTATATAAATTTTTCCCATCCTGATTAGGACAACTCTATACACTAAATATTTTTTTATCGATATGAAGACGCAGATCTAGAACATTTTGTGTACTTAGGTTAGGTTCGATGGCTGAACTTCAACTTACCGGATCGCACTTCAATTGCTCTATGTAGTTCTTTTTGAAGCAATAAAATTGAACTTCTTTAACCGATCTTATAAGTTGGTTAGGAGACTTAAGGCCAATAAAATTCTGCCTTTAACTTCTATTCACTGCAGTTCAGTGGAATATCTGCAAGTGTGAGTTCTCAAGTAATTTACCCTTAATCTGGTAAGGGTGGGATATTCGAAAGTGAAATTTTGAAATGTTTCAACTTCGTTTTTTCCAAGCAGTCACTGCAGGTGGCATTCTGCTCTCAATCTTCCAGGGGGGATTGCGAAAGGGCAATAATTAGCTAGAACCCTCGAAGTAGAAAATGGGTTAGTCTTTAGACGAGCAAGGAGCTCATTGTACTTCATGTGATCGAGCTAGGACTCTAAGACTCATACGAGAGTGCAGAAACCAATGATGGCCCAGCACGGGACAAGTTCCCGCGAAGTCTATCCAGTCATCACAAAGTGACTCGAAGCCATTATTAACGAAATTCGGTAATCCTTAGCCAGCTTCAGTCGCATGAGTAGTGAGCTCCAAGACTGGATGGTCATTTCTCTGCATGTCTTTAAAGCATATTGATCTTCTTGATGTTGTTTTCTACGTTGTTAGCGATATCAGTGGCTTTCCTGACCACAAAGAATTCTGCCTGGAAGATACTGCAGTGTTTTGAAAGGTTGAAGGATCGTCTTAGATCGAGCAATATATTTCGGCTATAACTTTCTTAGCCAGTTTTAATTAGTCTATGTAAAGTTTGTAAGTTCCACTGGCGAAGTGTATGCTGCATTCTCATCCACCCTCTTCTAGTGTGACTTGGAAACTTTTCTACCAAATAAAACGTGAGGGTATGTGGTATATTTATTCACCAAACCCTTGCTTATTTAGATAAGAATAAGCTTGAAAAGCTTAGTGGAGAACGCTGCCAACCTTGCAGCTTATTTTCCTGCAGAGCACTCCACTGTAACGTCGATTGGTGCTAGGTTAAGTAATCTTTATAACAACTTTTCTGTGGCACTGAAAGTAAACTCTCATTAGAAATTGAGGAAAGTTACAGGAAAAAAAGTGAAAACATCTGCCTTAGCTAGACGCCGTCTTACACAGCTGAGCTCTGCTTTTGGCTAGTTCAGATCCAATCTCTATTGAAGGCCAGCATGCGCGAGGAGGATACAGTTAAGAGGATTTCCGGTGACTCGACTAGTTGACAGTGAGATTATATGAATTATTCTCTGGTCAAACGGTGGCTTTCTGAACTTCAGGTATAATATTTGCCAGTAAGAAGAACTTATGTGGACCTTTGATGGACTTCGTCACATCTAAAAAGGTAATTAAGCCACAATAAGTAGCCCAAATTAGTCTTTTGTGTGTATAATACTTCAGGAAAGTATTCAGCGTGTTCACTATTGTGTGTGTGGAAGTCCATAAGTAAAACTTCTCTAAGTAAGCACCCGCCAAACTGATTTCAGAAAACTCTTAATACATCTCTATAGAGGCTTGGAAAGTAGAGTTACGGCTTAAACCAGAAATTAAAATTAAGGTAATATTTACTATTCTAATAATAATGATAAAATAATACAACAACTAACAAATATATTTTAAGATCCCCAACATTTAAACCATGAATGAGTAAAAATACTCCACATTTCAATTTATTTTAACAAGGCACTTAACACTCCACTTCTTTAAAGAAAAATAAACATTTATTTAATAACAAGGTGTCTTATTCTTTTGCAATACACTCACACAAAAACACCTACACTGGTAAGTAAGCTACGGCGACAGCCCCAAAGGGGTTTTAATTAACTCGCCACATCAAAGAATTGGCTCATTAAATTTTAACACGAATGAAAATGTGTTTATTAATTTTAATGATTGCAACTGCGATACCGCCGGCCAAACGCATACACAAACCAATAGCACCACACACTCACACACACAGACACGCTTGCTTTATGTTTCCGCACAAAAGTGCATTAAATTGGATTTGCATTTGTATGTGTATGTGTTCGTGTGTGTGTACAATTGCGAGCGCATGAAATATTTACATTTACATGTGGATTTATGTCCGCTTACTTTGCCGCTGAGCCCTCATAATGAAATATTTCATCTGTGCGCTCCGCATCGAGCAGTAAAGCGTGCAAAGATTTATGGGCGCTGCAATTACGCTGGGCCGCGCTGCCATTGAACGCTGCGCTTTTGCGCGAAATTGCCAATATTCGTACGAAAAAATGCAGAAAAGCAGGTGGTGTCAGTGAATGAGAGAGTGAAAGAGATATGCAGAAAGAGACATCGAAGCTGTTCATCAATGTTGTTGCAATTGTTGCAACTGTACAAAGTCAGCCGCATTTGCATGTGTGTGTGTGTGTGTGTTATCTGCTTGAGTGCCTGTTAATTTATAGGCGCAATTGGTACAGGTGAATTGATGCATTGCACGGTTGGGCGGTCAGCTTGCGGTAACTGTTTGTATGCACGCAACATATGTGTGCGTAATAAGCATATGGACGTGTATTGGCGTGTTGTTCACTTAGAGGGTGGTAGGAATAATGTTGCTGTGAATATTGTTTTACTGTTTTCACTCCCTGTTTTTAAGTGACTGATCGTAAATGGTTCGAAAATATTTTTTTTGTTTATATTGGAGGAGAGGAGGCTTATTATATGATCGTTATTTGATGTTTATTGAAAATTTTTGTTTTAAATTAATGGTAAATATTTTATCTTAAAATAATTTTTATGCAACGTAATTCGTTTTTTCAGGCATATCATTTGTGACTTTCTAAAACGCAATTTTTGAAGTAAAAAAATCAATGTTTTTCTGGTAGAAAAAAATGTCTTGGGAGTAACTTTAACGTAAAACATAAGACATCGACGAAGAGAGAGATCTTTAAAGCAGCTTTGGTTACTGGATGTGACTTCCTGTCTACTGGCAAGCAGACTTACTGGTCTTCCGACACAAGAAAAATACCTGACCTGATCGATTTAATCTCATTGTTGTCTATTTTGTCCAAGCTACTTAAAGCTGTAATTACAAGTATAAGAAGACATTAGAACATAATTGAAAAAAATTCATTTCACCATCGATCAAGTTATTCAAATAAAAAGCATAATAGAAGATGCGATGGAAGAAAAGCACTTTTGAACAGCCGTTTTTCATGACGTGTCTTAGGCGTTCGATAAAGTATGGCACCTTGGCTTACTTCATAAATTAAGACTTCTCTTTCCACAACATCTAACTGAACTACGTGCTTCCTACCTGAGCAACTGCTACTTCGGAGTCAAGCAGGGACAATCATATACTAAGTTGCAGTAAATAAAAACAGGTGTAGACCAAGGAAGTGTCCTGGGACCGCTCTTATATATTTTGTTTAGTAACGACATGCCTAAGACGCCAAACTGCACAATCGCCACATTTGCAGATGATATTTGCATCATTACGACCGACAAAAATGAAGCTGAGGCGTCAAAAAGAATGCAATTTTCTTTCAATCAAACTGTTGAATGGACACAGATAAGTTACATTTCTCTAAACGAGTCTATCCATATAAAATGATATATAGGGAATGAAATAATCTCATACTCCACCTCGGTGAAATATCTTGGTATGCTGCTTGATGCAAAGTTGAAGTGGAAGGAGCATATACAAAAAAGTTGCAGAACTAAAAGTAAAATAGAATCACCCTTAACAACATTAAATAAAATTTTAGTTTACAATAAAACGTTGAATTGAAACCCATAACGCATATGGACTTACGGAATTCAAAATCTTAGCATATACTTGTATATAAAGGTGAACAATAAATTCTTATAATGATGACACAGTATTTATCTACAACCCAAATTTGTAACAAAAAAGTAACATATCATAAATTAGATTATAATTGTGTATATATAGTAGAACGCCTTTTCGGCGATAGCCATCCATTTTCATATCTTAATTTGAGTGAAACCTTTTTACAAACTTCATGTAAACTTTTAATCCTTTCATCATTTATTGAGTGGCCGAAACTTAAGCAGCAATTAAGCGCTAAGTGCTGATAAATATTAGAATATGATGCAGTATTTCCTGGAAGGCGCATAAAATGAGAAACAAGAAACAGGGCAAAATAAAGGAAGTTGGCACAAAAAGTTCAAGCAGATTTTTTATGAAGAAGGTTTTAATTTTTGCACACAATCGTACAAATGTTGCTTACTAATAGAAACAACGACATTTTTATAGGATTAAAACGTTTGTAATGAAGCGAAAAATATTAACCTTTTGTACTACGATAGCTTGCTAGATATTTAAATAATTTATCTTATACTTAAGTATTTTAGTTCTCTTACTTAAGAGTCTTAATTTCTTTATGACATCAATCGACTCAGGGAGAGTTTTAATTATGTATAGTATACTTGAGTTTAAGAAAAGAAACAGGTTTCATAAAAACACAAAAATCTTTCGTTGCACAGCCGCAACTTGGACCGAAAGGTGTTGAGTTGACATACAATATAAACTGTTTTCTGATCAGCTGGTATCTTTCGAGTTAACATGATAGGTTGAAAAAAAAATTGTTCACGTTTTTGATATTTTTATGTTTAAAATTTGAATGAAAGAGGATCGCTTGCAATGAAGCAACGTTTCTACGATGAGTTTATTGGCGAATTAAGATCCAAATTGTGTGATTGACACTACATTAGGCCGCAATGCTTCAAACGTTTGAACTTATAATTATTAATTAAAAAAAATTAAAAATATTTTAAAATAAGATTAAAAATTTAAAAACATTTAGAAAAAAAGGTAAATAAATTTATAGAAAAAAAAATAAAAATGTAAAAAACAGGACGAAATTATTAGAAAAATAAATAAAATTATTAAAAAAAAATTCAACAAAACTACAAAAAAATTAATTAAAATATATAATAAAATATTAAAAGTAGTCTCAAACAAAAAAATCTTGTTATAAATCCTATTTATAAAATAAAATATTTGTAGGTATTCTAACGGGTGATTTTTTTGAGGTTAGGATTTTCATGCATTAGTATTTGACAGATCACGTGGGATTTCAGACATGGTGTCAAAGAGAAAGATGCTCAGTATGCTTTGACATTTCATCATGAATAGACTTACTAACGAGCAACGCTTGCAAATCATTGAATTTTATTACCAAAATCAGTGTTCGGTTCGAAATGTGTTTATCGACAAATTTTGTTCAGCGATGAGGCTCATTTCTGGTTGAATGGCTACGTAAATAAGCAAAATTGCCGCATTTGGGGTGAAGAGCAACCAGAAGCCGTTCAAGAACTGCCCATGCATCCCGAAAAATGCACTGTTTGGTGTGGTTTGTACGCTGGTGGAATCATTGGACCGTATTTTTTCAAAGATGCTGTTGGACGCAACGTTACGGTGAATGGCGATCGCTATCGTTCGATGCTAACAAACTTTTTGTTGCCAAAAATGGAAGAACTGAACTTGGTTGACATGTGGTTTCAACAAGATGGCGCTACATGCCACACAGCTCGCGATTCTATGGCCATTTTGAGGGAAAACTTCGGACAACAATTCATCTCAAGAAATAGACCCGTAAGTTGGCCACCAAGATCATGCGATTTAACGCCTTTAGACTATTTTTTGTGGGGCTACGTCAAGTCTAAAGTCTACAGAAATAAGCCAGCAACTATTCCAGCTTTGGAAGACAACATTTCCGAAGAAATTCGGGCTATTCCGGCCGAAATGCTCGAAAAAGTTGCCCAAAATTGGACTTTCCGAATGGACCACCTAAGACGCAGCCGCGGTCAACATTTAAATGAAATTATCTTCAAAAAGTAAATGTCATGAACCAATCTAACGTTTCAAATAAAGAACCGATGAGATTTTGCAAATTTTATGCGTTTTTTTTTTAAAAAAAGTTATCAAGCTCTTAAAAAATCACCCTTTACAAATTCGTAAAATTACGTGCATTCTGAAGTATAAATAATGTTACGTATACGCTAAGGTAACCATTGTATGAGTGTTTGGATAAAGAAGTTAAAAAATCAATAATCCATGTGTTATACCATGCGCATTATCTATTTCACTTTATATTTAGTGGTTTGAAAGAATTTTACTGTGATTTCAGCCAAAACTTTTGAACAAATAACCTTTCGATAATTTCTCTTACAATAGTCAGACTTATCAAATAAATTTAAAAACATATATTACTCATAGAGGTGTCATTAAAAGGATAAGAATTGGTTTACAAACGAAGAAACGTTAATATATACACTTCAGCGCTGCTGTTGTTATAGCAAAAAAGGGTATAAGAAGGTGTTTATCTTAATACGATCGTTCAGTTTGTATGACAGCTAATGCTACAAGGGTCCTGTTCTGTGATTATATCGCTACTTTGGAAATCATACATGTCCAATTTCGTCAAAATATCTTGTTAAATGAAAAAAGTTTTTCATACGAATACTCCATTTTGATCGATCCATTTGTATGACAGCTAACTATATGCTTAACAATTCCGATCTGAACATATTATTTGCAGAATATAAGGTTCTCTTAAACAATAAATTCGTGAAGATATCTTGACAAATCAAAAAAGGTTTCAGTGCAAGATTTTTATTTTGAATCTTCAGATGGTTTAGAATATCTATTCTGCAGTGGTCCGATATCGGCTTATACGACTCGACTCGCCTCTCTGATTATTTACATATAAATCTAAGTAAAAGCTTCTCTGACATTTCCTCTTGTTACAACGGCCGGAAATTATAACTAAAATCTCCTCAAGGGCTTCTGGTATAGGATTCAAATTAGTAGAAATCGATTTTTATGACTTAATTTTCCTGCCTTGAAATTACATGAGTTTGCGTTCAGGTCAAATAGTGACAGCAGT
Organism: Bactrocera dorsalis; assembly: GCF_023373825.1. Taxonomy (NCBI): domain Eukaryota; kingdom Metazoa; phylum Arthropoda; class Insecta; order Diptera; family Tephritidae; genus Bactrocera; species Bactrocera dorsalis. The sequence goes on from NC_064305.1 coordinate 85,940,928, forward strand.
GTTCTTAGTAATTATAAAACTAAACTTGGCGATTTTTGATAATTCTGAATACTTTCAAACCACGTCGATTTTAAATATGTATCAAAAGACCACATACAGCATCAGCGAAAGGTAATGTGGTATGTGACTCCGCTAAAAGGCAGCCTAATTGTAGGCAACAGAGATCCATATGGAAAAGAGGAGTAACATAAAAACTATTAATACAATTTGTTTCAAACTTCATATACCTTGAAAGGGATAAGATAAATAAACGAGGGTTGCACCGCGACCTTTTGTGGCCAAAGAGGGAAATGAAAACTGTATAAAGTAAAGTCAACTACCTTGCTGCTAGGAAATTCAAATTATCCACAAATTATCTCGTAAAAGTTCTAAGCTTGCAAAAATTCTTTCATAAAATCTTTAAAATATGAAAACAGAACAAAAATACGGTCATTGAGTAAAGACTCACTCTCACACTTACATATATAATTATAGAAAATGCCGGAATATTACAAATTAATATTTTCATAGAACACTCGGCACTACACCCAAACATAAGAACACAAGCTGAAGATTTATCTATCATTCTTTTGTGCAAATATTTTTTCTTCGGCTTTTATGAAAAATTCTTTGAATTATTCCTTTAACAAAACAAACGGAGAAAAAATTTAATAAGAAAACAGATATTCAATCCAATGCAATCACAAAACTGGCAGACAGAATATCAGAAGTAATAAAACCCGAAGAACTATGAGAGATACAAATATGTATGAATATGAATGCAAGCGAACAAAGACAAAACAGGAAATCTTTATTGTTGTAACTGATATTTTTTCATCATAATTCTGCGCTGCGCTGATTCACAACTCACAACACGAAGCGGAAGCAAAATGTGAAAAAAATCAACGCGCTCGCAACTGACAGCCAAAGCTGTTGGCTTTTAGTGTCCGTTGGAAGTGCTGCTGTTTATGATCTCGGCGCCTGCGGGGCGGTACGAAATATAGTATACATATGTACAAGTGTTGCAAAAAGTGACAGCGACGCTGCAGCAGTGAAAACAAGAAAGAAATGAACTTTGCGGCACAAAAATAATTGCATACATTTCAGCGCGAGCGATGTCATTGTTTCGATTTCTCTGTTGTGGCTGTGTGTGTGTATATGGTGTGGTAGTGTATACGTGGGATCAGAATGATTTAAATCCGTTGGAAAAATTTGTATTATATTACTTTAATAAGAACTTTGGTCTCTTGTTATCATGTATTTGTTATAAAATTGTCGAAGTATGCGCATAAAGTCGCCTAAATGTATGCTAATTTAATTTTTAAAAATATTTTCAAAATTACTTTGCAAAGAAATGTTATTTTCTTACTAATTTAACTTATTACAGATTAAACAATATCTAAAAAATTCTCACAGAAGCAAATATTAATAGCTTTTCTGGAAAGATAAAGCTGCTTTGGAAAATGTACGAGTACTTAAATCGTTTTCCGAGCTATGGGCCAGTTTTCCATCGTCCAATTTTCACTCCAACTCTTTAAAAACCTTCTCATACGATCTTTGAAGTAAAATATAATGTCTCTGGCGTATTTAGTTATTGGTTTATTGTACCGTTATATAGCGATGAGAGGGATTATCTTCCGATTTCATCGGTTTTCACGCTCTCAGTAGGAATTATTATAATATTTGTGCGAAAAATTTAAAGTTGTAACTGTAGTGGTTTAGGAGATATCTAAATTAAACTTATTAGAGGGCGGGTCATGCCCACTTTTTCAAAATTGTGCGGCAAAAAAAAAAAAATAAAATAAAAAGTACTTATCATAAGACAAATGTTTCTAAGCATGATAAATCTTTATTGGGTTTGGGACTCCGCTAAAACTCAGCCTAATTGTAGGCAACGTTTTCTATGAAATGTGTGCATACGGAGAAATGAAGAAACTTAAGTAATAGAAGTAAACTAGTGACTAGTGCTTTCGCGACATGTCGGCGGCAACACAAGTGAAAGAAGAAAAGAAGAGCCAACATTGAACCATTTATAGTGCTCTTCTCCATTCTTTGTACTCCACAGTACGAGGGTATGTGTCACCACTAAAAGTGAGCCTAATTATAGGCAACATTTCATCTGAACCCTTCCATACGAACTACGGAAAAAGAAGAATCTTAAATAATAAAACTAAACTAGTGTCAGTTTTCCCTGCAGTTAGTCAGCAACACTAGTAGAAGAAGCGTCAGCGCATTGAAGCATGAATAGTTCCTTCCTCCATTCGCAGTTCTGGATATTTACGAGAACAAGCGAAATATATTATTATAACAAATGGAAATGTATTTTTATGAATACTGCTTAGCTGAGTAAATTAAACAAAAGCGCCAAACCGGAAGTTTGCGCCGACGGCGTATTGTGTATGTGTGGGTATATACATTGCTACATACGTTGTGTTTCTGTTGCTTTCACCACCAGCCATTCCACTAATTGTTAAGCCACTTTCTGCGCCGGATTTGTTTGCTTGCTTGTTCATCGCTTTGCTTGGCGAAGTGTGTGCGGGTGTGTAGCACTTAGTGGCTGTGCGTGCTCGAGTACAATGAATTGGCGTGAAATCTGACACTGCTCATTCACTTGAAGCGCTTGAATACAGTGATGGAGTGCACTTCATTTTAGCATTGTGCGCTGGAATTAAGCGTGTGCGTACCAAAACAAAACTGCTAATAAACATGAGTGTTATTGTACTTTGTATATGTGTTGCTAAATAGTTGTATTTTGTATATGTATATGTGTTGTTGTATTCACGCATTGTATTCTTGTTGTTGTTTGTTCCTTTGACTGTGCTTGCCAATTGTCGAATACTCTGTTGGCATGTGCGTGACCTATCAGGCTAATCTAATTAAGTGCCCCTGGAGTGAAGTTGGGGCGTCTCGGCTGAAGTTCGACGAAGTGGCTTTTATTTAAGTGACACATGTAAGGTCAAGTAGTTCCGTAGAAACCTTTCAAGTTCAGATGCCTGTTCAATAGCAGTCACTGATTTTGTTTACAGCTATTATTAGATGAATGAAGTACAAACCTTGAAGGAAAACACTTCAGTTGCAGATGTGTTTCATATTATCGGTTTATTTTCGTAGAATAACCGATTAGATCAAAAATGATTATAGTGTTTGTTTTTTACGAGTGAAGGGGTGAAAAATGCCTACCGCACCAGCAGTGCTATCATTGCAGCAACGGTCTATGCCACTGGCAGGTCACTAAATCGGATGTTTCCTTTAGCTTTCAAAGCTTTTTGCTTTTCGTATGCTAGAAGATCAATTGGGACATTACCGCTTATAACTCAAATTTGCATTGCCAGACACTGTTCGGTAGGCTGATGCAACACCGAGGACTGCGGTGCCGTGCGTCTGGCCACTACATTCCTCCTATGTTGGCCATTAGTCGGCCCAGTTAGGAGGTGATCTTCTCTGCTTTTACAGCGGTTTGCTGGATTTGTATTCAGAAGGCTAGTCTGGGGTCCAGTCTTACGCCTAGGTAGTTTACTGCTTTTATGTCCTAAGAATACTTATCTGTAGTCGTTTGCATGCTTATCTCAAGGAATATTTGCTTGTTTGTTGACAGTACTAGTTCTGTTTTATCTCGTAGCGAGCTGGAGGTTATGTGAGTCGAGCCTTGCTTGCGTCCGTATCATAACGTGATTAATATTTTTTCGCGCTTCTTCTGTGTCTCTTGATATTATTACTGCTGCAATGTCCTCCGTGCAGCCGATTAAGTACGATTCGTCTGGCATTTATAGTTTTAATATAGAGTAATAACAGATGTTCCACAAGTCTGGGCCTTGAATGGATCGCAGCAGTTTTCTATTACTAAGGTAGTCGGGGATCTTCAAGTTTTTTTCGAAAGCATCGATTATATCGATCCATCTGTCATATCGTTTTCGGTATCTAAGGCGTTAGCAACACTATTTTTTTCTATTTATGCCATCTACTCTTTGCGACTTCTACACTTTCAATGACGCATTTTAAAGCTTTAAATCTTGATCTGCTGGATCTAACACCGTGTTGTCTAGGGGAAAGTATTCCAGCATTGTTGAAAACCGCTTCGAGTCCGGGTTTAGTAGTTTTTCATACAGCGTATCCGCTGTGTTAAGCATGCATAGTGAACGGTATGCTGATGGCAATTGAGGGTCTCCTTTTTCCTTACTGATTACCACCAGACGCTGCCTTTTCTAGGGTTCAGGGAATATTCTGGCTTCGAGGCAGGCGTTGTACACGTTCAGTAGGACTATCGGTCGCTCTGCGGCGATTATTTTAAGAAATTATGCTGGTATTCCATTCGGTCTGGGTGATTTGATGGCCTTGAGATTGGCAATGGTTAGTTTCAGCTCTTAGAGTGTAAATTGTGGGTAGGAGATGGTATTCAGTTAATGGCAGCTCCGAGCTGTAAGTTAAGATTATCCCAGTGAAGCTCTCGGAGTTTCTCCGGAGTCCCTATCGATATGTGTGGCCTGGATCTGGATAGAACAGAAATCTTCTACTGGCCAACGTAGGCAACTTGTTGACAATTGGTTACTTAGAGGATCCAACTGTGGCTAATACAGATTCGCATGAATAGTTTCGCCGTAGAGGAACCGCTAACCGAGATGATTCTCTGGCATTACACTAAACACATAAGAAAAGCTTTCTGATCGTCAGTTTTGGCTTGGCCAATGCTATTCGACATCGATTGCTTTTACTTGAGTAAATAAGCCACTTTTCATCAGCAGCGACTATCCGCTTTAGAAATGTATAAAATTTCGCCAGCAGTGATTCGCAAATGAAAATTCGATTCATGCGGCGTCTTGCGTTAACTTGTGAGGCAGCCGTACATTTTCCTATTATAACAGTTTTCATAATTCTAATTGAAATCAAAAATAAATTTTTTTTATTGATTTCCGCCTAAATGTATGTATGGTATTATTTGTACCTTTATAAAAACAGCCCTTTGACGCAAATATAAAATTTGTTGCTGTAGAATTAAAATTAACATAATGAAACAGTGTTACTCATTCCGGTGTTACTCACACCAGTACAATCGTACCACTCGTGATTAAACATGTTGATGAAATGAAAAAACGTTGCCTTTTACAAAACAATGAGGAGATTCCTATTAATTTTTTACGCAATTTTCGCTGCCCATCAGTAGCATTCGAGGATAGCTTTACGAATGCCTCACAACCATGTATCATATTAATGATTGACGTCTGGCTAATTAGAACTATCAGAACCAGCAGTGGTGGAAAAAGTACGAATGAAGCCAGCGAATATCGCATTTCTTTAATGGGTGCATAATAAGGCATGAGTAGAGGCTATCACTTACCAGCCATTAGAGAAAGGAAAGAGTAGATATCACAGGTAGAATGGCAAGTAAGAAATGAGGATTAGAAAGCGTTTCCTTTCGTTTAAGTTTTTAGGATGGCAATAAACTATTTACTAATATGTTAAGCTATGAGAAATTGTTGCCTCCAATAAGACGTGTCTTCGCTAAGCAAAAATATCTCAATAGCAACAATCGTTTGCCCTTCTCTTTGCTTTTATCTATAAAATAATTTCTGCTTATTACTTTAGCTGCATCGCCTTTAATTGCTGCTTCCGCATTGCCGCGCTTCAGTCGCTTGAAAAGTTGTAGAGGCTTCTTTGTAGGCAAAAGAAATTTCAGTTTTTACATTTTCCGCAACTATTCGCGCAGCGGCACTCATCGCAAGCTGTGCTCTAGACATGCAAGACACTCTTGAGTATTTACTTAGAAGTTGTCCAACGCTTGTCGGTCACTCAACGGTGTCAAGTGTTGGCAGTTGGCCATTGCGCTCGCCGTTTCAAGAGTGTCAAGTGCAGAGAAAGCTGCTTCTGCCGTTTGTGTTTTCTGCTTCTGGCTCTTTAAATGACTCGCGCTCTTAGGATCCAAGAATGCTAAGCATTCGCTATGCTATTTCAAGTGTTACTGAAGCGGGGTTAAAAAAATCGTGACGGAAATTCTAAAGAAATGAATGCAGTGCTGTAAGAAATGTGGAATGTGCTGCAATTAGTTGTTGCTTTATTATTAGAAATGGAAAGTAAGTGAAAAATTTGTATATACTTAAACATTTAAAGAACTTTTTTCGTGTAAAAAGTGAGAATATCCTTTATATATAAATAAGTTTATTTACAAGAAACTCGCTCTGATCGTTCAGTTTGTATGACAGCTGTAAGAAAAAGATATCCAATCTAGAAAATTTTTTCAAATATTGTAGCGCTTTTGTTGACAATAAGTCCTGTTAAATTTTATGGAGATTCTTCGTTAAATAAAAAAGTTTTTCATACAAGAGGTGAATTTTGATTAATCAGTTTGTATGGCAGCTATATGCTATAGTAGTTCGATCCTAAAAATTTCTTGAGATTTTACAGAACTCGTTTGAGAACTTTTATATATGAAATTTCGTGAAAATACCTCGTAAAATAAAAAAGTTTTCCGTACAAGAGCTTATTTTGATTCCTCAGTTTGTATGGCAGCTATATGCTACAGTGATCCTATATCGATGATTCCAACAAATGAGCAGCTCAATAGAATGAAAAGAACGTATGAAAAATTTCAGATCGATATTTCAAAAACTGCAGCACAAATTTCAAATACTTGACAAACATTTTCAAATTGAGGTAAAAACGCTTAAAATAGTTCGGTAAAATCATGCGTTCCTACACAACTCCAAACTACAGCAAAGCAAAAACAACGCATATTCAATGCAACACTTTCACCTATTAGTAGTTTCGAACATGCTACATACGACAACATTCATTTTCAATATGTTCTGTCGCTTATTTCATTGCTACCTGTGTGGGGTGTGTGTGTGTGCTACACAGCGTATGAGTGACACACAGCTGAGCGCCAGCAAATACAAATTGCAATGAAAAAATGCTCGCTTTTGATGAGAAAATCACATAAACTTTATTATGCAGCGCAAGTAGCTACCGTTAGCTGCATACACCATTCACCTGCCAGGCGCAATTCACCACTTTGGCTGTTACTTTTGCTGCCGGTGTTGCTGCTGTTGCTATTGGCAAAGCTTCGATTCGCATTTGTGTGCTGCCGAACGCGCTACAATTGCATGGCATACAAATCGCATTACGTTTTATTGCAGCGCATTTGCAATGATTGTGAGCGAGCGCTTCTATGTTGCCAATGCCTGTAATAATATTTGTGTGTGACTTGGGTAGAGATGAAGCGTATTTGCATGCACATACAAGCAAACAACATTATACTGCGGCTGCTTGTCTGTCTGTTTGTCCGTGTGCTTGTGGTCGTGGGTGTCATGCCTTTCGTAACGGATGCATTTGGAAATTCATGTGGTCGCTCTGTTCCGCTAGCGCTCAGCGTTAATGACAGCAAACACTCACGTTCTCGCAGGCAAATACTGATTGCTGACATTCATTGTTGCTGCTGTTGTTCGCTCAATGGCAATTCGAGTGCTGGCAACATATTTGAATGCTGCAATTGTTGCCTATCACGGCATATTGTTTGTTTATTTCGCAGCTAGTGTGCGGATTGGTTATGTAAATTGGGCAAATTGGTGAGGGCATGCACTTATTGGACGGCAGGGATTATTCAAGTCACTCACGTAGGGAGTGGAGATTGAGGTATTCGCATGCTAGCTTTCTAGTGAAGAAATATAGGTTGAGAGTATATGTTATTATTACTATTTTTTATAAAAACTTGGATTAAATTTTTTTATTTTGTATTATCGAAAAACTTTTTGAAAAATTAAAAACAAGTTTTGAACAAAAGAATTTGCAAGCCCGTTGCCACTTTACAAAAAATAATCCTTGATTAATAATTGAAAATCAGAATTGAAGATTGAAATTTAACATCTTGATTACAAATTAAAAAAAAAATTTCAAAAAAAGAGTTGCCTCCTTACAAAAAATAAGCGATTTACTTGATATTTTCTATAATTAATTATAATTCTTTAAGATTCTAAGTAAATTAGCCACATTAGTAAAAAAAAATTTTGAACAGAAAAATGTGGTTGCCATCTTAGATAAAATTAGCTTCGGCAAAGAATTGAAAATCATAATTTTAGATTAAAAATTAACATCTTGGATTAAAAATGTAAAAAAAATATTAAGCAAATAAAAAAAATGGTTACCACCTAAAAAAAAATAACCGATTAACTTAATTTTTCTATTATTATTTATAATTCTTTAAGATTGAAAAATATATACATATATCATACATACATATGTAGCCACATTGGAAAAAAATTTATAAAATGTATGTTACAGTTAATCCAATGAAAATTTTTCAATAGTTCCATAGTAAACAAGTAAGGAAGGGATAAGTTCGGGTGTAACCGAACACTTTATACTCTCGCATCATAAAGTGATAATCGAGATTTCATTATCCGTCATTTACATATTTTTTTATTTCGCTGTAAAATTAATTAAAATTAAATTCTAAGAGATTTACCGATATTTTCGGTGAAAATTTAGGTTAGGTTTGGTTAGGCACTGACTTCTTCGTGTTCGATATAAGGGACCTTGACCATATTTCGTACATGTCATCAGGGTGTTAGGAAAATATTATATACCGAATTTCATTGAAATCGGTCGAAAAGTTCCTGAGATATGGTTTTTGGTCCATAAGTGGGCGATGCCACGCCCATTTTCAATTTTTAAAAAAATCCTGGGTACAACTTCCTCCTGCCATTTCTTCCGTAAAATTTAGTGTTTCTGACGTTTATTGTTAGTCAGTTAACGCACTTTTAGTGATTTTCAACACAACCTTTGTATGGGAGGTGGGCGTGGTTATTATCCGATTTCCTCCATTTTTGAACTGTATATGGAAATGCTTAAAGAAAATGACTCTGTAGAGTTTGGTTGACATAGCTGTAGTAGTTTCCGAGATATGTACAAAAAACTTAGTAGGGGGCGGGGCCACGCCCACTTTTCCAAAAAGGATACGTCCAGATATGCCCCTCCCTAATGCGATCCTCTGTGCCAAATTTCATTTTAATATCTTTATTTATGGCTTAGTTATGACACTTTATAGGTTTTCGGTTTCCGCCAATTTGTTGACGTGGCAGTGGGCCGATTTTGCCCATCTTCGAACTTAACCTTCTTATGGAGCAAAGAAATACGTGTACCAAGTTTCATCATGATATCTCAATTTTTACTCAAGTTACAGCTTGCACGGACGGACGGACAGACAGATATCCGGATTTCAACTCTACTCGTCACCCTGATCACTTTGGTATACATAACCCTATATCTGACTCTTTTAGTTTTAGGACTTACAAACAACCGATATGTGAACAAAACTATAATACTCTCCTTAGCAACTTTGTTGCGAGAGTATAAAAACAGCGTCTAACAATCTAACCTAATTAATCTAAAATTTTAAGTGTTTATCAATAATTCAAATATTCTTCAAATATTTCTGCAATATCTTTAATTAGTTAGTAGTTAGTTTTATTATGAGTAGAAATTTTTTTCAATCGAAATCATTATTTTACAAAGTGGTCAAAAATATATTTGAAAAAATTTTTTTTAACTTATTAGTTTATGTTTTTTAATATAATTAAGTAAAATTTTAAACAGGTGGCAACACTTCATCATTAATTTAAATGGCAAACCTCATAAAAATATATATCCGGAAAAATTGTTTATTTTATGTTTATTGTTTTTTTTTTTCAATATAATTAAGTAAAATTTTAAACAGGTGGCAACACTTCTTCATAAACTTCTTCTCAAAAACTTTTATTTTTATCGCCGTGTTGTGTTGTTCTTAAAGTATATTACCTAATTTTTAATTTCAAACTTTCAAACAGGTGGCAACCCTCTAACTTTATCTCTACATCTCTAAAATTACGTCGAATGATATAAAAATAATATTATATTCGGATTAGCCTTTACTGTGGTGATACTTAGTATACTGCAAACGTGACGGAATTTAGTTGCGCTACAGAATTTTGTTGCAGCAGGTCGGTAGCAACACCACGAGTAAAAAAAGTTTTACTTAGCAAACATTAAAAAAGTGATATGAAGTTTGTGTAGAGCAGAAGTTCGTATAGGGTTGCCATCTCTTACAAAATATTAAAAATATTTTATTTATAAAACAAGCTGTCAAATACTTTAATTTTTCCACCTACATAAAGCGGCAAGTGAAAGCGTCAATTTGTTACATACAATAAACAAGAATTTTATTAGCTAAAAACCTTTACGACATCAATATAAAATTATGAAATCTTTAAGTTATTATTTTATGAGGACATTTCCATTAGGACGTGCTTAGTGCGCACAGAGCATGCTATTGTCCAAGCCAAGACACCCTTTAACAGCTTTCAGCTTTCTGTTTCTTTTTCACTTGGACAATTTTCACCTATTTTATTACGTTCTGCACTTCTTTGTCTTCGTTTTGGCTTCTTTGTCTGCTTCCCTTTTGCCCCCGGGATCAATACTTTCGATGCACTTGGCTACTTTAGCACCTCGCACGTTTGACTTCTATTTTAAGACCACATTTTTTCAGCTCAGTGTTTCTTTTCTTATTGTTGTTGCACGAAAAACGAAGTGCGACCGCCGTGTAGACCTCAAAACCATCGAGACCATTTCAAATGCTGGTGTTGCATTCTAAGTTTTTGTGTGCATCGATATTTTTAAAGCTCTCCGCTCATTGTTGTTCCAATCATTTGTGTTACTCAGGTGAGGGTGAGCGGTGCAGTTTAAGCTCCTACGTAACTTGAAAATAGTTCGATTTTTTGCATGTTTTTCTGTTTATCAAATCCTGCACGATTTCCATTTTAACTTTGCCAATTCCAACCGGTTCTTCCCGCTTCACTTGCTCGGCACGTTCCTTGCCGTTCCACACGCACGCGTTTTCTTGCTTCGATTTTGTTTGCCTCGACCGGTGCCTTGGCTTGTTTACCTGCATTGTGTGTGTGTTTTGCTCTGGGCTCTTATTTATAGGCTCTGCTGTGGTGTAGCAGAATACAAAAAAGGATATTGGCTCAATTTGACAATAGTGGCGAATAATTTGCTGGTCTCTTGAAATATCGTTCACCGCCGCACTTTTCACTAGTTTTTCTTCTAAGGTTTATTGGAAAATGCGGGTATTTGTTGCTGGGGTAAAAGTGAGAGGTCGTAAAATGTAGTGTCGATAACAATTTGTGTTTTCTGTTGTTTGTTTATAGGTGAAAAGTTCTTACGATACAAATTTGGGTGGGAAAGTTTCCAAAATGGTTATTCACCAGGAGCATTAGAGTAAAGAACTTTTGTTTGAGTCAAGTGTGATTTTTAGTACTTCGGGAGCAGATTTTTTTTTTTTTTTTTTAATTTTAGAAATAAAACTAAATCTTGTGCTGTGTTTAAACTAGAACCTGCAAGATATACTTTGTTATTAACTAAAACTATTTCCGATTAGCAGGCGCTCTGACAGGGCTTTTGTGTTGAAGAACGAAGTTTATTTTCTTGTTTTTGAAAAGAATGCAGGAAAATGTGAGACTTAATTTCATTCTTAATACTAAAATAGTAATTAAGAAATATAATTCTTGATTAAAACGAAGCGGTGAATGGCAATCGATATTCATAATTTTTTTGTTCGCCCGATAGGTTAGGCTAGATTAGTCTGGTAGGCGAATGAACTATGCATAGACCAGTCTTGTTTATTAGCGATACCGGATGGAGTTCCATCAGTTAGTCTATGCTTACCTGTCATGCTTTAGGCTACTAGAGCTCGATGTTTATTTCAACAGGCTCTGTGGCCTCTATAATGATACCACTTCAATCGTCACGACTGAATTATCAGCGCTTTTTGCAGGCGTGCGACACCTTCACACTTTGACTACTTAGCATTCACACCGTGTTTCTACCGAAACTTACATCGAGTGGCAGTGGGAACTTTGTGCATTCTTGATCCACCGCTTTATATTATACATGATAGATTATTCCTAGCCATGCTCCTGTCCAGACTGTCGTATATCCATGGATGGGTTTACCAATGTGGTTCAACTTTTCGGATGACAGTGTACAACATTCTTAGAAATTTCGTCCACTATCTCATAAACCACGATGTCTTTGTGACTTGGTAACCAGTGAAAGTAAAGTTGTATGTTCTGAGTGACGCTGCCCTGCTTTCCACGACAGTTTTGCTGGTTATGAAAACGACGTTATTGTCTGTTAATGTATATGAGGGAAGATCGCTTGGTTCTTCTCAATAAGTCTGTTCAAAAATTTGAGAAAAAGAACTTGTCAAAAGAACAAGATACCGTACTGCAGTGAGAGCGTTCTGTATTGATTGGCACAAATGTTAGTCAAAAGGGTCAAAGTCTGAGCTATAAGGTGAGTGAGGCAAAATTTCCCAGGCTCTCTGTTTCAAAGAGTTTTCAACCAGTTTTACAATATAAGTTCGAGCACTGTTATTGCAGGAAATTTTTGCCTTTTGTCTAGGGAAAAATACTGAATGTGTTTTGCCAAATTTTCTCTTCAACTTGATGAGTTAATGTCGGTAGCGTTCCTCCTTAAGGGGTTGTAAATAGACAAATTGAAAAGGCGTTTCAGAGTGCTTGGTTGTACAACGCCTAAATGGAACGCTATTCCTTTTTTTTTTTTAATTTTTATTTTTCTATCACCAAACTGGAAAATATTTTAGAGTGGTGATCAGTACAGTTTATTATAGCTTAGCAATAAGGAACAATTATGATTCCGTTGAAAAAATGTATAATGCTATAAGGGCCACATACTATTTTCATTATTAATCAACTGGCGAAAAACAACAGCGCGACAAGTGCTTGAATGGATCACATTCACGATAAAACTGGTAGAGGCTGTGGCTGTCAATCAATTAACAAATAGAGGTACAATCAACTCATTTGGAAAATCTCTCCCAAAATTATTACGACCTGTTCGAAAACTGTGATAATCGCTGCAAAAATAGCTGCCGGCTTATTTAATGAAGCAATGGCATCACTATTGTATTATAGGAAGAACAATACACTTGGCTGCAATGCGCATTCATATGCCGAAAAAGAAGACGAGCTGCGCGTGATAGCACCCGATATGGAAGGATAAATATTTTTACTAATACTAAGTCTTAAAATACAATTAAAAGATACTATAATATGTGCATAAATCTTTGGATTAATAAATGAAAATTTTTTTTTCAGAAAAAATTTTATAAAATCACTTTTCGGCCTTCTAACTGTATATAACCCCTTAAAGGTTTTACCAATGCTCTTAGTACAGCACGCTCTTCTGATATCACTCAATAAAGAAGATTACTTTGGTGTCTTGGGTGTTCGACTTTGCCGTTTATTTGGCGGCTTGGTCAGGTTGCATTTAGAGTTGGCGCAGTGATCTATTTTCATAATCAATGTGAAGTAGAATGACTTTCGCTTTTATTGTTCATGCAACATTCCTGATATGTACCTCCCAAAAATTTTTTCAGGCACAAAGAAATTCAAATTATGATAAATGAGGAAAAACTTTCTAGTACTTGTGAGGAATATCGGAATAACTGAACTATAATCCAGTTATGCCATCTTTTGGTAAATCGCCTTCATCTAAGTAGACTAAACAGAGCTTTTCTTTCATGCTTATAGTTATCCTTACTGATTCCATGGTATGCTTTTAAGTTGGAATTGCTAAAATTAAATGAAATTGCATAATTCTAGCATTAATGGATATATTCTTTATTACTTATACATACATATACATATGTAATGTTCTAACAAGCTCAAATTTTTCCAAACGAGTCATGATGAATTCGCACAAATGAAACTAAAATTCCATTTATTTGCGTTTCATATATGACGCATGCTTTTGACTATAGCAACAATGCCTGAAGGATATATACATATACATATGTAAATGTATAAACGCATAATTTAATAAGTCATATATACACATGTATACCATATGAAAGTATACTCTCATGCAGTTATATGTATAGATATGAAAGCTGCAACAGTTGTGTAATGAAAATGCTGCATTAATTTCGTATCCGTCTATCAGACTTTATTACTATGAATAACTCTTTGGTTTAACATCATATGAATACATAAATATATTTATGCACTTGCTAGCCAATTTATTTTTCCATTCGACTTAAATTTTTATCATTGTGAAATTTCCAACACAACTTTCGTTTACAGCTGCAGAGCGAGAGGAACTTTCACTGCCGCAAATGTGTTGCCAATAAATTCAGAATTGCCAGTTGTGTGCCGTTACATATGGAAATGTCAGTCAGTATATACTATACATTTGTATGTTGATTTGCCACAATTTCACTGCTGACCCAATTTTCCTAAAAGTTGACAGCGACAAGTAATCACTCACTGACACATCTGTGTAAGTAAGCTGCATAAGAGAGTGATTTGACTACAACTGTATTTTCGTGTATTATGTCAAAATGTAATTGAGAGACGATGAGCTTTGCTTTGGCCATGCAAAGTTGTTGTATAAGCGTAATTTGATTTTGTGAAAATGTTCATTTTAGTTAAGCGTCCATAAATAAGGATGAGAAAGTACAAGAGAGTAGGACTGCTTTGATATTAAGAAATTACATTTTACTACAATTAAAATAGCAAAATTAAAACGAAATATTGAGATTGTTTTTGCAAGTTAAAAAGTTTTATAATCCAGATTTATAGATCTTATGTATACTGTAGGTATTTCTTTTTGGTCACTCATACGCCATGTAGTACTCATCACTTTTAGTAAGAAATCTTTTTAAATTGTACACAGCGTACCCAAAAAAGGTTTTGAGAATTAAAAAAAAATTGTATTCAATTATATACTAAGTAAGTGGTCTGATACAATTGTGAGGTAGATGTCTAACAGTAAGTTTAACAATTTTATCAAATCCTGACAACTTTTTAAGTTTTATTTTCTTAATCTGAGTCGTTACTTCTTTAATAAAAGTATTAAATATCAAATATAATATGTTATATAAGTTTTTCGATTATCAGCATCTTCAATTTAATGTTTGTGCACCGGACCGGAATGGCTTCTTCACTGTTAGCGCCATATTTAGTTCAGGACACTCATTTGCACTAGTAAGCAATCATATTTTTGCCATTGCTTGCCTTTCGATTTGCACTTTTCTCGCAATTTTCTAGCAACTGTTTGCTCAGCGATGCACAAAACGCTGACATTAGTTTCTCTATTTGATTGCTTCCTTGTTTGGCCTTAGCCTGCGTCGCCTTTGATATGATAGCTTGCTGGCTTTGGCAAAAAGCACAAACGGCTACCACAAAGCTAACTTTGTGATTCGATGCAAATGCCAAGGAGCTGCTGCACTGGCTATAGCCTGCCAAGTACCTTACATACATTTGGTAAATAAGTAGTTATACATATATTTGTATATGTTTGTACACAGCATCACAGTTGACAGTTGACAGTAACTGCTTGACTGCCACCTCCGTCCATTAGTGGTGGTGCGAGGCTGAGTGCAGCTATGCAAGTCTGCAGTTCGTTAAGAAAAATATGCTCACAGTTAGGTATTGATATGGCCGTATGTGTGTGTGTGTGTGCATGCATTTTTGAGAAACGCCTGTCGCATGCTGAAGTGCTCGTTGCGCTTCTATTTGCTGATTGTCAACATGAAAATCAAACTTCATTGACTTTGGCGTTCATAGCTCTACTTTCGTGATGACTTTTGTGTTCCGCCAACACACATACATACCTACATATACACGGATTTGTAGAGTGCATATTTGTGAGTTTGGAGTGGAACTCTTTCCTTGCTTTAAAGTTTGCTGAACTGCAGCTTTTTTGGTAGTAAAGGTATTGAGCTTGTAATTGCCGGTGATCGCAAGGGGGCAGGGGTTGTCATAAATAAATTTTCGTATTCCAATTGAATATCTGTCAGAGACATGTTATTTCAAATGATTAGCTTTTATGCAGCGGGAAGGTGTGTTGAGTAAACAAAAGAGTGAATGGTTTAGACGTCTTTGTTTTCAGTCATAAAAGAAATATTGCTTTGTATTTGTGAGACGAATAGATTAATATTTTACTTATGCTAAGAAATTTATTGTTTGAATTATATATTTTTTTTTTAATGTGGAAGTTTTTCGCAAACAAATTTTATTACAACAAAAATATTACTCTTCAGTAACCTGCTCATATTATTGTTTTTCTCTACACATACTTTTCTCTTATAGACGCTGCCATACAAACTTAATGATCCAAAAGAAATCTTTGCATGGAAACTTTTTTTAGTTGAAAAAATATCTTGATAAAATTTGACGCAGATTATTTTTAAAGGCAACGGTACAATATCTGAGAAAAATATTCAGATCAGACCATTATTTCTTGTAGCTGTCATACAAATGGTTCGAAGAAAAACAAGTTCTTGTAAGGAAAACTTTTATATAAGACGAGATATCTTCATGAAATTTGGCGTGGATTATACTCCAAAGCAACGAAAAAATCTCCAAGCTAATTGTCAAAATCAGACCACTTTAGCAGGTAGCTGCCATACAACCGAATTTCATATTTTTTCTTGATTTAAATTTCAGATGACAATCTTAACCTAAAAATATTACATTCTGAATCTTTTCTTATCTTTACTCAAATAGTAGTGACTTGGCTTCCTAGATATCATTAAGAATATAACTAATTTTACTCTAATCTAAGCATACCTTGCTGAACACATTCTCCGCTATATATGTACTTCCATTTACTAAGCTCTAACATTATATGCATGTTATATTGTTGCCGTCTACCAAATATCGAATTATACACTTTAGTCTATGTTTCGCTTTTAATTTTCCGCCACTTTTCATTAATTAACGTATTAAAAGCGTTGCTTTTAATTGCGCGCGTATAAGGTATGGTGTGAACAGAAGGTGTGTGCACTAACCGAAAGCGAGTGGTCAGCAAATGGCGGCTGCCGACATACACACACACATATTGGCATGCGCCACTATGTTCCGTTGCGGTTACGGCTGCGGTTACGGCTACTTGCTATGCGCTGGTATTTTTCATTTTACCCCATTGACACTTGTTGCTTAATTAACGAATTAAGAGCAGTTTGCTTTGAAAAACAGTATGCCGGGGCGTATGTTGAACATTTCTCTTGTTGGTCGCTCTACTGTGATGGTGGACAGAGTATTCGGTTAGTGGGAGGCAAAAATAATGTAAAAATTGAAGAATACTCTGCGGTGGAATGCTGGGTGGCAAGATATTGCACCTGTTTCGAGTACGCTTACCGTTATAATTAATTTATTTAGGAAAATTGTAATATTAAGCAGACAAGAAAAGGCGCATATAAATGAAATTAAGTTAATGGATTTCTAAATTGAGATTGTGCAGAATTTTAGTTAGTTGTAATAATTTTTGGATTAAAATTTTGGTGTCAAGAGATGTTTTCTCATACATATATAATTTATATCTCTAGTTTAGTAAAGCAGTTTTCTGTTACTAAGGTAGCTCCGCAACACAGCTCTGATGTAGTTGGGGATTCTAAAATTTTTGTTTCTAAAGCATCGATCTTGTCCGCCCATCTCGCGCTATTAAAGGCGTCGAACGTCTAAAGTCTCCAACAGCCGCCGTGTGTTTCCTACACTTTCAATGACCCATTTTATAGCTCTTAGACTTTATCTGCCGGGTCCATAGCTGTGTTGTAAAGGGAAGCGTTCTCCAGATACGTTGATAGTCGTTTCGGGTCTGGGATAAAGTAGCCTTTCATGGAGCTTTCCCGCTATGTCAGGCATGCATAGTGAACGGTGGCTAGTTGTAGCTCTTCGAGAGTGGACTGGGGGACTTGCGGAAGTCTTAAGTCCTTAAAATAAAATAGGAAAATAAGAAAAAAATAAAACAATATAAAATAAAGAAAATCAAAATAAAATAAAAGAAAATAAAATAAAATAAAAGAAATTAAATTAAATCAAATCAAATTAAATTAAATTAGATTAAATTAAATTAAATTAAAATAAATTAAATCCAATTAAATTAAATTAGAATAAATTAAATTAAATTAAATTAAATTAAGATAAAATAAATTAAATTAAATTAGATTAAATTAAAATAAAATTAGACTAAATTAAATTAAGTTAAATTAAATTAAATTAAACTAAATTAAATTAAAATAAATTAAACATAATTAAATCAAATTAAAGTAAATGAAATTAAATTAAAGTAAATTAAGTAATAAAAAAAAGAAATTAAAATAAATTAGATTAAATTAAATTAAATTAAAATAAATTAAATTTAATGAAATTTAATTAAATTAGATTAAATTAAATTAAGTTAAAATAAATTAAATTAAATTAAAAAAATTAAATTAAATCAAAATTAAACTAAATTAAATTAAATAAAATTTAATTAAATCAAAATAAATTAAATTAAATTAAATAAAATAAAATAAAATAAAATAAAATAAAATAAAATAAAATAAAATAAAATAAAATAAAATAAAATAAAATAAAATAAAATAAAATAAAATAAAATAAAATAAAATAAAATAAAATAAAATAAAATAAAATAAAATAAAATAAAATAAAATAAAATAAAATAAAATAAAATAAAATAAAATAAAATAAAGTAAAATGAAATAAAAAAGTTATATTAAAAAATAAATCAATTATGAATTATTAAAAAAAAATTAATTAAATAATATAAAATAATAATAACATAATATAATATTGACATTACTAAAACATAATAGCACATTACACCACATAGTATAATGAAATTGCGATGAAATTTTTATGCCCTGCATATACGCGCCACTTTAATACTCACAAATCCACACATTGTTAGGCTCGATAAATTTTAGATAAAACTAATGGTCTGCCATTAATGTTGAGCCAGTGAAAGCTTAGCAACAATGCTCTCCAGTGTCTACTTGTGTGGAAAACAAGAAATTAAACATAAAGCCACATTGTAATTCATTTCATACACAGATTCATCAGCGCAAGTGCGCCTTCACACCAACACTTGCGCCTGGTTGCAGTTTAGTACATAAGGCAAGGCGGGCTGGTTGGTGGCGGGAGCAGTTAGATGGAACATCAAACAAGTTCGTATTGCTGGCACTAAACGTTAACCACAATTCACCGGCGACAAAGGAGCAGGCAATAAAAGTAAGAAATTAGCTTTAGTACAACAACAATTACGCTAAGCATAAATATATACTTTGTTGAAGTATGAGTGTGTGTGTGTGCGTGGTTACATATATTTATTTGTGTGTGTATTTTGTGGTCATAAAAAGCAAGCAGGGGTGTTGGCAATGCCATACAAAAGCGTTGCCACATTGTTGTGCTGCAGTCAAACGATAAATGTGAGGTCATGGCAATGACACACACACACAAACAAGCATATGCACTGGTGCTCGCTTATTTTATAGATATGCATGTTTGTGCGCATAGAAACAAGTGGCTGGAGTGTAGCAGAACAAGCTGGCAAGCAAAGTTAATTCTTCGTGTCTCTTTTCACAGCCTGAGGCAGCAATAAAAATGGAACATTGCAGATAAGCAGGTAATAAAAACTACGGCTACATACAGATTGTGGCAGCACGGAGCCAGCAGCTGCAGCGCAGCGTGTAATTTGAAGCAATGAATAGTAGAATTACAAATACCTGTATATGTATACATGTACATGTGTGTGTGTGAGTATTTTTATTTGCCGGCAAAGTAAGTGGTGTAATCAACAAAGCACGCCCGCCCGCTGCTGAACTACAACCATTTGCGCAATATTAAGTTTAGCAGCAGGTTTGCGCAAGCCACCACACTCACGCACACAAACACATACATATATGAGCATAAATGTATGCAATTTGGCAATAACTGCATGCAACTGCTGTGACACATTAAACTCGGCAGCGCTCGCTTAGCGCTGCGCCATGGCCAACAATGCCGGTGAAATAAATCGAGCTGAATTCTACTAAAATTTGCGACAAATAAACACGCTCGCCACGCCCAACCCACCTCAGCCCCTTTTATCTATGATAAGTGCTTGCTTTCGAGACATTTGACAACCCTAATCCAACAGGCAGCACACACACACACATATTTAAGCAGCATACGGTCATTGTGTGTGCGCCCGGCGACAATACGAGCATAATACCGTTACTACACTTTGCTAATGGCTATGAAAAATTCGTTTAGCATTTCATCCGATTAAGTCTAATATTACAAATGCACGAAGAATTCCCTTTTTGGCTCAAACGGCAGAGGCAGCAACGACAGCAGCGTTAGCAGCGTACAAAGCACAGCGCAAAGTCGCAGATAAAGCGAGATAAATGGAATGGAAGAAAGACATAAAGTGTAGTCACATTTGCATAGGTAAAGTGCATTAAAATCAATCAGGATTAGAGTTAAGTGCGATGTCCTTGCATGGCTTCCGAGCGGCTAAGGTGACATGTTGCCCATTGTTGTTGTTGTTGTTGTTGCTGTTAGAAAATGTATGCTTTTGGTTACAAAGTTGCGCTGTTGTTGTTACTAAAGGGTTGTTGTGTAAGTTGCTTGCAAATTTTGTGTGTGTTTGTGTCCGGCGAAGTAAATATTGTATTTTTATGTGGCTGTGCGTGGTCAATACCATTATTTGTCGATTTACTGTTGTGCAACAATAATTTCGGCGTTGAGTGCAAGGTCGGAAAGATAGTTCTGAAAGTCTGTAAAAAAAAAGAAGTATTAACCTGATTCAAACCATTTGTGGCGCACAGAAATCATATTCACAAAAAATGATTATCTCTGAATTTCATTTATAAATCTAACACTGTGACCGATATTTTAAGTAAAAAGTCATATCTAGGTACTGGGGTCCAAATATTCGGTACATAGGGGCTTGAGAACTACACTTGTAGAATCGTAGATTGATACTCAGAGCATAATGAAATACCGAACACTTGTCCAGCCAGCTAAATAGCAGTGAAAGAATAAGACTAGGTGAACCCTATTCCCAGATTCATGACGTTGGAGCAGACGTTGGTCGATTTTAAACCCGTCTCCGACGGCATGAAAGGGAGCTGTCTCTATGCCGTTATGTCTGAACTTGGCATCCCCAAAAAGCTTATACGGCTGTGTAAACTTATGTTAAGCAGCACTAAATGTCCGTCAGAGTCGAGAAGGATCTCTCCGAGCCGAGCCTCTTGCTAAGAGATCCTACTTCGGACTGCGTAGGCAATTGGAAAGCAAAGTTCTCCCTCGATGAATAAAGCCCAAATCTAAAAGTCACTCATCATCCCCGTCTGATGAGTTGGCGTTACGAGTTTTCGAGAGAAAGGTTCTGCAGAATATTTATGGTACTTTGTGCATTGGCATCCATACCACAGTCGATAGAACGATGTTCGAGATATACGACGACATTGACTAAGTTCAGCGAATTAAGGAACAGCCGGTACGCTGGCTAGGTCATGTAGTCTGAGTGGATGAAAATACTCCTGCTCTGAGAGTATTCGATGGCGGAAGCAGAGGAAGAGGACGACCTACACTTCGTTGGAAAGATCATGTGGAGAAGGACCAGACTACATTTAGAATCTCCAGGTGGTGCCAAACAGCTTAAAGGAAGAAGCACTGGCGCACTGTTGTAAACTCGGCTATAACCGTGAAAGTATCTATGTCAACAGAGAAGAAGAATAAGATATGACAATTGAGTAATACTTAGTAGCGTGCTCTTTGTTGGCTATAACTGTGGTACATCGCTGATGTTTTGAAGCAATTAGTTTTTCACATCCTTCATTTAGTATTTTCTCGTTTTCATAATTTTTTCAAAGTTTATTATTATTAGTTGAATTAGCATCGGCAACTGTCTCCTTTACGTCGTATCACAAATTTTTTATAGGGTTGAAGTCTGCAGACTGTGCAGACCACTCCATGACCTTAACCCTATTTTTCTGAAACCACTGTTGAGCCAAGTTGCTTGTGTGCTTTGGGTAATGGTCTTATTGAAAGATCTAAAGTAGCGGCATTTCTTCGCCGATATAGAGTAACATTACTTCTTGCATAATTCGAACAAACACAGTAGTTTTCATAGTGTTCTTAATCCAATATAACTACATATAAACATAATAATGGACTCCTCATGTTTAACTGTTTTGGTGGTGTATTTTTCATTGTACTCCGAGTTGGTTTTATCGTCTTATGGATGATTATGGAAAAGACATTTTGAAACATCATTTTTGTGTTTTTTTTTTTGGTTTATCTACGCCCTGCTATTACTTTGACAGCTTTACTAGCTCACACTTATGAAAATAAACGAAATTTCAATAGCAAGTCTATAAGCTATGCAGTATATAGTTATGAAGGTGCTTTTTTATAGGACACAGGAACACTACATGACAGTATTTTATGGAGAACGTTAAACAAATAAGGTAACATAAGAAATTATAAGCACTAAACTATATGCCACAGTAGCACTACTATTATTTTGACCTCAGCATATGTATTTATAAAGAATGACTCAATAAATTACGCTAATAAAGGTTCTCCACTACCAGAGTGACTTCCCTCTGTGCGTGAATATAATCAATATTCTAAATCTCACTAAAACAAGAAGCCAATACAAAGTAATACGATCAAAAAAATCAAACATTGACCAAAAATTGAAAACTATTTGAAGTATTCATTTAAAAATTTAATTATGTTGTCGCAAAAGGTATACATTATCGAAATTTCCAAGAAATTAAAAATAATATCATTTCAAAATTAAACCCTGGGCGTGCTGCATAGAATTTTAGGCGTTCTTGGGCTGGGTTCAAATCAATGAGAATTAAAAATTTAAATATTTAAGATAAATGCAGGATGTTATTAGAAGTCCTGATCCTGGTTCGTATTCAGTATTGATGAGGATAGGTAGTCAGTCCGAAAAGCTCGGCTAATTTCGGCTAATATTTTTTTTGCGCTAAAATAATATTTATCAGATTACTTTGAGAATGATATCGCGACTGCTACAAATTTGAATTTTTTTGCAGCTCATTTTTGACTCGATTTCTGAAATACTTTTTAATCGCTATGGACTTCTAAAGGAAGGACTATAATTTGGGTAAATTCAATATTATAAGTTTTTAGTTTTCCTTTAAATAAACTGGTTCCATTTCTCTATCATTTCAGTTAGATCGCATATTTCAATTCAGCGCGCTTCTACTTATCCACCTTACGTATAAAACAAAAATTATACCTACTACTTCAGTTTTAACATATTGGCTTACTCGACTGTAAGGCGTTTAGAAAAGGTTTCTAGGTCGACGTTGACCAACTATTGAGCGTATTTTTTCTCATACAATCATTGGTCATTCCAGGAGGTGGCTTCAGATTTTTAGATGCTCTATTTGTCGAAAAAACTAACAACATTTGCCAATACATAATAATCCAAACAAATGATGAATATGTTGCACAATTATTTTGGAATTTAGTTTCGGAGATATGAGTGTATTTGAAAAACTATTTGAACTTAGGTCTGTCGTCTCTGAAAACTTTAAACCGAATAAGCTGAAACGAACGACTTGAAAGTTTTACACGATCTTTTTAGACATATTAGTCATGGATTGGAGGAATAATAGTTTTGATA
Source organism: Bactrocera dorsalis (assembly GCF_023373825.1). NCBI lineage: Eukaryota > Metazoa > Arthropoda > Insecta > Diptera > Tephritidae > Bactrocera > Bactrocera dorsalis. The sequence goes on from NC_064305.1 coordinate 85,964,391, forward strand.
ATACTTTCGATTTTTTCGGCTAACCTGATGTGAATTTTCCTATAGTTAAAATTATTGCTTTTGGATTTGGCACAATTTTTAATGCGTCAGTTTCAGAGGTAATCGTGGAAAATGGCTATAGGATCAAGGAAAAACCAGAATTTCTCAAAAAAATCGTCGACTATAGTTTTCAAGAAATCTGAAGGAACAATTTCTGACTGTAGTCCTAAGAGGTCTATGGAGTAATTGAGCTATCCTGGTTTGAATTTGAGTTAAAAGATTTTCCATCACGTACAGCAACATTTCTGATAGCTTAAAAAAAGATATTATATTCTAAGAAAAAAATGCTTCTCAATACGTATATATGTTTAAATACATTAGAAAAGCTTAAAGAAATAGTTTAGCATCAAACGTTTTTTGCCGCTCGCTTGCCCTTAGTTTGTTTTGATTTAGTTTCGCGCTACTTTCACGCTTGATTAGCTGCACCAACATTGAGCCAAGCACGTACCAAATTGGATTTCGATACCCAAATAAATGGAGTGAAGAAGCAGTAGCCAATACCGCGACATCGCCGGAAGATGGAATTGTAATAATAACAGTAGTTATATGTCAGAAGGTGGCTGAGAGAGGAGCGAAATAAATCAGTGATCTCACTAATTATTTTAAACAAACTACTTATGACACTCGCTTTGAGTCAACCGGACCTTTCGGCTTTATTGCTTTTTGTCAACTGACTTTACATTAACATTGAATACAAACTTGAACTTAAATTAACGAATACAGAAAATGAACGAAAATGAATACATAGACATAAATGAACAAGCGTATATGTAAAAGAAATAGAGATCATACGTCATAGTGATGACAACTCGGCCTCTCCTGACAAAACTCGTCCCGAGTTTACGTGGTGTCCACTTCGTCTTCCGAACTATAATTGTCGTCTACTTCCGGAAACGCAGCACACCAAGGTTTCATTTTGTCGGAGGCTGCAATTGTACTGTATCGTCTTCGTGTACATTGCGCCCCATCAACGTCTTCAATCACGTACCTGTCGAACCTTAACGCCTTCTTAACAACGTAGGGCCCCTTGTATTTGGGTTGAAGTTTACGCGACTCTCCAGTACTTTGTGGTGGTGCTTCTAGTAGTACTAGGTCGCCTTCTTGATATGGAACTGGCTTGCTGTACTTGGCGTCGAATTTTGCTTTCCATTTCAGACGCGCCTTCTTGATATTTTCAATCGCCTCAGAACGTCGACCATTCATATGAAATTGTTCGTTATCATCGTGCAATGCGGCCAACACCCTATTTCCCCTCAGGTCGCGCAATGGAAAATCGTACACCAGATCTATTGGCGCAAACTTGGTAGTGGTATTAACCCTTGTGTTCATTGTCCATTGTAGTTGACGAATATGCGCATCCCAGTCTTTGGGATCACTTGTGGACGTCTTCAAATAAGCCAGCACCGCTTGGTTAACCCGCTCCGCTAACCCATTTGACCGTGGTGTTCTCACGGCCACTTTAATGTGTTGCATGCTGTAGGTTTCACAATAGGTTGTGAATGCTGCTGACGTGAATGCTGTGCCACGGTCCGTGACAATTCGTTGCGGTAAGCCAAAATACAGTGTTAGCTGGTTCAAGGCATCGATAACTGGTTTCGTTTTTGTTGACCGGGTCGGCACGACAACTGTATACCTCGTCAGTGCATCGACAATGACTAATACATATTCATGCCCATGTCGACTCTTGACAAACGGACCTAAATGATCTAGGTGTATAGTTACAAACGGCAGAGGCGGGATATCCATCCCATAAAGTTCACATTGCTTCCGTGATGGCTCATGACTATAACAGCAATCGATGCACGACTTAACAAAAGATTTTACAAAGTTTCTAAGTCGAGGGAACCAGAAGTGTTGCAGAATTCTCTTAACTGTCCCATCCACTCGCGGATGACCCACATCGTCATGACACATCTTTACTATTCTCCAACGCATTCCCTTTGGCACAACAAGCAACAGCTCCCCCTTCCCAGTTTTGCGAAACAGTCTGTGATTTTTCAACGTGTATTCTGAATTTATATTGGACCTTTGATCGGACTGCACAATCCCTTGCAATACGCCTATAATATGCTTGAGGTTGTCGTCTTGCATTTGCATTGTAGCCAGCCAATCATCAACTGACAACATCAATATATTGGCCCCGACGTCTTCTACTTGTTCTGACACCTTGATTGGTGCCCGACTCATCGCATCAACGTGACCCATAGACGACCCAGCCCGATGTATTATATTGCAATCGTACTCAAGTAACTTAAGGAGCCATCGGGCCACCCTAGGTATCATCGGCTTCGATAGTTTTGCAGTTGTTATTGCTTGGCAATCAGTGACGACATTGAAGCGCTTTCCTAACAGGAACATTCGAAAACGCTGGCACGCTTCCACAACAGCAAGTACCTCTAGTTCGTAGGCATGATATTTCGCTTCTTGGGCTGTACATGCCCTGCTGTAGTAAGCGATCGGCTGCAAACTTGCATTGGCTTCTGTCTGAAGTAGAATTGCGGCGACGCCAACACTGGAGGCATCAGTGTGCAGCTCATGCTCTTTCGAGACGTCGTATATGGTGAGGACTGGCGCTGCTGTCACTGACCGAACCAGATGCTGGAATGCTTCTTCACATGCTGTGGTCCATACGAATTCTACACTCTTCTTCGTAAGCTGGGTGAGCGGTTTGGCGGTCAAGGCATACCCAGGCACAAATTTGCGGAAAAATCCCGTCAAACCTAAAAAGCGTCGAACATCTAACTGGCTACTCGGTGTCGGATACTCTCTAATGGCTGCCGTTTTCACAGCCCCCGGTTGAATACCATTCGCGTCTACCACATGGCCCAAAAAATTCACACTATGACGAAGAAATGAACATTTCGAAAGCCTCAACGTTAACCCTTCCTCTTGAATAATTTGCAAAAATTGCTCTAAATACCTCACATTCTCTTCCCTTGTATCCGTCGCTATAACAACCTCATCCACATAACACACCACTCTATTCCCCAACGGTTCTATTAATTGTGACATCATTCGTTGAAACACGCATGGCGCATTCCGAAGCCCAAACGGCATTCGGTTGAACTCGTAATGGCCATTATGAGTCACAAACGCTGTGAAAGGTTTAGCACTTTCTTTCAGTTCTACCTGGTAGTATCCTGACATGAGGTCTAACGTCGTGAAATATTTCTTGCCTGACAACGTGGCTAAAACTCCATCTACCGTGGGCATCAACCATGGCTGTTTCTCTGTTACCGCATTTAGCTCCCGGAAATCGATACATAATCTGTCCTCCCCATTTTGCTTACGCACCAACACAATTGGTGAAGCGTACAATGAGGAAGACCTGCGAATTATCCCTAGCTGTAGCAACTCTTCAATAATACCCTCTACTACACGTTGTTTTGGAATGGGGATACCATACGGCTTTTTCGAAATCGGCCTCGGTGACGTTACCTGGATATCCATTTTGAACCGCTTCGATTTCCCTAACTCAATTAGCCTTTCTCCAAAACAATGTGCGTACGTATTTAACAACTCAAGTAGTTCTTGCTCAACCCTAAACTGTAACTCACTCCCTACGTCGATGTCACTTCTTTCAATTGCCATTATCCTACACGTACCTCCCTCAATTACCACCTTTCCCTTTGACAGTATGTCAATACCAATTATGGCATCGTAATCCATTACGTCATCATTTATAACCAATAAATCAACTAAACGCGTGACCTTATCAAATTTTATTTTCACCGACACCTTTTCCCTGCAAACTATCTCACCTCCCGCAAAACCAATCAGCTTTTCAAAACATGTTGATGTACTTTCACCACACTTCCCTACAATTGAACGCTTAACAAGCGACCTACCGCTACCCGAGTCAATGAGCGCACTGCAGCTGACATGCTTTTGACCAATGATAATGACATCCTTACGGAGTTCTGTGCATTTTTTACTAGGAACAATTTTGTTTACTGATGCACCACTGTTTTCTGTCACTTCAATGCACTCGTCACTCACTATCTGATTTACATGCTCATTTCGGTTCACTTCACTAAATTTATTTCTTGGTTTCTTGCAGTTTCGGGCGATATGCCCCCTTTCCCTACAATTATAGCAAACAGGCCCAATACCATTTCTATTTGATTCAACCACAGCAGTTGGCATTTGCTGTGGAACCCGCATTGAAACAAATTCATTTGACCTACCATAGCGACTCTTATTAATGGTCGATATATTCAATATTGATTGCAACAAATCTGCACATTTTGCAAATCGCATTGCGCTTAATGTCTTGCGCAAGTTATCATCACTCAACCCATTAATCGTATATTGAATTATCGAACAGTCATCGATTCCATCGCGACGACCCATTGCGAGCATTTTGTAATAAAATTCGATAACACTTTCCCCTCTTCCTATTGTTGCGTTCATTAGCCGAATATGAGCGTCGGCAGAATTTCGTACATAAGGGAAATCAGTTAGGAATATACTCACAAACTCATGCCATTCGCGGAACACAGGCTGTGCATCAGCCCACCGTTTTGCTACACCCTTGAGCTTACTGAGAACGGAGAATATCAGCAACGCGTCCTCCCAACCATACAAGTCTCTCAGCTGCTCGACTCTCTCGATGAATTGTACAGATGAATAGATGTTGTCGCATGGATCGAACTCTGGCAACACTGATGCTACTTCGTTGGGTGAATAAAAGCGTCTCTCTCTTGCCACCGATGAACTCGCTGCTTCTTCTGCTCTCAAACATGTAGGGTACAGCAACGGCACTGCTCTATTCATGTACGCAGACGGCGCTGTTAGATGATGTGCTCTGGCGTAGTCACCTGATTTTGTTGTTGCATACGACTGCGCGGCGAACGTTGAAGTTGCTTGTACGGGCATACCAAACTGTTGGTATGAATACTGTTGTGTTAGTGGAGTACTCGGTTGCCCTGGTGACAAAGAGAATATCGGCGGCGGCGCTGACCGCATAAGTGGTTGCGGCGGCAGCGCGTACGTTGTACATGGTAAAATGTGCGCTTCGCATAACGGTACGTTGCTGGCGTGTACAGATGTGCCGCCGTCTGGAATATTCGGCATCGTTGGACGAAGAGTCTGCAACTGTGCGGCCAGTGACTCCACAACACTACACAGATTACTGACCTGCACTTCCAATTGCGTCCTGACCCTATCGTCGCCCCTTGACGGCTCCTCCTGACCATCATCTCTCCTGGAGACACCTGCTGTATCCACTGGAATCAAGGACTCTATGACTGGTCTAACCGTATCCCCGCTCAGTTCCTGGAGTCTGGCCACTAACTCCGCTTTGTTGCCACACGTTTTAAGATTCAGTTGTTGCAGTGCTTGTTTCAACTGCGCCATATTAAGTAAATTGTAGTCCATCTTGTATAGACACAGTTTGTTCTTTCCACTTCTGATATTTGACACTCGCTTTGAGTCAACCGGACCTTTCGGCTTTATTGCTTTTTGTCAACTGACTTTACATTAACATTGAATACAAACTTGAACTTAAATTAACGAATACAGAAAATGAACGAAAATGAATACATAGACATAAATGAACAAGCGTATATGTAAAAGAAATAGAGCTCATACGTCATAGTGATGACACTTATTTTATATCAAAGTAGGTATACATGTACAAAATCTTTCAAACCATGAAATTAGTTTAAGTTGCTCATTAGTTTCAACAAAAACGAACATTATTGCTGCTTTTAGAGTAATGACATCTATCATACGCTATGTTGTACCTTTGAAATATTACTTTTTTTGTTGGTGTTAAACCCTCTGATACACTAAGTGTCAGATCACTTTAAATTGCGAATATCTGCTAATTTTATATAATCGCTGGACTTGTTGGCGCGTTTTCTGATATCCTCACCACAACCACAACCCTGCAAGTTCGCTTCGTTCGTGACCACAAAGTGAGAACTGCTAGATAACATTTTTATTTCATTTTCGCGCTAATACTTTTACATGCTGTAAAATGCTGCACGGCGTATGCTTAGCTGGTAATTTAATTAAAAGTGGCATAGAGTTAAATGGCAAATGCCACTAATTGCTTCGTGATAGCGGACATTCTCAACGCTCTGCCACTCGCATTATGCGCGACTGGTGTGGAGAGAAAAGTGTTTTAAAGTGATGTGAATCTGAAAGGTATATTATTTAGAGTAATTTACTTCATTAACTTAAAATTATCATAAAAGGGATAATGTACTTTCAATTAAATGATGATAATAGAAAGAAGAAAAAGAACTTGCAATGAATTTTCAATGAATGAGTTAGGTATACTCAAGTCATTGCGTTAATTACAATTTTTATATTCTGGATATTCTGAACAGGGTATACCTGTTTGCCACGAAGTCTGTAAGATCGTGAAGGAAACGTCGGAGTAAATATATACAAAGTATATACAAATGATCAGCCTGAAGAGCTGAGTCTAAGTGGTCGATTAGTCCCTCAGTTTTCGAGATATCGATCTAAATTTTTGCACACGTCCTTTTCTTTGTAAGAAGCTATTTATTTGTCGGGATCACGAAAATTGGACCATTATAGAATATAGCTGTCATACAAATTGATCAATCAAACTCAAGCATACATTAGAACATAAATTTTGTAGTACGAAAACTTCATTAATATGATAATACTTGGACTTAGTAAATTGTATAGAAATTTATATGTGTGACATGTAATCACCCACTCCGACGCCACAACAACCTTTGTATATTTAGTATATATTTCTAAGCCAATTCTCACACAGCGAACTCCAATAAATTCCCACCCAATGTGTGTATAACTTTAAGTTCATTTCATGACAATTTCTTGTGCAAACTCCATCGGTCGTTGCCAATTGTTGCCAAATTCAACATTCAATATTTGTGTCAGCAACGCTGTATAAGTTTTGCCGAATTTCAACAATTTCAATTTCGAAGAACTAAATTTCACACTATTTAGCTTGTTTTTCCAACACATCCACACATCGACACATATAGTAAGCACTCAAAAGCTACAACTCGTGCTGGATTGCCGGCGGTGGTCATGGTGTAATAACTACTCCTACAACGAAGTCAGTCAACAAAACGCTCTGAAGTTTCGATGCGAATTTGAAGTTGAGTGCCAACAGTTTGCAGTTCGTTGCACATAAAAGACAGGAGAGCTGGTCGGGCACGAGTTGAGAGTGCCAAACACGCCCTAACACAGTTTGCTATTCATGTATCTGTGCATGTGGGTGTGCATATGCTATTTGAAAGTATTTGTTTTAACACACATACATACAAATGCTTATATATGCACCGCTGCATGTGGATTTCTGACATTTTCCACTGTTGCTTGTCTCTTGACTTCATTTGAGGCGTATGAAGCATGTAAAAGGCTGCAGCGTTGCCACTTTCACGTACCACTTTTCGGCACTTCTATGTATTTGATTCGATGAATGAATTTGATTTGCGCTGAAGTATGTATGGAGATGTCAGCATGCGAAAGTTTTCGTTTGCAGTCTTTGACAGTGTTTCAGCTAAATCGTTTAGCTAGTGCAAGAGAAAATTAGAGACAAAAGTTAAAGTTATCAAAAACTGAAATTGTCATTCAGAGAGCTGGATTGCTTTGAGATTAAACTTTTCCTGATCTGCTGTAACGCCAGAGTACTTCTATAATGAGTGGCCAGCATCCTAATATATTATAGTATTGGATAGTGATAAAAGATGTACAATACTACCCTCCGCTGTCGCGAATGGGAGACGTCCGTCTGCAACCAGTGGGTACTGTGAAATATCTGGGGCTGATCTTAGATAGGAAGCTTTTTTGGACGTCGAATATCGAAGAGAGAGCAAAAAAAGCATCGATGGCCTTATACTGCTACAGAGGCTCCAATGAGGTCTCTCACCTAAAGTAATTATCTGGCTCTACGACGTCATAGAGAAACCCATTATGTTCTATGGTGTCTTTATGTGGTGGAGGGTTCTAGAAAAGACCACACTTGCAAAGAAAGGGTTCAGAAGGCAGCGCTCATCAGCATGTGTGGTGAACTAAGGTCCACCCCAACCATGGCACTTAAAGCCATTCCTGAACATATTGCCCATGGACATCGCAGGTAGGTGCATAGATGCGAAAGCTGCCATTAGTAAAAATATACTTTACCGTACATTCCTTGTTATTGTTGTAACGGGTACCTATTACCCGTTAGGATGGTAAAAGTTAGATAAGTTGTCGTCGACGTCATCCAACGATAGGCCCATGAATTGTGCTGTTTCGACCGGTTCGGACCAAAGGGAGAAGGGTGTCAGATGAGGCAGGGCATGGAATGAGGTTGCCAGTGTCATGCGGACTCAATGCACGCTGGTCATATATTGTAGTGTATTAGATATGTCATGGTCTATTCTGGATAGGTAGGAGTTTAACCCGGTACAGTATCCAGAACGAATCTGCGCAAGGGTCACTCTCGTTTCTCGCGGCAACTGGAGCTCTTCGTCTGCAATGTGTGGTGGTTTGACTCCAAGTACATTTTTTAGAGAGAAGGAGTCGGTGTTTGTGACTCCACTGCGAATGGCGGTCAATGCTTGTCGAAAGTTGGTTGCGTCCGAAGTCTGGTCGGCGTATTGCTTGATGTCCTCGACGTCGTTGGGGAATGACCTCTTGATGCTCCTAGGGGGCAGTTCCGCTCCAAGCAGATGACTGCAGAGATGATTTCTTCAAAAGCACCTCAGCAGGAAATTTGGAGAAGAATTCACTATGCTCCCTAACTGAGAGCATTTGGTCCCCATTATGCGGGTGTTCGTTGAGAGACATCAGAGGCGTACTGTCATAGTTCGGAGTGCAGTGTTTTGCAAGTTTAGAGCTTTCTCATCTGCATTTCACTGCATCGAGGCGACCATATTGGTGCGGCGTAGTTAAGGACCGCCTTGCTGACTGTCTAGTAAGTTGTCAACAACGTTTCCTTGCCCTTTCTCCATGTGGTGCAGGCTTGCGACTTGATGATTTTTTTGCGGCTTTGTACTTCGGCGATAATCGCGGTCGTATGAAGACTGAAGGAGCACATACTGTCAAAAATCATAGCTAACATTTTGGGGTTATTGACAGTCGAAATCTTAACGCCATCGACTGCTATATTGTGGTCATGTCTGTACTCCTTTGCCCAGTTTGTGAATATGGTCGCTGCGGATTTAGTAGTGGATAGGGCTAAGTTCCGTACAGCGAAGAAACGAGAAAGGTAGGAGAAATAGTCGTTTCCTTAGGGTAGGGTCAATTCCCACAATAGACGGATCTACGCACCGAAATTGACCCGAGTATGAATTGGTCAAGGACTGTTTATTCGGAGATCGAACGCTGTTTAGATCAATAAGTCTTAGTATAAGTTTGTTGCCACTGGAGCAACGCCTTGCAGCAGGCTTGCTCCGTATCTTCTTAACTCATGCTTGCATTGAGTCCAACTCGGGCTCGGAGGAGTTTTTCTGCTGTGTTTGCGCCAAAAGACTCCATCATGGATGGAGCCATCGCCACCAGAGTGGCCAACAGAAGACCTCCACGGTCCATAGGAGCTCAAATAGGCAGCATGGTTCCCATTCCGAGTGAGTAAAACCTAATGAAAAAATTTCCTAAGATACCTAAGGTCTTCACAGCAGAGACAAGTGTATGGAAAATGGAAAATGAAAATTGTGCCAAACTCGTGTCATTATTATGAGTTAGAACCACACATATTAAGTGGTCCACGGTACTTTTTCCATTATCCCAACTCTGGCTTGCCATTAGTAATAAATTCCGCTTTCGCTGACATCACTCAGCTTGTTGAAGTCTTTATTATCACTCTGATCAGCCAAATAAATATTCACAAATAGCCAAATATCCCTTTGCACATAATGCCACACACTCATGCATTTGTGCCACGTGTGAGTGTGTGTGTGCAAAGCATTTGTAACCCAGTTGCATTTGTACGCCAACACCAAAATGAACCCTTTGCGCACTTCTCTCAATGCACTGCTTTGCGTTCGCTGTAAAACCAGTTTCCAGGGAGGGCAAAGAAAGCGCGAAATGTATTGATGGTCTATCTTAATGCCTTACTGACGCAAAGGCATTTGCAGCGACCCCTGACGATTAGTGAAATTCCGCATGGCAAACGGAATGCCAACGCAAAGCGCTCTGCATTCTGCGCGGCTCGACTGGGATGCCGCTTGTTTGGCTGCCGATAACCCTCCATTTAACCAGACAAACATGGACGTACTGACTGCGATTCGTAGTCACACACACAGGTATAAACAGATGTGGAGCAGCCAAACGATTCCATCAAATGAATGTCAATAGTTCGCTGTCGTTTGTGGATGCAAGCGCATTGCTAAGCACGTCCAAGCATCAGTGTGAGTTTATATGTATGTGTGTGTTAGTAACATATTTGCTGTCATTAGCGCTTAAGCGCACACATTCAGCTGGAATTTGTGGTGGAGAATGCATGTGAAAGCACTGCCTCAATTGAAATTCAATTGCATATCAGCAATGATTACGGTACTTAATGAATTCCCACAGTTTTGAGGCTCACAGGGTAGTGGAAATGGTGGGTTGTAAGTTTTTCAAAAAAATTGAATTGGTCTCATTAATTGGTTATAAGTGATATCACTGTTTTTATGCCATACATATTTATCTGGGAAAATATTAGTTAAAATTTAATTATTTAAGGTTGCCACCTATTTTAAATGTAAGTTTATTAAATAACTCTAAAGTTGTACTATTATTATCAGGAAATGAGTTGCGAAGGTTGCCACCTTTAAAAATAATTTAAATAAGACTTTAAATAATTTAGTACCTGTTACTTCGAAGTAATTATGGGGATGTAATATTTCAAAAAATTTAAAGTTTAACATAATTCCCGAGAGTTGCCACATTTACCTAAAATTTTATAGAGTACATATTATTGATATGACCAGCTACATGCTTAAGACCATTATGGGAAGATATGTTTTCAAAAGTTTTCTTGTGTTAAAAATTTTCAAGAGTTGCCACCTTTCTTAAAACACGAATTAAAACGTTTAAATTTTTCTAATATTAAATAACTGTTAAAGTTTAAGCCTACTAATGTAAAATTATTTTTAAAACGTATACTTTTATTATATTTCTTCCTGAAGGTTGCCACCTTTCTTAAAGCATTAGTAGAATTAAAAAATTTAAAGTTTTATTAATCCTAAATAACTGTTAAGGTTTAGGACGATCAATGGGAAGTGAATTTTTCAGAGATAAATACAATTTTTCGAAAAGGTTGCCACGTTTACTTAAAAAAAAATAATGAATAATAAAATGATATAACAAGCTAAATGGCAAGGGACTAAGACCATTAATGGGAGGTGATTTTCTAAAAAGTTTGATATTGTTAAAATTTTTTTAAGGGTTGCCACCTTTTTTAAAACACGAATCAAAACGTTTAATTTTGTTAATATTAAATAACTGTTAAGTTTAAAACTCATTAATGGGAAATGATTTTCAAAACATATAATATTGTTATATTTTTTCCTGAGGGTTGCCAATTTTTCTTAAAAACTTATTAAAAAATTTAAAATTTTATTAATTTTAAATAATTTTAAGATTTAGGGAAGATTTTGTTAAACACCTCTTCTTAAAATTTTGGCTTAGACTATTCATGCGTCTACGATGCGTATACGAGAAAGGTGTCTTTTTTACCATGGAAATATCACCAATAAGTGAATTATAATATTTGTATGCACTCATACTACCATAAGCATGCGAACGAGACATTTGAAACTATCTACATATGTATATATTTGCGTTAGATTTATGCTTTTCATTTGCACAAAATACAAACACACACACACAGAGCTTATTAGTTATGTATGTGCTTCTGTTTGCTGAGCAGGCATGAAATTGCTCATATACAATTTATTAATTCGACAGCTGGCTATTTGCATGAGTTAATTTCTTATTGCTACACATAATTTCCTGCTGAACACTTCAATCAGCTCATTTCACATGAGTTTTGAGTGTGCCTGCTCTACTATGTCAACATTGCACTGATTATTTATATTGTCAATATTTGTATTTATGATTGTGGAAATTCATTTACAGCAATATAACTGTGTGCAGGCTCATGGCATATTTGCATACATTTCAATCATAATCTGCAGAGCGATTTGTATGACTCATTAATTTTGCGTATGTGTGTGTAAATATATTAGTTATTAAAATATAAGTAGTGTGTACTTATATAATGTCATTTGCTCGTAAAGTAATGTGAATAATAATGTGATTTTCAATATTTATATATTCCTCAAAGTTTTATCAAATAATAAATTTTTTTAATTTATCAATATTTTTGAGTTTAAATTTTCAATTACTGGCAACTCTCAGCAAATATTCTTTCAAGATAATATTCCTAAACATGCTTATTTTGATATTTTTCTCAATATTATTCATTTATTTTATCAAATTACAAAAAAAAATTAAATTAAATTAAAAGGGTGGCAACTCTTCTCAAAAATATTTTATTCTGAAATATTATTGTTTACTAGTTAAAAATTATAATTTCCACCTATTTTATTTGAGAAATAAAATTTTGAAACAGGTGGCAACTCTGCTCAAATAGTAAATATTATACTTAATTTGGAAGGCGGCAACCCTTTTCAAAATTATTTCAGGCAAAATTATAGAAATGTTTTTTATACGTTTTAATCTGATATATGTACATACATAACAGTTTTAAATTTATTTTATCAAAATAATTAAATAAAAATTTAAACTGGTGGCAACTCTCCTCAAAAATTTTCTTTTTTTGCTCCCTAAGTTGTAGGAGCCTTTGTGTATCTTTTTCATCTTATGAAGTAAAATACTCAATGCAGCAGGTGGCAACCCTTTTCAAAAATATTTCAGACAGAAAAGTTATTTTAAACCATAATTTAAAACTATTGTAATTTTAAATTTATTTTGTCAAAGTTATTAATTAAAAAGTTGAAACTGGTGGCAACACTCTTCAAAAATTTTATTTTTTTTTTGCTTTTAAGTTTCATGACCTTGTAGTGTAGTTCTTTGGTCATATGAAGTATTATATTTACTTAAGCAGGTGGCAACCCTTTTCAAAAATATTTCAGACAAAAGTATTATTTTTTAAAAAATTTGCATCTGTTGTTATTGTGTATGTATTAAAATTTTTAAACAGGTGGCATCTCTGTGTACTGCGACATTTACTTTAGATGGCAGTTTTATATACAGCCATGGACACATAAATAGCACACATCTGAATCCCATATTAATTCTAATTTTTTTTAATCCTAAAGTAGCTGAACAATAAAAATTTGGTATGTATCTACTTGTCACTGTTATGATGCTCATTTCCCTGCATAAAAATACTGCTTATTTTCTATTAAATTTTGTACGCGACAATTTTATTGCGTATAGTGTTGATTTGAGGTGGACACATAAATAGCACATTTTTAAGTTCGTACTTTTTTTTCAATTTTGTGTGAGGTTTTCGCATATTTTTAATTTAATTCTGCGAATATATAATTATTTCATCGATATTTCGTTAAAATGAGAAGGAAAAAAACATTCCACGCCGGAAAAGGGAGTCCTTATATCCAATATGAGCAAAAAAGGAAAAGACCCAGTCAAAATTGCTAAAATAAAATATTGCTCTCCAAAAATGTTATAAAATGCTCTTTATGCAACAAAACAGACCCACCTTGTGTCAATAAAAAGATACTAAGAAAACCAAGACCACGCAAAACCGATATTGGTCTTGACAAATACATAGTACGGAAGAGCAAAGCGGATCCTTTTAAGTCAACCAGCGAAATTATGATCGAAATTAATGACGAATATGGTGTGGACGTGTCCAGAAAGCTTGTAGGAAGACGATTCAACTTATCTCAACTTTTTGGACAAATTACCAGCAAGAAACCACTCCTGTCAAAACGCCACATCAAAATTCGACTGGCATTTGGAAAGGCCCACGGAGACAAACCACCATAATTTTGGAATAACGTGTTTTTGAACGACAAAACCAAGATAAATTGGAAGGTTCCAGTTGAAAAATCATTTTTACGTCGGCCACAAGGTCAATCCCTTAAACCTAGGTATACCAAAAAAACCATTAAGCACGGCGGTGGAAGTATCATGGTCTGGAGCGTGTTTTCATGGCATGGCATCGTGCCAATTGTTCGAATAAATGGTAAAATTGACCAGTTTTAGTATTTGGATATACTGAAAAATAAAATGTATTTCAATCCATGCCCATAAACTGGATATTTATGGAAGACAATGATCCGAAGCACACCGCAAAGGTAGTAAAGTATGGTCTCGGCAATAAAAAATTTAAAATATATGAGTGGCCTGCGCAAAACCCAAACCTGAAACCAATAGAAAATTTATGAATTGACAGAAAGTTCAAACTAGAAAGAAAAAAATCAAAAATTTTGATGATTTTTGGGCTGGAATTGAGGAGCCTTGGTATTCAATCCCAAAGGAACGATATCAAGAACTGGTGGACCGCATGCAGAAAAGATGTGAGCGGGTGCTTAAAATTGATGGATATAGTACAAAATACTAACGAAATGAACAATCTTTTGCAATTTTTTAATAATTTTTATAAATTTTTGTAGCTTTTTTTAACCCCCTTTTCAGATTGTGCTATTTATGTGTCCAAGCTGTCGTATAGGATGTTGATGTTTTCGTTTTTTTTTGGCGATAATAAAATATTTATTGTTTCAGTGTTATAGTTATATTAAAGTGAATAATTTTTAAAATAAAACGCATTCCTCTTTAAATCCGTAAGTGATAAACCTAAGGAATAAATAAATGTTTTCTTATTGATGACCAAGTGTGCTATTTATGTGTCCTTAGCTATATGTATGTATGTTATACAACTTTCATTTACTACTCCCAGAAATATATCCAAAAGGCTAACTCGCGAATATAACATAGTTTTTTAGCCCTGAATTCCCTTCATGCACTGAGTATGAAGCCTCCAACTACTTACTATTTATAAACCAAAAACACAATTACAGTCTAACAGGGAAAAATGAGTAAACTTACCCAGTCCTAGAATAAGCATTTATTTGCGCATAATTAGGTGCCCGCTCTTGAAGTGACATGCACATTTTTATGCTCAAACTTTGACTTCTCGAAACTATTTTACATACTGATATACTGTCTGTTATGTGAGTGAAAAGACACTCCATAAACAATTGTACCAGTTCTAACACCTGCCAACACCACTTTTGAATGCCTCATCGCTTAGCGCCTTCGCCTGCTTAATATGTATCCGCTTGTATGAAACTCAGAGTAACTGAAACCCATAAAAGCACATAAAGGGTGATTTTTTAAGAGCTTGATAACTTTTTTAAAAAAAAAACGCATAAAATTTGCAAAATCTCATCGGTTCTTTATTTGAAACATTAGATTGGTTCATGACATTTACTTTTTGAAGATAATTTCATTTAAATGTTGACCGCGGCTGCGTCTTAGGTGGTCCATTCGGAAAGTCCAATTTTGGGCAACTTTTTCGAGCATTTCGGCCGGAATAGCCCGAATTTCTTCGGAAATGTTGTCTTCCAAAGCTGGAATAGTTGCTGGCTTATTTCTGTAGACTTTAGACTTGACGTAGCCCCACAAAAAATAGTCTAAAGGCGTTAAATCGCATGATCTTGGTGGCCAACTTACGGGTCCATTTCTTGAGATGAATTGTTGTCCGAAGTTTTCCCTCAAAATGGCCATAGAATCGCGAGCTGTGTGGCATGTAGCGCCATCTTGTTGAAACCACATGTCAACCAAGTTCAGTTCTTCCATTTTTGGCAACAAAAAGTTTGTTAGCATCGAACGATAGCGATCGCCATTCACCGTAACGTTGCGTCCAACAGCATCTTTGAAAAAATACGGTCCAATGATTCCACCAGCGTACAAACCACACCAAACAGTGCATTTTTCGGGATGCATGGGCAGTTCTTGAACGGCTTCTGGTTGCTCTTCACCCCAAATGCGGCAATTTTGCTTATTTACGTAGCCATTCAACCAGAAATGAGCCTCATCGCTGAACAAAATTTGTCGATAAAACACATTTCGAACCGAACACTGATTTTGGTAATAAAATTCAATGATTTGCAAGCGTTGCTCGTTAGTAAGTCTATTCATGATGAAATGTCAAAGCATACTGAGCATCTTTCTCTTTGACACCATGTCTGAAATCCCACGTGATCTGTCAAATACTAATGCATGAAAATCCTAACCTCAAAAAAATCACCCGTTACATATGCCTAAGTATGAGTTAGGTTATACGAAAGCCTCAAAAGGTCACACAAGAGATATCCAGTTCTACTGAAATTTGTTAGCCCATATGCTTTGTTTGCAGTTTGGCACCGAAAGTTGTGAGCTCAAGAGCACTCCAGAGCACAGTTTGAAGTTAAATTTAATTAAAATGCAAACAAAGCGCTGCAAGGGCAACGTCAATGTAAAACTAATTTGCATATATGTTTTACGCTGCAATGTTTGTATGTGCATGGTGTTTTGATTTCTAATTTTTCGTATGCGAAAAGTTGTTGAGGAGTGATTTTTTATTGCATTTAGTGCCTGATGGCTAAATTAAATTTCCTCTGAAAAAATATTGTTTTTTAACTTTTTATAATTTTTTGGAAAATTATTTAGCTTTGAGCGATTACGTTTAATGACTAAAAATTTTAAAAATCTTCGATACATATTTTTTAATATTTTTTATTTAATTTTAGTCGATATTTTGTCTCTCTGTCCTATTTCTTGTTGATGGAGGTTGAGAAATAAAGTGAAGCACCAAAGATTTCTTTTCAAATGGTAATTATTTTAAAAAAGTGCGAAAAGTAGTTCGGGACTGTATGTCGAATATTCATTTTTATCGTGACCTTCGAGCCGTTTGTTTGTCAATCCTTTCGAATCACAAAAGTCTCTTTTGTTTCCCTTTGTAGCTCAAGTTTAGTTACCTAAACCAAACCAAGATGTAAATATTGCCAAGGGCCTTCTAACACTAACTAATTATTCAATTATATCTCTAAAAACTTGGTCCGTTGGTGTGCCTGGTCAAAGCGAAATCGCTGGAAACGGACAAAGCTGATGAGGAGGCAAGAGACGGCGAGGAACAGTGACAAGCTCCTATAAGACTGCGAATCCTGCTGACCTAGAATAGAACACAGAAGATCCATTTGCTGCCAATAAGGTAAGAGTTCTTATTGGACTTTGTACAATAAGCATCCACAGATTAGGAAAATATATGGAGGAAGGTGAGGTAGAAAAAGCCATGCACTTTATTCCCAATTGTTTAGCTTTTGCAAGACTGTGGCTGAACTATTTTGATTCTTAGTTTTCTCGCCGAATTATGAGGTATTTATGATCATAATATAGGAATTTTAGGTAACATAATAGACTGACGTTCCAGGCTGTCACTCTGAGAAACCTGTTAGCGATTGCAGCAGGAGCGGCGTTTTAAACTAACCTAACCTTACTTAACCGGTGTGAATGGATCCGATACAGTTCTTAAGCATTTCAAATCGAAACTTTATACTTGAGAAGAAAGTACAAGCACAAGGGTTCAAATTGATATATAAAGACGGCATTATAGACTAAAAAAGTCACAAACATTTTTAGCAACAAAATTCTAATATAATGAAGATATACATACATATGTTATGCTTCATAGTGGACTTAGCTATATGCTGCCAATTGGCACACAATGAGGGCAAGAAGAACTTTCCCATAACCATTTTTTATTTATATTAGAGGAAAACTATAACTTCTGGCAATGATATATGCTTTTCAACAATCAAAACTTTGTCTCTGCTGAGATCACAAATATCACCAGTGCTGTCCGATAGTTTTGTTATTAAAACGAGTAGAGAATGACTTTTTTATGAATTTGTTATTTTTTAACATTAAAGCGAAACGAAAAAGCACACACACACATACACACATGTATATACAACCGAGTTGCTGGCAAAGTTTAATTTGGTTTCCATGACAAGCCGAAAATTTGTCGAAACTTTTATTATCACCTCTATGGAGTGCAGAGGCGATGAATGACTCAGCCACTCAGTGGTGCAGTGAATGGAGCAAGGTGCAAAGCCGAGCGCTGTGAACACAAACACTTGTTGACCATAAATGCAGCAAGCGGAAGAGCGACGAGCAGCAGTGAAGAGACCAAAAGGGGTTATGATGAAAAGGCGCTGAAAAATGTGCCGATAAGAGGCCACCACCTGGCTCAAAGCCAACGGGCAACTTGTGTGAAATAGTTAGCGCGAAGTTGTAATTTTTTTATAGCCACTTTTATGAGAGTCGGAAGTGTCTACATAAAATGTTAATATACTATTTAACTGTAAAAAAGTGAAGTGTTGCATGAACAGCCGTGGCTGGCTGAGACAAAGGCAGGATAATTCGAAACCCGTGTGAGATCTTTAACTTTATAACGGTAAGTAATAAACGGCGCTATACACAGCGGCTATCTGGAACTATTAAAAGTATATGAAGAAGCTGTTAAGTTGTTCATTATTGTTGTGTTGTCAAGGTGAAAATGCGAAAATTGATAAGGAGAATAAAACTTAAAACATAACAAAGAATGGTAAAATTAAGTATTTTTCCAGATTTGCGCTAAGACATAATAAGTAGAGAAACAATAAATTTAGTGAGAGGAATAATGCGACCGAAGTGAAACTGTCGTGTGTATGTTTTAAAGAGAGAGTTTAATGACAGTGGCGAAAAGTACTGACTACAAATTTCAGTTTTCATTTATTCAACATCAGTTCGAAACTTTCAAAAATGCCCAGCTATGTATGTACATACTTATATTAATACTGGAATTTCTTAAATTATTTATCGAATAAAATTAAAAATTCATTTTTCGACAGTTGGCATTCATACAAAAATAACTCTCAAAAAATAATATATTGTTATCAATTTAAAATATTTTTTTAAAAAAAAGGTGGCATCCCCTAAACAATCATTTAGTTAGAAGTCGTTTGAAATTGCTTTACGGCTGTATTAAAATTTTAATAATTTGCTTCAACTAACTGAATTTTTGTAGTACAAAAAATTTGATGTGCATCTGTATGTATTTCTAACAGATGGCAACTGCATTCAAACATACAAGTTTTGCCAACTATTGGGAGGTTTTAGTGTTTTCTTCCTTGCTATTACCTTAAATTCTCAAACAGGTAAGAAAAAACGTAAAAAGAAGTTTAGAGTTGCCACCTGCTTCGAATAGTTTTTTATGAATTTTCTAAATATTCGTAATTTTTTTATTGACGCAAATTTTCAATATTTTTGACGAATAAAATTAGAATAAATTTTTCAAAATTTCGTTTACACTTTTGTAAATAATTGGCAACCTTTACATAGACTTTTTTTAATTAGAAATCATTTTAAATTGCATTATGGTTGCATTCATATGTTAATAATTTACTTACATTAATTGCATTTTTTTAAGTAAAACATTGGAACTGTACATTTTCAACAGATGGCAACTGCACTCAAAAAATTTTTGATAATTACCCATATTTTAGTTTTCTCTTTTTTAAAATTCTCAAACAGGTGATAAAAAAAAAACGATAAAAAAATTTGGACTTGCCACTTATTTCGAATAATTTTTTTTTACGGATTTTTCTACACATTTCAAATATATTATTTATTTAGATTTTTAATATTTTTCACGAATAAATTAAAATGCATTTTTTCTTAATTTGTCCTAAAAACAATTTAGAGTTGCCAGCTACTTCGAATATATTTTTTTTTATAAATTTTTCTACGCATTTTTAACTTATTATTTATGCAAATTTTAAATATTTTTGATGAATAAATTGTTTTCTCAATTTCATTTTAATTTTTATAATTAGGTGGCAACCTTTACATACAATTTGTTCAATTAGAAGTCACTTTATATTACTTTAGGAATTTAAAATTCTCAAACAGGTATTAAAGAATCCAAAAACAAAAAATATTGGAGTTGCCACCTATGTATTTCGAATAATTTTTTTTCGAATTTTTCTAAGCATTTATAATCTATTATTTACGCAAAATTTCAATATGTCTGACGAATAAATTTATAATCATTTTTTTTGTCCATTTCATTTTCATTTTATTACCTAACGGAATGAGAGTAATTAAAAATATATTTATTTAAATGTTTTTGAGTATGTTTATAATAGTTTTATCTAAATGTTTTCCCATCAAATAAAAGTCTAATTGCTCATTAACCTCATATATAAAAATTTGTTTTTAAAATATCTAACTTTTTCTCTAAAATTCCAATAACCAATTTCCGCATGCCAGCAGCTAAGTTACCAACACTAATAAAAATACAGCTGTTGCGCTTCCCCCAATCGCCGCACTTTTATAACTTTATTTCGACGAAACTTTTATTTTACAAATATGAACTACGCCAAAAGATTTAATTAAAATATTTTCAAATTGCTAACTCATTTTGCGCACTTGGCGTGACGTACACAATGCGGCATGCAACACGTAGTGAAGCACGAAAACAAGCTAATTGCTAAAAATAGCAAATGAAGTAAAGAAAAGCGCACAAAAAAGTGCAGAATTTTGATATGCAACCGAGCAGCTAATACAAAACAATGCATTGCAGCAACAACAAATAAGCCATAGCCAACATAAATATATACAAAATATATATTTGTGCATACATACATACTTTTATGTACAATATGTTTATGTGTATATGTGCAGCGTTGGTTTTCCGCAGTAGCATCGCTTTCATGGTTGGCGGAATGGAAAATGTTTTTGGCCAGCCGCTGCATTTTGCCATGGCCAACCATGCGACTAATGAGCGGCGCTTTGCTGAAAGCAATAATTAGATACATGCATACATACAAACATATGTAAATGGAATATGAATTGTTAAATATGGCTGCATTTATAATTGGCTATGTTTATAAGTCAGTGTTATACTCGTATAACTTGTATTAGTGTTTAGTTATACATTCATGCGTGGCATGGTACTTGTATTTAGTTTAGTATAATTTTCACTTGTACCAGTATAAAAGTTTTATTGTTGAAATTATGGTCAAAATTTTCAAAAATGTTTTTGAAAGTAAGCATTTGTCAAGAGCGACACAAAAGCACTTTCTCTTTCTCCCTCTTTCTCTCTTTTTCTCTGTCTCTCTCTAGTTTTTCTTCGGTTTCTCTTTTACTTTCACTTTCGCTTTACCTTTATCTTTATCTTTATATTTATCTTTATCTTTATC
Source organism: Bactrocera dorsalis (assembly GCF_023373825.1). NCBI lineage: Eukaryota > Metazoa > Arthropoda > Insecta > Diptera > Tephritidae > Bactrocera > Bactrocera dorsalis. Next base: position 85,985,627 of record NC_064305.1, read on the forward strand.
TTTATCTTTATCTTTATCTTTATCTTTATCTTTATCTTTATCTTTATCTTTATCTTTATCTTTATCTTTATCTTTATCTTTATCTTTATCTTTATCTTTATATTTATCTTTATCTTTATCTTTATCTTTATCTTTATCTTTATCTTTATCTTTATCTTTATCTTTATCTTTATCTTTATCTTTATCTTTATCTTTATCTTTATCTTTATCTTTATCTTTATCTTTATCTTTATCTTTATCTTTATCTATATCTTTATATTTATCTATATCTTTATATTTATCTTTATCTATATCTTTATCTATATCTTTATCTTTATCTTTATCTATATCTTTATCTTTATCTTTATCTTTACCTTTACTTTTACCTTTACTTTTATCTTGATCTTTATCTTTTTTATGATCTTTATCTTGATCTTTGAGGAACCGATCTGACAATTTGCGCTTGCTTTTTCCTCCCAAAAAAGTTACTCATTTGTCCTAACCGCCCAAAACGGATCACTATAGGGTGTACATAGCTACCATAACAACTGAACAATCAAAATCTGTCTTTATATGGTAAACGGTTTTGTTTGACAAGACAAGTGAAATTTCGAAATTTGCCACCGATTACTGCCCAAAGAAACAAAACACTCTCCGAAGAAATTTTTCTGATCGGACAACTATGGTATATAGCTGCGATATAAGCTAACCGATCAAAATCAAGATAAACACCTTTTTATACCCTTTATGCTACAAGAAGTATACTTATGAAGGCAATTAACGTTTTTTAGCTCTCTCTTTTGTTAACCTTTCTGCCAAACCATATTTCTCTAACTCCTCATATTCGAAATCCCTACAAAGCACTCTGCGTCATATTTCGCAACTTTTGTATGGTTATAAAGCAAACACAAATTAACTAAATTTAAGAAATAACTGTGAGTTGCAAAAATGAAAAATAACAACAACAACAACTAACTGCCACAAACTCATAACCACACGACTTTGCTGCAAGTTATCAAGTTGCCACTTGAACTGTGTGCCGCTTAGAAACAAAATACTTGCCGCACAAGCAGGCAGCTCCCCCAGTCGGGCCGCCCAAAAAACGAGTCAAGCATGCTGTTATTTACAATAACCATTATCTGCAAATTGTCGCCGAAACAAGGACATTTACAGCTGCGCCGCGCCTACGGACCGCCTCGACAATGAGACAATGACGCTCAACAGTTGTCTGACGACACTTGCTGGCCATGTTTCTTTGTTTCCTTGCGAGCGCACGGCAAGTGGCTTAGTATTTATCTCGCGCAAACAATTGTGCGGCGAAAAAACTTTTGCGCTTTCCTTTTGCTATCGAATTTATCCACTCATTATCAGCGGAGACGCCACAAGAAGCGTTTGTTGAGTTTTTCTCATGTCGCGCGAGTTGCATATGTATTTATATAAATTTATGTATGTGTGTTACTGTTATTTTTATACTCTTGTCTTTGCTTTGGTTCACCACTTCAACAAAAAAAAAATTAAAATAAAAATATTTTTTTTTTTATATTTCATTTCGCTCGTTCTTTGCAACGTGTTTGCGCTGCTATAAAAGTCTACATACATATATGCCTGTATGTGTGCTCATTATGTGTGTGTGTTTGGCTGTGGGTTTGCGCAGATTCATATTTCATTTGCTTGTTCTTGCCACTGCGCGCCGCCTCTCAATTGCGTACTTTTGCTTTTATCTCTGCTGGCTCACTGCTCAACATCCTTTTCGTTGCTCCTCGGCGAATTGGACAGCACTTACCTACCATACACTACACTCGCTACACTCAAGATGTGCGCTTCAGCAGTTGTAGTTGTATATTTATGTGGGAGTTCTTATATAACTGTTTCCACCGACACACACTTCTGTTCACAAGTGTGTGTGTGTGAGTTCAACTTGATTATTTAAGCTCGTACTTTGCCGTTAGTCTTATTTGGCTGCATTCATCTTTATGCCTTTTACTTTCATCATATTTTATTTATCCTGCTGATAAAACCCATAATTTTGCCGGCAATTCCTTATTTATTCAGCTTTGTGCGATAAGAAACTGCTGCCAACAAAATTGAGTTGTATGAAATTTTAAAATCCTACCTCCAACTCGTCTTGGCATAAATGTCTGTCGGTGCGTGTGTTCGTGTGCGTCTATTCCCAGTTGAAGTTTTCGTTGATTTTGGTGTGTATGTGCGCCCAATTGCTTTGGGAATCTACGAACGTGTCCAAAAATATTCGAGAATTTATCACGTTTCATCTGCTCGGTACGGAAAATGTGGCATAATTTCAATAACGATCTGTCAGACTGTTGAGTAGGGTCAATGACACCATTTGTATTTTTCTCTCAGCCAACGGATGAATGACGAAGATGGAGCAGCACTTAAATAACGCTTTATTTGAGTGTGCAGTCGTAAAATTGTGTGGAAATTTAAAAGTAATTCTTTTAGTGCACTTAATTGAAGACATCCGCATCACTTTAATGGCCGGCAACGTTCAAGTTTGTTATGGTGCTAAGGATGGTTTAGGAAAGCAGTTAGTTGTTTATTCAAAAAATACTGACAGCAATAATTTTGTATATTTGGTAGAGTCCTTTGAAGCCTTATTTGTTGTTTGAATGAAATATAGTTGTTCGACGACGCAGCTGCCTTGAAAGGTCTTTATCGTTGTTAACGAAAATCTGTATATTTAATGCGGCGAAGTCTTGTGATGGACCAAGTACAGCTCGCAGGTCCAATCGCAGCGAGCCTTAACAACAAAAATCCTTCATTTAGGTTCCACCGAAACTATGCATTTTACAAAACAAAAGGTCTCTATACAAGAAATTGATTTTAGTCATTTAGCCTGTGTGACAAGTATATACCATAATAGGCCGATTTGCCAAATATATACGGTGATTATATCGTTCGTTTGAATAATAGATATCTTGTCAAATAGAAAAAATTGTTCATACAAGGACTTAATTTTGATCGGTCTAATCCTATAGCAGTCCGATATCAGCAATTTCGACAATATGGTTAAATATATAATTTATATGGTATAAAACGTTTCCTTCTGGTTGTTACAATTATCATGACAAACTTAGCACATCCTATTCAGGGTATTAGAAACAAAACCTTGACGCAGACAGTCTGCCATTCCTCCTAAAAATACATACAAGAGCAAACAAAAATTAGGTCTTTTATGCGATTAGTCATCACATCATTAGTCATTCAATATGTAGATCGGCCTGTTTAAAGCATACCGAAGACCAGCTAGTTAAATATTCTTAGTGTTCTCATAAGTTCAGCTCATCTATAGCAGCCTCTCTATTATTGACAGAGAATTGGCCGCTATTAAAATTTCTCAGTCTAAAAAGTATAACCAAATGCGTTTCAGCCAAATGTTAGCTCTTTTAGGAATTAGCAATATTCAAAAAGAGCTTTGTGACAGTTTGGTGGCCACTGTAGATTCATATAATTAGCTCATAATCGTTTTCTTGCCGTATAATATATGAAAAAGGTCAAAGAGCTAAATATGTAACTGTAAGAAGTATTTTAAATATACATATTTTATTTAAAGGAAATTTTTTGGCGTTATACTCAAGATTTTAGATGTCTGTAGACTAACCGATATCCGAAAGAGCTCTCTCACAGTTTAGTTGCCACTATAGATTCTTATCATACATAGGGTGTAACATGTGCATTTTCCAGCAACACAATATGTGTATAAAGGGAATCGCATGACTACAAAGAGCCAGGAAAGTGACATTTTGAATATATTGGGTAGTCGAAAAAGTCTTTTCGTATTTCTATTAAAATATCAACTTATTTTTTTTATATTTATAATGAACTTTAAGAACCAAATATGTACCATTTTGGTCAACCACCTTTTGCCATTTTTCGCTGGAAACATTGTTCCATCAGTGTAAAACTTTTCTGGTTTCTCGGCGAAAAAGTGTGATAAGTAATTTTTACAGGCTTCTCTTGAAGTCAACTTTACTTCACTAATGATGTTCTGCATTGACCAAAACAAATGGTAGTCCGATGGTTTTGGGTCAGGGTTATATGGCGGCTGCAACAAAACTTCCCAGCCAAGCTCTTCCAGTTTTCGCCGACTCATCAAAAATGTGTGTGGTCTAGCGTTGTTCTGATGGAAGACGAGGCCCTTCTTTTTGATCAGTTCTGGTCGTTTTTTTTCGATTGCTTGTTTCAATCTCATCAGTTGTTGACAGTACAATGTAAAATCAATCGTTCGACCAGTCTGGAGTAACTCATAGTAAAAGATTCCTTTCCAATCCCACAAAACACGCAGCATAACCTTTCGAGGCGTCAATTATGGCTTTGCGATCATTTGTTGAGCTTCACCACGCATGATCTTTATCCACATTATTGTCATGTGTGATCCACTTTTGGTCTCCTGTTACTACTCGCTGCAGAAATGGTTCGATTTCAATTCGTTTAAGCAAATAATCGCAGATGTTAATTGGCTTCATTAAATTTTTCACAGACTATTCATGTGGTACCCACACATCGAGCTTCTTTTTAAAGCCAGTCTTTTTAAAATGGTTCAAAACCGTTTGATGATTAATGTTAACTTTTTTAGCGATGTCATGGCTGCTTATGTAAGGGTTCTGCTCAATTTTTTCCATAATTTCATCGACTTTTTCAACGATAGGTCGACCGGAGCGAGATGCATCTTTAACATCGAAATTTCCACAACGGAAGCGAACGAATCATTGTTGTGCTACACGAACTGATATTTTCCTTGCCCTTCCTTATAATTATTCCTCAAAGCCTTTTAAAGACGTCAAGACATGGAAGGCTCCTGAACCAGTTTATAAGTGAATCCTGTTTATTTAATACCTTTTTAAGCCTGAAGTATATTATCGAAGAACCCAAGCAATTATTTCCACGGCCTAGACACGACTAGATGTAAAATTTTCAAACCAACAAACTGAACTGTACTGCACTGTTCTGCTCTGTAAAATGAATGTTTCAAAGGTCACCAATGGAAGCATTGCATTTTGCAAAAAGTACAGTAAATACCTTCGCGGTCAACTTATGGCAACTGAAAAATTGAAAAGCATTCAAAAAACAGAACATGAAAAAGTATTTACCAACAACATACAGAGCACCGCGTATGTACCTGCCAGCCGACTTAAGTGAAACCATCACTGCTGCCATATGCTATGCACAAGTGCTTCAATTCGCAACGAAAAATGAAGTGTAAACAAATAAAATAGCTTAAGATTGCACTAGTGCAGCTAACGGCAAAGCTTGTGCGCGTCAGCTATGAGTGAGCACACAATAAACTTGTTATTTGCTTGCATATTTGCGCGTCACACCATGGCGTATGAGTGATGCTTGGAGTGCCGGTGTGTGGCGGACAGCAGCTATAAATAAATGTTTGTATGAATGTGTGTAGCAGCACTATTATAAAACTGCTAACAGTACTACAACCGTTAAGTGCTGCAGTGAAAATAACACGAGATTCTTTCATGACTTGGCGTGAAAGATCGGAATGCTCACTCAAATGCGCAGCAAATTGTCGGTGTTGACGTGGGTGGGTGTGGCAAGCAAGTGCTAATTGTATTGAATAATAAAAAGCATGCTAAATGTGTTTTTGTTGTACGCTTTACCAAATGGTGTTATAATAATCAAATTTCATAAATAAATAATATGAGAATATGATCGAAATTCAAATTCGAATTTGTATATTTGTTATGGCATATTCCTATATACATACTTGTACGTTATATTATATATACTCGTATTACAGCTGTGAATAATTGAGGTGCATGAATGCAATTAAAAGCAATTCTAAGTGCAATTAATTGCCATAAATGCTGTTTAGTTGCAATGAATAGTTAAGAATTTTAATTATTAAGCAGTGAAGAGAGTATGGCATATTTATATAATTATTCCTATTGAAATTATATGCGGCTGCCTATGCTTGAATTTGCTGGAATCCATTCTTAGGTAGTATTTGTTAAAAAAAAAAAAAAACATATTATATAAATAAAGGCAAAGAGCTTACACATATTAATATTTCCAGCTTAGATTTTCAGTGTTAAAAAAAATGAAGCAGCTTGTGTTGTAAATATAACTAATATCAGGGTTCTCGAACATTCAATTGCAGCTTTTTGTACAATTTTGCCATTTTAAGTTCGTAATAATCAACCACCTGTGCTATCTATTCGTCGAACTGTTGAAAATTTCGAGTGCACATTTTCTTTATTTAAAGTTCAGTGCTATTAAGATCAGTCAATCAGGCAAATGTTGCTGAGAAAAAAATTTGTCGGTTGTAAGACGTTCACAAGAATTGGGACTGTCTCAAACTACAGCCTGGCGGATTTTGAAAAAGGTTTTGCGCTAGTATCCGTATAAAATTGCTCTCACACAAGAACCGATGTCATTGGACTACCGTAAACGTTGTTAGTTTGCTGATCTTGCCTTCGAACAACTTGAAAACGATAACGATTTTGTTAAGAAAAATTCCTCCCTGAATAGGAATTTCATACAGCCGATTCTCGAGAAAATGTTGCTGAAAAATTCAAAACAAAAAAGATGACAAAATTTCCAAAAAACAATGACTTGAGTATTGAGATACTTCATTGTATTGACGACCTCTACCGAATATTTTATGCCACTCAAAGACTTGCTGTTTGTAATAAACTTCCCAAAACACTTGCAAAACTGTCAACGATTTCGAAACCGTTGAATCAAAAGAACTCAATCAAATCCATTCTCACATACTATAAATTGCCAATCAGTTGCCAAACACATCAAAATTGACATTTGGATATCAAAGTTCACAAGAAGATTTGTGAAAAAATTTCAAAATATTACACTAGCTTAATGTGAAATTGCCCAACTTGTATAAAAACACCCTTTATAATCGCATTTTGACATTCAATAAATTGAAATAACTTTACAAAAAGCTTAGTAAAATAACAAACAAAATGAAAAGTTTGTGGCCTCTGCCAAGCAACGACATAACTTGAATGGTATTTATTTGATTTAATACTTTTTGTAATTTAACAATTTAATACACAAACAAATATCTATCAAACATATAGTGTATGCCACTTTAAATACTTTGTGTTTTGTGTATTTTGTGCTGGCAATGCTTTCAGAGCAAACAAATATTGAATTTCCATGAATTTCTGCGCAAATTGAATAATGACATAAATAAATAAGTGATGCTTTGGCAAAAAAAATCGATTTATTTATTTACAGAATTGAGACAATGAAATGTATATGGCGCGCGCTCAACAAAAAGCTTGTAGTTATGGAAAATAATGAAAGTGCTCGCTTTTATGTTATGGAAACTGGGTGACGCACGAACGGCCCAAACTCACCGAACAAGCGTATTTGTACATAATAATATGTGAATGTAAACGTATATGCATGTGTGTGTGTATGTTTGCGTGAGAAATGCATGAAAAGGTAAATTGAATGTCGAGAGCAGACAAGCCTCATAAAAAGCGCATGCAGGCACATATGTATATGTACACACACACACTCGGGTGCATATAGCAACTGCAACCATTATTTAAAAAATTGGTGCAGCAAACTGCAATGGGCGCATATGTGTGACGATTTTAACGGGCTCGAAAAGCAAAAAGTTGCATGCGTTGAAATAAGCCTTTGGTCGCTCGCACTATTATTGTGAACCTTGTCCAACCTTTGAGGAGAAAACGAAAAACGCTCAAAAGCACCGAGCGACCAACGCCAAGCCACTGCCTATGATAAATTGCCAACGAACTGCCTATACATTTATGTAAATCCACATATGGTTGTGTGCTGAATGCTCACTTCGAATCAACCGAGTAGGAATTGCAAGGAGATGGAGCTTTTCGAAAATTTTATATGTAATAACTTTATTAGAGCTAATTTTAACGCTTGCATTTTCCATACAATAAAAAAATTTTATATTTCAGTTTTCATAGAGGTTTTTGGACTAATCACTGCTACCATACAACTTTTTCCCACAGGGTTGTTTAACATCATGTTTTATATTATTATACATATGTAGAACGCTCTTATTTGTAGTGTGCACACGTAGGCCGCTTCACAATTTTATGGTCAATTTACTTTTCGAATATTGTATTTACGACCTCGTTGCTTCCTTTTTTAGGAAAATAAAATTCAAGAGCGCAGTGAGCACCTCTTTCAGTGATTTTCGATAATTCGATGCAGGTCAGTGAATTTCAAAGGCCTCTCAACTCGTCTGACTTAAAGGTAAGTGGTTAGTTCACCTGTTTGGCTGCTGATGAATTGAATTTTAAGTAAAACACAAAAAATACAAAATAATGATTGGGATTCATAAAATTCGAATTTTTTAAGTCAAAGTAAATTAATTTATATATTTTTTTTTAATACAAAATTGGATATTGGATGTTAAAAATAATGTATATCTCTACAGAGAGCTTTCTTCTATGCCACTAATTTTCAGTTTGAACAAAAATGTCTACAACTTGAAAGAGAGAAAAATAAAACACTGTGAAGATATCTAATATAAATAATTTCTTGAAAATAATGTTTTTGTTATCATATTTCCTGAAAATACTTTTCTAAATTAACACGTATACAAGGACTTGAGCTTAATCGATCAGTTCACATCACAGCTATCAAAGTGGTTCGATATAATTTGTTCCAACAAATGACCAGCTCATTGGGAAAAAAGCATGTGAAAATTTTCAAGCCAATAAAACAAAATCTAAAGGACTAGTTCGAGTATATATAGTCCGACTTACCAGTCGATGGATGGTTATGGTAATATACCCTCTTCAGGATATGTATTATGTATGTATAATAAAAAAGAGAAAGAATTGCTGGGTAGATCAGATTACATCACATTGCAACTTCTAAGGTACACACATAGTCAAAAAATAAGTACATACGCCTGTGAAGCATTCAATGACTAAATTATGTTTTATTTATGTTTAAAGAGAAATAATATCACATTTCATTTCATATACGACTTAAATAGCAAAAATAGATATATTAGTAATTATAGTTGGAAATAGGAACTTAAATTTCTAGCAAATAATTTGAAGACTGTAAAAATGGCTGAACAAACTATTAAGTATGTACATCAGGTATCTGTGAATAAAAAAATGTATTAGCTTGAGGTTTTAGTCTCTTATTTGATTTTTACTTACTTCTCTCATCAGTATTCGGTTTATCTGCCATTATTTTCAAATACTTTTGAGATTCGTTTTGGCATACTGGAGACAAATTTGTGGCACGTATCAGCTGGAATCTCATACTAAGTTTTTCTTTTCAACTTTCCATAATGGATCCTTATTTTGGAACGATTATTTCACAATCCGTTGCTTTAGCTCCTCCCAAAGGTTTTCAATTGGATTCAAGTCGGTGGATTGACTTGGCCATTTAAGAGAACTCACACCATTGTTCTGGAACCAATCTTTTACCAACTTCAAAATATGCTTAGGATCATTATGCTGCTCAAATTTCCATATTGGTGATATACTTTCCTCAGCATATGGCATCATAGTGTTTTCTAAGATATCTTTATATTGGAACCTATTCATGGTGTCTGAAATACGATGTATGGGTCCTACACCATATCACGAAAAGCAGCCCCGGGCCATTATGATGCCTCTATCATGTTTAACGGTCTGTTTTCTAAACCGTGAATAAAATTCTTTGATTTTCGGACAAACAAATTAATTTTAGTTTCGGCGCTCCATAAGATATTACGCAACTTTGTCAATTTGCATGATTTTTCGCACATTGTAATCTTACCTTTAAATTTATTTTGCCATAATGGCATTCTTCTAGCTCTGATGCCAGATAAATTAGTTCGATGTAGCCTTCGTCGGTCAGTTCGGGAAGATATTATATTATGCTACCAATATCGGCTGATGTTATTCTTGAAGATATAATTGGATATTTTTTAGCAAGAGTGATGACACGGATGTCCGTTCTTGTTGATGTCTTTTTTGGTCGACCGCGAGTTTCAACATTATTTTTACTTTCCACTATAAAATGTATTACCATATCGAATTTTATTAAACCAACCCACAGTTGCATTTGTGTACTTCCCAAACATTCAAAATTCAATCATGACTGTAGGCTTAAAGAAAGTAGTTATTATTTTGACCATACGAGTATGTGTAACTGTTCTATGGAGAATATATTGTGGTCTGTTTCCACATTGAAAGATAATAATTTGAATTAAACTCGACATGGTGATGAAGGAAGTGGTATTCAAGCAGAACCCAAGAAAGAAGATTTTCTAAGGTACATCTTCTCTCCCTTTATATGTAGTATTTCCTTTGCCCAAGATGAAGCTTGAGCGCAGACTTGTCAATAGCTTCTTGGGTTCTCCTAGTACAATATATTTTATGAACATTTCATTATACCGTAAAATTCAATATTTTTTATTTGCGATCTGCAAGCAGTCTCATATCACTAAGTGTCTTGGCTTGTATTATCAAGATCTAAAGTGTTTTAGGTATAGACAATGAAGATAGCTATTGAAAAGTGGAGAGTTGTACAAAGTTACCTACCGAAAACGCCTTGAGAATTATATACAAAATTTAGTTTAGTCCGTTCTCAATTGATTAAGATATATACCGATTTCAGCAATATATTGACTTCGATGGTATGACTTCAATTATACTAACGTTTCTATTTAAGTATATTAACAATCCATGCGATATCCCAATGATATCCCGAAATTAATGTAAGTTTCGCCTAAATGTATGCTTCGAAAAAGTGCTCAAGAACGTGTAAATGACATTTGCATAGCTATATCATATCAGTTTAGCAACTGACAATATGTATTTATATGTGAAATCTAACGCCGAAAATTCGAAATTGAAGATCTTTTAAAATTATTATACAAAAAATCTGTCAACTCGTCTAAAATATTATTACCTTGACATGAGGAATACTATACCAATCAACTTGAGTGTATAGTACGTCACGTAGGAGTATTCAACATGTATAAAAGTTGGCTTTAGGCCATTGGCTTAATTTATTTTTCTGATAACTAACAAGACTTTGCTGCTTAAACAGTTAATAACGAACTAAGTAACGGTATAAATCTTTTGTGTTTATATATTTATATATGTGTATTAGGACGAATGTGCAACAAATAATTGAACTGTATCGGGTCATATCAACAACTCGAAATCATCATAAATTACAGATGTCGATAAATGTTTATACGTATGGGTAGGCTTGTCTATATTAGGGTGTTCAGTATTTCTCGAGTCCGTTATTTCACAAGTTTACTTTTTTTTAATACTACACCCTAAAGTTTCAATTTTTGCTCTAGAAAAAGGAATCCAACATGGACAAGCTCTTTATTTTCAATTTAAACCGTGCCTAAATCACTTTTTTTATTTTTTTCTTCATTTTACCGAGTTTCTAAATATTTTGAAATTTACAAAAACAAAATAAAATTTAGCTGAGATTTTATTTAGTATTAAATTTTTGATCTCCAAGGAAAATTAACCCAAAATTTTGAAAATACGACAGTCTTATACAGAATTTAGAATTGGAATTTAGCACTTAGCACTCAACAAACAAACAACAACAACAAAAAGAACTGACGATTTTTTCCATAGGAACATTCCTTTAAAATTTATACTCAGTTAAATGTATGCATCGTATGTACCGTATTCAAAGAGTACACCATGCCGTATGAGCAGCACACAATATCTGCAGCGTTTCTATGAATGACCAGGTCATTTGATGAATAACTTTTAAAGGAATGTGAATATTTGCAAAAAAATCAACTTAGGAAATAATGCACACCCTAATGTATGAGTATATATAGTATATATGCACATAAGTATTTAAGGGGAACCATAAAAGTCATTCACATTTGCCAATTTGAAATTGTGGTAGCCATAAATATCCATTTCATACAAACATTAACTGCCAAACGGCATACACATAAACTAAAATATACCGTTACTTATGTGCATATACTCGATTGTACTTATGTGCTTCTTTCTGTACTTACGGCTGCGAACATGTCAACATATGTATGTGCATGTACTTACATATGAAAGGCGAAACTGTGCAGCTTGTCGCCCGAGAGCATGCACACTGACACACATTTGCGTGCGAGTGTATGTGCGCGTGCGTGTGAGTGACAGAGCCGAGCTGAGTTGGAAAAATGTCGGCTATTTGCCTTAAGGTAATCGAAAACTTTCAAACTTTATTATCCCTTCGGCTGGCAAAACGTTTTCGAATGACATTAATGGTGCATTACTCATTTACATGGATATAAAGTTGGACGGCAAAAGCACACAGCCAAAAACATACATATATATGTTACATATATGCCTACTCACATTATATACTTATGCCGTTGCATTGTCAAGTAAGTACATAAGTACAGCTTATTTAAGTAAGCACTCGTGTTATCTTAATGTACGAAAACTTTTGCTGTAATAAAAATCGCATATTGAGCTTGCGAATGGCCATCGATTGCCTTCGCCTTCGCTAGTGGCATGAACGCGTTGACGCTGTCACTAGCTCGCCGTCTGTCAGTAATTTGTATGCTGTCAGCGTAAATAAGTTGGCTACAAATTGAAATTAAGTGCTTGGCTGAGGTGTGAGTTGAGTCCTTGTGACGTGTTGTTGCGTTGTTAAATTGCCCTTATGCAATCATTGTTTTTGTTGTGGTGTCGACTTTTCGCATACTTCGTAATTAATTGAGTGCGTATCACTTTCATATTCATTGATAATGAAATAATATTGAAATATGTTAATTTATTCGTAGCATGTTTCCAATGATTATATTTCGATTTCCCTTAAAACTGACAAGAATTGCTGAAGTTTTTACGAGCGCGCTGCAGGCGATTGCTGACATTTCGTTTGAGAAAAAGTTTTTGTTTTTTCTTGGCAGCTATTTTACGTAATGATTCTTGGAAAATTTTGTTGCATACCAGTAATATGGAACATCACAGGGAAGGAAAGTCATGTAGTTTAGTTAAGGAAGCTTAAAAGTTTAAACTATTGCCACTACTAAATTAAACGATTTTATCGTTGGCAGTTTATCAACAAAATCGAAAAATTATATACCAAAATAAATAATGTATCTGATTAGGCGTCGAGACCGCTCGGCCAAGACAGTTTGGAAGGCCTTTTCGCGGAACAGCAAAGTGAGAAAATATTACTCCAGATATAAAATAAGCTGTTTTCCTTTCCTTCAAATATACAGAATATAAAATCATGCTACCAAAATGAGGAAACAGACGCTTAATTGCCAAGACTATTAGCAGTGTTGAGAGCAGTGGGAAGAAATAAGAAAACCATATAATATCCTCATATATCATTACCTCTGAATGGAAAGAGAATGTAATAAAAATGTCTGCACGAAGGCACAATAGTGCATTTTAGAATTTGAGAGAGAAGCGGAAAGATTTTTCTGTGGGCGAAATCGACCGACTGCAACGAAGGCCGCTCATAGTCACAATATTTAAATCATCGTTATGGTGAAGGCATTAATATATTTTTGAAATTTATACAATTATGCGCGCATAGCATGAAACAAAGAAAAATTTACCACTAGTGTTGCCACCTAATTACAATTTCTAGGTAAACAAATCTGTTAAATTAAAAAATCACTACAATAAGGGTATCTCTATGAAGATTTTTAGGTGTAATTGGCAAAATTACTGGGTTGCCATATTTTTAAAAATTTATATAATAGTCAAATTTCTAAAGTAAGTGAATCAATATATAATTTCATTAAATTTAAGAGGGATATGAATGCTTAAAATTAAATATACTGCACTGAGAAGTGTTGCCACCTTTGTAGAATTTTTTCTAAAAAATGTACATATGTCATAAATAAAATAGTGTGATATGAACCAACAATATAGATGCGAATTGGATGCAAGTCTATAAACTAAATACGCATTCATATACATACTATGTATATAAGGTTGCCACCTTTTTCAAACATTTTAAAACAAAAAAATGTTGTAAGACAAAAAATTATTACAATTGTAGTTAACTAAAAAGAGTTTGAGAAAAAAATTTTGTTGTAAAAATCACTGGGTAGGGTTGCCACATTTTTGAAAATTTAAACAATAATCAAATTTATAAGATAAGTTAATCAATATATCATTGCATTAAATTAAAGAGGATATGAAAGCTTAAAATTAAATATACACAAATTTGTGTTGCCACCTATTTAGATTTTTTTCTGAAAAATTTAAATGATTAACAAAATATTGCGGTGTGGACCGACAATATACATATGTGTGAATTGGATGCAAGTCTCAAAACAAAGTATACATACATACATATGTGTATGTATATACAGGTTTGTATATGGTTGCCACCTTTTTCAAAGTTTGATGCAAAGAAATGTTGTGAGTTATAAAAAACGGTTGCAAGAAACAAAATCATAGTAGATAACTAAGACAAGAGTTTTAGGAAAGAGTGTTATTTGTTAAAATTAGTGAATAGGGTTGCCACATTTTCGACATTTTCATCAATCAATAAATACAGTATTGCATTAAAGTAAAGAGGGATATAAAAGCATTTCATATATGATATAGTAAGAGTGTTGCCACATGTTTGTTTAATATAGTCTAATATATTGGCTCGTTACTTTTACTTTTAAGTAAAATTCGGTTCCAATTTTGGAAATAGCTGCCAACATAAATGAATAAAAATTTTCCGATATGGCAATATTGGTGTCAAATGAAGAGTATAAAAGGTCTAATCTGTGATGTACTATATCCCGCCTTTATATCAGAATTTCTTATTATTTATTATATTTTTTAATATTTATTGCTATAATTATTTCTAACTGCCAACGAGAACCATTCAACAAAATTCCCAGAAATTGCGAATCACTTGAAGAACATTAAACATACAAACGTCTGCATAACGGTAAAGGCGACTTTATGTGTAATTATGCATTAATAATAAAATTAGTTACATTGTTACATAATATTGCACATGATAACATGCCATCCTTATAAGAGTACATAAGTCGACAAGTGTTTGAAGACAACTGCGAATGCCGCACACGTACCAAGTACTTGCACAAAATGGCATTAAGGACCTTCGTAAGCACGATTGAAATGAGTTAGCAGTAAAAGGCCACAATGGCACGATAGGCTAAAGCCGACTTGGACGGGTTGTATTTCTGTATTTTATGGGGTGCCGGCGCAAACATATTGTGCAGGAAATCAAAGAAATTGCCAAGGAATTGCTACAACAAGCGACTGAGATCCTGCCTGCATAACGACGAAAGGACGTGAGAGTGCTTGAGTGGGCTATCAGCCAGAAAAAAGGCAAAGGAAAGTAAAAACTCACGAGTTTCGCCGTTTTTAGGCATTTCCCCCTTTCCGCCACAGCTGACGGAATAAATTAAAGCAATATGAATTCCGCTGAAGAACGCCATTAGGGGTGATTAACCTTACATGTGCCAAGCATGACTACATAAATAAATAAACAGACGTGCACACACTTGTGCTTGCGATAAAAAATGTGGAAATTACATGCATTTATGTCGGCTACTTTGTTGTGAACGGTTCCTTGTTGTTGTGGTTGTTGTTAGACGGCAATTAGATGTTATTATGCAGAGACGCGTTGGCAGTACTATGGTGGCCTTTTCTGTGTATTTTATTTGTGTGATATATGTGTATGTATGTATGTATGTATGTATGTATGTAGACATATATATATACATAATTGCGCGACTTTCCTTTCTAAGCAAGGTTTACTTATTAAGAGTGCAACTAAATAGTAGAATTGACTTTACTTACGGTATAATGAAAAAATTTTAAAAATTACCTCAATAAACTATAATTATGACTTTTTTCACTTCTCGTTTGATTCCAGTAGGTTCCCAAGAGTCTAATATTAAGGAAGAGCAACAAGAGAGCACTTGTCTAGAGACGGATAATGTGACTGTAGGTCTCTGTATACTTAATCTTCGACTTGTTTTATGGGCTATCTATTCTTTTCTAGTCATATTTGGTTAACATTTTTTTGTGACCATCTGATCAAATTTGACCCGGATTGGAATGAAAATTCGTACACCCTTTGTGTTTGTGTGGAGTTTGATCTCCAAATGTCTTTTCTTTCCCAGTCATACTTTGATAAAATTCGCTTGGCTATCATCTGATCAAATTTGACTGGGATTGGATAGTAGATTGTAAGTTAAAACAACCTTTGTATTCGAGTAGAGTTTGATCTCCAAATGTCTTCTTTTCTTGTCTTGCTTTGGTTACCAACTGATCAAATTTGACCCAGGCTGGAACGTGGATAGGTACAACCTTTGTAATCGTGTGGAGTTTGATCTAGAAATATCAATTTGTGTGCGTAGCAGTTGTTTTTTGCGACGTGAAACATTTTTTCAATGGTTATTGTCTTGGAAAAAACATTTGAACCACAAGAACTTGAAATTTTGTGTTTTTAATAGATCTTCGGCTACAAAATTATTGAGAATGTAGCAGAAATATTTTAAGAAGTCTACTTTAGCATGAACACAGGAGTTTGAGAGATACAAAGCATTCAGTGAAGGTCGTGAAATCATCGAAAACTTGACACACATGAAGTCTTCTATCCACAATTGACAAAGTTAAGGAATTACGCCCAAAAGTCGTCCTGTTGGCGTCAAAGATATAGCAGCGGATCTCAACTTTTCTGTTGTATGGATTGACTCAACTCATAACACATTTCGGTTAATGTTTTGGATACAAGGCGTGTCAATGCCAGAATTCTACATGAATATATGAATTCTCTGCAAAAACAACAGCGAGTAGATACCTCAAAAGAGATGTTTGACGATTCATAAACACTTCGTTATCGGTGGCAAGACGTGAATTTATGATTATGACGTCAAATTGTCCAATAATCTAGGGTATGGGGCTTCAAAAATGAGCCGAAATCGAAGAAAAAACCGAAACTCGCTAAGGGACTGAAAGCCATTCCAGCGAAGGCTTATAATAAATGTAAATGAAAATTGGATTAGTCGTTGACCGTTAATATAGCCACGACTCAGGACCAATTTTGAAGTCACTTATTTAGATTATATTTGACTTGAAATACCTGAAAATGTAGTTGTTTTTTGTCAGTCCGGGTCAAATTTGATCTGGAATATTTTTGAACAATATCCGCTGCGAATTCGTCGAGAGCTCTTCTACAATTGTCCAAGCTGTTCAACCAAATAACTTGTTGTTTATTCTAATCAATAATTCTTGATAACTTGTCGTAAGGTATATACCTTTGTTAGCGCCCAATTTGCCTTCCAATTGGCAGAAAGAAGTTTGCCAAGTTGTCAAACAAAAAGAGAGAGGTATGCAGGGCTCATTGAAGAACAAGCTTGCTTTCACGATTTTTTCAAAAATTTTTGAAGCCTCAGGTATAGTTTGAGTTTGTGGCAGTACTCTCATTTCGCTTAGCTGTGTTCCCGCATTTCCATTTAAAAGGCAATCTTACCTGAAAGCATCGAAAAAAGTCTATATTTAGAAAAATATAATCCGACTTCCTATAAAGAAAGCTAATTCTAGTAATTATAAGAGACAAACATTCTCGAACATTATAAATATTTATCTGAAATTGTTCAGGGTTTTACAAATCCAATTTTTGGCCGCCCCACTATGGTCCATTCTACAACAACACCTTTCCAACTAAATACAAACTAAATAAATGTTTCAAAACTCACCAATGCACTCAACCGTTTGTATATGTTTAATTATTCGCGAAAATGTGGCAATATTTCGGTTGGAATTTAAATCGATGACATGGAATTTTGCGAAAGAATTTCACAATTC
Source organism: Bactrocera dorsalis (assembly GCF_023373825.1). NCBI lineage: Eukaryota > Metazoa > Arthropoda > Insecta > Diptera > Tephritidae > Bactrocera > Bactrocera dorsalis. The sequence goes on from NC_064305.1 coordinate 86,003,389, forward strand.
AAAATGCCTGAAGTATTAGCAATAACTGTTTTTGGGCGATTGCATGCAAATGAACATTGAAACCCGAAATTGAAAATGGGTGGTGCGGTTGTTTGTGTTTTATGCGTGGTTTAATATCGCTGCGGCAAAATTGGCAGCTAAGCGAAACCAAAGGATCTCGATAATTGCAAATACCAAATATTTTATAGCGCGTGAGTTGAAACATATTGTCAAATATGCAAATCATCAAAAAAAGCAACAAATTGATATGGAGTTATATATATTGTATTGAAATTTGAAATATTTGGTACTAAGTGAAGTTGAAGTTGAACAACAAAATATTCGTTTGCTGTTTTAGAGTCATAAGACCTCCTTTTGCTGTTAATAGTTGTGTAGTTGTAGTTGATTGTTCTTTGCGAACAGAATTTGATTGCATTGAGGTTATCTATAGTCGACTGCCGTGGGACCCTATGTGGTGCTCGATCTATTACTAATCTAGCGAAAGATATTTCAGTTTCCATTTTTTGGGCTACAAGTTTGGAAACAATTTACTCATGTAAAAGTTTTGAATGCGTACATCCCTGCGGGTATCTTTAGAAAGCAAGAATTTAGTAACAGTAGAAGGTCTCTGTCCTCTAAAGAGAGATGTCGCTGTTGTCATCAAGGTATCAAAGGCAATGCCTAAAAATGCAGGTCCATTGAGGCATTGTATAGGGAAATACTCTTTTTTTATACCATAGTAGGAGGATGCGTCGAAAGTCGGAATGCGCGACTTTAATCCACGAAACCTTATCTAATCCCATTTCTTATCTCTAATATGGGACCACTGCCTTGTTTGATATGGTTAAGAAAGCAATTATCACGCGAATTGAAGAAAGCCCATGCACTGAGTTAATACCCATATTGGAGCCGCATACAGTATAACTGCTCTCATTACCTTAGCTATTAAAAATCGTCGGCTGGAACTTCCACAGCCTCTATTTACTATCATTATAGATAAAGCATTATAGATTTTATTTGCTTTACATGTCGTATTTTCCAAGTGCTCCTCGAATTTGAGTCTTGAATCCACTATTACATCGAAGTACTTCAATTGTGGCTGTGGTTTTCCATTTTACTTGAGCTTATGACCAAGACTTTTTCGAGACTGTTTTCTGCTTAGCCTGCTGAAGACTTATGGTAGCAAATCATTGGCGCAAACCTGTTATTCAGTCATTGCATTTGATGCGAAGTTCATCCAAATCCCACTGCTACCACTATGAGGATATCGGCATATGAGATTATTTTCATATATTTTTGTTGATGTATTCATAGCACCTGTCATACATCTGGCTCCATAGTAGTGAGCTTAAAATCGAGCCTTGCTGTACTCCATTGGAAATAGAGTAGTTCTGAGTGCCCTCGTTCGATCTCAATGGCCGATTATGTCGATTCAGGATTGTTCGAAAATTATCTAAAAGAGAGCATTTACGCAGTTCGTATTCAAAAGTAAGTTTAAATAGATCGAAGAGCAAATTGGTAGTCAAACTATTTGGGAAGCAGAAATATATTCATTACAGATAAGAAAGATGGATTGGATTTACATTTCCCACATGTTCATTTTAGGGTGGAGTATCGAATTGTTACGGAAAAAATCTTCAAATCGCCAGTGTAGGCATCAAGTATAGTTTCAGTGAAGTATTTATACAGCAAGTGATATTCTGGTTCATCAGACCTGCATAATATTAATTGCAAAGGATACTTGTAATTTTGCTTTGTCTTTTCGACAAACTGAAATTAATTCGAATTTTCAAGTCCAGTTACGTCACACCGGTAAATTTCTCGGAAACTACTTGAGGCATGCTTATGCAGTTATGGGAAAAACAGCAGGATTCTCGTTAAAATATCTGCAGCGAGGAGGAATAAATAAAAACACCAAGAAAGTTGGACATTTTTTTCACAGCTGACAAGTTACTAATGTTTTTGTTAGTCATGCAAACTTTTTTTCAATTCAATTTTTTTAATAAATATTAAATTTTCATATAATTAATATTTTAGTCACAAATAAATATATGTATATGTATATAAAGACGCTATTAAAAATTAAAGTTTTTTCAAAAACAAAGAAGATTGCAAATCCAGCTTCGGTGAAATTTCCTGCTGGGTTGCTTTACATTAGTTTACTAATAACGACCTTTGCGGACATATTTGCACACATATAAGCAAATTTGCTGCGTAAATATTTATTTGAAAGCATAATTCAACATGTAAACGCATGTTGAAAAAATCAGTTTTTCAAATATTTTTTTGGGCAGGAATTTGGGTTTGGTACATTTTATATACATTATGACTTGCAGGTAAATAAAGCGCATATGCATTTTTATTATTATTTAAGATCCGCAATAACTATTCTGCTGCTATAGAAAAGTGTGTTTGTATTTGTTTTACCGTATTTTTTAGTCAAAGTACCCGAGGTATGGTACATAATACGCCACTCGTTAAGCGCTAGCTGACCTACATGCGAGCAAATCGCTGAAAGTCAACTTTCAGGCGAATTTTTTTCACAAATATTCAAGCAGAATTTCATATGTATATGTGTGTGTGTTTGTTAATGTCAGCACTCTTTGTTTGGAAGAGAGTTTTATGCAATAAACTCACACACAAACAAAGCTATTTGGTTCTGTATGTTTTTTATTTGTGTGTAAATACATACATTTTTGTTATAAAAAAATTTAATTGCAAGAAAAAATGTTTGTTTTTGTAAATTATATATTTTTATGTGTTTATATATAAATAACTGTGTACGTTACTTTTACGTTGTCTGTCATCAAAATTTACTGAATTGCTAAAAACGAGTAAATATTATAAACGCACAAACATACATATATGAAAAAGTGTGTTTGTGTAGCTGTAAACAAAATGCTGTTTATATATATAATATAAATATACTAGGGTGTCCATGATTTAGGTTAACTCGGCTATAATCGCGTAAGCGGTGTTTACGCCAGTAAAGAAGATGTCCATGATTTCGCAAGTAGTTTCCCAAGCGCCTACGAAAATTTCAGTTTTTGCTTTAAAAAAGGATTTAATGTAAGTATGCTTTTTATTTTCTACTAAACTTATGTCTAAACCATTTTAATTCCCTTATGTAGATATACATATGTAGAGCATGGCATTTATGATCGTTTGCATTAAAGTAAATACATTTAGAAAGAATAAAGAATTCGAAAATTATTTCGAAATTCGAATGCAAAGTTTTCCGCTCTACAAAAAAGGTCCAAATGATTTTTTTCGTACAATACTACAACTTCGAAAAATTCGAAATTTTTTTCGAAATTCGAAATCAAAATTTTTCGCAGGACAAAAACGGCCTAAATGAGTTTTTCGTACAAAGCTGCAACTTCGAAAGATTCGAAAATTATTTCGAAATTCTTTTGCAAAATATTCCGCTCTACAAAAGGGGATCAAATGATTTTTTTCGTACAATGCTACAACTTCGAAAAATTCGAAAATCATTTTGAAATTCGAATGCAAAATTTTTCGGTCTACAAAAAAGGTCTACATTTTTTTTCGTTCAAATCTACAACTTCGAAAAATTCGAAAACTATTTCGAAATTCGAATGCAAAATTTTCCGCTCTACAAAAAAGGTCCAAATGACATTTTTGATACAAAGCTTCCTTTAAAGCTATGCTTCAGAAGAAGCATAGTCTTATAGTACACCATGTCGTATGAGCAACGCAGAAAGCATATGGTTTGAATGCTCAGGGCATTTAATGTATAGTTTTAACTGCGTATAACTTTTAAAGTAAGGCTTTTACGAAAAAAAATATGAATACCTTTTTTGGAGAGGAAAAAATTTTGAATTCGAATATTTCTTCCACGAAATTGTAGATTTATTTGTTTCGAAGATAAAAACTTTAATGCAAAGGGTAAAAAAATCACAAGTAAAATATATGGGAGAAGTAAAATGTTTTCGACACGTTTGAATAAAAAAAAACAAAAACCTGTGGAAATAACACACACCCTAGTACATATATATATTTCTACATATGTATATACACAGATGTCCAGTTTAATTGCTTAGTGAAATCGAGTAGAGTTCGCACATGCAATCTGTAATTACGACCTACAATAGTAAATTTAAACCTACAAACAGTAAATCTCAATCTCAACCCATAAACTGTAAATGTGTGCATGTGTGTGTGTGTGTGTTGGTGTGAAAAAAACTTGGCCACAACTATCAATGATGTATGCAATGTGAAAACATTTGAATTTCACAATTGAAAAATTGCATTAAAACTGCCATTTGTGAAAGTGTTTGCGGTTCGCCAACCAAATGAAAATAAGTTTATGTGTTTTTGTTTGTGTGTGTGTCGCTATTTGATTTTTAGCTTAGCAAACATGTAATTTCAATTGAAATTTGTCAACTGCATTGTTAGCTGTCGCTCAGTGTAGTATTACAATTCACCGTTATATGCATGTGTTGGCGCAATAAATAGTTTATGTGTGTTATTGCAAGGCCTGTTGATGAACGTGTGATTTATTGCTTAATGCAAAAACCTTTAGGCAGCAGCAATAAAATTGCGCAATAATTCATACAAAACAATTATTGGAAATATTTGCTGAATTATTGTGTAGTGGCAACTGTAATTACTAGACGAAATATTTATTTATTTATTTATGGCAGCAATGAATATGGCATTGTAAAAGTGTTTTTCGATAGTTTTGACGCAATATGGCAGCTGACAGTATAATATGCTTATACATATACGTATTATTATGTGAGGGCCTTTTGTTGGTAAAAAATTAACGCAAAATTTTTAAAAATTGAATCAATGGGTCAGTTCATTAAATAACTTGTCGGCTTTTCTGAGGATTGTTCTCCCATATAAGTTTCTGTGGGCCTCGATTTCTGTTGCCCAGCGATCGGCTTCCATTCTAACGCAGAGTGAGTAAGGCTTACTGATATTCTTCCTCGACATGTGAACTAACCATCGATACTCAGGTTTCATAATCTCTTTTTTGTATACTACGCTGCCATAAGTACTCGTTAGATATTCGACTTGGCCATTAGATATTCGTTATCTTTTCAAAGTAGCGATTAATAACGGGTGATTTTTTTGAGGTTAGGATTTTCATGCATTAGTATTTGACAGATCACGTGGGATTTCAGACATGGTGTCAAAGAGAAAGATGCTCAGTATGCTTTGACATTTCATCATGAATAGACTTACTAACGAGCAACGCTTGCAAATCATTGAATTTTATTACCAAAATCAGTGTTCGGTTCGAAATGTGTTTATCGACAAATTTTGTTCAGCGATGAGGCTCATTTCTGGTTGAATGGCTACGTAAATAAGCAAAATTACCGCATTTGGGGTGAAGAGCAACCAGAAGCCGTTCAAGAACTGCCCATGCATCCCGAAAAATGCACTGTTTGGTGTGGTTTGTACGCTGGTGGAATCATTGGACCGTATTTTTTCAAAGATGCTGTTGGACGCAACGTTACGGTGAATGGCGATCGCTATCGTTCGATGCTAACAAACTTTTTGTTGCCAAAAATGGAAGAACTGAACTTGGTTGACATGTGGTTTCAACAAGATGGCGCTACATGCCACACAGCTCGCGATTCTATGGCCATTTTGAGGGAAAACTTCGGACAACAATTCATCTCAAGAAATGGACCCGTAAGTTGGCCACCAAGATCATGCGATTTAACGCCTTTAGACTATTTTTTGTGGGGCTACGTCAAGTCTAAAGTCTACAGAAATAAGCCAGCAACTATTCCAGCTTTGGAAGACAACATTTCCGAAGAAATTCGGGCTATTCCGGCCGAAATGCTCGAAAAAGTTGCCCAAAATTGGACTTTCCGAATGGACCACCTAAGACGCAGCCGCGGTCAACATTTAAATGAAATTATCTTCAAAAAGTAAATGTCATGAACCAATCTAACGTTTCAAATAAAGAACCGATGAGATTTTGCAAATTTTATGCGTTTTTTTTTTAAAAAAAAGTTATCAAGCTCTTAAAAAATCACCCTTTAGATGCTTGAAGTTTACTTTTAGATAGCCAAGGTTCACAATAATACAAATGAGAAAAAGGGCATTTAATATTTTCAGTTTTATATTCTTGTGTATCCAGGTCTCTCTTTCTAAACATTTAATAGCATTGGAAAGCCTTTGGACAATATCTATAAGTATAAACATAGCCCTAAGGAGGAATTGCGACGACAAGACTCATTCCTGTCTCACTCCACTGCATATAAGAAAGATTCACTCAACCCATTCCTGCATCCTTGAAAAATATTTTCTCAAAGTTTGAAATGAAAATTCAGACTTTTTCTGCTGTTATAAGACGTTCTCCTTGATACCTCCAGCGAACGATTTTTTAAATGCGGGAAACAAGGGGATAACAATTTAAAGGATAATTATTATGCTCATTTCAGGTGAAATTTTTACTACCAAAACCATAAGTTGGGTTGTGGCCTGGAATATTTTAGCGGCTCTTTATGCAGTGTTTTTCAAAGAAATTCTTAAACAAATGTATAGTACAGCATACTGGCATGTACATATGTACATATGTATGTATGTATTTATATGCATAAAATATTCTCAAAGTCTCAATTTTTACCATTATTCCGTTGTACTTTGAAAAATGTCTAAAAATTATTGCAGAAAATCTATCCTAGCCCTCTATCTCCACTGAAAGGAGTAAACAATTGTTTTTCTCTTTTGTTCCTTCTTAATAAAAAGATAAGGTAATTCTACCTGACTCAAAAAATAGGCAGAAAATTATTAAAAACAAAACTATTGTTGAATACGTAGATAAATTGTTAAAGGTTTATCGAAGAATAAAAGCGAAGTTTAATTTAATTTTAAGGTTGTCGGAGCTCAGACAATGAATCCACTGTTTCTTTGTTATTTCAACGCTTGAGAGAATATGCGTCTACCTGAAAAGCACACTAACAATTGCAGGAAAGTATGCGCTTGAATATCATGAACATGAACATTCTACCTGTGAACTACTACCACATTTGAGCCCATTTCTTTACGCGACCGGCCTATAAAACCTGCTGATCTCAGCGACGAGTGTTCATAGTGATTTTTGCAGCCGCGGGAGCTAGACAGAGCACCAAACACCATAGTACAATATATATTGTGTAAAATATTATTTATAATGCAAAGTAAGGATTTATCACTCAATCATTTTATGATACAAATCGCAACCGAGAGCGCGGTGATTATGAGAGCCAAAGGTCCCGAAGATATAAAGCTGCTAATAAAAAGATGGTTGGAGGAATATACAGATGAGAGTATACCGTTTTTAGCGCGTGGCCAACTAAATCGAGAAATGCGGGAGGCTATTCGATCCAAATACAAGTTAGCGCAGAAAATGGACCAAATAATAAGAGAGCGCGCAGAGAGGCGGCAGCGTGGAGATTCTGATATTACACTGCATGAAGATCAAGCTAAGGCATATGTGGAAGAAGCCTTTGGTGCCATAAGCAACGTGGAAAAAAGAGAGAAATTGTTGCAGGAAGTATTTGAAAATAAAGAAAGGGTAAGGAAATTTCAAAGGGGATGCGAACGTTTTACGCATTTAGCAATACAAGCAAAGAAGAGACAGGAACACAGCGAGAGAAAGAAAAGGAAAGGAAATGAAAAAGAAGCATGAAGAGAATATTTTCAAGTACAATTAATTTTGAGATTGTCTGATATTTTATTATGCATATGAACTAAAGTGAAACTAAAATAAAAAAAATCGTTTCTCAATTATTTTAAAATATTTTTATGCTGACTATGGGTTTTAAAAAGCTACTGAGGCAAGAGTTAGTGACTTTTTTGCTTTTCTTAGCAAGTTCTCACCCTTAATGAATATTAAAGTTCTCATTGTTATATACTGTTTCTAATGAACTCCCACCTTTCTTATTTTTATTTTTGGTTCTTCAAAAATACGAAGAATCAAATAAAATACCTTATGAATTTTTCTCTCTCAACTTACTGAACCCTTTCTAGGCCAGTTTAGTAATTTTTTATAATTTTCACTAAACATCAAAGCTAAGCACTCCGAGCGGCACAAAAAAATTGCCCAAAAAGTATAAATTTCACCCAAGCCTCCAAAGTCAAATAAAAAGTTTCTTACAAAAACTTGAAAGCAACTTTTTTAGATGCGTGCTTGTGTACATTTATTCAGTTGAACTTATATTATATAACTCGCGTGTTAGTTACGGACGCAAAAGTTTGCTGCCGCCTTGCTACCCTTTTTTGCAAATAATCATACATACTTTAGCGCTTATCACCAAACTTAGTGGATGGGAAAGTTTCTTTTTCCTTTACATTCATTAACTTATTGCAGCAAGTTGGTAATTTTGGTGCTCGCATTTTTATCCATGAAAATTATGCTCATTAAAGGTATTTAAAGAGCTAAAGTGCAGTTCATATGCTCTTCTGCAGTTTTGGGTTTTACTTGAATATTAAAATGGTTAATTCTGTTACTTCCTTAATGCTTGGAAATTTTTAGAACAATTATCATGAGTACGTATATATGTATGTACATGGTATATACATATCTTATAAGGGTTATAAAGTTTTAAACAATTTTGGGCTTTTATTGGTTCTCAAAATATGCTACAATTTGAAAATTAAGCAAAAAGCCCAAAGCTAATCCTAATATTTTTCCTGGTATTTTTTTCTACTGCGCTGAGTTTCCACATTGCGATATAGTACACATGTGTAACGTATTCACGGTTGTTTCGAACTTAAGCTTACCCTTGCCTGCCGTTATTGCAGGTAGCAAGTGGCCTTAAGCTAAGTGCACAGTGAGGCGTAGAGCATTTGACTGATGGTGGAAAGGTTTGCTTCAGCTCTTGAAATTTTATGCTATGGCTTAGTAATATTGAATTTCCAAAAAAATGTTTAAAAATAAAAAGTTTGATACTTCGTTTGACTTAATTCTAATTAATTTGGTCCCTTGCTTACTATTGTAGCAGTCATATTACTTACAAGTAATTCAATTTTTGAAGGCATGTCTCAGGGAATAAGGAAAAAAATATTTTTAACATTAAAAGATAATGATAAAGTGGTCGAAGTGTATTTAGAGTGAAATTACCCAAAAAATTATTAAAGGAGTTGCCACCTGGTTTTTATTAAAACTAGTCTGTATAATCATAAACTTTTTTTTAGCCAAATCAGTAAGTTTATAGAAATTTAATTTTTAAAATTTCGAAATTAATGTTGTATATTTTTTTATTTATTTTTATAAGGCTTAAAGAACACACCTAATGTGACAGCTTAAAAAAGCGAGCATCGGTCTGGGCCGAGAACACGGAACTTCTCTAGTTGCTTCTATCCTTTGCTAGGTAACGCTAGCTGTACTTCTCAAATTCAGACAAGTCGCTTTGCACTTGTTCCTTCCATTGGTTGCTTGGACACCTTAACTTCCGTTTTCCACCAATGGATTTCGCGCCAAAGGAGCATTTCGCTAGAGTATCATCTTCCACGCGAACGACCTAACCAAACATTTGTTGGGGTTTCATGCGCTTAACTATATCTATGTATGTCGCTGTAGAGCTCATACAATTTGTGGTTCTATCTTCCTCGACATTCATCACTGACGCGGACGGCTGCAAAGATCTTGCGAAAAACAATTCTCTCGAATGTTTCAAGTGCTTTCTCATTTCGGTTCGTTATCGTTCATGTTTCTGCGCCATATAATAGGCCGGATCTGATAGACTTATAGTGCATAATTTTTGTTCGTCGCAAGAGTGATCACTTCTCAAAGTAGCACCTATTGGCAAAAGTTATTCTGCGCTTGATCTCCGGGCTGCGGTTATTTATGGAATTTATGCTGGCTAAGAGATATAAAAAGTCCTTAGCATTTTCAAATGTATAGTTGCCAACAGTGACGCAGTTCCCAAGACGAGAGGAATGTTGTTGTTGTTGTGGCGACAAAATTCTGCCGAGTTGACAGTCCTTGGCCGGATAAAAATTCGGATCCGTTGCGGTTACGTAGATCCGACTGTCATGAGAACGGGGACGTGACAAGAGGAATCTTTGTATGTGGCCTTCGGGCACTGACTAACCTCATTTGCTTCTTTTTGGGTTTCCTACTAGGTTTGAAAAGGCTGCACTGACAAAATTGTTGTTAAGGTCTATGATTTCAATATCATCTGTAGCTTTGTATGGTACTTTCAGAGTAGACAGTGACACGGCGATGAAGATTAGAGGCACTTATCACATTTTCCAGCTTTTTATTAAAAAAGACGCATGAGAGGGAATCAACCTGTCTAAAAACTCGTTTGGTATCAAACGGCACGGATAGGTCCCTAGATTAAAAATTAACTCAAAAATTATTTAAAAGGGACTTTTAAGACAAAAATTATCGAAATATGGAAATAGATATTTTTTTTTAGATTATCACTGGTTGTGCCTCTTAACGAAGTTTGTAAAATTATCTGTCTTTTAAAATGATAGTACTAATTTAGTAGTAAGTTATCCGATTTATTTTTCCCAAAAAGTATCAACACTTCCTTTTCATAAAATTGTTTTGAATTTTGAGTTTTACAGAAATGTTCTCTTATCACTTTAAAGCATTGTACCTTAAAAGAACATTGTAAAACTTTATTAAGTTAAATTGCATGAGAGCTTAATACTTCCCGCTCGAAATGCAGCAGTCATTTGGCATGATAAAAATGATTGCGTTTTCAATAAATTAACCACAAACAACAAAGCGTTAGAGACAAAGCTTTTTTCCATCTCTATTGGGGTACAAAAGGAAGCCGTTTATACTCTACATGTGCCGAACATCACTTCCACACTACAACACAACATACCTATTATGTCGGCATCTGGTGAAAAATCACCTGGGCAAGCGCAACTGATAAACACACTATACAATTGTAAATGTAGTGGTGCACATGCAAGGGAACAATGAAAGCGCTCGAACTATGCAGATTCGAGGAACTGTGTCGGGCGGCTGAACAAGGACACAATAGTACGAGCATTCAAACAATAGCAAATAATTACGTTGATTTGTTGCGATTTAGCGGGAGTGCGGAGATATGCGAAGTGAAATAGTTGAATAGAAAACACTGCGGTTGGAGTTTTCAGAAGCTTCGATGGAAATTAAAGCTAAATGTTTTCTATAGACACAACTACTATACACATACTTGTACATACAATACAATAGTAGTAACCATAATGGTCTGCGAGTAGATAACAGTTGTGCAGGTATGACGAGGACTCTTTTGTGGTTGATGGCTTACCTATGTTTAATGGGGGCTAACTGGACTAATTATTTGGATTGAGTAGAGTTGAACATACAATTATAAATAAGAAAATTATTTTTATGTAATACCTTTGGGAGAGTTATTTGTTTAGAAAATTGCTTCGTAGGGAGATGCAGTATTGAGTGGAGAGCGATGTTGTCATGTGCTGAAGAATGCTTGAAGAGTTTCGTAGCATATTAGTTGACTCCAAAATGCATGATGAAAGACTTGAATGCTTCAAAACACTTAAATTCATAGACACAAAGGGTTGGAACATATGCTTCGAACTTTTTTTGGCTCTGAGAAAATGCAAGATACAAGCTTGGATTTTGACAAGTTCGAACGTTTGTTGTTCTATATTAACTCGGACGTTAGTGGTTGAGCTAGAACACTAACTGATCATATATGCTTCTATGAAACTGCTGAGTCGACCTATTTATCAAAAGAGATGGCAAGGCTTCAACGTCAACCATTAGAACTCTGAAGATAAGTAATTGAGGTGGAAGCAGCGAATGTGAAAGTAGGTAAGCCCTGTAAGATGGTTAACAAAATATTGCAGTCTTTGTAAACCCTCTTACTCTCTCCGAACTCATTGAGGCATTGATATTGGTTCTAAATCATCACTTTGAAGCTTTCGGTAGACTATTCCAAACTTTGATGAGTCCATTACTGACTTGGTGGCTTGTGTGGCATACTCGTACTTCCCTTTTTTATACAAAAATTTCAAAATATAGCGAATTTCTTCACTATTTTAACTCATTTTTGAATAGCTGTAACTTTTTCTCAACTTCCCCCACACAATGTGATTGGTAGCACTGGAGATATATGTACGACTTCAACATCTATTGACAAAATACGAAAAGACTTTTTCGACTATCCGATATAATACCACGGGCTCTTGTTAAAGTAATTTTATAATTCTTTTTGCTTAGCTACTCTCCACCATTAAATTCATCACAATAATATTCAATAAGTATTTATAAGAATTTTATTGAAGAAAAGTATAATTTTTAATTCACAGCTAATTTGTTTAATGAACTTTTAAGCAATCAAATACATATTTTTACAATACGCGAAACAAGCCAAACACCGTCTAATAGCCCAGACGTCTAATAGCCCAGACGGTGTTTGGCTTGTTTCTTAAGCTACAACTTAAGAAAATTAATTGCGCCACCGCTAACACTTCACCCTTAGAGTCTCGGTTTCTGTCTGCGTATAGCCGCTTCCGCTTCGAATAAAACGATTTCACGCTCAATTTGAGTGATTCGCTTCACAATGCGCTTCTCTTCGCGCAACAGCTTCCGGCACATCCGCACCAACATCTTGCGCGGCTGTGGGGAAGTGAATATTAAATAATAATAAAAACAAAAACAAAAATATGTAGACAGACTCATTTAACCAACCTCGTTCTTCGGTGATCTCTGGCCCATCATGCAAATATGCCGGCTGTTGAAACGGTTCAGTAAATTAAGGAATTGAAAATTTTGTTTTTATTGTTTTCATTTGAATACCCACCGCAGCACATCGAAGGCCTTAACGCCGCAGGAATTGTTTACAACTTCCATGGAAGGCGATTTCATATTGATTTACGATTGTTTCTTTTAAAACGCGAGATTTTTTATATAACTATTTAATTTTTTTTAGTTTTAGATTGTCGTTTTTTATTCCTCTGAACTTTTTTTGTTTAAATTCAATAAATGTGTCGATTTATTTTGTTTTGGTTGTCATACTGCCATTACATATGTATGTATGTACATGAGCTAAGGCTGAGTACACAGTGTAGTAATTCTTATTGTAATTTTTAAACCATAATTTTTTTTTAATATCACATTTGAGGTTCAAAGACTATTTAGCAACCCTTTAAATTTTTGGGCGAGTTGAAATTATTCTTCGAGGAAAACTCTGTAATGCTTAGGGGGAGAGAGAGAGAGATATATCTTTCTTTTTGAATATGTCTAAGATACGGTCTTTAACATTTCTAAGTAATATATAATCTCTGTTCTCTCTTTCCTTTGTAAAAGGTCCGAGACTTGTAACTCGTGAGGAGAAATGGACTCAAGTTTAGAAAATTCAGGGGAAACAGTTCATTATTGCGAGAGAAAGAGATAGAGGAAGATTGAAAGAAAGATAGAGAGATGGAGGGAAAGAAAGAGAGAAAGAGACAAACTGATAGAAAATAAAATATACAAGAAGAATTTATAAGTAAGAAATTAAGGAATTTAAACCCAAAACCTTGCACGTACGTTTGAAAACGAGGTTCGTTCAGTGATATATTGTTCAGAGTTAGACATAAGGCAAATTTTAAACTGTCACATACCTTCTGTATATTCCAAGCAGAAGTCTTTGTTATTGGGAAAGCCTCTAAAACATCTGCTGGTAACTCTAGAGTTCACAACTACGTGGACAGCCAAGCTACAGTCAAAACAACAACTCCATTTTGATTATCTCCTAAAAGTGCCTTTGGAAGAAGGGCGGCAGTTGACAGTGTTGCCAAAAATAGGCGACTTCTCTTCCACTACATTCTCTTCTATTAATGCTATGTACTATCCAGGATGACGAGAAAGGGAAGTAGATTGCCAAGAGTGCTGTATGGCTGTCATCCGGAAACTTGACCGATAACCGTAGTCTTCATCTATCTTAATAGGAGCATGTCAAGAATTACCAAAATGCGGTGGAACGATCTATACGAGGACAAAGTGCCAAAGTCATATGTAAAGCGGTAGATTAGAACTACTCGAATTTCCTACTGGTGTTCGATAGAAGGATATGAATGAAAATCGTTGGAATGCGAACTATTCTTAGTCTGGTGGCGACACAAGCCAGCAGAAGGCTGCTCACATATCGTGAGGACTACAGGAATTGTTAAGAGCAAGGCAACAGAGAAGCAATGAATCATCTTATGTCAATATGGCAATGCGACGCTACAAGTTTCTGGACGCCCACCGGACGAGGTATCGTATGGAGAGTTAGGCTATCGAATCTGTTGGAATTCACATCAAGCACTGGTTTCCTACTACTCTTCGTGGACTACGTGAAGGCACTTCATCTGTTCATAGTTATAATAAGACTATGCGTGGCTTATCAGTCTACCAGACCAATTTAAGCTCATTTCAAAAATGAAGATCTTTTCAGAAAACTGGCACATTATTACTCATTGATTCAGATTTTTAACACAGTGTAATAATTACATCATAATTTTTTACGATTAAGTTTTTCAGTGACATTCCGATCAATTTTTGAAAATTCTTTGAACTTTTGTAAGCACAAAATTACAATTAAAATATTTGTTGGATTTTGTGAAAAATTTTACATTCAATCGTTCGGGTAATTACATGTTTTGTGAAATGATTTCGACACAGCAACAAATCTTGAGAAATCGTCGACGTATGTCCGCGCTAACAACGCTACAGTGAGTATGAGTAAATATGATTTTCGTGAGTTTGAAAACTTGATTTTGTTTCAGGCAGCGAATCGCAGCAAATAGTGCGCGGTCAGATCGATTTCATAACGTTAAAAAGGTATGGTATGTTTAACAACTGAGGAAGTTGAGTTACCCATTCCGATGTTATATGTTTTTGTTTTTTTCACAGCAAACTCAAACTTTGCGCGAGTTCTTCGAGGATTTACAGGTGGAGGAAAATCGCATAAAACGTGAAATTCTAAAAATCGCGCAAAAAATTAAAAGGCTGGAAAAAGTCGCCGTAGAGGATGTGAAAGATTGGCAAAGCCCATGGAAGGGAACCGAGAATTCTTAACTTTTTTTACGAAAATTTTAAATATATGCATTGTAGTTGTGTATGTATTGGTATGAAATAAAATTGTAGCTTAACTAATTTCACTTAAATCAGCTCGTAGAGGTTTTTTATCGATATCACTTTCGATAGACTCTTCATGAAATATAATGTTAGTGTTTATTGGCGTTAGCTATTTTGAAAATTATTTGAAAAATATCTGAACTCTATGCATATCTTTAAGACGATCTGGTGGATATTTTTAGTAGCTCGTTTCTAGAAGTTTCATAACAGTTCACCGAAAACAATGGTGACGACTTTGTTGCCTTAGCAATGTCTCAAGTCTTATTTAGATTGAACGCGTCACCCATTCACTTCTGCCAACGAAGATAACACCGGTAATGTTAAAAGGGCAGAGCTTAAAATCGTCATTGTAGCATCAGAAAAATAGCAGAATATCTCAGCTATTAGCTATAGATCGACTCAAAATGCTTTAGTTAATTTTTTGGGTATGAACCACACATATTTTGGTTATATTTTGGGTATGAATCACACAAATTTTGGTTACTTTTTGGGTATGAAGCATGTTACCGCTACAGTCGTACTATAATACCTGAATATTTTTCGCTGAAGCCATTCCAACCGAGACTTATTATAAGTGCAAAATTTTATTAAGCATTGGAACACTTGTATTGGCTCAGTAGCCTATCTTGAAGGCGATAATAAAAATTGATATTAAAATACTTGAAAATGTATTTTTTTCTTTGTTCAGGGCAATTTTTTTCATATATTTGATAATGAAGTTTTCAATGGTAATCTAAGTCGTTTGAACATTTTTCTTTAGGCTTTCTTTTTTTTATAAAAAATTGTGGTATTTTTTTTCGATACAGTATCCTTTGGTACTACCTGAAAGTTACTTAAATACTATCAACAATATTTGTTCAGAGTCATCGTGAGCTGTGATATCACACCTTCCCACACTGTAAAACTTCCAAATCAACCACTATCTCTACAAAAAGCAGGCATTGTACATAAGTTCAAATTTCACTCTCTTGTCAAGTTTTTTCTGACTTATCTACAACAAATCATTTATACTTTTTTCTTTATTTCTTCTTCAAACAAAAGTTATAGATGAGCAAAATCACCAACATACAAATTTCTATTTTTTGAACTCGCACGATTTTAGCATTGAATTTGAAGCATATTTTGCACTGTTAAACCGAAGTACGTAGAAGATCAAACGCCTACACACATGTCACGTCTTACGAGGAAAGTGCTGACGAACCAGAAGAATATGGCTTTGTTAAAATTTTTTGTGTAAGCCAGACTAATACATATTGATATACACTTTTATAAATATTATAAATACACCACAAATCTTTATTCAAAACTCAGCCGTCCCATTGCCTGCACAGCGGGGAAGCAAGGATACATAAAATCGGTGAAATTGAAATGCAGTTTTGTCACTGACAGCAATATATTCTAAAAAATTTATCTTATGATATTTTGCAGCAAAATTTGAGACTACGCTACATGTTCAAGGACTTAGAAGAGGAACAAAATCAAATTAAAGCCAAGTTTCCGTTAAACTACAGAGAGGCGCATATAGTAAAAGTGAAGGCCCGCAAATTTCCTTTCTACAGCTCGCGTTAGTGGCGTAAGCTTACACAAAGCAGATCATTGTCATAAGAAATTGTGTCATTTAGTAGATAAATTTTTATGTAAAAAAATTTTGAGAGGTTAGTTTTTTAAGTGTTTGCATAGTGAAGATGAGTGAGTGTCGTCATGTGGAAACACTTAAAAGCTTGATCAATAAATAAACTTATTCTGTGCATTTTAAAATTGTTTACTGCCGAGTGAATTAATGCAAAGAGGCGATGGATATTCTTTTGTTCTAGAATACTGATCTACAGTTTTCCTTGGTATTCATGAATCATTTGACAAGGTCTGGCCCTTAAGCCTATTATATAAGTTAAGGGCAAAACTGTGCCTTACTGTCTGTTGCTAAAATCATACTGACGTAACCTGACCATACGTAAGTTGTCGTGATGCTGAGTCGTATCTGAGATCCTAGCGTTCTTGTGCCTACAACGTTCTCTAAATAGCTGACCTGCTAGTTTTTAACTCTGACTCTACTATTACGGCAACCTGCCTGTAGGTCAAGGCCGCTATGTAAAACTGAAAAGTCCATCCAAGTGGTTTATATCCCAAGCCACGAAATCTGATAAGATCTTACATTGTCATTGCTGTCAAACAAGTACGAGAGAAAAATATTTGGATAATTGAAAATCGAGATAATTGAAGCCTAAAGAATAAGCTACTCATACATGAGGCAATACTCTGACCGAGCTGGTCGCGTAGAATTCAATTACGAGTGAGCTCAGCTGATTGATATTTTATAATAATGTTATTAAAATCTTATATCTCCATATTATATTAAATTTGTTGAGACCTAAAAATGTCCACTGTAAAAAAACCCGTTAAAGAATTTAGTTGTCGTTACCTCTCTTGGCTGAATATCCATGATCACATATAGTACTTTCGATACAACTACTGAACAATAATCCTATTAGCTATTGCTCTTTAATTCAATTTATCTCTGCTTCATTTATGTAAAATTTGAATACCCTGAACCGGCTATATTATGTTTGCCACCATGTTTGTACTCTACAAGGAACGTCTCATAATGAGCTGAGTCGCTTAAACCAAGTGTGTCTGTTTACACATACGCCAACTAGTCCCTCAGTATTGGAGTTATCGATCTGAAATTGCATTACAATTTAAGGCATCGCATTGAATTGTCCTCAAGAAGTTGTTCATTTGTCAGTACCGATATCGGATCGCCATAGCGTATAGCTGCCACATAAACTGAATGATCGAAATTAAGGTCTTGTAAGCAATCTTTTATATATTATAACTAAGGTGCCACCGAAGTTAACGTTTTTTCTTCTTTTCATTGTACTTCAACGTCATTGTTTATGATTTTAAAGGGTGATCTATTTCGAGGTTGCTTACTTTAGTAAAGAAAAACATTTTTGATTATGGCTTTCAAATGTTTTCAGTGGCTACGACTCAGCTTGTCCATCCGTTGGAAAAATTTTCAATGACTCGTTCGATCATTTCGACTAGTAACGATGATTCCACCGGCCTGAATGAAAAAACAGCTCTCGAATCCCTTCAGTTTACGCATTGAGTTAGCCATCGCTGTACAAAATTAAGCTCGAAAAAGTCGGATCTTCTTGAACTTTTCAATTGCCTATAGAACGAAGCGATGTCGCTTGGGGAGGTCGAGCGGCTTCAGTATTTGCACAACCTGTATTTTGTACGATTTCCTTTTAAGATCTAGGCGTAAAATGTGCCAAGTCGTTCCATACATCAGTCCGTGTTGCTGCGAACGGTGACGAATTGACTCTTCACGGTCTACGTGTACACTCTCAGCTACGGCTGCTATATTTTCTTCACTGCGTGCTGGACGTGGTTTAATCGGTCAAATATTATTCGATAATGAACGATGGGTCTCAAGATGGATAGGTAAGTAGGACGATCATGTTGACAATAAGTTGAGCAAAGCGCCCGCAATACATTCATTACAGAACGTAAGTTTTCGTAATAAAGTTGAACGATTTGTATACGTTGTTTAGGCGTAAGTCTTTCCATGATGAACTGCCAAACAATACTGAACAAAAATAGTATGACAGCTAGACACGATTCATGCGTGATCTGTCAAAAAAAAGTATATTGAAAAAGAACCTTTTCTTGGATCACACGTTAGTTGTATCATATTTGATCTCTAGCCTCTTTCCACAAACGAAAACTCTCCGCTTCACTTCACTTGTCAACTCCAATAGGAAATTCCGCTTGATTATTTCCGATTAGTGTATTAAATTGAGGGTTTTTGTGTTTTCGCTGGTTTGCTGAGATGGAATGGGAAATTAAAATATTAATGTGTTAAATTAAGTGAATTAATAAGCAAGACAGGGAACATGAAAGTGTTATAAGCATTGAAGTGTTGATAATCAATCGTTATATAATTAATTTGTGAATAATTCTCGTTGTGTTGTTCTTGCAGGAGTTGACAGTCGTTGAACATGAAGTTTCGGGTTAGTGATGGCATTGAAGTGTAAGTGGCAGGTAACGTATGTAATTTCCACTGAAATGTAAGAGTAGGAGTAATGGGTGAGTCCAATTATTAATATTTTATTGTTTTTGTCAAGGGATTATTTTTTGTATAGAATATATGTATACCGAGAACTAAATTAAATTTTTTTTATATACATTTACAAAAACTATTTCAAATTGTAGTGAAGTACTATAGTTTTTTATTTCGGATATCATAAAAAATATTATTTGTATAGTCGCACATCCATGGACCCCTTTTTGTTTTCATTTATTTTCGACGACAGAACATAAGCCTTTCTTTTGGAGAATAAACTCAAGATCTTTTTTTTAATTTTCCAATATTAGTTCCAGAGAAGATGCCTTTGATCTCAGAGTAAATTTTTAAGGCTTAAAGAATGTTTTGTCTAAAAAAATAAATTTTATTAACTGCTTAAAAAATATATTTTAAAATATAAAAACATGTCTCCAACAACAGTTTGACAAACGCATTTCATCAGCTAAGCGCCTCACGTGTGCACCAGCGTTTAGTCATAATTTAAGACGCACTGTGCGTGACCAAGTAGCGGAAGGAAGAACGAAATCTGGGTTATGAAATTTTTAATGAGCATGCAACTGAGACCGAAATATGGAAAAGTTTACTTGGGGCGCATCTTCAGCGGTTAAGAACATGTTTTATGCATGCCGCTCACATACTAATACATATGTACATTTTCGTGTAGGATAAAGCTTAGCGGTCCACTAAGCATCAAGTGTGTCTAGAGTATTTAAGATGAGAAGCCAACTTTTCCCTCACAGTTCAAGTAACAGTTATATGTGTAAACATGTCTAAACAGCGGCAAGTTTTGCCGAGAAAGTTGCCAGTAACAGTGGACATTTAGATGTGTGCATACATATATACATATGTTCATATATATACATACATATGTTCATATATGTATATACATATGTGTAACTATAAAGTAGAATATAGCCATATACGCTTCCCTTTGAAGTCAAGCCGGTCCGTCGAGTGGCTTGAGAAACTGTGAAAAATCGCTATTAAGTACAAGCGCAGTGAAGTAAAAGTAAAACTAAAATAAATTGCGTTTTGCCTGCGAGTGAAGTATTAATATCCTTTAGCGTTGAGCAGTTCCCGGAGCAGCTTATATGAACATAATACTCAGCTGCTTCATCTATTCGCACATTTTATTTTCCTAACTATTTTTTGTTTTTGTTTGTGCTGGTAAATGAATTACTCCTATTTCCGGCTTGCTGTCTTCGCGCTTATAAAGCATTCTTCAAGGCATGACTTATTTACATACACACTAAAGGGCTGCATGAATACGCAAAAAACAAACTTTGAGTCACTGTCCAAAAATTTCAACTTGCACTCACTCACACAACGTAAAAATGAATTCTCATGTTTGGGTGAAATAAGGACCGAGTCTCATGAGTGAGAAGAACAACGAGTTCGCTCAACTCATAGCACTCTCACAAGTAACAATCCACTCTCTGTAGAATTGGTCTACCAAAGCATTTCATTCTGTTGGTGTGAATTAATTCTGTGCAAGAAGGATGTTGGATGAGTGAATGATGTTCGTGTGAATTAACAACTGTTAATTCGAGTTATTCTAGTTGCACGACTAGAAAGAAGTATGTATGTAAATACGCATAGATAATTACATACGAATGTGGATAAAAAAAATGTTTCCAATATTAAATTTTATTGCATTTTTTCATGAAGTTTATTTAGGGATTAATAGATTTAACAAAATATTATAAAAAATAAAAATATTTTAGAACTAAAACCTGTCCTTTGGAACAATTGAAAAAAAAAACTCTTTTTAAATCACAAAATACATACAACTTTTAGTTCCAAAGTATCACATTTTTATTAGTTACATTTGCGTTCATTTCATGGATACATATGTATTTTTTTTTATGTAAGATATATGTATAAAATAAAAAAGAAATTCACTTATTCAACAAAAAAATATACACATAATTCTTGTATTAAAAAATAAAATGTAAAGCCCTTCAGTCTCATATAACTTAAAAAAATTGCGCTATTAAAAACTTAAACAAAAAAGAAGCAATTCATTTATCTAACAAAAATATAAAATATATACATAATTCATTTATTTAAAAAAAAAAATGTGTAACACATTCACCAGTCTTTTTGAACTTAAAAATATTTTTTTTAAAAAATTAATGACTTCAGAAATTCGTTTTCAATGTTGCACATGTGTTTCCTATTAGTTTAAACTCTAGAAATAATTAATTAATTTACATATTCGTATGTAAAAACATGATTTTTCCTACAGTAACAGGGTTAGACCCAATAACACAACGCTTTTCAGAAAGTAAATTTTTGGCATTCGAGAATATTCTCTCAGACGAGGCACTACTAGCCGGTGTTGCTAAGATTTTTAAACTCAATTTAAAAAGTAACGGAAATTTAAGTTTATTTAATTCCCACCATTGTAAAACATCAAAATTGTCGTGCATTACTTCGTTAACATTTTCGTATAATAGTAATTCATTTTGAACTCGATCAAGATTATTTGTTGGATTTGAAGGCTGAAGAAATCCTGAGAAAAGTTGTTCCTTATTATTTGAGAGAGAATTTAATTGACTACTTTCGTTATTGCTTTGACCTTGCTCAATAATCAATGCTTCTAGCATGTTTTTGCAATGTAGTTTTATATAATTTTTTTCTTCATTTGTAAACTGTAACAATTTATTAGTCGGTGGAAACAAAAACAAAGCAATTTTGTGAAAAATTGTTAAGTTTTTAATTACGACATCATTTATCAATGTGCTGAGTTTAATTTTTAACGATTTTATGCATTCTGAATCATCATCGCTATTTGTTTCACATATTCGTTTTAAAAAGTAAACATGCACAATAACTAAATTTAAAGTAGGGTAGTTATCTCCTTCTAATTCTTTTGATGTTTCTTCGAACTTTTTCAAAATATTTATTATATCTGTTAAAGTATTTAAGCTGATGTTACTTATTCTATGGGTTTGACTTTTTATCTGTAAAATGTTTATAATATCGATCCAATTGCTTTGAACAGATTGCAATAAATAATAGATTGAGTTCCATCTAGTTACAGAAAAACTTTTTAGTGTGGTTTTTAGTTGTGCATTAGCTCCAGACTTTTTAAAATATGTTACAAGTTTGATGCACTTTTTACATATTTCCCATATATCTGAACACTCCTCAATAGATTTTTGAACTATGTTGTGCAGCATATGACTGACGCAGAATATGTGATCGTATGTACTAAATGCCGCTTTCATATTGGAGCCCCTGTCTGTAACAATTATCCCCTTATCAAGACTACAATCAAACTCCTTCAATGCCGCCTTTACTTTTTGTATAATTCTTTCACCTATATTAAATAAAGTTACACTTCGTTTTTAAATATGAAACTTTCGCAAGTATAATGAAAAACTAAAAATTAAAAAAAAATACATATATGGTATCAAGGCATATTGAACAGGTAGCCTCATATGAAAATCCCATGTATTTTGTTGTTGCCTGAAACCTCGAATGCATCAATCTACGAAATATCAAGTTTGATTTGAAAATACGTATGTATGTACAGCTGCGAGCACAGAAATATTAGTGTGCAATTGTGGTAAACATTTCTTGAAATACAACAAATTGTTGTACTTGACACCACATATAGTACGTACACATACATATCTGCAAATATACATATACCGTTTCAAGAAATACTTACTGCTACAAGATTCAAAATCCATTGATCGAAAAGCAATAAGCTTCATTCCAATTTTTCCGCTTTTTATATAATGAATAGTCATAGACAAAAACGATTGTTTTAAATAATTATCGGTCCATAAATCTGAGGTAAGTCCAAAGGTACTAAGTTCACTTAGTTCTAATTTTAAGGAATCGTGGGCTATATTGTATAGATTGTCTATGTTTCTGGATATCGTTGTTGGATGAGGTAATAGGTGATCAGTATCTACGTTCGACCCATACTTAGCTCCAATTGAAAGTATTAGATCCGTATATTTTTTCAGTCCTGCATCTTCGATCATCTTGAATGGTCTACAATTTTTAGTGACCCATTCAGTGAACGTATCAGCAACATTTTTTTTTGTGTCGTTGTCCACTAATATCTTTGGGTTATCCGAACGGTTTTTTAAATTTTTATAGCATTTATGTTTCACAAGGTTAGACGTGCTATTCATAAACTTAAAAACGCTGTTACAATTTTTGCATGCAACAACATCTCTTACCAAACTGCCACTATTTTCAACCTTGCCAAAAATTTCCCAAACCTTGCTTTTCCCTGCTTCAATAACTACTGTATATTTCCCTTTCACTATATTATCCTTAATTTCATTAAGCTGCTGCCTTAGTACAGGCGTCGACTGGGTTGACGATGCAGATTCATCTAATGTTACCTATTTTTGTAAAACAGAGACACAGGTGTAAATTGTATTACAACATGGCAAATATTAGCAAACAATTGCACTGAATTTCGCGGTCAATTACTTACATCCATTATTTTTGATGAAAAATATAAAATATTAAAATAAAAATCTGCCAAAACTATTTTACCCCCTTTTATCTCCGTATACACAAAACAAATGACGAATTTAAATATTTAATAAACTGTCTCGGTTAAGCGTCTACGGCCAGTACAATGCAGGCAAACATGTTGTGGGGAAAACCCTTCCGTTTATCTTCTCTATTTGCTTGCTTAGCTGAACACTATGGGTGCACACTGTTCGGTTAATAGAATGAGAGAAACAATGAATTCACATAACAATAAGTGAGGATCACACACTATTCCACTACTAAGCGAACGCTAACGCTTTGCATTCACTGCTGGTTGATGATATGAGTGTGAGTTGGGTTTGTTTATGAGACGAATGAGCTGAGTCTACCTGCTAGCGATAAACAACAACTCACAATGTCTTCTCTGTATCTGCATTCACATAATTCGAACTCAGCGTCGGCGCTGAACTCGAGTTATGAGATGAATTCATAAATTCTCTGTTGCATTCATAGCGTGAATTAATTCTTGCAACCCTTTAGTATATATATTTGGTTCATGTGTGAGTGTGCAACGTATTTGTGCAGTTATTCTTTGGCACTACAAATGCTGACAAATTCCGCTCTGTGCTAATGTTATTTGCTCCGTATCACTTTTATCTTCATTTCATCTTGGATTCCATTCATTGCCCTGTGCTTGTGTAATTTCATTAACTGTGTGTAGTTTTAGCCGAAATTCGACACAACAATGCTTCGCTTTGACACGATGTGTGTGTGAGTCTTTGTCGATTGGTGTGAGGGAATGATATGCAAATTTGCTTGGATTTTCTTATTTTTTGCGCAGAAAATGTAATTTATGCGAAGAATGTAGGCAATATGGCATGAGTGCTAGTAGAAAATGGAGAGGTTGCCATATTAACTAGATTTCTCTTTGGAATTGGTTGAGTAATAGAAAAGCTAGCGACATTAGGACCGACTTAGAAATTTTATTCTGAAAGGGTTGCCAGATTAACCGAATTTTCTTTTGGAATTTGTTAAGTAAGAGAAAAGCGCGTGAAATTTGGCTCGAATTAGAAATTTATTTCTGAAAGAGTTGCCAGATTAACTGAACTTTCTTTTGGAATTTCAAGTGGAATTTGGCCCGAATAAAAATTTTTTTCTGAAAGGGTTGCCAGATAAACTGAATTTTCCTTTGAAATTTAATAAGTATTAGAAAAGCGAATGAAATTAGGCCCGATTTAGAAATATTTTTCTGAAAGGGTTGCCAGATTAACTGGATTCTCCTATGAAATTTGTTAAGTAATAGAAAAGCGAGTGAAATTAGGCCCGAAATAGAAATTTTTTTCTGAAAGAGTTGCCATATTAAATGGATGTTTTTCTGAAGAAGTTGCCATATTACCTTTGATTGCTAAGGAACTTAACATTCGTCATCAAACGGTTTTGAATGATTAAAAAAAGGCTGGCTACAAAAAGAAGCTCGATGTTTGGGTACCACATGAATTGGCTGTGAAAAATTTAATGGACCAAATTAACATCTGCGATTCTTTGCTGAAACGAAATGAAATCGAGCCATTTTTGAAGCCAATGGTAACAGGAGATGAAAAGTGGATCAAATACGACAATATTGAGCGAAAAATCATGGTCCAAGCGTGGTGAAGCTTAAAAAAGGGTCGCAAAGCCAGAATTGACGCCTCGAAAGGTTATGCTGAGTGTTTGGTGGGTTTGGAAAGGAATAATCCACTATAAGCTGCCCCAGTCAAGACAAACGATTTGTTCTACATTTTACTGTCAACAACTGGTGAGATTGAAACAAACAGTCGAAAAAAACGCCCAGAACGGATCAGCACAAAGAGCTTCGTCTTCCATCACACATCTTTGATGCATTCACCATATAGCCATGACCTTGCTCTATGGAACTACTATTTGTGTGGCCAATGTAAAACTCCCTTAATGGAGTAAATTTGGCTGTGAAAATTATTTGTCGCAGTTTTTCGCCGAGAACTCAGAAAAGTTTTACTCAATTGGAATAATGTCTCTAGCGAAAAATGGCAAAAAGTGGCTGCCCAAAATGTACATAATTGGTTCATTAAAGTTCATTGTTAATATAAAAAAAAATATGTCGATGTTTGATTAGAAACACAAAAAGACTTTTCCGACTACCTTATATATAATATATCCTCTTAAGTTATAAAAATGCTTTCCAAAATCTTGACTATGATCTTTCTACGGAAGTATAGTGTTAACAACTACAGCTAAGTACACATTGAATAACACACTTCATTGCCAAATGATTATGTAAATCCACGGCTTCAAGCTGAAAATAAACATTAAGTAGTTACACAAGTGGTTAGATAAGCTGTTTATTTCTTACTATTCTTTACAAGTATAATTACTAAGTGCTTAAAATCCAATAGATATTATATTCTTAATAATTAACACAACAAAAACTCAATAAACCTACCTAATCCCAATGAAGGGTGTAGAATTATGGTGTGGTTGTTATTATCTAAGCACCACCTAAGTGGACTGGTGACATGCCTAATTGTCAGCGACATGCTCTATCACGCCCTCACGTGTCAAGTGCTGCGCCTGACACCCATTCTCTTGTAGCCGTACTCCAGCGCTTAAACGACAAGCCGGGCTGTTGTGGCAAATTAATTAGAAGCCTGTCAATGGTAGCGCCACCACAAAGCTTACGCTTCCCCATTAATTTCACAACACTTACGCTCGTGAGAGTGCCAATGCATGGCGGTGATGGCGAATTTAATTTCTCCGCACTTTTTCAACTAAAATACTTGAATGCCAATGGCGCAACTCGGTAGCAGCGAGATAACTTTCATATCTTCAGCATAGACAGCATTGAGTGGCGGATGGATAAAGTGGCAGCTGACTGCTTTTGTTTGTTAGTTGCCTCAACACTTGACTTCACGCCACACTTTTCCACTGACAAAAGCGAAAAAAACGGGAAGTGAGGTAGAAATTGCAGTTTGCTATTGGCAGCGGATGAACCTATTGATAGGTCAACTAGTGGGTGCACAAGGAGTGGCAAACACAAAGCACTGGAACACTGCGTTTTAGAAACACTGAAGGAGGAGGTGGAGGAGGGTAGAAAGAAAAAGTTTAGAACTAAAGTTCCATTTAAATGACTACGACTACGACTAGTTAGCTTTGTAGCGGCTATAAAGTTGGTATGAAATTGGAACGATGAAAATCGTGAGCGACGACTTCCTGCATCCTAGCTTAGTGTTCTAACTATCGAATATAGAACAAGACTTTGGAAAATTTAAATTTTATTGCAGGTGTTGTTTACTCACATTGTTTCAAAAGTCTGCTGAATACTCGATGTGTATGCGTAAATACGAAAAATGGTCATAAAGCTTCTATAAAATATTCGGAAGCCACTTTAGTCACTTGTACAAAATTTTAAAGAATTTTGGTGTAAAAACTCGTCCAAAACTTGGAAAGTATGCAAGTTATGTTTAAAAGTCAATTTACGGCTCAGAAGTTATACTAATTGAATCACAAAAATAGATTTTGAGTGCCACATTACCTGATGATAAACCACACACTATTACCTTAATTAATTATTGATTAATTTGACAGCGAAATTACTTACTGTCCTCACACGTTTCTAATTTAATTAAAAGCTAAGTGACAATACTCTGCCTTGTCATCGTTAATTAAAACCTAAGGATAACTCACGCTGTTGTAGGAACTCAGCGTTCTCTTCCGACATACTTATATGCATGTACAAAAATATGAGCTACTGCTTAACTAACGGTTGATTCAAGTAAAGGTACTTTTTCCAGTAGCCTTTTTTTGACAGATGATGCTTGAGTCATGTCAAGTGCTTCGCTCAACTTATGGTCAACATAATCGGCTTACTGAGCATACCCATGTTGATACACATATTGTTGAATAATAATTTACCGAATAGATCACGTCCAGCACCAAGTGAAGAAAATAACATTTCATCACGGAAAGATCTACGATCCAACAACGAGTCGAATTTATTAAAATTTATTACCGAAATTCGGAGTCAGAGGCCTCAACTTTAAGAGCGCTACGTTCAATTTCTTGCCGTCATAATCGTTTTCTCAGATCAACAATTGAGCGTATAGCAGAAAAATGAATCTAGTGACACAGTACAAAATGTTTCCGTGCCAGTATTGTTGCCGCTAACGTATCAATTAAGGAACTCCTAAATCAGTCTCTCACATGTCG
Organism: Bactrocera dorsalis; assembly: GCF_023373825.1. Lineage (NCBI taxonomy): Eukaryota > Metazoa > Arthropoda > Insecta > Diptera > Tephritidae > Bactrocera > Bactrocera dorsalis. The sequence continues at coordinate 86,031,207 of NC_064305.1, forward strand.
TTCTCAAGTGTTGGGCATCTCTGTGAAGTCGTTTTGGCGAATTTTGCGAAAAGATCTTGGCCTACATCTTTACAAGATGAAATTGACGTAAGAACTGAAGCCGTTTGACTACCAGAATCGTCGTGTTATCGTGAATTGGGCTGAGCAACAACTTTAAAAAAGTTCGGATTTTCATCGTAAAATCTACTTCAGCGATGGGGCTCATTTCTGGTTAAATGGCTTCGTGAGTAAGCAAAATATGCGTAATTGGTCAGGCAGCGTACTCAATGAATCACCACTGCAGCCAAAAAAAATTACGGTTCTGATCAAGACTGTGATGATCAAGACAGGCACGTTACTGTGAATGGGAATCCCTACCGCTTAATGATAACCAAATCCACTCTCCCAAGCGACAGCGCCTCGAAGAAGATTCGGCGTGTTTAACTATTTGATGCCTGTTATTGAAGCTCGTGATCTCGGAGAAATTTGGTCAACAAGATCGCATATCATATATTGATGATTTATTGAGAGAACACTTCAGTGAACAGAGAATTTGACGTTTTGGACCGGTCAATTGGACGTGGTCATTTTATATTCCAAAAAAAGGCTTATAAAGCATATATTTATATCCCGAAGAGATATACTCGTATTAAAGTATAGGTTGGTTTTAAGATATTGACCTGAAATTTTGGACGTTCTTTTCTCCCCAAGGAGCTGCTCATTTGTTGGAACAGCCCATTTGTAAGAACATTATAGCATATAGCTGCCATACAAACTGGCTGATCAAAATAAAGCTCTTGAAATAATAATTTTATGCTTTGCTTTAACCGAAGCTAACGTGTTTCTTGTTCGAACTCGCTTCTACAATTAATTTTGGCATATGCTGTTTGAATAGAAAATGTATTGTTTTCATATGGAATTCTGTGAATCGATGTAAAAATTTACACAATTGCAGTAATTGTTTGCTTGTATTTTCTTCATATGAACAAAAACATATTTCATTATAATTTACTTTTGCTTCCTTAGAAATGTGTGCTTACAAAAGTGCTTGCATTGTATTATGATTGGTTTTCAATAAATTCGTATTTGCTTTGCTATAAATTTCACTGGAAATATATTTAAGAATATTGAAAGCATTTCATGGTCAACTGAACGCATTCAAAGCTGATTTTGAAGTTTAAGTTAGTAATAAAAGCTGATAAGTTTATGCAAGAAATGTTTTGAAAATCTACACGAATTTGTAATAGTTCGCAATTTGAGCCAAAAATTTGTAATATTCATTTTGAAATTCACTTGAATTGAGACAAATTAAAAACAACTTTATTGAATACATAGGAAAGCTACTATGAACAAAAAATAGTACGGGTTTATTCATAATTTTAAAATTCTTAATTTATTCTTCAAAATCTATGTCGCCCTTCTCATAGCAATCTCACTCGACCCCAATACTTGTGTCAACGTATTTTGAAATCCTCGAAACAGTTGTTAAAGACAATTTGCGGTATAGCCTTCAATGCGCGTAGCGATTCAAGTTGAATGTCTTCAATTGACTCATAACGGTTGCTCCGAAGCGATTGTTTGAGTTTGCTGAATAGCCAGCAGTCACACCGGCCTCTTTTTACCCATAGCTTTACCCAAACAATCGCATAACCCTCAGCTAATATTACATGTTGACATTTTAGTCGGTCGGAAGGAATTTGGAGTGCACCTCGATAATCGAAGAAAACTGTCAATATAACCTTCATTTTTTACCTGCTTTGGCCTGTTATTTTCGGCCTCGGCTCACCTTTGTCACAATTTTTCGACCGATTGATGGTATGAGTTAGCGACTACGCTGTGTAGGTCATGTGGTTCGGATGTAAGAAAATACTCAAGTATTGAAGGTATCCGATTCAGTACCCACTAGTGGCAGAAGAGAAAGGGGAAGACTTCTACTTCGTTGGAGAGGTCGGATGGAGAGGGACTTGGTAAGTGTATTTGGTAAGTCGAATTAACGCCAAATAGCAAAGAGAAGGAACAGCTGTCGTGCTATTGGCTAGGCTATAACCGCGTAAGCGCTGTCTACGTCAGTAAAGAAGAAGAAGAAATGTCGAGTGTATGCATCTGATGGCAATATTATGTTAAGAGAGATTTTTTATTTCAAAACCCCATGGTACTAATTTAAGTTACTCATTACTTTTCTCTCCTGAAAACTTATTTTTGTGATGAAACAACTATATTCGACGAATGAACTATTTTTAGTAAACTAGGTACCGATTATTTGTAAAAACATAAAATATCTGCAAAATTTTCATAGAGGTTACCTTCGAAAACATGAAAATTTTAAAATGAAAAGTTGGAATGTTCCAATTACACTTTCATACCAAAACAGGATTAGCGATCGCCTACACTTTAAGAGTTATATGGGTTTCCTCGAGTAAAAAAGTGCAATTTTATTTATTTTTGTTTTCATATAAAAAATTAAAGATTTTATTAAAATTTTCTATTATTCTAAAGAAACATTTTTTACAAACATTTGGTGTAATTTTCAACCAAAATTTTTGATATTTGACTATTACGACGTGATTCCCTTCTCAAATACAAAATATTTCTTAGAAGAACTTGACTTTGATCGGTCAGTTTGTATGGGAGCTGTATGGTGTTGCGATCCAATTTCGGTGTTTCCGACAAAAGAACACTTTCTTAGTGAGAAAAGTACGTGTGCGAGGTTTCAGATCGATATGTCAAATACTGGCGGTCAAGTTCGCTTATATATTATATATGGGTCATACAGACGGACAGACGTACATAGCAAAATCAAAAAAATCGACACAGCTCGTCACGCTGTTCATTGGTTTACATGTTTAATGGTGTCTCCGCTCAAGGCTCTTAGATCCATTTATGTAAAATCCATTTATGTAAATGGAGAACACATCACATCTTTTGGGAATACATGTGATGGAGGAAGGGGCATAATAGATGATATGTGGCTGTGCAAACCCCATCTAATTTCTGTTCTATTCTATTCTGTGGAGTTTCCGACGTTTTTTTCTAGATGCTACGAGTACAAACTAAATGGCAAACTAAATATATTCTATTCGAGGTATACAAATTATTTATATTTACAAATTGGAAAAAACGATACTTTTCTACCACCACTGAAAGTATAATTGAATTAAAGTACTTTTTAAGCTACACTAATCATATTGCCATTGCCGCTGTCCACTCTACATATATAACCCATTAAAAAAGCAAAAACGGTTATATGGTTTTCGTACTCAATCAGTTCACTTGCTTGGTGGCATTTCAATTAATAAGTTGTGGTTTCGAAACTTTAAGTTCCAGTGTGACTAAAACTGAATATTAAATGGAAAATAAAGGTTTGTACAAACATTCGCACTGCGCTAACTATTTCGAGCGAAAAAAATTTGAATAAATTGTGAAAGTTCATGTAACGGAAAATCTGAGTAAGAAATGTGCTTAATTTTGATACATAACAAAAACATTACTCTATACTTTTTAAATAATTATTATTTTAATATAAAAAAATATATCTCCGTCTTCTAGCACCGTTCTTTGGCGCTCGTCATGTGCAATGTATTTTATTATTTCTCGGAGCCGCTGCTGCGTTCGCGCAACGCGCAAATCTCTCTGTAGCGATAGTAGCAATGATGGATAAGAATTCGGCAAACCCCAATTTTGAGGTAGGAAAACTTAAAAAAAAATATAATATTTTTTCATAAGCATAATTTTTTACGCAAGGAGTACCAATGGTCCGAGCAGACAAAATCCTACCTGCTCAGCAGTTTCTTTTGGGGCTATTTTGTAACACAAATACCGGGCAGTCAGTTGGCGCACAAATTTGGTGGTAAAATAACGCTGCTCCTTAGCATAACACTAAGTGCAATTTTGGCTTTACTCACGCCGCTGAGCGTGCGTTTGGGCGATTGGCAACTGCTCTGTGCGCTGCGTTTGTGTCAAGGTCTCTTCCAGGGTAGCACGTTTGCATCGATCCACACAATACTCTCCAAATGGATACCAGCCGAGGAGCGTAGCTCACTTGGCACCTTTTGCTACAGCGGTATGGCTTTTGGTACTGTGCTGATGATGTTCGTCAGCGGTTGGATTGCCTCTTCCACATTCGGTTGGCCGGGCATATTCTATTTTGCTGGCTTAATCAGCGTAGTTTGGGGTTTCATTTTTTACTTTGTCGGCACTAACACACCAAGTGAATGCAAATCAATGACTGAGGCGGAGCGTTTATATATTGAAGCCGCAATTGCGACAACGGTTAAACCGGAGCATGAGCAAGCAATCATGAAGACACCTTGGTTGAAGATACTCAGCTCTGTGCCTTTCTGGGTGGTATTGCTGACGCAGGCCACCTACGCATGGGGCTATTGGACACTGATGACACAAATCCCCTCATATATGAAGAGCATACTGGGACAAGATATCCAGAGCAATGCGCTCATGTCCGCAGCGCCTTATCTGGCTGATTTGTTGTTGACATTCGTATTTTGTTTTTTATCTAGTTTTCTGATTAAACGTAGCTACATCAGTATTAATGTCAGTCGGAAACTGTTCAATACTATCGGATTTTGGGTGCCTATAGTACCGCTCATACTACTCGGCTATATGCGCGCCGATCAGAGCGAGTTGGCACTGATTTTGCTGGTGATTGCTGTTAGTGTGAATGCGGCCGGCAATTTGGGTTTCCTCATCAATCATATTGATTTAGCCCCCAACTTTGGTGGTGTCCTTATGGGCATGGCGAGTAGTGCGGCAAATATTATGAGCTTATTGGCCCCACTGGCGGTGGGCTTCATTGTTACAGATGCGGTTCGTATATTTTCTATTTATTATTTATATAGAAAGCTTACTTTTTTATTTAACGGCCTGCATTTACAGAAAAATGTGCTACAGTGGCGTATTGTCTTTTACATTGCTAGCGGCATGTACTTCGTTGGCAATTTATTGTTCATCTTGTTTGGCCAGACTAAAATCCAGGTCTGGAACTATCCTAAACGGCAATCCACAACGGCATGAGCGCGTTGGTATTTGAGTGGAAACTATTAAAATTAACACAGAGAGTATGTGAAGACAATAAAATAATTGACTCTAGAAATGCTCTAGTAGCGATCGTTGCTGTCTTCAGAAGCCTGAATATAAAAAATTAAAAAAAAACTCAACTCCAATGAATCGGTTATATTAATAAAAGTGTTGATAACCATATTGACACATTCTTATCGAAGATTAAAGTACAGTTTTGTTCAATGCTCTTTAATCTTTTCGTCATAACACAGTATTTGCACAGCAGAAGTGAGCGCATTATCTCGTGTCAGAGCTAAAAGATTGCAGTAGTTTAATCAAAAAGCCACTTCAGGCGAGTAAAGGTGTTTCCACTTAAGTTGATCTATGTTACTTATGTGTTATTAAATGTTCAATATGAACTATTTAGAATTAAAAAAAAAACAAAAAAAAAATAAGTAAGACCTTTAACTAGTCCGCTAAATATAGGAATGTCAACATCAACTTTCATTAATGAAATTCTTGTACTTATAAGGAAATCACTTTAAGATATAATCGAATGTACTCGGCTATAACTAAGATCTACACCAATAAAGAAAACGAAGAATACATATGTAGGAATATAAACAAGAATAAACGTTAGGCTATAATACTTTTCACAAAAACAAAATATTCTTTATAAGAATTTTACTTTGATCGTTTGGTTTGTACATATATCAGGTAAGTATATACTAGAGTGAATCGATCTGAAGAATTTCTTTGCAATTCTTACCATTACCGTTGAAAATAACACCTGCCAAATCGCTTCGAAGAGCTGTTTGGATCGGGCACGATGGGAGCGCTGAACTAGCGTTTCTGGAGACTAAAAGATGAGATAACTCCGTATTCACCTACAACATGCGAGGGCGAAGCCTCTGCCAATTAAATGCTATGTCTAAAGCAAAACGAAACCGATGTTATGCTGATGCACGAACCGCGGCTGACCAGTAACGGCATCTCTAGATTCAGAACGAATAAAAAGTTGTTGGTGACCAACGAAGCAAGTAGAAGCAGAGCCTGTATGATGGTCCGAAATGAATTAACAATATTTTTTTACCCAATTTCAGCAATGCTGATGTGGTGACGGCAAAACTGTAGTGCGACGCCAGAGGTTTTTGGTTAATTTCTGCATATATGGCGCACGACGATGAAGTATTGAGCAAGACCATGGCTGATGCGTCACAAAGAAGAACTGATGTCATCATTGGTTCCGATGACAACTCACGACATGTAATCGAAGACAGATCGGGTACCAATAACAGAAGTGAGTCGCTCTTTGATGTCATTGTTAGTGAGAACCTGTTGATTTGTAATGACTGCTAGCAGGGAGGAGGATCCTAATCTCACCCTTAACTGAAATAATTGCCCCACTGAACTCAAACTGGGGGGTCACTCCTTCTATCATTATAGGTATATCGGGTTCCATCTAGTCGGAGAATGTTCGACTAGAAAATGTTTTAGAAATCCTATGAATACAAACTGGGAAATATACCGCAAGAGACTCCGACAAACTCTCCCACGCGCCCCTGTGGTGAACTCCGACACCGTGGACAGGTGGGTCGAAATCTTCAGCTCGACATGAAAAACTGCACTGGAAAGCTTCTATCCACTAACAACACCGAAGGACAGAGGGAAACCTATCTGGTGGACTATATAACTCTCGAAAATCATAGCGTCCTGCAGTCGTTTATTTAACAAGGCCCGTAAGAGTGGGTCAACTGACGAATAGGTGTTGTATAAAACGGGAGTTGCAATATACAAATCCGAGTTAAGAAAGGCAAAGAGTACCTTACGGAACAGCTTCTGCGAAAGAGTGAAGAGTTGTCATGAGTCCTTTGTCCACTGTCTCTCCGGGTTATCTTAAGCACGCAAATGGGAAGTAGGCCCCAAGCCAAGAAGATACAATTCGGATGATTCTTGATGCTCACTTCACGAGCAATACATCCTCTGGGGGATGTCTCTGGGATTATTGTAAGATGATTGCGTGGCCTTTGTCCACCTTCTGGATGAACGGCACTTGACCTGGGCAACCAATTCGTTCAAACCTTTCAAGTTCGCAGATTCGGATTTCATCACACCGGCGTAGCTGCAGCAGGGTGTTAAGGTGTCATGTAACTGTTTGGCACTTATGTATGTATATATTCGAACTGCATTAGACTGGGTTACATCTCGAGGTTTGAAGACGAGTCAGAGTTACGTTCATCCTGAAGGCTGCTAGGAGCCCCCACGTTACGGTAAAGGACTTTAGGATCATCAGCCTCTTCGCTTTGGTACATAAGGAAGCTCATTCCAAAGGATCATTTATCATGAGCACAACTTGATAAATATAAAGACAAGTCAGTGGATACTGTCCTGTATATTACGAGTATACATCGTCGGCAGGTTTGGGGCTGCGAAATTTGTTATCAGATTCAGAGAATATGGGTTCTTAAAAGAACACGTGTCTGAGCACTCACTCTGACTTCATATCGGAACACTTGGATCAAGGAGTTACCAAACCGAACTTTGGCGGCTCATCCTCTACCCATATACCGGCGATGGAGTTGTGAGTGGGAAGAAGACATTGGAGAAGAAGGACAGTGAGGTGGTTGGGTGAAAGCTTGCCGGTAAAGTTGGTGGAGGGGTTTACTGCTTCAGAATTCCTAACTATTACAGTGTCATCCAAGCCGAGATTTCAACCATAAAGGTAGAAGATATGCTGCTCCGGAGTGCAGCCTCCTTCCCTACTAGCTTTAAAGTCATTAACAGTGCGTTCAGGATTTGTCCAGGAATACCTAACCTCGCTATCAATAGCATTGAGTGTCTTTGTGCTAAAACTGATAAGAGTACCAGGCCACAGCGGAATCGCAAGAAATTATAAATCTGATGAGCTAGCAAGGAAGGGCGACCTAGAACGTCTATTAGTATAATGGAAGCGAGTCGATGCTCTAGTATCCTTTTGTGTTCTAATACTATATAGCTGGGCTTCGCGGAAGCTTGGCCACCATCGGTATATGCGCTGTCGCAAACGCCTTATGAACCAATATCGATCTCATTGCACTCAGTAAGGCTAGCCTCTCCCTGGTTGTGGGGCTTTAAGGTTGGGATTCTTACTGGACGCTATATGCAGCAGCTGTATGAAAGAAGATGAGGTGGGAAGAACTCAACACTTCCTTCTTGACCGTCCACGTGCGATCTCTCCACATCAGTCATCAAACAGAACCTGACCTAACCTTCTATTTTTTGCCCACAGTAGTATGTGTTGAAGTGTGGCATGGGCACCCTGTAGTTATAATTGATTTATTTGTTTTTCTTTACAATATTTCCAAGCGTACATATCCAAAAAGAGAAAATTAACAAAAACAATTAAATAATAAAAAAAATTGATTTTTAACATATTTTTTTAATTCGAAAAAGTTCTGATATTTCATATGGTAATATGGTTAAACACAATGAGGCGACTAGCGATTTTATAAGTGGTGAGAGCGCTAACATCTTCAGAGACTTTTCCTTAAAATAACCAAAACTATCAATAGAGAGAGTGAGAGGTTTCGAAGTCATCCGTGGATACAGACGTTCCTAGATGCATTTTAAGAAACGTAAAACTTTCATGGATAAAGAGGAATGACATAACAAAAAAATCGAAGACACTGAAAATTATGTATTTATTTAAGCCCTCAGCAAATTTCGCGCGGTTTTAATCCGAAGATTTTGTTTATAAGATAAGATAATAAGATACTTAAATCATGCTCTTAAACTTCTTCTTCTACATAAGTCAAAGTGGTTCCATCAGCTTCCATTCGAATTGAATTAATATTTTGATTTCGCTTCATCCATATTATTGATTCCTCTATTACAAGAAAGTAGGTTAATACATATAAAAAAGAAGAAACAAAGATTAAAAAAATTAAATATTTTCATCTTCCAGCCACTTACCAAACTGTTTTGAATATCGCGTCTTTCGTATTCCCTCAACACTTCCTGTGAAAGTTTTATGCCGGGCAATCTGATCGGCTGTCCGTAGTTGGTGGGATAGCGAAAATTAGTAAAACTTGCTTGCCGTCTTTCAATTGGCATGTTCAATTTTTTTTGTTTTGAGAAATAATTTTTTAAAAATATAATTTTGACATTTTTTTAATGAAATTTTTTGTTTTGAAAAATAATTTTTTAAAAATATAATTTTGACATTTTTTTTTATGAAATAAACTGATGGCAGCTGAAACTGATTTTCAAAATCGTAGGATTTTCATGGATGATAAAAGCATTTGTGGTAGTTAGTATACTTAGTTAAATTAATTGTCGGTAGCGTGAGTATTTTAGGCTAAATACCCACAAACACCACCTTGAATAGGCGAAATTCCGAAACTTTTTGATAAATTTCATTTTCAAAATTATAAATATTTTGTTCTGAACAAACGTACATAAATAAAATTCTCTCGAAGCGTAATCAAAATTTTTTGTTGTGCTTCGTTGTAAATATTTGGCTACAACTAACTGTTAATTCTGTTGTGGGCAACATGCAGTCGATCGGCTTGGAGATAATGCGCAATGGAAAGCGCTACAATGTTTTAAAGCTCTTGCGGTGAGCCTACTCTTACAAAATTTCACAATTTCACATAATTAATCGCAAAAAAAACTTTTCCACAGCGAACAAATCTGGGGCAACCGTATACATAGATTGGGCAGAAAATCGGTAAGATTTGTACAAAAAAACAACGGTATTACTTTGTTAATTGTGCTTTGTTTGCTTGACAGGATCGCAAGGAGCTCGCGGATATCTATAGAAAGTTGGAGAAAAAGAAAATGAAACTCGAGAAGCAAATCTATCTGATTGAATATGAGATACACAAATTCGAAGAGCTGGCCAAATGTAATCGCCGCAAAACGCTAAAAGTAAATTTTAAGTAAAGTGGAGTGTCAGTCCCTCAAGGTCTATTAGTAGAAAAATGTTTATTGTTAGGTTCCTTAGTGTCATGTTTGTGCGTTGTTGTAATGAAACTAACGCCGTTATGTATTTTGAGGATTTTGCAAAACAAGTCAATCGATGCAAGTAATTTTGGTAAAAAAGCGTTAAATCTATTTGAGTTGTTTTGACAAAAATCTCTTATTCACATAACGATCATATAATATGCATGTGTTTTGAAATATAAATTATAGTCACTTTAGAAAGTATTTAAGCGCCTGTAATCACTGTTTGTTTAATGTTTAGTAATAAATTTGATTATATTAAAATATTTTCAGATAAGGTGCTTTAGACTTTCATCATGATTTAATAAGCGGTTTTGCTCATATATCCCTTTTCTAACTAAATATGTGAAAGAAATTTACCCTTTGAAGATATTTCTTTTTGTTTGGGCTTTTAGTAACTATGTATGTGATCAGTTTATATGGAAGCAAATGCTATAGTAATCCGATTTGAACAAAAATGCGAAAGTTTTCCATACAAGCCCTTGATTCCGATCGTTCGGTTTGGCTAAATCGACTCAGCTCAACATACTGATCATTTATATATATATACTTCGACGCTTCCTTCTGGGTGTTACAAACTTCGTGACAAACTTAATATACCCTTTTCGGGGTATAATGAATAATTTTTTGATTACTCCCAACCACTGTTAGCTAGTTTGTAACTTCCTTCTTATTTGGTGTTTAGTTTCACCGAACTATCTTTATAAATATAAATCTTCTGACCGTGTGCTTGCATTTGAACTGCTCCTAAACGGATGGACCGATTTTGATGAAATTTTGTGTGTATGTTCAAGGAGATTCGAGAATGGTTCAGATTTACAATTTGGTCTACTGGAAAATGTTTTTTAAATTATTTTTTTCATTTTTAATCAATTATTAAATTTGGAATGTTTGACCGATAGATGGCGCTGCCATCGCAGTATCCAATATTCAAACCTTAAATTGGCGTAAACGTGCATTAAAGAAAACGATGCCAAAGTAAAAGGCGACATCTGTGGATCAAGTTTTTATAATGAGGATATTATTCTTAAGTAATAAATTGGGTGATTCAATACATCTATGGGTACCTATAACATTTTTTTCATACCTGCTAACTATTGGCAGGCAATTTAAAATTGCAAAAGGTCTGGCATAAAAAAATAGCGGCATAACTGAAGTGTTGATAAAAAATTTGAAATATACAGAAATCTTTTCGAAGCATTGCACAGAGCAATGCAATATTTAAACGGGAACGATGAATACATATGTATATGCGTACAATTTCAAACTGATCCTTCCTCAAAAATAATAAAATTGCTAAATATTGGGTATGCTAGAATAGAACTGCAATCAAACACACAATGCAATGAATTAAAACTGGCTCATTTATCATTCGATGAATAATATACCACGGGCATCCCAAAAGACTGATGCCATAACCTTGCCAGCCGATTTTTTTATCTTTTCACGTTTGAGAACCGTTTCATAATATGCAGTCCACTAGGCTGACAATCGATTGAACTCGATTGATTTCACTGATGCACAGCCCAAATTCAATAGTATTTTTACCCCAAAAACCAATTCTTTCTTAACGCACGAAATGCTTTTTGATTCATTTTTGTTGCTTCATCAAAAATCCGATTATTCCTTAACTAATACTTATAATCTAACTAATAGAAATCATATAGATGGTATAAGTAGTATTATCTATGTATCAGCCACAATAAAACGTAAGCGGGTCCTCTAGTACTATATATATGTTTTGGAGTGATTACTCAGAGAGAACTGACTCTGTCACAATCGAAATATGTTTAAGTGTTCTGTGAAAATGTCTTCATACCAGTGGTTTTGATCGGATCTCGAATAGAATATTGTAAAATTCAACTTATTTTTTTAAAACGCCGCCATCTTTTCAATTTTTGTTATGTACGAACAATATCTTTAGTACAGATTTGTTTTAGGTTTTATCTACAGAGCAAGACGGGGTCTATAGCAGTGGAGAACCTTTGTATAGCGCCGTTAGAGATTGCGTATAACTCGAAAAAATTATTTTTTTGACCAAAAAGTTTTCTGGTTAATTTTAAAAACTTACCATATGATATATAAATATACCCTTTTAAAATAACCCATAAAATATTTTTAAAATTTTCAAATTGCCTTCTTTTTAAGCTGTCACATTTTGTCTTCTTAAGTATAAAACTTGTAACGTGTATCTGGTGGTCTTGATATATGCTCGACTTACCATACAATGGCGGTCAGGAAGATGGCAAAGGTTTGTAAGCTGTGTGTGCTGAAGGATGTGTATTATAACTATTCCATCCAGGAAATCATTAATGAAATTATCTGATTTGTTAGGACATCAAAAATGAGAAAAATAAATTCGAAGCGAAAGACCTTCGATAAATATATTTCGTTTGCAACTGAAAGTATTTCAAGGCTATAACATAACGTCGTATGGAGGAGTTAGTATGCCCGGGTAATTCATGTGGTCTAGGTAAAAAATCCTCTTAGTAAGATAAGACTCTAATTGGATTTAAACTCTCTTTCAACAGGAACTCAGCAATAGATTATTAGACGTTATAGTGTTAAGGTTGCTTATTATAATCAAAATTTACAAAAAGAACAGAATAACCTTGATCTGTATTGTATAGTGTATTTCTTCAACTATTGAATTATGTTAACGTACTTACTCTCTTTGGATTTCATACATATGTAGCTACGTTCACATTGCAATTTTAAAACTGTTATTACTATAATATGTATACCTTATAATTTTATTAGCACACAAATAATTTAAAACAAAACACACATTAGGAACTAACACTTTGTAATACATAAAAAATAAAATTACGATAACAATACTGTTACGTTAACCATTCTCCAAGTTATGTATTTCCCGTTCCATATTGTAGATAGTCTTCTCGAGTTTAATTTCCTGCCGCTCCAATAGTCTGTACCATTTTAGAAGCATTTTACGTTCCTGAAAAGGAAGTTTACAAAAGAAAATTTATGAGAGAAACGTTAAGATTATTTACTACAACCGTTACAAAAAACCATATAGCAAACAGACCACACTGATAAACACGGCAGCAGAGGTGGATACTTACCTTCTCAGCAAACTGTCCACGCTTGCAGCCCCAAATGTGTTCGCTGTAGTAAAAAAAAATAGTTCTTTTACTTTGGCAACATACAATATTTTATACTAAGATTTATAATTAATAATTATTTTTCTTGCACTCACCGCAGCAATTCGAGCACAGTGGTATTATTAAATCGCTTATCTTTAAGCTGCAGTCCAATCGATTTCATGTCAGCTGATCAGCAATTGTTGCTTTCTTCGTCTAAGTTAACTTAAATTAATCCAACGAGAAGTGTTTCTGAAATGTGATTCAGAATTTGCATACAATTTGCTAATAATCGTTCCTTAATTGCACTTAAAATTTAGATTTTACTAAAATTTTACTGAAATATTTGTATTTTTATTATTTACAGCCAGCTCTCTTGACAAAATTCAATAAATATTCTTATGAGTGAAATAAAAATCATCACTCATTTGTGTAATTCGATTGTAATTTTTAGGGGGAAGTGAAAATTTATGGAGTACAAAGTTATACCGTTAGGTAAACTGACTCTTTTTGACAGCTGAGTGGCGAGACCTTGTTTTAAAGACTTTTGAAGTCTGTCAATTGTTTCAGTCCTCGAAAGGAAGTTAACTAGTTTAGCTGAGGACTTCGAAGTGCGGGTAACAATCTCTGTGGCAGAGGTGGTCACGTTACTCAAATGTATATTTCTCTTACTATGAACTTATGTAGAGTAGGGTCTAAATTGCGAAATTACTTTTTTAAATACTTTCATGGACCATAGATACCTATGTATTCCTTCATTTTTACTGGCGTAGCATCGCTTACGAGGTCATAGCCGAGTTTACAACAGCGCGCCAGTCGTTCTTCCTTTTCGCTGTTTCACGCCTATTGGAAATTCCAAGTGTATCCAGATCCTTCTCTATTTGGACAACATGACTTAGCCGGCGTAACCGCTGTCACTTAATTCGGCATCTTTCATGCCTCTGCACCATATAGCATTAAGATGAGATGATAAGTGACTTTAAGTAGTAATTTAGTTTAATCTTTGTACATCGAGAGAGAACTTTACTCTTCAATTGCCTACTCAGTAGAAGTAGCGCCTATTAGCAAGAATTATTCTGCGTTAGATTTCGAGGCTGACATTGTTGTTGGTGTTTATGCCGGTTCCAAGATAGACGAAATTATGTACGACTTCGATATTATTGCTGTCAACGGTGACGTGGGAACCCCGGCGCGAGTGCGACGATAGGAGCTCCAAGAATTGTTGTCACGACAGTCGAGTCCACGAAACCGAATAAGGCAGCTGTTGCAACAGGGCGATCCCTTTAGAGCCCAAATACTAGGACACGCTGAGGGCGGTGACGAACGGCGCGTTGTCGTGATGAAGGATCCAGTTACGAGCGATGTCTGGGCGCACTCTGTTGACTCGTTTTCGCAACTCTACGTCTACTCAACTTGACGCAGGAGGCGAACTAAACAAGCTAGAGCAATGGTACATATATCAATGGAGAGGGGAGGGATGCCGGAAAAAGAGAAAGGGAATTTCAAGTTCACAGGTTTACCACAAGCGCGGTAATAAAATCAGTCTCATTACTTAATTGTCAAACCGCGTATATTTACATTCGATATATATGCAAAAAAATCGGAAAAATCTAGTGGATATAACTCCTTAAAACTAGTAACGCCTAACATAGCGAAGATCTCCAGATATAGTTCTGGGTTACTTGATGTCAGAGATCAACTTTTTTTTTTTTTTTTTATTTTGTTTATACATTGCAACTAGTTCAAATAAAAGAAAGGACTAACAAGCAACTTGAATATGACTTAAACATATAATTACAAAATCACAAAACTACTATGAGAGTATTGGTTAATTTAAAAGATCGCTGGGTTTGAGGCGTTTGAGTCGTCTTGGTGGACCATCTCCAGAAGTTAACTTAGCTACTTCTTCGTTACAATGCTGTAGCAATCTTGCACTATGTGCTGTTGCAATTTTTAATATTTCTGCGTTAACCGAGTTTACGCCTAGATCACGCTCTATATCAGCACATTTACAATACCAAGGCGCTTGGACAATTAGTCTTAGTAACTACTTTGTTTTGGAATTGTTGGATGACTTTCTTATTGTTTGCGTTAGTACATCCCCAGAGTTGTGCACCATAGCTCCATATCGGTCGGAGTATTTGTTTATAGATAAGTAACTTATTTTCGATGGATAACACTGATTTGTTACCGATTAACCAATTGTAATTTTTGAGTCGCATGTCCAGCTCCTTACGTTTGTTTTTTACGTGAACTTTCCACTGTAGCTTAGTGTCAAGCGTCATTCCTAAGTATTTTGCGGAATTAAAGTACGGTATTCGAGCACCGTCTATGAAAATTGGTAAGTACTGTATCTTCTTGTATGTGAAAACAATGTGTACAGACTTAGCTTCATTTAGCTTTATCTGCCATTTCTTTGCCCATTGTACGACTTTATTTACAGCTTTTTGGAGATTTTTAGTGGACTCGTGTTCACTACTACCAACAGCAAGCAACGCGGTATCATCTGCAAATGTGGCTGTTGTATAATTGCAGTCTATTGGCAGGTCGTGCGTGAATATAATATAAAGAAGAGGACCCAACACACTACCTTGTGGAACTCCAGCTTTTATGTCCCTAAGATCAGAATATTTGTCTCCTTGTTTAACGCGAAAGTAGCGATCAGATAAATACGATTTTATGATGTCATAATACTGTTTCGGTAAAATTAGTTTCAGTTTCGAAAGCAGTCCTTTGTGACAAACTTTATCGAACGCTTTTGCAACATCCAAAAATACGGCAGAACAGAATTTTTTTTTCCTCAAAGACTTTCTCAATAATGTGTGTTATCCTGTGGATTTGATCAATCGTAGAATGGTTGGCTCGAAACCCAAATTGGTGCGCTGGAATTATGCTTTTCCGTTCAATGATTTTATTGATACGTTTTATGAGTATTTTCTCAAATAGCTTCGATATTATCGGTAGAAGTGATATGGGCCTGTAAGAAGATACATCATATCCTGGTTTTCCTGGCTTTGGAATCATGATAATTTCAGCAACTTTCCAATAAGTTGGCACGTATTTAAGATGAAAAGCTGCGTTAATAATGTTGGTAATTTTTACTATACTTATTTGAGGAAGCTGTTTTAGGACCTCGGCAGTAATCAGGTCGTAACCTGGGGATTTTTTGTTTTTAAGATTTTTGATTTCCTCACTTAGCTCACTACTTCTGCAACATGGGATTTTTTCGTTTTCTTGACTGGAAGCAGTAGGATAATCAACGTGTGTTTCATATGGGGAGAATATTTTGGCTAAATAATCCGAAAATACTTCTGCTTTTTTTGAATCGTCTCTGGCCCAGCTATCAGCACTTATTTTAATGGGACATACTTGAGTTTCTGGTGCTTGTAGTCTTTTACAGCTTTTCCAAAGAGAGTAGTCAGAATTTTTTCTATTGCTTAGGGAACGAAGATATTTTGTGAAACTTTCATTTTTAAACCTCTTAATTTTCCGATTAAGATCTTTACAGACTTTATTTAAAATAGATTTATCAGCTGGGCAACGAGTTCGATGCCACTTACGTCGTAGCTTTCTCTTTAATTTAATTGTTTCCCTTATATCATTAGGATATTGAGAGTTTATTGCCATTTTCTTTAATTCCGGTGTACTTTTCCAAGCTGCGTGTTGTATACTTGTTGTAAAGTGAAAAATTTCAGATTCCAACTGGTCTATATTTAATATAGAGTCATATTTACTTTCGTAACATTCCATCATTGTTCTAAAATATTCCCAATCTGTACGTTTATTATACAAGGCCGCTGCTTTGTCTTTAAAGATGACCGTTTCACTATAGTTTAAATAGATTGGGGAATGATCCGAGTTAAGATCATAACCCTGATTGATCGACAAATAGTTCCGGGATATTTTGCCAACAATGAAAAAATCTATCAGATCTGGAATCTTTTGATTGTCTGATGGCCAATATGATGGTAAGTTCGTCGAGAATGCGTAACTTCCGGTTGACTGCAGTGCTTTATAGAGTTCTCTCCCCTTTGTAGTCGTAAGCCTTGAGCCCCAGTGCGTGTTCTTTGCGTTGAAATCTCCACCCATTATGAATCTATACCTGTGTCTGTTTATTAAGTGTTGGTACTCTTCAAATTGGATTTGATGCCTTGGAGGACTGTACACAGAGGTAAGTGAGAGTGGACTTTTAACTCCGTAAATAGTCACTGTTGTAGCCTGAAACTTATCAGATGAAAGTTTTTCTTCCTCAAAATGTTTGATCGTACTTTTGATTAGTATTGCGCTTCCGCCACGGGCGCAATTGCTAGGATGAATTGTGTGGTAAGTTTCGTAGTTTTTAATTTTAAAATAGGTTTGTGACGTAAAATGTGTCTCCGATACCATACATACGTCAACATTTTCTGAGTTCAGTACAATTTCGATTTCATTCTTATGTTTGATTAATCCATTTGAGTTCCATAAAAGAATTTTTATAGACTTAGACATCTTTGGTATTAAAAAGATATTTTTCAAGCTTGCTTAAGCGATTTTGTAATGAAGTGTTGAATTCCTCTTGTTTATTAAGTTTCTGTAAGATCTGTGATAGAATGCTGCTATTGGATATCTTATCATTATTATTTGTTTTTAGAACATGAGCAAAAGTAAATTTGTTTGATGTTTCAGCTGTAGTTTTTGGATCTTCTTGCTGTTGATGTTCATTGTTTTTTGTTCTAAAGTCTACAGGACCTTCTCCTTTTTGGGCTAGACCATCATCTTTTTTGTGGCTAATTGTGTTAGCTCGTATTTTCTGTAATTCTTTGGCAACAAGGCACCCTCGATAGTTGGCTGGATGTGCTTCCCCACAGTTACAGCATTTAGGCTGCTGGTGTTCTGGTTTCGAACACTCAGATGTTTTATGCTTACCGGCACACTTAACGCATCTTGGTTGTTTGCCACAATAGTTTTGTGTGTGGCCAAATGACTGGCAATGTTTGCATTGTGGTATCATCTTCGGGAGTTTTACCGGTTCAATAGAAACAATTGAATTTAATATTGTTTTAGTTTCGTAAATCTTTTTTATGTTCTCCATGGGATCGAATGTTACCAAAAACATGTCGAGGGGAGTTTTAGTTTTCCATTGGAGACGATTGACAGCACTCAGTGCATTTAATCCTTGCTCTTTTAAGTCATCAATAATCGATTTTGGATCATAAGAATTGTGCAAATTTTTTACAATAACTCTAATTGGCCGCGTTTGCTTATTCTCAAAGCTATACCAAGATATATTTCTACACGAAAGTGCTTTCGATATGCATCTATAGTCCTCTACGGAGAAAGTATTTACTTTATATATTCCATTATTCAGAAGTTTAATAGTAAAATTGTTTTTTGCTTCTGATTTAGCAATAGCATATAGTTGCTGATAATTATTGCCGTTGGCATCTCCAGACACCATAATTGGTGGAGGCCGCGTACTATTTTTTGGGGCAAGCGGGTTTGATATGGCGTTATTCTCTTTTTCCTGAAGATCAGGAGAATACTCTGCTTTTCGTTTTTTAGCCGGTCTTTTTTTTAGAATCCATTCCGTTTCTCTAGCTAGTTCTTCCTCATCCGTTGAGAATTCGACTTTATTTTCCAAATTCTGGATTTTCTTCACATCAGCGGACTTAAGCTTTATATTTTCGGCTTTTAAAGTATTTACTTCGATTGAGAGTTTTTTACACATTTCTTCCATTTTTTCTAGCTTCTTTGTAAGTTCTTCTATTGTGACATCTTTTTTGGCAGTTTTACTTAATTTACCCCCTCCTGGAGGTGGTGTCTTGATAATTGGCATAATTGGTTATTTGCTTATAATTATATTCATATAAACAATTAAAGATATAAATATAAAATAAAAAATAAACAATACTTGGCAACCCTATAACTTCGTTGCCTTAGGTATAATTGTTGAACAAAATTTTTGGTATACTTTTAGGCTAAGGTAATATAAGAATTTTTTGTGGCGCCAAAAAAGTCTCCCAAACAGCTGATGGTTTTCTCCTCTGTGTCCAATGAAAAGTGATATCGACGAAATGACAAACCTTCAAATCCAGATTAGACAGTGATTGTAGGTCGCTCGTTCTGCACTCCAATATACCTGAATGCCGCGTTTTGCACTCTCCGGATTGACGAGCAGATTTTGTTAATTTTCTATCTTTTTTCACCAAAAATAATTAATTTTTTTTAGGACTCACAATTATTCACTCTCTTAACAAGCAGAGTTGCCAAACTCTGAATTTCAAATTTTTTCTTATGTATAACAACGAAATAAATTATGTTTAATATTTCTAATATTGTATATTTTGATTAAACAGGTACTATTAAATCCCATACAACAACACATCTTTTTGTGATAGCAACAAAAAACAGTTTGTAACACCATTTTATATAAATTACATTCCATAATTAAATAACAGTATTTTAGTGATACCTTCCAGCTCACATATGTATGTATATGCATCTAATCTGCACTTGTGGGTTTTGAAGCCCTGAAATGTTCATGTGAAACTGAAATGAAGCACACAAGTGCACGCCCACAACTAATTGTGCCGAATAACAATTTAATTAAATGTAAGGCTTATCAAATTATTATAATCGATAATAGAATTTTGAAAATACCAACACATGCAAATGCAATATCATTGAAATTCAAATCAACCTGCTGTCATTCACATGCTGCGTACCACAGTTCATTAGAGTGAGCCAGCAAACTTAGCTATCGAAATTATGTGTTAAAGTGAGCGTATATACAGAAGGTATTTTAAATAAAAGTATACTAGTTTACTTGTTATTTATATGGAAAACTTTGAATGCTTTCCGGTATCTTTTAAAATTAGAAAAAAACACTGTTTGTGTCGATGTTTTTCTCTCAGTATGTATGTTAACCCATAAATTGCTGAGATAGGTTAATTTTTTTGGCTTGTCCTAATGCTTTTGTATATACAGGTATATGTATATATGTAAATCTTTTTTGGACATATACATATATGTAGTAGGGAATACGATATTGTCGTCCGCAGTAGGCATGAGCTTAAATTTTCGTTGGCTGTAGCAAGCAGTTTAGAAATGCTAACAACTAATTTCAGAAACAGTGCGCAGCGTGAAAGGAAATTTGCATGTGTGTGGCTACAAATACATTATATATTTTACTCTGGAGAGAAACATTTAACTGGTAATAAATATATTTCATGAGCTAAAAATGAACAGATCCGAAAAATACTAGATTTATACCACATTTAAACCAATTTAATACAATAAAATGCACTTCTGAAGAATAACTTGTGTTTGTAGAACTCCATGTGAAGAAAGTGACACTTCTCCAGGTAGAAAAAAAATCTCAAAAAATTGTTAGACGATAAAAATCGTGTTTGTGTTAATTATACTCAAATATCTCTATACTGATAGTTCTAAGAAATATTTCTAAAATACATATCTTTCCCTTCATGCCCATCTTGACTTACTAATCAACATATCATACATTTTGAAACAGTTGGTAATCTTGCTGAAGAATAATTTTCTTTTTTTAAATCATGAAACTATAATAGTTCACTCCACTACAAGGTTGCCACATGGCTAAGGCCATATCAAACTATAAGGTGCAGATGTTGTGGTAATTAATTCAACTATTTATTTGAAGCCATGCTGTTTCATAAAATGGAGCGTTTATAGATGTAATTCATTTCATTATTGATAGAGAAAACACTCACACACACACTAAAGTGAAATTTTTTATTCATGTAAAATACTATTTTAACATAATTATATATATTTACAACTGTATTAAAGTTATTTCACTCAAAATATTTCACTTTAGGAAAAGGTTTATTTGAATAATTTCAATTTCCCGGAAACCTTTCAACTAATTAATTTCCAACAGAGTTTTGTTTTTCATAAATATTTATGTGTATGTGGGTTTAGAATAAGCGATATTAATTTTCACTGCTGTATTAAAGCTGAAAATTTGCAGAGTTTGAATACATAGAGAAGCGTTTTTGTTCCAGGAAAATTTACTAATTTTATAAATAATCTCAATTAAGTTTAAAAAGGTAATAAAATACAGCAAATTGCATAAAGCGGCATTTGAAGTTTACAGAGGGTGTTATTTTAGATGTATAGGATTTTTCAGCAGAATAACTGGGAAACCGAATGTCAAAAATCTGCACCATAATACCCAAAAGTTCCTGGATTTTATTTTTCAAAAATGAAGTGAAGCTGTACTGCGTACCAGGATAGCTGCAACTGCTGGAGAGGAGTGACAGATTCATCTTGATACTACGAGAGGCTGCCTACAGTCAAACTGCTTTTGGGAGGTTACAAGATTTAGAAAGTTTATAGATATGATCAACTTCTCCCAAGACAAATTCCGTCTCCTTGTCGCGCTCTATACTGGGCATTGCTGATTCAAGAAACATTTGCAACAAGCCTCTTGTGCAAACTATATTTTAGATTAGCCAGCAATTTGTAGAGTCAAGCTCAAGGCCCTTGAATCCACTCTACGTGGACAGGGATCATATCACCTCCACTGCGCCCAGCTAATATCTGGATTTGTTCAGAGTGATGGAATGTGTGATCTCTGTGACCATGTGTGATTTAGGAGAGGGCACAATGGACCATAGGTGGCAGAGCAAAACCTCAATAAATTTCTTTCAACAAGTATTGTATATATCTATCATCCAACTTCATAGAACTGCAACAACAACAACACACATCCTTTAATGGAATTTCCTAAAGAGAGGCATATATACACGTCTTTAACACTTTCCCTCATTAAATAACAACTGAAATATCAGCTTGCAACCACAAGAAACTTCAATCCACTAGAATATTCTTTTCAATTAACTGCAAAATAAACAAAGCTGGAAGCAGCTGCCGTATAACTACTGGTACCAACGTTCCAACATACTACCTTCAAATGTGGATAGCCTTGCCGTGTGGAATCGCTGATTAAGTAGCATTGTATTATGCAATGCGGTATGAAGCCCAGCTAGACAGACACTTGTTGTCAGCGACATGCGTTATCACTTTTGCATGTCAAGTGCTCTTCGGCGAGACATGTCGAGGTGCGCACAGCTCACAAATTAATTAAAAGACTGCCAATCGTCGCGCTGACATCGAGTTATTTTCAGACAATATTGCAAGGCGATTGGAAAGAACTTTATTCAATTCCAAATATACTGTTCACATTTAGCAGCTCTCCACTTTGCAATATGGTATTAATTACTCTAGGATTGAATCTGGGTAGGTACTGGGTTCTTTGCTCGCATAGACACCGTTTACGCGGTTATAGCCCAGTTTACAACATTTTAAGTTTAGCCAGGTCCTTCTCCACTTACACCGGATTAGAGGTATTCCTCTTCCTCTGCTTTCCACGGTGGGTACTGCGTCGAATATTCTCAGAGCTAGAGTGCTTTCATCCATTCGGACGACAGCTTTATACTAACTCGTAAAATCAAGACGTTTTTAAAGAGATTGGAATCATATAGCGTTTGCTCAAATAAGGCCGGGACTGACAAAACAAAAAAAAATAAATAAAAGTATTTCATTCCAAGTCCATATTATCGCCTTTGAAATGGGCTCTTGAGCAAATGCCAATGCAATTTTCTATTAATTTGTTTTAAGCCTCCGTTAAGATGGCCTTTAGTGCCTTGAGTGACCTGTGGTTTTTCCGTTTCGTCTCACTTTGAAGCGCCATTAGCTGGATTGCACGGTGTCGACATCATATTCTCGTCTCCAGTTGGATGATAGCGGGGTCCTCAACTACGTTGTCAAGCAACTGCTTTGAGAGCTATATAGACGTCATATCTGCAAAAGATGATAATTAGGTCTCGAATCTGGCATAGGCTTAACCCAAAGGTTACATCTCTAATCGATGTTGAGATCCTCTGATACCAACACGACTATTTTCATGCACTGTTTCTTTAACTTTGTTGGACCAGTTCGGAACAAATTTGATCCGATAGCACTTCTCTGTATATTCTCTTTTAAATTTATGACTTTAAGTGCCCTTTTACAATTAAAGGGCAAGAGTACCAGCAATCTGCAAACAGTCAAGGTGCAGTTTATAAAAATATCTCGAGCTGCAGCTGTCAGCTGCTGAACGTAAACAATTCACTAACTCAGGAAACAACTTGAATCAAACAAGCCAAGCAACGGTAAAATAATGTGAAATAAACTCTCTAAGTGAAACAAGAAGACTCGCATTATTTATTAGCATGTTACACTATCCTGGCGTGCAACTCTGGTTGAATGTGCGAAAACCATCAGTCACTCGGAGATAGTCACAAGGGCATCGCGGCCATAATTTTGCACAGAGAAAACAGCGAAAGTGTAGGATGTGCCGTTGGCAAGGCGCCGTGCCTCTATGCAAATGCTCCATTTCCTTCCATTTACTTACGTAACTATTTGCACTTGTTATTTTCTATTTATTCTACCTCATTTTGATTTTGTTTTTGTTTTTCTGCTGCTGCACGGCGCCAAGAGCGCACAATTGAGTTTCCGTTATTTGCTTACTTCCGTTAGTTTTGCACATGTTTATTTTTGTTGCTGTCGACTTTATGACTTGGACTGTTATGGATCTAAAAGTTGACATTCTAATTTGGAATTTAGCGAAACTTTTTAAAGGCTTTTCCATATTAAGGTCATTGCTATGCAGATGAGTTGTTGGTGAGGTGGACCACCAGAGAGTGGTATAGTATATGTTGACGAACTAATATCCGCTGCGACTTCCTATAGATGTGAATTATTTTAGGACTAATTGAAGGTGTTATATCCACTTTTTTGGATTCCCTTGAAGTGTAGACGCTCGACCTTCCCAAATGACATCGCTTCCACAGAGCCTCTTAAAAAGTTCCAAAAGGATCCGAATTTTGTTAAGCTTTGAGACCCTTTTCTGGCTCAACGGGTGTGCAAAGAAGTAGAATTGACTCCTTTGCGAAGAAGAGCGATCAGAAAAGGTACACGGACTTCAGTATCATCAAGAAAAAAAACGGTTAGATGTGGCTTGTAGACCGGTGGAATCATCGGTCCATATTTCTTCAAAAATGATGGCGGTGAAAACGTAACGTAAATGACGATAGTTATCATGATAACCCACTATTTGTTGCCTGAAATTGAAGCTCGGCGACATTTGGTTTCAACAAGACGGCGCAACTTCCCATACTCGCAACAGTCAATACATTTATTGAGAGAACACTTCGGTGAGAAGATAATTTCACATTTTGGACCGGTCGATTGGCCACCAAGATCGTGTGTTATCACATGGGTAGACCTTTTCTTGTGGGGATATGTAAAGACTGTAGCTGATGCGGACATTCCCTCTTCGATTCAGATCTTGGAGCAAAATGAAATGTTCGAACGAGATATTGTTCTTTCTAATAATAGTAAACATTCCCCCTGTGTCTCTCTTTTAAGTATGGAATCTCGAAATGGATCCCCCTTTATTACCCAAATTTTGCTTGTATAATTAGAGTACAAGAGGAAGGCTATTTCAAATAGTTAGAAAAAAGAAATTGCTCATAAAATTTTCCTCGAAGCAAAAAGAAAGAAATTCTGTGATCGATATTACTGTTTTCACAATTAAGGAGCCAAATATCCGGAACAACTGCCGACTTTTAAGCAGTGACTCAGTCAATACTTTCAGTCGATTTAGAGTGCGCCACACTGCGCCACAACTACATGCAAGCATCCTGATAGTAACGCGAAATGTAAAAAGTTTTTAGATTTTGAGGATTTATTACAAAGTAGCGAGAAGAACTGCGATAAATTAAGTAACGCTTCCGCGTTCTACTGGCGTCGAAACTTTGGGCTAAATACGCGCGACACAAAAAGCCAATGCAAGAAAAATGACTTAATTTCTTTTTTTGTAACTTTTACTTGCATTTTCACGAAGCTACAGCGAGCGCTTAAGCAAAAACAAGCAGCAATAATTCAAGTGCCTTATTCATGGCTTTAACTTCGGCGATTCGCCGTTTGACAATTACAAGTGCTGACAACTTTCCTCGCGAGATTTACGCGAAAGCTGCGAAGCCAAGCGAAAAGTAGCGTCAATTTGGAAGTGGAGGGAAGGGTTTGGAAGGCGTTGGTGCTGCAAGTGCAATAGAGCGGGTATCAATGAATGCTCAAAGTATTTAAGTTCAGTTTGAAGTATTTGGTTAATAATTTATAGTCGGTGTGGTAAAACATGGCACCTGCGTGAGGGAGCTCTTGGAGTTGAGTTAATATATTATAGTAAGCTATTTATTATATTAAATTCGCTAATTAAGCTTTTGAGTCGCAAATGTAGAAGTTCACCTTGTTTGAGTAACTGTTAAAGTAGTATTGTTATTATATGTTTTCTCTTCTCACACTCGTAACCTGCCACATCAACCTACTGGCAATGTGGCAGAGTTCATTCGCTCTCGATTAGCTGCTGAAGTAAATAAGTTATGACCAAGTACCGACAAAGCAATTTTTCGACCCACCACAATCGTAGGTCTCAGCAATCCACAAATATGTTTACTAAAGAAGTCATTAAGCGAGATAAGCGGCTAACGAAATATGCTAAACATTTAAATTGCTCGACCTAAGAGAGAGCCCCCCTTTTAATGACGACTCTGAGAGTATTCGACGCAGTGCCCGCCGGGCGAAGCAGAGGACCTCCACTCCGATGGAAAGGCCAGAAGGAGAAGAACCTGGCTACAGTCACATCGCATAACAATTAAGAACAGTTCTACCAACAAAGAAAATTTTTTTGGAAATATCATTCATAAGGGGATTGTAATTACAATTTCCGTGTGCGTTTTTGTCATAATGCACACATAAATGATCAGGATGTCGAGTTGAGTTGAATTCTGGTTGACTGTCATCGGCTTTAATGCTGGCAAGTTGCAAGAGCATGAAATGTTCGTCTACACCCGAACTTAGTTTTCTCTATTTGTTTAAAATATTTATGTTCTCTCTTTATATTGACGTGATTTCTTAAACCCCCTAATTCAGGGTCGCTGTAGTACTTATTTCTAAATTAAAAAAAAAAAGAATGTTCTGCAACAAACAATGAGTGGATAAAGTAATTGAAACCATTCATTTCATTCAATATATTTTATTTCCATTTTTACAAACTCCATTAAAAACATTTTTTATTTATCATATTGAATACCTCAAATTTTGAATTTCGGATTTTAAAAAATATTATGTTATATGTCTATCAATGATAGCATCCACACAGTGTACAAGATTTCAGGAATTCTCTAATTGTTTCTGTTAAAAACGGACCGCGAAGTTCCTCGCCCATATATGTCATCGCTATCAGTCTGATAACACATTTTTTTATATCGGCCAGGATGGGATGAGGCTCTACACAAAAACCGATTTTCCAGTGGAGTTCATAACCCCTATCTCTCATTTCCAAAAGATCATCTATGGACCGCAGAATGTTGAAATCTCTGTAGATTTCAGCCAAATCTGGTTTTGTGCTTTCCACGTTCATGCTGTATGAATTTACTAATTTTCGACACTAGGGAGAGTTTATCCGCTTTTATGAACGTTGAAACACGTTTTGACGACGACTGCAAAATTTGCTCGTGTTTTAAGCAATTTGCGCAGGTAGAAACGCACGACGGTCGCTATGCTCGGGGGATCAGTAACGAATGAGGCAGGTAGCAAGGGGTGACAAGTAATTTGAATAATAGATTCTGGGAAAGGGTTTTAATTTTGCTGGCATTTGGCCTTGAGTTTCACTGCATTCAGTGCGCTTATGTAAGTTGTCCTTGGAATTCATACTAATACTCTTCGATAAGTATTTTTAAGCTTTTGTTAAAATGAAAATCTACTCTACATCGGTGATGGAAAATAGGGGATGTTTAGATGTTATTGTTTAGCTTTTATTCATTGTAATACTTTCCCTCTTAATTACTATCAAAGATAAGTTAAAGGCATACATTTATCATTTATAAAATAAAAAATAAGAGGTAAGGAAGAGCTAATTTCGGGTGTAACCGAACATTTTATACTCTTGCAACTTACACGAAACAAAGCCAGTTACAAATAAATCTTCGTTACTAAATTTTCAGGGTTTTGTAGATTGAATCTTTTAAACTAATGACAAAGTCACAAGCTACTGCCGTAGACCATCCAACAGCTTCTGATGAATAATTCAAGCTGTTTATGCCGAAACATAAAATTACTAGGTCATTGAGAATTCATTAGCAGAGGTTGAAAGCATGAGGCATTGTTGGTACAGGAAGATCTTTCGTAGATATACCACGATACTGACGTGACATATGTATGTATGTGAATGCAACGAAGTACAAGATTTCCATGTAAAACACATCTATATCCAGGACAAACGGTATGCATGTCCTCAAGATGAATTTTCACATTTTGAACATGGTCATGGATCGGTGGATCTTATTCTCATTTCTACTGAACGCTGGGAGCCAAAAGCATTCTTATTTAAATGACCCTATTATTCCAAAGATTTTGGAATTCCTAAAATCATCTTCGGCGTAGTAAATCGCATAATATCTACTGAATCATTCGTTTCCTGGTGTGTACCTACACGATGAAAAAAATATTCGCTGCTAGAATTATAGTCGTCATCGGCACTTTCATCATCCGTGGATTGTATATATGAAAGCTAAAAATTTAAAGCTGATTTTTCTTCTATAGATGATTCTATAATAGTTTCATTGGCTTCTATGGATCTGTAGTAATCATGTCTTCGTCACCGAGATATTTAATACTGTAAAGTCGCTGAAAATTCTACTTCTGAAAGAGCTCCTTAAGATTAATGCCGTATTCTGCAAGAAATAAATTCGCACTTTTAATACCTTTTTGGTGTTTGAAAGGTTTTTCGATTATGATATGTATCGGTATTTTCCCTTTGGAGATAAGATGAAACCGATTGTATTTCCTTTATAAGAGATGGGGTAATAGTGTTGTTATTAAAGCTGGCCATCAATGCGGATGTAATTGGACGACCAATAGTTTTTAGTATGAAAAATTACTAGTTTTTTCTATATTCAGATTTTAAAATTCGATAAAAATAATAAAATTTGTCGAGTCTGTAAGTACGCAGAGCTTAGATTACCCAGGAGTTAGACATTTGTAAAAATTTAATCAAAGCTGGTTATAAAAAGAAGCTCGATGTGTGAATGCCAACCGAGTTGATGCCAAAACCTTTGCTACTAAATCGCAACAAAATCGATTTCTCAAGCGGGTGGTTACTGGTCATGAAAAGTTGATCATCTACGAGAATTTCAAGTGAAAATGGGAAAGCTCAAAGCGTTTTGAGCCAGTCCAAACGGTATCCAAGCTAGTATTGACGTTCAGGAAGGTTTTGCTGTGTGTTTGGCGGGATCGGCAAGTAATCATCTACTATGAACTGCTTCCTTACGACAAAACTCTTCATTCAGATCTGTATTGTCAGCAATTAGACGGTCTGAAGGCAGCAATTGCTCAAAAGTGTCGACTTTTGGCCAATAGGTGAGGAACAGTTTTGGCCAAGAGCAGTAATGACAACGCCAAGCCACACATCGGTATTAACTTGAGAGAAGTGAGAAGCTCTTGTAGCTTGATTGGGAAAATCTGATGCATCGAACTTATAGTTTGGCCCGGTCATCAAGTATTTTCTACTTGTTCTTGTCTATAGCGAATAATTTTGCTGCTGAAAAAGTAGCCCCAAGAAAAGTTAGGGAAAATCGATTATCCTATTATTTGGCCAAAAGGGGCGGGGGGGTTCTCTGAGATTCGAATTATTATACTACTTTTTGTATAGTAACCAGTTATACAACAAAACAGTACACGTTTCAGGTAAATCGGATAGTTCTGAATATAATAAATGAAATCTTCAAATCAATGGAAAAATAAAGGATTTAATTTCGCCAGACTTTATATATTTTTCAAAGCATCAACTTAAAAAAAGCAGCTTGTTTCAAGAGTGGAAAATAAGAACATGCTTAGGTCGGATTTCTTTGCAAAAAATGCCTGTTTGAATTAATTTTGGAAACTAAATGGCTTACTGATGGCTTAAATCGTAAAAAGGAAGAGAAATGCGTTAAGATACAAATCCAATTATATTCTGCCTCTGAACATCATGGTTTATTGCTTAGAAGAGAACTAAAGATCCACAAAAACGCTTTTTCTAACGGAGAAGGCTTCGGAATGCGATAACTGTCCCCGAAGTATATTTATTTTATGAATAGTCGTCTCATGGAATATAAAAGCTGCTTTTAGGTCGGTTTAAAACTTATAAGTCCCTCCATATAATGGATAATATCAAGACGTATGCTACTTGATATATGTTAAAGCATCCTCTGTATATTCAGTAGAGTTACTTAACATATGTTAAGCAAAGGCGCATCCTACTATCCTCTACATAGTCAATAGAGTTTCGTGACTGACTAAAAATCCAAACTCAATAAGACATGTTAAGAAGGAATGGTTCAT
The DNA here is from genome assembly GCF_023373825.1 of Bactrocera dorsalis. Classification (NCBI taxonomy): domain Eukaryota; kingdom Metazoa; phylum Arthropoda; class Insecta; order Diptera; family Tephritidae; genus Bactrocera; species Bactrocera dorsalis. Next base: position 86,060,729 of record NC_064305.1, read on the forward strand.
ACAGCAAAATACCTCAAAACTACTTCATGTAGGTCTTATGTATAACCTATTTAGTTCTCATTCACACTTCAAATGATGTCATAAACTGTTTTTTTGTTTTTTTTTTTACAATTCTTCAAAGGCATTAATGTTTATCAGCAAATTGAAATTTTTGCTCTTTGCTGACATGAAGAAAACTAAAGCGACCGCAAGCAAACACAAAAATTGAAATCTTAAGATGACCTCATAAAAATTTTAATATCACAACGGAAAATATACATAAATGCTTGTGAATAATAAAATTGTGTGAAATAAAAAATTTCTGCGAGATATTTCATAAGAAAAGTGCAAAGCAAAGCAACTCTCTCAGGTATGAGTAAAAATATTCGAATTGCCTTAAGAAGTCAAAGCAAAAAGCTCGAAAGCGTAAGGGCGTAAGAGCGGAAGCGTAAATTAAATTAAGCAAAAGTGTGGGAAAATGCATTCATGCATAAACGAAAGCGAGTGGCAAGTAGCATAACAAGAAGAGCCACACAGCCAAGCCAGCAAGCGCACGCTGCTCATAAAAGTGCAGCAAAAGCACAAATACACACAGCAAAATAACTGAAGCCCCCATTCACGGCCCTCAGCGCTCGAGCGAGTGGCAACACTTCGAAGTGGCTGAGCGAAAAGCAACACACTCACGCGGGACTGACAGACCGAAGCACAAGTAAATCTACAAATCTTCGATAGCACGCTGTTGTTGTTGTAAAAGCAAATGTATGTATGTGTGTATGTGCATTGTAAGCGATACTTACTAACAAATAAACAGACACACTACTTACTTTGCCACCTTGAAAGCATAAATCTGCGCCACGGCTCTCGAGCGTGCGAAAATGCGCGCCCACTTAGGCGTATGAGTGATGGAATGTGATAAGTTTGCCGAGTTCCTCTGCGCTTGTTCGTTTGCTTGGTTGGTTGGCTCGTTGCTTGGCTGATTGAGTGTTCGCAGCGGCGAAATAAGCGCCGGCATGCGACACATGTGCGACCGGGCGCAGTGAGGTGTGTATCTGGGTGAGTGCGTGCGTGGATTATAAAATTGTAACGGGGAAATTTTTATTTATATACGCATCTCCGCCAATGTGTGTGTTGGCTTGATTTTCCTGTTATGTGCGTACGAGTATGAGTATTCGCGCTTGTAACCGCAACTTGGCAGTGAAGTGGAAAAGTGTCAAGGTCGATAGTTAGTGTATTAGGTAAGTCTGTAAGGCTGTCCCTTTATTGACAAATATCAAGCAGCTAGTTGTGATTTTTAGTGACAAAGGAAGGAAGGAGTTTCTGCAAGGCACTAAGCTTGATGGAAATATTAGTTGTGAAGAAATGTGATCGAAATCAGAGAGGGATTTAAAAATATTTTTCGAACGTAGGAGAATTTAGGCATATAAGGAAATAAGGACAGTATCCAAGGAGGAGTAAAACGCATGACTAACGAATATATTTTGTCGAGTTTGGTCGAGTTAGGCATGTTCGTCTGACTGTATACCAGCGAACTAGGTTAGGTTAGAGTAGTTTCGAGTGAGGTTCAGAGATCGCATTTGTACTACCTATAATATGAAGGCTTTTGTGAAGCCATGATAATGAACTTCCTATACGAGTATCCGATCTAATAAGCGCTTTTGGTCAATTAAAATTTTCTTAGGTGTTTAATTTCTATTCTCACCAGACAGGCAAGCCTTACTGAACTTTGCTATAGCGCATGAACCCATGGTAGTCCTGTGCAAGCCAAGTTCCCGCAAAGTCAAGCTAACTAGTAGTAGAACACACGAGAAGAGTAGAGCACGGATCCATTTCCATTCTACTGAGAACGGGGCCAGCGTACCACCACTCTCAATACAGTCCAGAATTGGTCATAGCCAGTGGGTCTGGGATCTGAGAAAACGGTTCTGTTTATGTTCACAAGAAAGCACAATATTCCTCTATGGGGGTTCTCTTCGATAAATGGAACATAACTCCCTCACAAGGACCGCACCAAGTAGATTGGGATAGCAAACTGCTGTGGAAGAAAGAGTGAGGAAAGCTATCAATGCCTTATATGCCGGCACAACCTAGCGACTCTCTCCTTCTATCATGCATTGGTCTTACACAGCTATTGTTAGACCAATTATGCTCTACGTTGCAGTAGTATGGTGGATACGCGTACGGAAATCTACCTACCGGTAACCAATGGAAAGCGTTCAGGAACTCAACAGCAACTCCAAACGCGGCTCTTGAATTGGTTATAAATCTGCCGCTTATGGACCGCTTCGCTGAAAACTGCGCAATGAAATCGGCGGGACGGCTACTGTCTACAGAAAACAAGTAAGGAAGGGCTAAGTTCGGGTGTTACCGAACATTTTATACTCTCGCATGATAAAGTGATAATCGAGATTTCATTATCCGTCATTTACATATTTTTTTTTATTTTGGTTCCTAATGTATATATTGTATTATACAGAGAAGGCATCAGATGGAATTAAAATAGCGTTATATTGGAAGAAGGCGTGGTTGTGAACCGATTTCACCCATATTTCGTGCATGTCATCAGGGTGCTAAGAAAATATTATATACCGAATTTCATTGAAATCGGTCGAGTAGTTCCTGAGATATGGTTTTTGGTCCATAAGTGGGCGACGCCACGCCCATTTTCAATTTTTATTAAAAGCCTGGGTGCAGCTTCCCTCTGCCATTTCTTCCGTAAAATTTAGTGTTTCTGACGTTTTCTGTTAGTCGGTTAACGCACTTTTAGTGATTTTTAACATAACCTTTGTATGGGAGGTGGGCGTGGTTATTATCCGATTTCTTCAATTTTTGAACTGTATGTGGAAATGTCTGAAGGAAACGACTCTATAGAGTTTGGTTGACATAGCTATAGTAGTGTCCGAGATATGTACAAAAAACTTAGCAGGGGGCGGGGCCACGCCCACTTTTCCAAAAAAATTACGTCCAAATATGCTCCTCCCTAATGCGATCCTTTGTGCCAAATTTCACTTTAATATCTTTATTTATGGCTTAGTTATGACACTTTATAGGATTTCGGTTTCCGCCATTTTGTGGGCGTGGCAGCAGGCCGATTTTGCCCATCTTCGAACTTAACCTTCTTATGGAGCCAAGAAATACGTGTCCCAAGTTTCATCATGATATCTCAATTTTTACTCAAGTTACAGCTTGCACGGACAGACGGACGGACGGACGGACAGACAGACATCCGGATTTCAAATCTACTCGTCACCCTGATCACTTTGGTATACATAACCCTATATCTGACTCTTTTAGTTTTAGGACTTACAAACAACCGTTATGTGAACAAAACTGTAATACTCTCTTTAGCAACTTTGTTGCGAGAGTATAAATATACATATAGAACCTTCGGACAAATGTCGATCAGTCCACAAATTCATCAATCGAATAAAATGGATGAGATTGCCAAGAATAGTGTACGGCTAATATCCGTATGCATTGTCTATACGATGATCTTGACAGAAACATGGGAAAGAAAATCAAAACACGATGGAACGAGAAGACTGCAGTAAATGTCTAGAGGAGGGCACCAGGAAAACAATGTAGACTAAATTATGCACTTTTCCCGCATTAGCAAGACTACGCTGTAAGCATCCCCACCGTATGATACACTAGAGGAGGAATCGATAGTGAAGCCGCAGAGTCTGTCAAGCACAGGCATCCTAAATAATGACTACTCCTCTTGTAATTAGCAGCTGAAATTTACATAATATCTCAAAGTACCAAATTGGTCTATGCATTGCATATTTTCCTACTAGATTAACCTAACCTAACCTAAGATATCTTGATGAAACTTGGTAGACATATTCTTTGGCAAAAAAAAATTACGAGTTCGTAGATGGGCAAAATGAAAAAATTCCGAAAATTTTGAAAAAGTGGGCGTTGGATGATAATTCCGCCCACTCTCTAAATAACGGTACTGTTCTTGAAATTCTATAACTCGAAGTTCTCCACAACTCGAACTCTTGAATTGCCAATAGAAATCAAGTTTCATACAGATTTCCTTCCATAACTCTCTCATAAGTCTCTCTAACTCTAAGTGGATTTGCGGATTATGGTGACTGGAGTTATGAAAGTTCAACTGTATTTAATTGCTTGGGTTCCTATCGCCTAGTCGACGGTTTGACCCTTAAGCTATTTCCTCGGCTTGGATTCTTGCTAGTATATAGCGTCACTAATATTCACAAACTAGTATCCTTCGAATAATTCCCCTACGTTAATTTGAATTTATCAGCACTCTAGCAATGCATAGTGACGCAGCAATATTTCCAGATATAATTTATCGCAAAAACTTGCCAGTTATCGAGTGCAATTTATTTGCGCAACAATAATTCTATTTACAAGCTTGATATATGCTGATTTCCACATGCTAACTTACATTGCTAAGCATGCGATTTCCCACCAACCATCACATATACATACTTACATATGTTTGTGTTCATATGTAATGGTGTGTGTATTTCTATTAGCATGCTGCAAATGGCTGCTATTGATTGTAGTTGCGAATGTGTGAAGTGCTCATGTAACGGGTCAACCGCAATCGACACTTTCTGGCAGTCATGTGTGTGTGTTGCCGATTGTGTTGCTGGCTTTGTTGTCACGTCAAACAGCAACAGCAACAACAACAGCAAAATAAAATTAACTACACCAGCTGGGAGCTATGAAAATAAATCCACTAATTCCATTGTGGTCACAAGCTGTACGGGTTTGCTTTTGAGTGTCTTTTTGCGGGATTTATGTGAAATGTATACCACGCACACACATGTCATGTTGCATGCGCATAAATTTTATTTATGACGAACTCATAACAAAATATGAACAATTTAGATAGAGAGTTTATGAATGCCAATTTAGTTTTATAATCAAGTAGCCGACAATAATTGTTTATTATAATGTTGCTTTTGGAGTGTTTTGAAGTAGGATTTATAGAACAAGTGTTAGAGGCAGTATTTTTTTATTTTAAGATAGAAATGATTGATAAATTTATGATTTAAACCTTTTTTAAGTCAAAAGAATGTTTAAAATGTTTAAGTTTTATTCATCCCGGGGCTTACAATAAGCCAACATTGAACTGCCAAAAGCGTGGCATTAGAGAAAAAATTGGTATGTTGATTCTATCGCATCTTCTGCTCAATCTTATCGAATGATTTGCGATCGAGCAATGTTCATTATAAGTCCTGTAAATCTTTAAATATCAGCTTATTTGAGGGTGAGCAACTTATTAGAATTCTTACGATTCATAAATGCTAGTATCTGACGAGCGCTTGCCGTGCTTGCCTCAGGCAAAATCAGTTAGTAGAGAACCGCAAGAAGCCAGTGGTGCTTCTACCCATTCCCATTCTGCAGCTAGTGAGACTGAAGTCCCCCTGGCCCAGCAAGCTCATCATCATTGCAGTTTTCTACTATTCCTCTGAGACCAGGCATCCAAGACAGTCTTATCATAAAAAATTCGATGCCAGAGATAATAAGTCGATATTTCGCTTCTCGAGCTTACGGTCAATGAGCTCAAGACTAATTTCGCCGTTGAAATATCAGAGGAAATAGTCACCACTTTGAAAGAGCCTGCGCTTTTCTGCTGACATAATGACAGTCTAAGGAGCTTGACCGTGGAGTCGATAGATAGTTCCTTACTATATACTTCTTCACCATTCCGCAAGTCTTGATTCATCTTTTAAAATGATCGTAGCCTCTCTCCTCCAGTCCTATCTACCTCTCTTGAAAGTATGGGAAAAAAGACTGGTTGTTTCCTTAATTTTCCTTTTTTTTTGTGGATACGAAGACCAACATAATCTCATATTTACATGTACAAACATGATATGTGCAGTGTCTGGTTGGCAGCCAGAATGGAAAAGAGCATTGTAGTTGATTTCGGATCACATATATGCAAAACCTACATATTCCATTTCATTTTATATTCTAATATATTTATGCAAGTTTATTATTTTAAACTTAATTGACTTTCTGCCAACGTTTCACTAACCTTCTCCTACACTCTCAGTAACGCGCTCTCTCCCACAATGACCATTTGGCATTTCTTGCTGGCATCAAGTCATCTCAAATGTCTGGTCGCGGTCCGGTCCAGTCATCGCGCCCACATGCTTAGCTCGGTACGTGCGGCGCCAGCTACATTTTTATATCCTTAGTAAATTTTACAATATATACATACATACATGCATGTAAATATGTATTAATATGTGTGCCAAGTAGGCCTCTAAGTGGGCCGCTCAAATATTTCATCTTTTGGCGCCCGTTTCTCTAAAAATGCAATATAATAATGCAAATTTTTGTTTGCCCGCCTATTTTTCATTTTCCGCTGAATATATTTCTTGCTGTTGTTATTGTATTGTTTATTGCTGCTATCACAGTGCTTTTCTATTCCAAGAGTGTCAAGGATTTGCGCGCATATCCACTGAAATGTATAAATAATCCTACGCAGCTGGCTCAAGTGTTTTGAAAATATAAATTAAACTCGAGAATCCTCGCATACATTCACATGTCTTTGTGTACGTGTGTGTGTGTGTGGATGTGGGAACACGCAGTCTCGTCGGCTGCTAAATATTTTTAATTTAAAACAAAAGCCGCATTTATATTTATGCTCGGAAAATGTTAATTTATCTACTTCTTACTGAGCCAAGAGTGCGTGGCAGTGAGTGAAAGAGAGAGATAGCGAGAGTGTATGTACATATGTGTGTTATGTTCGTGTGCGCCTGTGTGTATGCTTTTGGGCCTATTGAATTAAGCTGAATTTATTACTTGTGTGTGTAAATGTCTGGACTTAGGGAGCTGCATTTAAATAGGCCATGAATTATATTGTTTTTTGTTGTTTGTTTTTAGGTTATGTTAGTTGGGATGCCAAAATGAAAGTGAATCTCAACTGAACTGAGTGAAAGTTGTAAAATCATGGAAATGAGGCAAGTGAAACGCAAATGGTTTTAAATTATTGCATTTATAAGCGATGAGAATACTTGAGCTTGAATCCGAAGTTGATATTTTTGTTTAAGTTTTTTAGTTTTATTTAAATAGTTAATTTTTTTATAATTAGATCTTCTTTTAGCTATTAGTTTCGATAATTTCGATTTGTCTCTCTTCAAGTTGTTTTAAAATGTCGAAAAATTAATTTTAATATCACCATTTTTCAACGTTTTAAAATATTAAAACTTCATTTCGGGATCCCGAAATTTCGGGAATATTTGTTTTATAAGAACTAATTATTAACGAAGAAAGAGATAAATATTTTTCAACATTGTAAGTTATAAAAATATGATTTCGGGATCCCGAAATTTCGGGACTATTTTTTCATAAGAACTAATTATTAACTGTGAAAGAGGTAAATATTTGTCAACGTTGTAAATTATTAAAATTTGATTTCGGGATCCCGAAATTTCGTGACTATATTTTTTTATGAAAATAATTATTAAAAGTGAAAGCAATGCTTTCGTCGCTCATGTCGGCATTGAGAGTGCAAATTTTTTTTAGATTCAATATTAAATGCACATTATTGCAAAGAAAATTGCACACTTTCGGAATTATTTGCACATTTTTCTTATATGAGATTTAATTGTTTCGAAAACTTGTTTTTGCTTCACTATAAATTGTTATTATGCATATATGTACATATGTTTTTCGAATCCCGAAACAGTAATTTCAAAATCCCGTAATTTCGGGATTCAGAAAATAAGGTTTCTGACGCTTTGCTACACATTATGCTTCAAAATAAATATATAATATGCAATTACTTTCGAATACCGTAATAGGAGTTTCAGAATCCCGAAATTCCGGAATTAAGAAAATAATGTTTCTGACGCTTTTCGTCAGACCTGACAACACATTAAGCTTAAGACTTAGCACATTAACGATGATTTTGCGGTTAAAAGCGGCTCTCCCACTTTCCTTTGAAGAACTATAAATCATATTAGACATATTATGTTGTTTAGCCTTCCAGTGCCACACTAATACATATATAAATATAATATTCGATGTCAAAAGTCATGTCATATCCCAAAAGCTATTATTGCTTGAATATTTTAGTAATTTCCTTTTTTACTTTAGTATTTATAGCTTAGCGTATTTTTTATGCGCTTCCTCTCCTTCTTTGCGCAGAAGTGCATTCCATCTACATAATATTGCACCAAATAAGCTGCCTTTTCAGTCCCTTACCTATATTACTTTGCGCTACCAACCTTTCATTTCGGCGCCGAAAGAGCACACACATACATACATACAAACCGTACATGGCCACGAACAAGCCATCTGCTTGCCTCTGAGGACCTTTTCTATGTTAAGGTGAGCTCGAGCAGCATTTGTGTGTGATATTATGTTGATTTCCTGCTGCCTTGTTGCCCTGTTTGCCGACTTGCATGTGTAGCCTGCATAATTCACATAAATTTTTACGTTATTATTGTTTTCCACAACACACACACACTGAAGTAAGTTTTTGTTTCCTTTGTGCTTGCCGTACTCAGAAAGCCATTTTTATTAACAAGTATTAAAATAAAAGCACAATAATTCGAAAAGCTATGACTCACAATAAAATTGCATATATTATTTACTAGCGTTTCCCTTTCGTAACTAGTAACTAGTAGGTAGGGATAGACATATGTATACCTATACTATATACTTTTACTATTTCTATCTTGCCAGCGCTTTATTTTCGACTTAATATTTGTAAACTTTTTCGGTGACTCACACTTAGTCTACTCTATCCCCCATTAACTAAACTCGTTCTTAGTCGCTGGTGATTGTTGTCTGCGGCACACACCTTAAAATATCTCAACACGGCAGCGCCTTTGTAATCAAATCGCTGCCGCGAACATTAGTCACACACTAAAGGCGCTTTATTTGCGTTCTCCACTTGAATGTCTAATAAATTTCAAAGCCACAAAATTTCCAAAATTATTTTCCTTGCGCCGCTTGCCACAGTCAACGCATTATCGTTGCTGGGTTTAGCTTCAATTTACGACGTTAAACACTTACCGAATAAAGAGGAATGCTAAAAAGTTCTAAATCGGCTGCGTTCAACCCCCATACGCGTACTGCGCGCCCGCATTTATCCACAAAATTATTTACCTTTATTGCCGAACTTGTGCAGACGGTGTCCCGCCAGATGGTCATTGGCCACGCGCAGAGGCAACAACGCAATCCACACAAGACCAGTGGACCCCACAACACAAGCAGCAGACCCCACAACAACAACAGTATACCTCACATTATAGCAGTAGACCTCGCCAAAGAAAAATATCCCACAACAACAGCAATAGACCCCACAAGAGCCGCAGCAGACCCCGAATTCGGCATAAACTCACACACACCCTCATACAAACGCAAATAAATATCATTGAGCGACAGTCACGCAAGAACGAACACGGAAATGGAAATCACCATAAAAATGGTAAATCGAAAAGAAAACGCAGACAGACACACAGCCATATACATGAACCCACTCCGTTTAGTGAAATCCATATCCTTTGCACCGCGTCCTAAAGGACACTCGTTAATGTGCAGTAATGATGGCGTTCGGACTCCTGTGCCGCAACGCCGAAACTGGAGAGGAGTATGGGCGGTAGGCGTCTGGTGAAATTGAGAGGGTTGACTTGCGAAAATATGCGAAAATATGCGCAAATTAACAAGGAAATAATGACGAAGGAACTAAATTTATTACAAGCAGCGCTGCGGCGAATGTGCGCTCACCTTTACGAAATAAAATTGTGACTACGGCAAACAGACTGTAAAGTAAAAAAATATATAACTTGCAAAAAAATTGTACAATTTATACATTAATATATATTCAAATGAAGTTTCGTGTAGTCAGGTCTAGTCGTTAGCAACTTAACTCTTGAGAACTCTATGCCTCCGTTTAGTAACCATACTGAGTCTACGAGTACTTCTTACTCTGGTTCCAGTTTAGGCTATGGACCAACAGAATATTGCAATAACGGTCAATATTTGATGAGTTTAGCAAGAAGACCTGGCAGGCACTGATATTTAATTATCCTATAAACGCTTTTTATTGTTTCCGATTTTGGTACTGACCATCTAACAATAGCTTTCAGCCATTATATCACTCGAAACTCGGCGAGTTATGAGCAGGAAGGAAATGATTGATGTATTTGACATTTTTGAACCTTTCCTACGGTATGCTTCGTTTTGTTTCAATTACGAAAACTGTATTAGATTCATTAGAACTAAGAGAGTCCTAATTCGAACAGACACTAGGAATAAATGTATTTCGCATATCCTCCAGCACTTTTTTCAGTGGAGACAAAAATCTTTATTCCTCATCACATATGTACATATGTATGTGTAATTCTATCTCCATTTGATAGTAAAGTAAAATAATGCGAATGCTAAGCTATCGCAGTTTTCAAAATACCCAAGGTTCCATAAGTTCTTAATCTATCTAACAATCTCTAAGTTCCTGAGTTCTAAATATACTTCTGTGTTATAAATCTTAAACTGGGGTTGGAAGCTTAGCAACTCGATGATATAACCAATAATTTTAAACCACTTTTCGAGACCATGAAGGAGTACGCATTTCCAGAGGGTTTGATAATATAGTGGGATTCTCCCAACTCTCAGTACCATCCAGGAAATTAAATATGTACCGTGTTTAAAACGATGTCGTCATACACTCTAGATCAGTTTGACCTGACCGAAAAGAATTTTTCAGTTAAGAAAACAGAAAAACTCCCAGGGATCCCAACCCCAAAAGACTTCCGTTTCGATGAATCGCTTCTATCAAACGCCTCAAAACGACCATGGAACAATTTTTTGGTGACTCACACTAAGGTAATCAAAAAGACAGGATGAACAATACGCAGACTTTGACATGATAGCTTCAGTTTCAGCAGATTTTTGGAGTGACATTCGCTGGATATTGGAAGTTTCAACGTTGAATTCATAAGCCCACGTCTCGACAGCAGTAATGATGTCTATGATGAATGTACGACCCTCAGCGCTCTTTTGGGACTCGAGGATGTTTCTGAAATATATTGAGGGCTTTTGTAGAAGTCTCACGCTTTTTATATCGAAAACTTTAACCAAAATGTGTTGATTAGATCCATTGCTATCTCGCTGAGCCCACCATGACGATTTTCAAGGAATTTTTCTTTAACTTTTTCAAGTTTTCAAAATTTTTGGAGCCACTAAACTACTGTTCATGATGAAGTAGAGTTCTCAAAACACAGAAGTTCTAATGGAGCAGTCTGGGTTGTACTTTATCTTTATCTTACTATTATAAATATTCGGTTAATTGCCTTTTCCAAAAAAGAACTTGAAGGAATGGTCTTAAAATTATCGACAAAGATTTGGATTGCTTGAGAATATACGAAAACTGATATCTCAAAGTGAGTAAAATTATATGTATAAAAACGAAAGGATTCCTTAAGTTCCCTATTCATCATATATCGATAGATTTGAATACGCACATCTTAGTTCCTGAAATAACATAAATTCCCATGAATTCCGTAATTGCATAACACCATTTTGAAACGAGCTAATAGTTATATAACTCCGAGAACCAATTCACATTTCCTGTCATAAATACTACATCTAACGGAATCCTGCAAAGACTGCAAAATTTTTTCAGACGAAAGGCGCAGGCATTCCTTCAAGGATCTGAAGGACATTCCGCACTCTCAGCCATACCAGCGCGCAAATGTCAATGGTGAATGTGAAAGAGCTAACAGCGACATATAATACCGTTATATAGAAAACACAAACGGCTATCACGGCTACAAGGAAAACGTAGAATTGCCGCAAGCCAAACAAGGATTTTAAATTACAAGCATTTGTCGCATGCAAAGTGGGGAAGCAAGTCAAGGCGCAATGGAAAACAGAAACCACTTAAAGGACTATAAAGGCGAGAAATCCTGAGAAGCAAAACAGCACGGAGTGTAGGCAGTGTGCAGCATGCAACGTGCGACATATAAGCCGTAAAGGCGACAAATTCGTGTGCGACGTGCCTCGAGCTTGTTAGCCAGCAAGCAAGTGCGTGTGTGTGTGCGTTTACGCCGCTCTGGCCGCACAACTATGATGCAATTATTACGCAAGCAAAATACAAACAAACAATCAGCGAATGTGCAACGTGAGAGGTTGTGTGCACGTTGGTGTTAACATGTGACTGGCAGGCCCACGCTCAGCACAATGTTAAAGTGTGTGTGAAGCCGTCAACTGCAGCACCGACACCTGAATGACTCATGATTGGGACTCCTTCTGGAAAATTGGTGGTTGATTTTCCGCATTCACGAACGCTGCCGGCGTTGCCGTCTGCGTCGCAGTCTCTGCTGTCTTCGCTGCTGTCACTTTATTACAAAGCGTTGAGTAACCTTCAGCGTCGTTGAAGTTGCAAGGGCCAGGTTGAAGTGCCTGCCGGCTGAGCTGTTGTTGTGTTTGGCTGCAGTCAAGTGCCGCAGAGGGCTGCAAATACCCGAGGAATACAAAGAGTCACCCCTGTTTCGAGGAACTACCGTCTGCCGGCTGACTGCAGAGACTGCAAAATGAGTTTTAATAAACGAGTATAAACAACAAAGGCTACCCTGTAGGAAAATTAAACGTTGGTTTATTTGAACGCCTTTATTTTAAATGATACTATGGACCTGCCAATGACTTGTAATCTAAGTGATATCAGTTTTGTGTCAGTTAAAGGTGAAGTTTTAAAAAAAATTATAAGGGTTGCCAGATGTGTTGAATCGGAAAAGAGTATTTACTTATGGACATACACATTTTATAAAAATTTTGAATAAAGTTATCAAAAACCTGATATTTTAAAAAGCATATTACAAAAATATGTTTACAGAGTTGCCACCTGATTTTAAAAAGTTATTAGTTTAGCATTTAAAATAAAGTATAATCATCAAATTTTTAATATTATTAAAGTTTTCAGTTTAATTAGGAACTATTATGGAGTTGCCACCTACACATGTATGTGTATTTAACTAGAACTTAAAAAATTTAAATATTGATTAAGGATAAAATATTTGTTTTCTGGGCTTAGAAAAAAACTTTCGTAAGTTTTGGAATGAAAATAAATTTTACAAAAATTAAGGGTTGCCACCTTATTGCCATTTAAAAAAATTCATTAATGTTTATGAATTTTTAACGTGCTATTTAGACAAAATATATAAGAATAAAATGTAATTAAAGCGTTGCCACCTGTTTCGAAATATAAATATATGTTTTATTTGCACATAGCTCACCTAAGTAGCACTGTAGTTAAGGATGCAATTTAACGGTTAAATCATGGTAATAATCAGTTAATCACTATTACAAAAAACATTAACTTTTTCAAATTTATTAAATTTTTAAATCTTTATATATATAAATTTTCTGACCGTGTGTTTGCATTTGAACTGCTCCTAAACGGATGGACTGATTTTGATGAAATTTTGGGTGTATGTTCAAGGAGATTCGAGAATGGTTTAGATTTACAATTTGGTCCCCTGGAAAATGTTATTTTAAATTAATTTTTATTTGTAATTAATTGCTAATTTTAAAGGTTTGACCGATGGATGGCGCTACCATCGCAGTATCCAATATTCAAACCTTAAATTGGCGTAAACGTGCATTAAACAAAACGATGCCAAAGTAAAAGGCGACATCTGTAGATCAAGTTTTCATATTGTGGACAGAGTTGTTCGTTCTTAAGTAATAAATTGGGTCATTCAATACATCTATGGGTAGCTATAATATTTTTTTCATTCCTGCTAACTATTGGAGGGGGTATCTTGACAGGCAATTTACAATTGCAAAAGGTCTGGCATAAAAAATAGTGGCATAACTGAAGTGTTGATGAAAAGGTCTATTAAAATTTGAGATATACAGAAATCTTTTCGAAGCATTGCACAGAGCAATGCAATATTTAAACGGGAACGATGAATACATATATGCGTACAATTTTAAACTGATCCTTCCTGAAAAATATTAAAATTGCTAAATATTAGGAATGGTAGAGTAGAACTGCAATCAAACACACAATGCAATGAATTAAATCTGGCTCATTTATCATTCGATGAATAATATACCACGGGCATCCCAAAAGACTGATGCCATAACCTTGCCAGCCGATTTTTTTGTCTTTTCACGCTTGAGAACCGTTTCTTAATATGCAGTCCACTAGGCTGACAATCGATTGGACTCGATTGATTTCACTGATGCACAGCACAAATTCAATAGTATTTTACCCCAAAAACCAATTCTTTCTTAACGCACGAAATTCTTTATGATTCATTTATTTGTAAACTAACACAAGTTGCTTCAGCAAAAATGCGATTATTCCTTAAATAATATTTATAATCTAACTAATAGAAATCATATAGATGGTATTAGTAGTACTACCTATGTAACAGCCACAGTAAAACTTGGGCGGGTCCTCTAGTAAATTATATAATCAAAGTTATGACGAATTAAGTTTTCAAAGTTTCACTTAAACCGAAATTGTTGGCATAACAGAAGCTGCCATATTAGCTTCGGTTTTTACCAGCAAATTAGTTAACCTTCTAGTGGATAGCCAAGCGGCAATCAAGGCTATACTAAGTCCCACTGCATTAGGTTAAGGAAGGAGACATTAACTAGACTCTTAGTAGGTACATCGGTAAATATCATCGAACTAAAAGCAGACGAGTTGGCCCGGTCCTGGAAAGCCATAAACAGAACTTCTCTAAGCTGCTTGGATCACTCAATTTGGGTTGTTTGAAGCAATGGACGCTGGTGGAAAACTTCAGGTCTTGGAACACTAAAAAAATATAAAGTATTTTACCAAATCTACTGACTTGCTGAATTAGGCTTAAGGGGTTACCACTGCGGAGCTCAATGGGTCTATTCATAGCCATATTCTTAATAAAGATCTAGAGTTTCAAGTAAGATCGTTGAGTCTAGCTCAAGCTAGTTAGTAGCGATATCATTCGAGATACGAAATAACTTTTGATTTAAAATCATCGAATTAGCATTGAAGGGTTATAAGGATCTCTCGGAATATCTCTGGGATCGAAAGAATTAATTATACATATATGATCGAAAATCCTTAAAATTAATTCTAGTACTACTATCTCGAGACTTACAGCATAATTTCATTGTCGGCGTATTCACTAAAAGAGATTGGTAAAGTCCATAGCACCTTCCTAAATTTCGTTTTTTTTACTACTTAAGAACACTGCCAACAACCACTGTATATTGAGAAAATCATAAGCAATGCTCAGCTAGAAAAAACACCCTCAAGCGTTAACGTTCAGCTGCCGGCGCAGAGTTTCACTCACTTCCATCCCCGCTGGAACTGGTTTGTCTGACGTCGTCGCTGCTGCTGCCAGTGTCAATAATCAAATAAATGTTTGCCTTGAATTTGCTAAGGACTTTTAACAACAACGACTAGAAAGTTGTTCACATAACAGGATGTGTGCACCAAAAGAGGAGCTCCAAGGCAGCTTATAACGGGTGATTTTTTTGAGGTTAGGATTTTCATGCATTAGTATTTGACAGATCACGTGGGATTTCAGACATGGTGTCAAAGAGAAAGATGCTCAGTATGCTTTGACATTTCATCATGAATAGACTTACTAACGAGCAACGCTTGCAAATCATTGAATTTTATTACCAAAATCAGTGTTCGGTTCGAAATGTGTTTTATCGACAAATTTTGTTCAGCGATGAGGCTCATTTCTGGTTGAATGGCTACGTAAATAAGCAAAATTTCCGCATTTGGGGTGAAGAGCAACCAGAAGCCGTTTAAGAACTGCCCATGCATCCCGAAAAATGCACTGTTTGGTGTGGTTTGTACGCTGGTGGAATCATTGGACCGTATTTTTTCAAAGATGCTGTTGGACGCAACGTTACGGTGAATGGCGATCGCTATCGTTCGATGCTAACAAACTTTTTGTTGCCAAAAATGGAAGAACTGAACTTGGTTGACATGTGGTTTCAACAAGATGGCGCTACATGCCACACAGCTCGCGATTCTATGGCCATTTTGAGGGAAAACTTCGGACAACAATTCATCTCAAGAAATGGACCCGTAAGTTGGCCACCAAGATCATGCGATTTAACGCCTTTAGACTATTTTTTGTGGGGCTACGTCAAGTCTAAAGTCTACAGAAATAAGCCAGCAACTATTCCAGCTTTGGAAGACAACATTTCCGAAGAAATTCGGGCTATTCCGGCCGAAATGCTCGAAAAAGTTGCCCAAAATTGGACTTTCCGAATGGACCACCTAAGACGCAGCCGCGGTCAACATTTAAATGAAATTATCTTCAAAAAGTAAATGTCATGAACCAATCTAACGTTTCAAATAAAGAACCGATGAGATTTTGCAAATTTTATGCGTTTTTTTTTTAAAAAAAGTTATCAAGCTCTTAAAAAATCACCCTTTATATACATTTGCATACTTATCCTTAATCATAGTCACACAGCAGCGATTGACACATTTACACAAACATGCATACATTTTACAAATATTTATAAGCGCATGTGTGTGTTAGCTGCTGCTACTTGCTCTTCAAAGAGCTAAGCGTTAGTAGTAATGTTTTTTGCTGCTCGTCCTAATCCTTGCATGTTTTGCCATTCTTTACTCAGCATATTCGGTTCTTTATACTGCACTTTGCACTCTTCGCTTTTCGATTTATCATCTGCTCTTTACCGCTACACATGCTGGAACATTGTTAATGCATTTGCCGGACCCTTATGACTTATGCTCGCATGAGGTTTGTGCGGCCACCACCGCCTTCTCGGCCACCCCCTGCTCGGGCGCAAACAATGCAGCAAACACACTATTGCGTGTGTGTGTGTGTGCTTTGTAGATTAGAAATTGCAGTCAAACAAATGTTTACATTTCGCTTTTGTTGTTGTTCCATTTCCAGCAGACATCTGCAGTGTCGTGTGTCTGGACCATCTGGCGCCTAATTATAATACGACCAGGATATGCATTGCCGCTTCTACTTCTGCTTCGACTTCTGCACTGGCTTCATGAGGATATGTGTAAGTAAGACTTGCTTACAGAGTTTTTCTTTCCAGCGCGTGCTCGGAGTTTTATAAATGCTCGCGGCGGATATGTTTGTAATTTGAAATTTATTAGGTGCGTGTGCGCAGTTGGCCATTGTGTATTATGTGTTCATACATATGTTTGTATGTATATGTATAATTGCACTTAACCTTTGGGTTAAAGTAGTTCAATGTACGATTTTGTGTTTATTTATTGCACCACTTTCATATTTCATGCGCTTGTGGGTTAATTGCAATAAATGTTAATTCCTGCTTTCGAAATATTTACGCTTGTAAATGGATTTTTATGTACGCAATGCGCTTATGGTACTTAGCTACATTAAAATAACGGTAATATTTGCTTTTTGCTTTTATGGTCAAATTATAAATGTATACGAGTACGGGTATATTTAATTCGCTTTGATCCTCCGAAAAGGACTTGCACACCGATTACCATCCGGTTAAAGATTACACAACATTTTGGAATTTTACTGTCTCTATAATTTTAAATTCGAAAGTATAGGTTTTGTATATTATTTCTTATACAATTTCAATAATTTTTCGTAATAAAGGAAGAAATATTTAAAGGGTACATATATCCACTTGTGAATTTCAATAAATTGAATATTTTTGCCTATATAGTGTGATTAAATAAGCGCTTCTTCAAATAAAGCAAAAACGGTATGGGATATTAATGGAATATTCTTGATTCCTGTGAAAGTAAATTCGATGTCATTATGTATGGAAGTCGCTTTCTTTTGCATGGCCACTAAGGGTACCCTTGCAGTACGCAGACGCTGAATGCAATTTTCGACGGTTTTCAAGCACAAATCGGCCGATACTGCTGCAATTTCACGCAAGATATTCATACGAAGTTCACCAATTGTCACTGGCTTATTGACATAGATCCACCGGAAATAGTCTAACGGCGTCAAATCGCACGACCGAGACGACCAATTGACTGAGCCATTTCGGTAGATTACACGTTCATCAAACTTGGTTTCCAATAAATCGAATCTGACATTGGTGTGCGGCTTATGGCGCCGTCTTGCTGGAACCACATATTCTCCAAGTTCATATCATTCAATACGGACCAAAAATATTTGGCTAATATATAAAATATTCATTGAGCGGCAGAAATTCTCATTCACAGTAACGTGGCGGTCTTCATTATCCTAGAAGAAGTACGGCCTAATCAATAACGCATATTTTGCTTATTGACGAAGCCATCCAGCTAAAAATGAGTCTCATCGCTGAAGATGATTTTTCGATGAAAATCCGGAACATTTTCAAGTTGTTGTTCTGCTCAATTCACGAACATACGACGACTCTGGTGATCAAGTGGCTTCAGTTATTGCGTCAGTTTGATCTTGTGATAATTGAATTCATGTACAAATATTTTCCTGTACTATATTTAAATTTATACGATTTTTCAAATAATTTGCACGGCATAAACGACAGAAAAGAACTCTAATGTTCTTTTGAACAATTGAAGATTCCCATCGAGAGAGATAGGGAGAAAAAGGGAGAAGCACAGATATATTGTATGTTAAAACAGTCAGCATTATGTCACATATATGACCAGTCGAAGCAAGAAACGAGAAAAACTCGGCAGTTAGAAAGTCTTTAGGATGAAAATCAGAACTTTAATATGTATATTTAATTCCAGCAGTAAATTAAGTTTTCTTTCCCATGAATAAAAAAATATTCTAATTAAACATTTACTTCAATTATACAGAAATATAATAGTCTTCCTCTAAAAGTTGAACTATACTTATACTAAATACGTAGTGTTCTTAGTTTTTATAAAAATTCGTGCGTATTTCCGATCCATTTCTAAACACAAATGGCCATTAACCTTTACCATTAAATTCAAAGAAGGCTGCAGACATCGTAAAACTCTTTAAAATTGTCTTAATTATAGTATATATGAATGTATGTAATATGCAACTTTGTACTTACATATGTATATATAGTACATACAATATCCACTCGTTGCCACAAATAGTTGTGGCTAAGCAAGACTTAATGCGGATTAGCCGCATTCCAGGCTATCGAAACTGAAGAAATTACAATAAACCAGAAAAGGCAGTAAATTGAAATGGAAGCAAATGAAAATAGACACATTAGGAGCTGCAATCGTTAATTGAAGCTGGTGAGCGCCATATCATCAGTAGGTCGGAATTAAAATGTTGGATTAAAACGCCATCTTAGAATGCGTTAAATTAGCTCAGACTGTTTATCGACTGACTCTAAGAGAAACATGTAAAATAATATAGTATAAACGAGGAAAGAGTTTGGAGTGTGGCGAATCGAACAATCACATAGATTGACATAATAAAATGTAGCATAGTTAGCGATTATGCCAATTTAATGAGGTGTTTGCTGCACTCTTGTAAATTGAATTTAAGTGCATAATTTTGTTGTTACTTCACATCTACTTTTTCTTCTAATAAACTTGTATGAACAGCATACGAAGTCGGAAATATCAAACAGATCACTGCTATAATTAAATCCATTAAATGAGTATTGAATTTCCGTTTGTACAATAACCGATTGCATGCTCTACATTTTCTTTTACTATATAGCTATTTTACTGAGTACATTCGCATTTTCCTGTTTATTTCTCTGGCTATAAGTTGTCACAATATTCCGTCGCCACACAAAATAAACACACACGACACAAAGTGAGCGCTAAGGTTAAGTGGTTCGCGTTGGCATGTTGCTGATAGCTTGATGGACTTAATTGAATTTTTTATGCAGCAAATAGTTGAAATATAGTGCTAGAGAGCAGTTTGCTGCTCTTTTAAGCGTAATTTTTGATAGGACAGCTTTAATTGACCAGCTGCATGAAAAATCAATTAGAAATAGCAATGACAAACAATTTCTAACTGTCGCCCAATATCTGAAAAGGAAAGATTTTGTAGCAATTTTAAATATTTACTTTAGATACCATATTATACTACTGTGATCAATTTGAATGGGGAATTTTGTCCATTTCATCTCTTTCAAAGTAACTTGACACTTTTGTTAACGAATTTTTTAGTCATCATAGCACTTGGTAAAATCCTCCGTCGTGATGATCATCAGAGTCTTCTTCGATTCACCTTTTATAACCTCAATTGAGTTAAAACGGTTTCCTCGAAGTGGTCATGTGAATTTTCTGAATAGCCAGAAGTCACACAGGACCAAATAAGGAGAATACGGTAGTTGCGAAACGATATTTGTTGAAAATATGCATTATCCCTTCTTTGTTCAATAAATTCAGACTTAGTAAAAATCGGAGAAATCATTTTTAGAGCCTCACAGAACGACGCGTATATCAAATACTAAGGAATATTATGACGTAAAATTCAACATAGATATCACTAACAGTACTAACAACTTACAAAAAAACCTTTAACGATTCGAAAAACATGGCAAGTATAAAATAAAAATTCAAATTTAATCACAATAGTTTATATCAAATACCTAATATCACAAAGTTTTCTACTGAACCATACTTTAATAAGGATATCTGCAGAAATTGTAGGTAAATATGTTTTGAAAACGTAAAATTCGGTATATTCGCAAGCAATGTTTATCTACTCAACATGACTTCCAATTTCTGCAAATATCCTAATAAAATGGACTAAAAATATGAAAATTACTTTAATAATTTCTTTAACAAAAACATTTTCTAAAAATTACTTCATACGAACACTCAATGCTTTCTACATTTTACATAGCTGGAAGGTGCTTGGCTGCGAAGTCTGCTATTAGACTTAAAGAGGAACCCCAGACAGGGACGTATGGAAAATCTTCATCGCTTCGATTGTATTTCCCACAATCTAGAAGACTATATCGCAGAACCTTCCCTGGCGGTTTCTTCTTAGCTCACACACCTGCGAGGGACTTGTGGCTCTGTGGAGATGGTCTGATCGGACACTGTCGCTTACACGTGGTGCGTAAAAATTAACAAAACTTAAATATAGTAATATCTTTCAAGTTCACATACCTCAAAATCCAGTAACTTAAGGAAGTAAAAATAAAAGTATATAGCTCTTTAAAAACTAAGAAAAAAATATTCTCAACTTTAAAACGTTAGGTTGATTAGTCTGGTTGGCCTGGTAGCTGATGCATGGACCAGTTGTAGTCTTTTTCGATATCAGATGGAGTTCGGTTACTAAGTCCACGAGAAATAGTCATCTTTTGGGATGCCTGCGCTTGACGCGAATTTCAATGGCCTCACTATCGATATCTCTTTCAGTGTATCATACTGTTGGGACCCCAGTTGCTTACAGCGTAGTTCGTCAATGCGGGACAAATGCACAAGAGATGTTCCATTGTTTCCCGGGTGACTTGTTCTAGACAATTTCTGCAGTCTTTTCGATCTGTCAGCTCCATTCAGCTACAGTTTATTCTATCGAGTGACAATAGGAATTTAGGCTACTACCGATCTACCGTTTTGCACATGACTTTTGGTGGTTTGCATCTAGATAGTTCATTCCATTGGGTTATGACTTTAAAATTAAAAAATATTTCATTTTTAATATTGTATTAATACTTAGTTTTCGCTTATTTTCAGAAAGAAAATAATTTTATTTTTTGTCGAAACCTTTTTTTAAATAAACTTGAGTATATTTCATGAGTGAAATAAATTCAAAAAGCCAAATAAGCCACCAACGGAGCATTTTCAGTTTTGGAAGCACTACTTACCATCTCCACATAGAATTACAAAATTAAGTCCTTTCTAATAACGGAAAGTACACACTCTCTTTTCAAAGTCACAGTGTTGCTTTATTTGCACGGCAATAGAACCACTTATGGTCAAAGATTTTACGTTAAGTCATTCCGTTTTGCTTTTGGTGATGCAATAATAAAATAAGATTTGTTATCCAGTCTTCAAGCCACGCTTTTGGTTCTCACACTTTGTTGTTGTTATTGCTCATATATTATGCTTTTATGTTTTGATGCTTGGGTTTCTTAAAAACACACACGCAAAGCACAAACAAAACAGAAAGGCTTATAGAGCAAACAAAACTTGAAAAAAACAACAAAAAACACACGCGAAATACGGCGACAAAAAGATCAAAAGCTAACGCCACATACACATAGGCGTCTGCAGAACGGGGCTTATACACATATGTATGTACACATGGTCAAAGAAGTCGCACAAAGGCAGCAAAAGCTGGCGTGAATTCTTCGCAGACAACAAAGTCAAAGACAATAAAGCCAGCGCTTCTGTTGACGACGCGGGCGGCGCAAAAACTGCGAGACGCTAAGATACACACATACACACACACACGCAAATGCCAAAAGCCTTTGACTTTTTTTTGTCATTTTGGTTTTGTGGTAAATTTGTTGTTGCATGTGTGTGGCTTTGTTTATTATTTTTTTGCACGAGTGTTGCTGTCGAAAAACCGGTAAGCCTAAAAGCCAACTTGCCACACTACTGTTTGGACACGCTATTGCACTGTCTGCCTTTTGAGTTGATTTCGTATGTCTCTTACGCTTTTTGTTTCTCTTTTATTTTGCTTCACAATCACTATTGTATAATAATACAGTTGTGAAGTTATTTGCGAACTCCTTAAAGTTTGATATTCGTAATTTTGTTATTTTCTTTCGTTAAAATTCACGTTTCAGCCACAAATCTATCCGCCACATAACCAACCGTGAGGAAAAGTCAACCAAAACTGAATTTCATTCAACAATTGGTGTTGGTGAGCGCCGCAATGCTGCTGCCGTGTGGCCAGCAGCGTAAAAGCAAAAACCAAAGCCAACTTCGTTAATGCTCAAAGCATAACAGCGCCGACGACATCATTGTTAGAATCTGCTGTTCGTTAACTGCTATGTGGTTAACAGTGAAATAGCATTAACATACTTTTTTAACAGTAAGTTGAACATTAACTTTTTAAGAGTGAATTATAAATTAACATAATTTTCAATTTTAGTTAACATAGCTGAACTTAACACTTTCGCAGTGAATCAGACTGTCATGCTAACATAGTTATTAGCAGCGTATTGACAGCAACATGTTGCTGAGACCAGCAAATGTTTAGCAGTTGACTGTTTGTAAATAAATCGGACAAACACTGTTGGAATTGTAGAAACTGAGCATTTAATATGAAATTCAGGAGGTGAAGTCTGAGTGGGTAGAAATTGAATATTTAATATATTTCATAGATTTGGTTTAAAATTAAACATAAGGCGAAGTTATTCATTTGTTTCAGCAATATTATCTGTCTACTTTTCACATTAAAAATTATATTATATTACAATTTTCAAGACAAATGAAAACAAATAATTTTTAAAAATTTTGGGATATTTTTTCTTTATTGGTTTCTAGTTTCTAAAGAAGTATTAAATTTTTGTCGTTTTTTATTCTGAAGCCACCTCTACTTGCCACCAACATTCACACGAGATATCTTTAACCATATTGTTACTGGTTGAGTGGCTTAGAGCAAAGAAATGTTATTTAAATTTTTTAAGTACCACCCTAATGTGCATACATACAAGTGCATGCATGTAATTTACGCAAGTAAAGCCTTTTCAAAGTTTTTCTGCGTAACGCTGGAAATTGTGCGAGCTACACAAGTTCCTTGGTGGATACGCGCTTACACATGTACGGGCAGATATACAAATATAAATGCGTAATTCATACCACCTTATCTAAACTTTCGCATTCGTGCCTAAGTGGCTGAATAAGCGGATGTTAGACAGTTTTTAATGAGGATGAACTGGAAAAAGAATTTTCGGAAAAAGCGGAAAACTTTTGTGCACATACTTGATTACACATACGTATGTATATACTATATATGAATATAATAAAATAATATATAATATACATTAGGGTGTGTCACTTTTAGGCAACTTTTTTTTCAAACAGGCTATAGTCTTTCATTTTATTTTGAATAAAATTTTAATTTTTTTGTAAAAATGTTTGCAAAAAGTTGAATTTTCAGTTTTTTCCTTCGGTCAAATTCTCAGTTAAGGTTTTAACTAAGCCACATATTTTTTCCACTTTGAATGATCCTGTATGGAGTTATCTTCATAACGCTGGCGCAACCTTTTTCCGAGGGGTCACCGGAAATGGTGTCGAAATGGCCGAGCTTAAAATATTTTTTGCAAAAATTTTAGAATTTTTTTGTTAATAATGTATGTATATTTATAACAATTAAAATTCTAATAAAATATTTAATATTTTCTGATATAATTTTTAATTTTTTATTTGAGAAAATATTTTTGAAAAAGGCTGTTTTTTATCCTAGGAAACCCATGTAACTTGTTAATATTGATATCAAGGCTCAAACTTTGTCAGGGTTGTGTTTTCGTCATATTGAAAAAAAAACATATTTTTGTGCTACCCTAATATGCTTATATGTAAATAAATAAGTACACTTGCTTGAGAAATTTTTTTAAGTGTTTCACTTATATAATTTGTAAAGATCTCTTACTCTCTTTTGTTTTCATTTTCTATTCCTCGCTTATGGGTTAGGTGGCAAGAACCAATCATCAAACAAAATGTGGGCAGAATGTCAACACTAGAAATCCCTGTGAAGCACAGCATGTACTTTCTTATGACAAAATTATTTAATCCTTAGTCGCTTCCATAAATTGAAGGCATTTTCAATTAAAAATTCTTGCAGTAAATACTTGGGAGCAGCTTGCAACAATATGCCGCAGCCGGAAATTGCAAACGCTGGCAACTGTTACATAAGGAAATCGAGCGTGGTTTACACATCAATAACTTCCATTTACAACCAACACACACCAACAATCCATATAGTTCCATATTATGTAAGCACATGTGTGTGTGTGTGTCATTGCAGGCAAGATGTTGCATAGTTCATGCGGTTTACTGCATGAATATTCAATATTTAACATAATAGGGACACATGCAGTCGCACAACAACAACACATACACAGCAGCGAAATGACATAGGCCAGCGTGGCCACTAACCAAAACATAAGCAAAATTTAAATGGGATTTCGAGACACAATAAAAGCCACATAACAATAGCTCAGTTAGCAACTAAATTAAAAGCGAAATGGAATTAAACCGGTAACCGCTGGAGGTCTAAAAATATTTCACTCATTTTTTGTCTTGCACTCGAATCCTCTTAATTGACTCTGGCTCTCTGGAGGCCATTTATAGCTCACTATTTCATTCCTAAGTTATTATCTGCATGCCTCAAGCGGTGGCAATTTGATTATTTAAAACTCCCGCAGAATTTACGCGCGACACCCACGCCCGCACACACATTCATATGTAATATAACGGGCGCTCTGCCTCGAAAAGCTCATACACCCACGCATGAGAAATGGCAGGAAACACATGAAGCCCGCCCGAATGGTGACAGTAGAAATTTGCCTAACAAATTCAATTTGCAACGAAACCATAGTGGTGTCGCGTATGGAATTTCCTCACACACACACACACACCAGCGTTGCCGAACGGCGGCTCATAAATATTCATTGGCGCGCATTGCCGCAAAAAAAGAAATTGCGTTGAAGTGAAGGAAAGCCAATATAGGACGCTGCAACGCGAACTTTAATATCTGCCGCGGGCGCAGGTGAAAGCGCGCAACAGATGTTAACGGGATTTAAATTCAGTGTGGATGCCAAAAATGGTCGTCATAAAATACGAATATTTGTTTATATCATGAACGGTGTAAGTCGGTGTATAGGAAAGTTTGGCGGGAGACAGAGCGTCATATATCCGAATATACGTTTACGAGTGTGCAAACAGTCGGTTTTGTAATTAAAGCAAATTTTGTTGTGAAAGCCGTTTAAGGCATCGATTTTATATAGCAAATGTTTAGCCACAAATTGCCACTCTATATTTCGTCCTTAAGTAACAGAGGTGCACATTTCCAAAACATATGTGGAAAACTTTCGCAATCATGAGATGATATACTTTGTAGTGAGTGAGTGAATAATTGTAGAGAAGTCAAAAAGTCGGAATATCAAGCCTTCGCATTCATATATTTTTCTCAATTCACGATTTATAATACATATGTATATCAGACAATCAAAAAACCGAGAGTGAATATTCATTAGTTATTACGCAGTCTAAGGAAGGTTCTTGGAGGAACTGAGAATTATTAAAAGGATCATGCAATTATCTCTAGCCTGATTAGAGATAATCAAAGCATTATAATAAAATTTTAAAAATAAAGTTTTCTCAAAGCTTTTAGTCTTGAACGATTCGACAGTGCTGGCTGTGATGAGTAAAGCTCTTTTACCACAAAATTAAAGCTGAAAAGATAAAAATAATAACGAAGTTGTGAAGTATAAGGGAGTGCTCGAGTGTCTCTTTGCCTAATGGCAGGTTGTTGAAACAGATTGATATTCTACTACTCTTGATTATATCATTCTATTACATTTATACTACTTGTTTGTTCGATTCGTCATTTTTCAGAATTTTGCGCATTCAAGAGAAAGCTTCTTTCTAGGTCTTTTTTCCTAGGAAGTTTTTTTTCAGGTTTTACTGGCCAAATAAGGGTGTTAAAATGTTTGGAGGAAAAAACATAAAATATCGTTCAATATCAAAGAATTTGCTTTAGAAATAAAATATGTCTATAATAAGCTTCATTGCTTCATTGATTCATATTAAAGTATAACAAAATGATGATATTGACAGGGTATATTAAGTTTGCTACGAAGTTTGTAAAACACTGAAGGACACGTCCTCTAAAGTATTAATAAATGAAAAGTATACGCAAGTATACGTAAATGATCATCGAAAAGAACTGAATCTATTTAGACATGACATTCTATGTATATAGATATATAAAAACTAGTCCCTTATTTTTTGAGATATTGATCTGGAATTTGGCATACGTCTTATTTCTTCCCAAAAAGCTGCTAATTTGTTGTAACCACTGATATCGGACCAGTATAGCGTATAGCTGTCTCACAACCTGATTGATAAAACTCAAGTCATTGTATCGAGAACACTCTCATTTGAGGAAATAAGACTTTTTATTTAAATACGCTTATACGCTTGTCTTTCTGATTTTAACGATAAGTGAAATTATTCAACAAAGAAGTTTCCTTAAATTTTATGTGCGAAATCAAATGTCAAACTGATGCCGAAATGTTCAGAATGTTAGAAAAGTTTTTCGGTGGTAATTGTTTGTGGCGAGCAAGTGTTTTTCATTGATGCAAATTATTCAAAGGGTGTCGAGAACGCGTTGACGACGAACCATGTCTAGGAAGACCATCGACATCAACAGATGATCAACACCGCAATAAAATAAAGAAAATGGTATTTGAGAATAGACGATTAACAGTCAGATATCTTACTGGTGGAAAACAAGATTGATTCCAAAATCACTCAATTTTTTGGAAGAACAGCATCACGTTAAAGTCTATGAAACAATACTTACCGGCTACAAGAATGTCGTAGCTTACGACCCGAAAACAGACTATCAGTCGGACGAATATCGTGGCCAGGGTGAGCCAAAGCCGAAAAAACACCTTAAAGCAAATAAAAAATTAAGGCTATGTTGACAGTTTTTTTGATTATCGAGGTGTTATGCACTCCATTTTCGCCAAATTTTCAACGAATATCGTGCTGCAACCACCATATTAGCCTGATTTAGTTCCGTGCGACTTCTGGCGATTCAGTAAAATCCAACGATTTCTCTGGGAAAGGCGTCTCGAGTCAATTGAAAACATTAAACGTGAATCGCTACGCGCATTGAAGATTTTTCCGGAAATTGACTTTAACAACTGTTTCGACGATTGGAAAAAAGTTGACATAAATGTATTGGGGCCAAGGGGGATTACTTGTAGAGGGACGACATAGACTTTGAAATAACTTAAAAATTTTAAAATTATTAACAAAGTCTTACTATTTTTTGTGTAAATCTGCATATTCACATTACAATCTGCGAACGTATGTATGTACGTATGTATTATTCAGATTGGATCACTATAGCATATATAGATTTATGAAAATATGTTTTTTTTTGGTTTATGCCAAAAGTAAAGCACCTGTGAATTGAATTATAGCTGCGATGCAACCAAAGATAATTTCTTTTCCTGGTTTCCTTTAATGTTAGCATTCTTCGATTTGAGTAAATTGCTGTTAAACAACATTTCAACAACTGCAGCCACGGCAACGACTGTTAATAAGACGCTACCATTCGTTAACAGCTATGCTATGTACACATAACGGTGGTAGTTTTCGTCTTAGTGGACGACGACGCCGCTGCCGCCAACGTAACGTCGGTTCTGCGCTGCGCTATGCTCACCAACGCTCAAATCGGTGAATGAGTTTCAGTTTTGGTTGACTGCTCGTGGTGTTCGGACGTGTTTCGGAAAAGTACAGTGCAACGGCGTGCTCTGTGAACTAAACACAGCAACACACTCCATAAAAGGGAGTATTTATAGTGAGGGTGCAACCCTAAAAAGGGGAGGAAGTGCGACATAGTGAAGCAAAACAAAATACATAAGAGTATGTGTAATATATACGTACATATAATATATATGTAAGTGTGTGTGAATAGCATACATGTAGCAGCAATAATAATGAAAGCGGTTAGTGCAAGAAAATAAACACATACACACTTAAGTGCTAAAAGTCGACTGCAATCAGCGTATGTGCAACAACATATAACAATAACAACAACAACTGCCAAACGACGTTAGTGTGGCAAAGTGGCAAGTTGGCCTTTTCGTCTTACCGGTTTTTTGACATCAGCGCGCAAGCAAGCAAACCACTACACACACACACACTCGCAGTTATCCGTGTGTTTATGTGTCTGTGTATATGTATGTGTGTATAAGTCGTAGCACCGCTTGTTTGGCAAATATTTGTGTGTGAATTGTGCGTCTAAACGCGTTTGCGACGCAGACAGCGCTGCCAGCAGCAGACGCTAACGCTATTATCGCTGACTTTGCGGTCGTCGTTGCTATTGAGCTGAGCATTTTCGAATTATTTCGTTGCGAGACGTTCGCTGTGACCACACATACACACATGCACGCGTATGTGTGTGCTATGCGAGTGTTTGTGTTGGCGTGCTGGCGAATGTAACTTCGGTTTCAAGTTGGCTTTTTGATCTTTGTGGGCCGACTCGAGTGTGTCAGGCTGTCGGTGTTGATTTTTGTGTTTGGTTTTTGAATTATTTTCTACTCGTAAAATTTGTGCGCCGTGTGTGAATTGAAGAAAATTCAAAACTCCAAATATATTAGTGCACACAAACACATACAAATTCATAGATATGTGTGCTTAGTAGCATAACAACAACAAAAAGTCAAAATAAACAAACAAGAAGTGGCCAAAAAGTGAGAAAATAAAATATTAAAAAATAAAAGAAATATTAAATGACAGCTCAAACAGTTAAGTTTGGCTTCGAATACAGTTGTGCAATTCATGAGATTATCTGCGAGTGCTTGTGCTGACCATTCGGCGTGGAGTTATACAAACATATACGAGTATGCTTGGATATGTGTATTACTGAGCAGCTTAATATACACACATATTTGAATAAAGTATGTAAGATTTATATAAAAAATAATAATAATAATAATAATAATAATTCAAATTAGATGTTTATATTTTATATAAAATAATTACATACATATGCATATATGCCAGATATTGTGAATTTCACTGTAAACCACAAGTGGAAGTTAAAAAAAATATTTTATTAAACTACAAAAAAAATATTATTAAAGCAAAAAAATATTTTTAAACTAAACACTATTAAAAAAATATATATATTTGAAAAATTTTGCCACTTTTCATGCAACTAAAAAAATATAAAAAATCATTATAATTAAAATATGAATTTTTGGTGAAACTTGCCAATTACTTTTGTGTGTATTTGTAAGCGCTGCAATTCGCTTGGTAACAACTGCACTTTGACACACATCTTTCAACTGCAAACGCCACGAAATTCAAATGATAGTAAGTTGTAAACACTTGAGCGTAAAAAAGTGGCACAATACCAACATAAGCTGCCAATATACCGTTACGTATACATGCTTAAATAGAGAAATGCGAAAATATGTCTATTTAAATGAGCAGAAATTGTGCAAAAAAATTTCGCTGTAAATGAAGTGAGCGCCAATAGTTCAAAAGATCAGCTTTATTGCTTATCTCTATGTAAGACACTAATTATGTACATAGCTACTTCTGGAAGGAACTTGAATTTTTTTGTTTCGAATATGTATATATGTATGTCAATAGAAGAAATATATTAGTTTAGAGAAACAAGAAAAAACATTAACATTGGCAGTACAGAAGCTATAACCCTCTTCTGCTTCAAAAAGTATAAAAAATATTTTGATTTTGTTTTAGCTGTTTGTATGGCAACTATATGCTTTAATAACTGCATCTGAACAATACGTTTGGAGCATGTAGCACTAGCTTTTATAACAATCCTTACCAAGTTTCATAAAGATATCTTATCAACTAAAAAAGTTTTCCATACAAGAACTTGATTTTTGACGTTTAGTTCCTATGGCAGCTATATGCTAAAATAGCCCGATCCGACAAATTTATTCGGAGATTCTAACGTTGTCTTAAGCAATAATCCATGTAAAATTTCGTGAAAATATATTTTCAAACAAAAAAGTTTTCCATACAAAGGCTTCATTGTGATCGATCTATTTATATGACAGCTATATGCTATACAGGTCCGATCTGAACAATTTATTCGTAGATTATACGGTTGGTTTAAATAATAATATGTGCAAAATTTCTTTAAAATATATTGACAAATAAAAAACGTTCCATTCAAGTACTTGATTTTGAGCATTCAGCTTGTATGAAAACTGTATCCTTAGGGGTACGATATCGGCGTTTTCAGTGAAAAAGCAACTACTTAGAAAGAAAAGAACATGTACAAAACTCCAGACTGATATGTCAAAAATTCAGTGGCCCTATAAACTAGTGTATTTTAGATATGCAATTTAAAGGATCTCCGACTTTTCCTGCTGGATCTTATAAACTTCGTGGACAATTTAATATGCCGGGGTATAAAATGCAAGAAGGAATGGGTAGACAAGTCTACCAGTTTAAATAACACAGTGTTAATGACGATTGTCTTATAAATTTACCAAATAATAAATAGATTAAAATAATTTGCTCGAGTTTGTTTGTAAAATATTTAAGAATTTCTTTTTCTAATAAATAAAAGGCATCTAGTCGTGAGGAAGATTCTGGTCTCAAATCCCAAATCGAAAAATAAATTATTTACAAATATAAATGAATTCAGATAAGACTAGTCAACATTTTAAGTTTTGACAAAATTAGGGTTATTTTTTGTGGTTACCGCTTCAGAGTGGTTTAAAAAATTGAGATTATTATGAAAAAGCTTGTATTATATATTATGTATGTCTGATTTTCGAATGGGCTGACATAAGTACATATGAATTAGGGAGAGATGTCATGTCTTCAGGGCGTGCAGGGTCGCCAATATCATGTGCAAGAAGAAAAATTTGCTTTTACTCACACGATCTTGATATTACTGCAGGACGGTTGTCGATTTAATAACAGGTCGCAAACTAGTGGCATCACATGTATGCGGATGGACCGGATGGGCATTAGTAAGGATGTTACTTATAGAAAGTGCAGAAAATAAGGCTTGATAGAGACGCTGCTTAGATATGTAGGAGTTTCGCAGTTCAAGGAACTAGATGAAGTATCAAAGTTAGGTTCTATGTTGCTTTTAAAGTTCGCAAAACCCCCATTGTTTTTACAGTAATAATATAATATTATATGATAGAAAGTCCTATTTTGAGATTGGGCAATCATTAAAGATCACTTATATAATGGTTCTCTACACTGTTTAGTATTTTAAATTCCAATACCGCAGACGCAAGAATACCTTCTTTAACCACCGTCAGAGATGACGAGGGAATCGTGCGAAAAAAAAAAAATCAAAAAATATCTCTCAAATAAAAGCGAATAAAAGCGAATAAAAACTCGTGCGTATTTTTGGGAGAAATGATAGTTCACCAACGGTTAAAAATATTGTATCTATAGACGTTTATGAGAAAAAGAATTCTCCGAGAAGATTTCTCAGATGAAGCCACTGCTATCAGAGCGAAGTCCTAAAATA
This sequence comes from Bactrocera dorsalis, assembly GCF_023373825.1. Lineage (NCBI taxonomy): Eukaryota > Metazoa > Arthropoda > Insecta > Diptera > Tephritidae > Bactrocera > Bactrocera dorsalis. The sequence goes on from NC_064305.1 coordinate 86,092,765, forward strand.
CTACGACTTTAATTCGCAAAAAATTATCGACATGGGAGTCTAAAGGAGTGGGAAAGAGTCTTATTTTTGAATGAAATGAAAATAAATTAAACGTAACCAGATAGAAAAACTTACGTACGGCCTCTGAGATGTAAAGGGTTTGCCCCCAAATTCATAAGTACCAAGCTGAAGCATGGCTGCGGTAATATAACGATATGGGGTGTTATTTCATGCAGGGGTGTTGGACCTATAACGAAAAATGAGAGTCATATGAATCAGCACCAGTATATTTCTATACTGAGAGTACATATCTCCATATTCCGATGACAACATGCCTCTAAATTCAGCAAGAATACGAAACAAACATATTACGCGGCCAATTAAAAGAGGAATGTACCAAAATTTCTTTCGTACCAAAATTAATTTCTTAATGAACTGGTCTTCATGCAATCCAGACCCCATTGATAATCTCTGGTAGCAATTGAAAACGATGGTTTGTTTGCACAATGTCGAAATTTTCTCCAAACTATTCGAGAAGATAGAAATGGAATGGAAAACAAACCGTCAGACTAACTTCAATATGGAATTTGTAGGTTTAAAGAAGATTATTTAAATCTCAAAGAACGCAAAGATGATCATATATGAACTTTGCACTAGGAAGCTTCTCTCTTCCTCTATTCCTTAAATATAGAAAGTCTCCATCTGCTAATATGGAACACTTTTTATTGAGAAAATTCGATTATTTTAGATCTCTTCGTAAAAATGTTTTACTAATAATACACAGTAAATACATAGATAATAGAGTATAATACATATTATTCTTATTACTTATGAGTACTTTGTATGTATATTCAAAACAATAGTTTCACCTACACACGTACATATTGGCAAGTTAAAGCTAACTTCTACAAATACTTTTGAAGTTTAATAACCTTTAAAGCAGTAAAGAAGAAAATATTCACTTGTCATTGCTCAGATGCAACAAGTTGTAAAACAATTTCTAAACCTATGTACTTGTGTATGTGTGTGTGCGTAAATATTTATTACTTTCATAAATAAATTATCAAAGCTCAAAGAATCAAAGGCACGATGTAACAGAAATTCCACTTAAATACATACATATACCATAAGTATATATGTATAAATATATTCATAGATATAAGTACATACATATATATATAATCAGTTTTATCAATTCTCTTCCAGTGAAGTTCAACTATTTATAGGCAATTACTTATAAGCAGTTAGCAGCTCTTTTCGCACGTTTTGTTATTATATTTAAATGTGTTCGTATGTAAATAGATATGTACGTATGTATACCGCCTACGCCGCTATGTGACTTGAATTATTGATTGTGCGTTTTCGTATTTATTCAGTCAACGTAGGAAATTCCATTTTACACTATTAACAGAGCAGAGCACATTGCACGCATGCTTACACCCACACACAGTCACACACACACACACTGGCGTAAATACCTGTAAGCATTACGAATATGCCTTGCGTATCACGCTTTCGTAGAAAAGTGAACAATAATCGCACTTAAAAATTAATGATAGTGAATTGAGTTTATTTTGAAACGGTCGGATTGGATTGGTGGGTTTCATTGAAAAGGTTAATACATTAGGACTCTTACGAGTATGTATGTATGTATGTATAGGCGTAGCTTTTCAGTAAAGTGAAAGGATATACGTGCTGCAGATTTCAATGTTGTTTTAATCCCAACAGTGCTTCCAGAAGCTGTTATTGTAAATTTTTATGCGGCTACAATAACAACAATCACTGAGAAGCTCACGATTGAGTGATCCTTGGATTTGTTTGATTTCACTGAGACCTCTAATGAAAGTTAAGGAAACATGATTATTCTTATTTTCTTTAATTTTAAGTAAGTCTTATAAAAATTTGTTAGATTTATAACCTCTCAGTTGTGTCCAAGCTTGCTAATTTTTCCCATAAAATTCTTGCATGAAAAACAGCAAAACAAATTTCCAGTTAAGATCAATATGGGAAGGTGTTTGATTTTAATTTTTCCAACGATGCTTATTTTTATGTACAATTCCAGTTGTTTCCCAATGCCTGTATAATTATGACCGGCGGCTTCATTTTTGAATAAATATACTAAGACCAATGATTCCCTCCGCACAAACAGCACATCAAAAAGTGGTTTATTGAGGATATAACAGCGTCTCAATAATGCCTTAAAGATCATCATCACTCCAAATGCGACAATTAGGATTTTTAACGTACCCGTAAGTGAGCTTTATCGCTGATCAAAACTTTCTTGTGTAAATTGAATCGGTGGCAATCTTGTTTTGTGATCTTTCACAGAACGTGCGACTCGCTTACTGATCGTTAGGCTTCAATTCTTGCAAAAGCTGGATTTAGTAAGCCCGCAAATCAACGTCCTTCCATAAAATCTTTCACCTCAATTGTGACACCCAATGGCGAATGGACTCATTCGGTTCTTCTTCGATACTCCTCTCCACAGCAACAATAGCGTCTTCGGTGCGCGCTTTACGGCATCTCTGTGGATGTAAATTATCCACTATTGAAAAAGTTGTGTGAAATCGATCCATCTTCTTTTTTGTTGGCCTAGACACCGCTTCCACGGTTATAGTCGAGTTTACTACAGCGCTAGGCTGTTGTTTCCTTTTCATTGGGGTCGTTTTTTACGTGGCGGGTCTCAAACTCAGCGCACAGCCCTGGGGAGGTATGTTTCGCCTTCTCAGCTCGTCTTCAAACGGATGATCTTTGGCTACCCAGAGGGTACTTGGTGTAAGGCCGGAAGTCATGAACTATTTGAGCGATATGTAAAAGAATCATTTCTGGTCACTCCAAGGTGAATGGTGCTCAGAGAACTTTTCTCATTTGCGTGAACTTCTACACATGACTCCATTCAACAAATCGATCCATAGCTGCTCAAATTATCGACTTTGTAGGGTGATTATGTTGAACGAACCGAGTGATGTGTCACATGAATCGAACGATCTGCAAACGTCGCGACGCGTCGTTCAGAATAAGTCTGTTCATTGTGATATGGCAAACCAAACTGAGTATAAACCAAGGTGTCAAAGAGTCGATTTAGCCCATCCGTCCGTCTTTCCCTCTCTATTTATATCCGTTATATCGAACTGCCGATATCGAATGAATACAGCATATAGCTAGTAATGAACTAAATGATCAACATCATGTTCTTGTATGGAAAACATTTAATTCGACAAGATATCTCCACTAAAAATGACATATATGTAGCTATAATCTGACTAATACTGACCAATCAAAATCGAGTTCTTGTATGGAAACTTGTTGTTTCTGAAGCGTATTCTAGCTAAAGTGCAACCGAAGTTAAAGTTTTTTTTTTTGTCGAAAAATCTTTCCTAGCTTTCAATAAACTCGAAAAAAGCGGTCTTTGCTGTTCGCTAAAATTTTGTTCAACTTTTACTTCACAAACACTTCTCACCAGTTTTATATTTTTTGAGAGTGCTGTCTTCAAGTAAATAAGTCGTGAATATATTAAATAAAAGTACCGTAAAACAATCTGCAAACATAACTAGAATATATCCATCAATTATTGCAATAAATATATTTTTATAACAAAAAAAATAAGAGTTTCCGCACGAATAAATAAAATTTGTTAAACAATAGAAGCAAAATATTATAGAAAAAAGTGTTAATCTCTTAAAATAACAGCTTATCCACGCTTGAAACTATTGCAAAAGAAAATATCGCGTGCAAATAAATTTAAATAAACAAGAGATGTGTTAATAATTCGCTCTATTCATTAAGCTCTGTTATATTTATAAGCCGACAATGGTTTTGCTGGCGCTTAAGCAAGCAGACACATTCCTATACACATATAAATATATATATATATATAGTTGTATATGTACATTTGGTAGCTTCTAGCAGCACACGCTGCCGATAATCTCTCAGCATGCCGGCAGTATTTGTTTAGACCAACTTTTATCCGCTTGCTCATGTTTTATAAATGCAACACTCTGATATATTATTTTCCCACAGAAATACACGCCACATACATACGTGCATATAATTAAATAACACGCGCAATTATGAACATGCACGCTAACACACATACAAAAAATGTACGCGTGTAGTTGTGAACAAGCGCTTAGAGCAAATGCATTTTCGACGCACAACAATTTCGCACAGAATTAATTTTACCACTTTATACGTCGGGCCAATAGCCCCGACTGAAGCCCCACTCACTTATTGCGGCGGCAATTACTCGTACACTTTTATTGATGTACATACATATATATTAGGGTGGGCCAAAAAACAAAATTTTTTTTATTATACACGTTTTTTCGCTTTTTTGGCAAGCGTGTTTAGTAGATAGATAAGTAAAGCGAATGGTTGACGACTCACCTAGGTCTTTAGCAAGCTCATTGTGAAATCACCGGGACTAAAGTCCCCTTGCTCCATTATGTTCTCTCTGAACTAACCTCTGACTGTGATGAAGTTCATCAATACAAAAAGTTGTATTTGTGCAACTAAAGAGACGTCAAGAAATCCTTCACAAAGCTTTACATTCGCATAGACGCTATCCTGAAGTCTATTCTACCTTTTGACAACTTCGAAAATAGTCATTGTATGGTATTTCCAATTTGCTGACATGAAAATTAGGCAGTGACCTGTTGGCATAGCTACTAGAGTGCTGATGTCATTCCTTTTGAGTTTTATAAGACAGCATGTGGGGACCATATTCCTTTCATGTCACGTTTGCCTGCTGATTGAGCAAGTTAAGGATTGATTCCACCGAGGCTCAGCTATATTTAGAACATACTTAGCAACTGAATATCCACAAGTAGCCAGCGGCATATAAATTCCTTCTTTATCGGAGTCTAATTGTGGTAGTTCGTCTGCTTCATATTACCAGGATCACTATGTTCAGGAACATATTAGAGGTTCTTAGAAATATGGTATTAGATTCATTCTTTCACTTCCAATGAAATCCTAAGAGATTTTAGTGATTTCTAAGTATTTATGAATAAATACTTGTATATGTATTGCTTGTTGTGAGCATAAAGAAGTCAAAACAAGAAGGCATTATTCAATTGCTGTGATCTCCGCTTGGAAGACACTAAAGCGGCCTCGTCGTCGGAAAGCAGTTCTGGTATATAATTTTGCTAAAAAGACACCGCTCTCTACTCGATTATCTAATTTGGAGGTATCCATATAGATACTTATCGTCCTGTTCTTTTCCGCTAGTCTTAACGGCCGAGTGACTCATAAGTACATTCGGGATATTAGGTTTGTTAAGGGTAACCCAGACTTCAGATCCTGACTGAGCATTGGCCTCTGAATGCATTTTTGCATCAGAGGCACCTATCGATAGGTCGGGTTTTTTTGTGGGACGAAGGTAGAAGAATTGGTGCATATAACTGCAGAATGAACGATGTAATCGGGCATTAGGGATCTGTGTAATATGGGGATTAGCTGGAAAGATAAACGCTTAAATGTTAGCGATGTGATCTCCACTAGTCGGAATGCCAAACAGTTGGAGTCGTTTGCGCGTGAGTTGTTTAAATGGCGAATTAGGGTTAGTTTTTGTATGAGTGTTCTGAGTATGTGATGTCTGTATTAGTCAACTGGTTGTAGTTTCATAGTAGACTTAATTTTGGTACCACGAAGAGCAGGAGCCCTTGGATTTCGCTCCGACATGCTCATGCGAATTGGCCCCTCGGAGCGCATTGTGGTGGTTTTGATTACAACTCAAATGCGTGAAAAATTGTCACTTTATCAGTTGAATGGAGATTGCATTGTAACTGGGTTACGGACTCAAAGTACGGCAGAGGTTTTAGATGGGCCTCGAACCATACCAAGGTGGTTATTGTGTTCATTTTACATTGCAAATTGGTACTGACATTTTCAGGACGCTGATTAACGCATTGATTTGATCCGCTGTGCTCTTGAGCGCCGTGGGGTAGGCTGTCGTCAGTAGGTACCCTTGTTAAACACACCGGACGTTGTCCACTTCATCCCTACACCCACTCTTTTTTGGAAAGAAATGCAAAATTGAGGGCTGAATTTAAGTTTATTTTTTCAGGATTTCGATGGAATCCATGGTATTGGGTAGAAACGGGAACTTACTCGAGATAAATAGCTAAGATTGTCCCTTATTATAGACAACTAGGATTCCGTCAGCTTAAGAGATGACATCGCTACCAATTTCGGACTATTAAAGCATATAGCTGCCATACAAACTGAAATATTAAAACAGTGTCGAAACTTCGTCTTAAAGGGTATTCGTATTTATTTCGGATAATATTTTGCAGAATATCTAAGGAAGAATAATTAAATTTTTTTTGGGCGCACCCTAATATAAATGTTTCTATATGTGTATATATGTTCTAGTGCCACGAGTTAGCAAAAAAATAAAAGAATTTAAGCGAATTGTGAATTGCAAAATTGCAGCTGCCCTCGAGTTATCTGCCACACGAAATACATTCCTTTCGCTAAGCGAGCGTTTGTATGCCACTCGACACACGCGCACACAAACACACATACTTCTGCATGTAGATAATGAATGTGCTATCGATAGGTGATAGCTGTCTTAGCCCGTTTTGTTGTTGTTGCTGTCCGAAACTCGTTCAATTCCTACTCGAGCGAAGATATACGAGCGCTCCACATACATCAAGCGACGCGGTGCAGCGAAAAAATAGATAAAAGATATCGAGTAAGACAAGCGGCGGAACATGTGGAACAAAAGCAAATAAAGTGAGAAAAATATATAAATTTTAATAGCAAAAAGGAAAGAAGTTGCCTAACCGGTTTCGGAGTTAGTGCCACTGCGGCTTCTACTGGCATTGCTACTTGCTGCTGCCACTATTTCAATTGTGGCCAACACCAGCTCATTGCTGCCGCCATGACCTGGTCGTCGCTTGGCAGTGTTTTTTCCTTTCTTTGACGTTGCAGGAGTCCATGTACAACTGCATAGTTCATAAAAAACACACACACCTATACACAGCCACATTTTCTTGCATATATATTTGTGTGCTTTGGCAATGGGAAGCCAAGAAGTGCCGCTACATCACTGCCACTGCAGTCAACTCCACGCCACTCGCCGTGCTCGTATTGCTTTTAGTGTTGTTGCTGTTGCATTTGGTATTTTTTCTTGTCGCAGCTCGCGCTGATGGACAAGTGGCAAGCCCGTGTTGCAATTGCACAGGTGACTTTGCATTCTGCATGCCTCTGCTTCTTTTTTGTGCTTTGTGCTGCTACCACAACTTGTACTTGTAGTTTTACCTTGTTCCTTTGCGCACTCTTTTTCCTTTTCGTTTTTCATTTTTTCACATTCAGCCTTCGTCGGTTTTTGTTCGATTTTCTAGCGCTTTTTAATCTGCATGCATTTCCATATCATTTTCGCTGTGCGTTTTGCTGCCTCACCACCTGTTTTTGCGCGCATTCTTTGCTTTTGCTTGTGTATATGTGTGCGTGTGTTTGTGTGCGTCATCTCACTTTAAGCCAGAATGCGGCTAAAGCCGCGTTAAGTTTAGCTTATCCGCTGAATTGTTGTACGTGCGCCTCTAGCATCAGCGCGCCGTGTTATTCTTAAAGGTCTTACATGCACTTCTCCCCCTCGCCTCTTGGCCTAGCACATGCACACAGCCATTCTCCGCTACATATTTGATGCAAGCACTTGTAATGGCAACTTTTATTGCCGCAAGCAGATTTTTCCGCATTTTTATGCAACAAATTTCTTGCTTCAACTTTCAAGATAAGTTTTAACAACGTTCTTCGCCTCGCTTCCTTTTTGCCATTTGCTGGGTAAAGAGAAGATCGAAGTCACTTTTGGATTATAATGAGTTTTGTTTGAGACCCTCTGCTGAACTGAGTACTTGTTATGTAGAGCAATACGGTTTCATATTGGTATTAAGCGAAAGTATTAAAAAAATTATTGGAATTTAAATAAATTATAAGATTCCAGCAAATAGAAAATCGTTATAATAATAATTGTATAAACAACATTATGACAAAATTAGTACAAAAACATATAAAATTATTTTTCATTACAAACAAGAAAAAAATATTAACTTCGACTGCTTAATAGCTATAATATCCTTCACATCTGCATTTTTTATAACATAAAAGGTATAAAAAGATCTTTATATTGTTTGTGATCGATCAGCCCGGCAGCTAGTTATTCTTAGATAGAGAAAAATCTATGCCAAATTTCATGCAGAGATTTAATCAAATGAAAAAGTTTTCCATACAAGCATTTAATTCCCCTCGTTCAATTTGTATGACAACTCTAAGGCATTGTGGTGCTGTATCGACGGTTCCGACAAATGAACAGCTTTTTAGAGAGAAAGAACGTATGCAAGTTTCAGATCGATATCTCAAGAACTGAGCGACTAGTTCAGACGAACAGCAAGAAGAGAGATCATGGCTAAATGGATTCAACTCGTCACGGTGATAAGTTTTGTTTCTGAAAAAGTCGTCTCACAATTTCAAAGCTGCATAAATAACGAAAGATGTGTAATGTGGAGGTATTCATTAAGAAAACGCAAACTAAAAACTTGATTCTTTGGAATAACCGCTTTGTAACCGAAATGTTCTACATAACACTACAGAAGCGAAGACAGGAATGTTTCCTTTGGATCCAATTTTGAACGACTCATGTGCTGAAATAACCACCAGTATTACAAATGGTTCGTTTGGGGCCTCTTATCACACTTTTCAATGCTTTTCGTGGCATAAGTTGAAGATAGTCGCATATAACCTACACAGGCGAACTCTCCGGTATACAGGATTTTCCAAAAAGTGTGATATGATTTCTTTCCGAGAAAAAAAATAGTAATTGTTAAGGATATTCAAATGCTTTTTATTAACTTAAGATATAATCGATTCTTTCACAGAAACGAACTCGAATGAATATCACATTAAATATTCACTACGGAAGCTTATAGCTAATGACCAATGACTTCAAATAACTTTAGAAGAAGTAGTCTAATAGTGCTAAATCCCAAATTCTTGGAGGCCATTCATCGTTTCTAGCAATAATTCGGTTGTTGCACGTGTTATGTGGCACGTAGCCCCGTCTTATTGGAATCAGATGTTGTCAAAATTAACTTCTTTTAATTGCGGTCATAAAAATTGGTTATCATCGATTTATACCGCTTTCCATTGACAGTAAATGTGCCACCAACTTCATTTTGAAAGAAGTCAGAATCGATGATTCCACCAGACCAAAAACCACACTAAACAGTCAATTTAGGCGAACCTAATGGTTGTTTATGATTTTTTTGTGGATTTCCTTTGCACCAGAACTGACAGTTTTATTTATTTACCGCAGCACTCGGATGATAGTGAGCCTCATCGGAGCAGATTTTCTTAAAAAAACATTGTTGTTTTCAAGTTGTTCCACGGTAAATTCACGACGTTTAAGGTGATTCAATGGCTTCAGTTCTTGAGTGATACGGGTACAAGCTCAAATTCTTTCTCAAAATAATCCAGACGGTGGTTTGAGACAGTCCTAATTCATGAGAACGTCGAACATCGATAAATTGCCTAAACGGCAATAAGAAATTTTCCACAATTCGACGAATAATGAGCACGGTCCAGTTGTAAAATGTAAAAAGCACACGAAAATTTGCTATTGAAGAACGATTATTTTGATAATAAAATTGAAAAATTTGTAAACGTTGTTCTTTTGTTTATCTTTCTTTGAAGAATTTTTAAAAACTACTGACACAATATAAAAAAAAATACAGATCTTGATACTTTAAAAATGGTCGAAACGACACTTAGAAATCATGTTATGCCTATTGGAAAATCCAAAAAATAAGCATTTCTTTTTCCAAAGTGTAGATACCGTTTTTAGGAAAAATGTTGTAATTATAGAAAATACATTATTATGATATAGCTAACGTTTATTTAATACTTGCTTCCACACTCCTGCGCTGGCTATTACACTCTGACATCTTTGATAGCAACTTCCAACTAAATTTTTCGCATATTCCATAGCGGCCACCAGGTACGTTGGGGTAAACCAATGAAACCTTTTTTTGACGTTAAATGTTTTCTTAATGTTTTATGTTTCATAAAAAAGCAAACGTTCCCTATTCGATTGACGTCTGGTGACTGTGATGACCAATATGAAGTATCAATATAGTTTTCTATTTCAAAACTTCTCATTTCAAAATGCGTAAATTTAATCAAAAATAAAAAATAACCAACAAATATTCAGATTTTTCGGAAGATCTCGAGGGTAGCTGTGTTCGATTTGGCACTATTCTCTTCTTCCCTGTATGAGCTCTGAACTTCCTCCAATTTTGCTTGCTATTCCAATTTTTTTTAAATATCCTAAACAAATCGATTTCTGCCAGTTGTTTGTGCGATTTTCCTTACGCGAAGAAATTGAAGAGAGCGACAATTACTTAGCGTAATTAATGACAAGAACTTGACACATTACATATTTGTTTAATGACTGTCATTAAGGTGAGCACAGAATGACGTTGACAGCAGAGTAAAGTCTTATGTATATAATTTCCTAATTTGCCTGTGACATTTACTCGCAATGCAAAGTTCAATGATTTATGATGAATTTTGTGCGAAAAGCCCGAGGAATTTAAGTAATCGCGTCAGGAGAAAAGTTTTTGCTTTTTATTTTGATCATTGCTTCGTCGTTGAACTTGGCTAAAAGCGTTTGAACTATTTCAGTGGATTCCACGTAAAAGTATATATTTATTTTCATACATAAATAAGTAAATATTTGTGTGTAAGCTACGGATGAATTGTGCAAGAGTCAATGCTCGCGCTGCCGGCGCACACTCAATTTATTATACATACAAACGTTGTTGCTTTTACTAATTTGTTTTTAGTGATTTTTTCTGAGTTGCTTACTTAAATGCTGGCCATTTAGTTAAAATAGCTCATTCAGTTAGTTAATTTACATTTCTATGTGACGATTTATGTCTCAATTGACGAAGATTTATGCCTAAATAATCGGCTATAAATAAATGGCTTTATAATAGACAAATAAAAGCAAGAAAAATACTATTTAATAAAATGGGTCTAATGCGGATTTTTCTCTCTTTAATTTCAGCAAAATATTTTGTGAATGCCTGTGTCTTAATTTATTTATTAACAACTGTGGCAACAAATAACAAATCTTAAATAGTGGTGATTGGTGATAGTGTGTTGAATAGCAAAGCTTTCATTTGTGGATTAACTTGGATTTGATATTTTTGGAATTTTTCCTCATCGTGCGGAATATTGAATGTATAGTGACTGCATGCTGAGGATATTTCAATGACATGAGGTAAGTGGCATCCGGTTTATGAAAATATATTTTTTTGTCCTTTGAGTTGATTTTTCTATAGCTAGAATTCAGCAATTTTTTAAAAAGAAAAAATATTTTATTTTGAACTTTTATTTTAAACATACATATATAGACTATGTGTCAAATAGTTCGAAAACATCGGTCAATACGATTCTTGGTTCTGACTTCTGCATGTTGAATTTCAGTTCCAACATTTGTAATATGCTTAGCAATCGATGTTTGTGAGTAATCACTATAGCAACAGAGGTTAATCACCTTTAATTATTCTCCACCAAAGGTAGATTGCGTCTTCATTCTTCACAATGTACTCGATTTGTTGCCGCTTATCTGCTGCCACTAGCAGCTGCACAGCCTTGAATAGTAACAAGTGAATAAAATCAATATGTTTGCCTACAACAATTTCTACAACAACTTCCCTTATAAGCATTACTGTTATGGCACATCTTGTGTTCAGGCTCCCCACAACTTTGCATGACTTTGTGGAATACGTTCTCTTACTGGCCATATGTTTGTTTAATCACCCTCCGAAGGCGTAATGCAACCCCCAAGGCGGCATCAGGCTGGTGATGCTCATCGCACTTGCTGTGTAAATAAATATTTAATTCTCCAAGATAAATACAATATTTTATAAAGAAAGTATAGTCTATATGGTATATACATACATATGTATGTACATATGTACATATATACTATAATTACATATACATATGTGTTACGTAATGTTCTTCGAGATTTGCATATAAAAAGAACCGCAAGGCATTTACTCCTGTCTAGTTGTATCTCAAGGATGTGCGGATATATTGTGACTATTTTATTTACCGGTATGTCATTGTTTCCTGCTTCCTGCTCAAGCTCTTCAAGTGACTCATTTTAAGTATTTTCTATTTTAGCCATCTCATAAAAAATACTTATAATCGAATCAACTATTTTTCGATTTCTGTTTTCCAAAGATATCTGTATATAACATTTATCTACATAAAAAATTTTAGTCGGGTGGCAACCACACAACTTCATAAAAATTTGATATTTTCATATAACAAAGTATTATGGAAAGTATTTTTTTGGGTAAAACTACGCCTTCCGCAGAGTAAGAAAGCATTCTAAATTTGAATACATTTTGTAATGGAGTTGCCACCTTTCAAAAAAATAAATGTTATTAAATCATTTAATAAATGTGCATCAAACGAGATGTATTCCAAGCAGAATGCTGTTCTTTAAATTTTTTTAACAGTGCTGCCACCTATTACAGTTTTACAACTTAACAAAGTTTGGCATAAAATATTTTTCTCTCTAAAATATTTTTCTTCCGGAGAGTAAGAGAAGAGTTTTAAATTTGTAAAATTTGATAATAGAGTTGCCACATTTAAAAAAAATTTTAGTTCATTAAAATATTATAAAATGTGTATCAAACGAGATGTTTTCCAAGATGTGTGTTTTTCTTTCAAGTTTTTTCAACAGTGCTGCCACTTATTAAAGTTGTAAAACTTGAAATAATTATTGCACAAAGTATTTTTCTGGTAAAAGTAAGCCTTCCGAAAAGTAAAAGAAGTGTTGTAAGTTTGCACAAATTTTATTATAGAGCTGCCACCTTTAAACAAATTAATGTTATCAATCTATACAAAAATGTCTAACAAACGAGACGTTTTCAAAGTTGAATGCTTTTCTTTAAAATTTTCTGAACAGTGTTGCCACCTTTTAAAAAAACAAAAATCTTAAAATTTAATCAAATTCAAATTTAACAAAATATTTTTCTGTAAAATAAACCTTCCGGAGAGTAAAATAATTGTTTTAAATTTGTACAAATTTTTTATAGAGTTGCCATATCTTGAAAAAAATTAAGTTCAATAAAATATTATAAAATATGTATCAATCGAAACGCTTTCGAAGTCGAATGATTTTCTTTAATTTTTTTTTACCTATGAATTTAAAAAAAAAATCGCTTTTTATTTGCAACAATATCGATATGCAAGTGAATGTACCCTGCTATATATAGTAGGCAAAATTACCAAATTATCTTCGTAAGTAAATGTATTTAGAATTTATAAACACTTATGCATGTAGAACAAATTTATTCAGTTGTTAGTTTATTTTAAATATGTCAGTGAAGCCATAAATTCAATTTTAGTTAATGTGCTATGAAGGATATTAGTCACACGCCATAGATTTTTTATTGCGCTGTCTGCACGAAGTTTTTAAACTATTGGTTAGTGCTCCAAAGGATATTGGCTAAACAAGGCAAACACCAAGTCAAGGAAATTCACATTTATAATGCTTTATAGCATTTAGACAGGAAACTATAACGTCACTCCAACCAGCCTTGCACATAAACAAACACACATACACACATATATATGAAATAAAGCTTTAATAGTAAATGCTTTACAAATATAAATAAATAATGACGACGAAGTTAGCAACGCAGACGAAAAGTGGAATTTTGCTTTGAATTACCCAAAAAGTAAACTTTCACCTTTCGACTAAACAAAATCGAACGAACAGACGTCCAGCCACCCTCGCGGGCACAAATGCAGACAAATAAAGTAGACAGCCCGACAGCCGATACAGGCGCATTTGGACAAACAAAAATATGACCACACACATACACACACATACATTTGCAGCCGAATTGAAGCACAGCGCACATTGCGGCGAGCGACAGTCACGCAAGAGCAAACAAGGAAACGGAAACCGCCATATAAACAACATGGCAGCGAGGCAGATGCGAATCAGGATATGCTGGGAAAAATGGCATGCGAATGCAGTAATAACAACAAGAATCAATAGCAACGTATGTGGTGTTGTGTGGGTGTGCGCGTGTGACTGTGTCTGTATCGTCGGGCGTCCAAAGTGAAGTGGAGTCATCATTGCGAAATTGAGAGGGTTGAAATTCGACAAATATGCGCAAATAAAGCGACACGCAGACCAGCATACAAACATGTCTAGATGGATGTGCTCGCTTACATGTGACAAATAAATATTCGCCGCCCGCAGCTCTACAGCTCCCCACACAGCTGGTTGCTGAATGCTTTTCCGATTTTTTGTTGTTGTTTTTTTTTGTGTCTGTTATATATTCCTCTATGCTGCAGCACTTTAATGCACTTGCTGTCGTTATTATTTTTGTTAACGCTGGCAAAGCTTTTACTTTCGCAGCTCCAACAATATTTCTTTGACATTCACCGTCGTCAGCGGGGTGTGCTTGCACTCATGCCCGGGTAAAAAATATTCCCAGCCGAAATTTGAGCAAACAAGTGAGGCATTCGATTTCGTGGATAATTTTTCAGTTTTTTTTATTCTTTTTTGTTCTTTCTTTTCACTGTGAGTGAGTTCATATTGGTCACCAAAAACACGATATTGAAACGAAAGTATCGATTTTCTGAATTAATATTCAGCGCGTATTGAAGCTCTGTTTGAATTGAACTTTTAGCAGATTTTGCATTTATGATTGGAGAAAGGTAGATTTTGACGAATTTTATATATTTTATTGTTGTTAAGTTTTGTGTTGCGTTAAAAATCTCTGTTTAAGAATTAATATTGCTCAAAATTTGGTATCAAATTAGCTTTTTGCCATGCTAGAACCAGTATGCAAAATTAAGAAAAACTTCCTTGGATAAGATTTTTTAGATGACATATTCTTTAATGCTATATGAGTTCTTCGTACTGGTCCAATATCATTTATCTCAGCAATTTGTCTTACTTAATATCTTGATGGACCCTGAAAAGCTGATCGATTTTATTGGTATAGTTTCTTCAAATATTCTATACAGTATACAGTATACTGGGTAGTCGAAATGATCTAATCCAACTTCAACTTATATTTTTTATATTTATACTGAACTTTTATGAATGAAATATGTACCATTTTGGTCGACCACTTTTTGCCATTTTTCCGCTAGAGACATTATTCCATCAGTGTAAAACTTTTCCGGTTTCTCGGCGAAAAACTGCAACAAGTAAGTTCATTGCGGAGTTTTGCATTGATCGAAACAAATGGTAGTCCGATGATGCAAGGTCAAAGCAATATGGTGGATACATCAAAACATCCGAGCCAAATTCTGCCAGTTTATGCCGAGTCATCAATGATGTGTATGGTCTAGTCTTGTCCTGTTGGAAGACGAAGCCCCTTCTTTCGATCAGTTTTGCCCGTTTTGCAAAGAATCGCAGATGCTAATTCGGTCCATTAAATTCTTAACAGACAATTAATGTGGTACCCAAACATCAAGCTTCTTTTGTAGCCAGCCTTTTTTAAATGGTTCAAAACCGTTTGATGATGAATGTTAAGTTCCTTAGCGATGTCATGGCTGCTTATGTGACGGTCTTAACCAATCTTTTCCATAATTTCATCGACTTTTTCAACGATAGGTCGACCAGAGCGAGGTCCAACTTTCACATCGAAGTTTCCAGAACGCGAGCGAGCGAACTGATACAGCAGCATCGTCTCCGTAAACTTCATAAATTTCATTGGTGGCTTGCGTGGTATTCTTCCCTTTTTTATAGAAAATTTTCAAAATGTAGCGAATTTCTTCATTATTTTCACTAATTTTTGAACAGCTGAAACCTTTTCAACTTCTAAGGTTTTAATTTGTTTTTGGTTAAATGAAAGTTAAAATCTCACTTTTCCAACACTATATGGTATGACACAATGTGACTGATAACACTGGAGAGATACGACTGCAATGACATCTATAAATACGAAAAGACTTCTTCGACTTCCCAATATTTCTGAGTCTAGGAATTGCTAAAATGTATGCTTTTTTTTATGTATAGAGCCTGACAGTTAGTACGACTTTACCCTTTTATCATGTTTTAAGATGCATATATGTATGTAATTTTCATGTATTTGTATTCAATCACTCCACATACTCACCCATGAAATCTTAGTTTATATGTATTTAAGTATATATTTCGTAAGCACATACATGCAAGTTACATACATATCTTTCACGTTTCAAAACAAAGACATACACCTACAAGCATGTATGGTAGAAATTGTAAATTTACTACTTGAAAAAGCCTCCAAGCATGAATGGCACCCAAATCGCCTGAATGCTGCGCGCACACTTTTCAATGCCCTCATATGAGAATGTCAGCGAAAATTGCAATAAAAAGAAAATTCCTGAGGCACGCAAAACACTGAAATCCACAACAACGGCGGCTGCGAAATTATGCTGGCGTTTAACTCAAATGCCGCCTGTCACTTGGAGCCACAGCCGCATGAAACGCCAGTTCGTTTAGTCCCCGCAGTAAATCGAAGTGAGGCAAAAGAAAATGAACAGTGGAAAAGGTCAATGAACTTCTATATAAGAATCGTTGGTTTTTTACTCGAAGTGGATCTCTGATATTCCTATATTTTCGCGGAAACATTGGATCCGTTGCCGGAACATTATTATAGATCTGGGTCCTTCACACTTGGTTTCTTTATTTATCAGCTGGAATTATTTTTTTCAGCAGTAGCTTGAAGAGGTCGCATGATAAAGAGTTGCCTTGTTTTAGACTTCGTTTGGTATCAAGCGGCTCAGAGAGCTGCTTCCCAATCCTGATGGAGCTTTTTGTATTTCACAACGTCAGTTTACACAGCAGTATTAGTTTTGCGGAGATACCAAATTGAGACAGTAGCGTCATAAAGGCAACCCCTTTTCGTGCTGTCAAAAGCAGCTTTGCAATCGTCGATGAGGTGGTGTTTATCGATCTTCTTTTGACGGATCTTTTCCAAGATTTGGCGCATGCTGAATGTCTGGTCAGTTACTTCTAAATTGCTTATGGATATTTCAGGAATCTTTTCAGTTCACAAATATCTACACTAACTCAAAGTGTAGTTAGTGCTTAGTTAATGATGGAGGGCAAACATCCTAGAAAACATTGTTGACCACACCGATATAGACTTTTATCTACTCACGAAGTTTGTAAAAACCAAAAGGAAACATCGAATAATATAAGAACCAAAAGGAAACATTGAATAACCTATAAAGTACCAAGCTGGATCGAAAAATATTACTTGGAACTTTGAGACCAGTTAAGCTTCTTTATTGTCTTATATATTATCAGTACACATAATATTAATCGGCCTAACCTCGACAGTTTCATGTACTAGGTAGTGCAATTATATTTAGGTAGTCGAGTCTCAAAACTTTCCTTTCAATAAGACCACATTACACAGCGTTTCTTAAGCCCAAGCCATCAGTTGGCACAACTTCTTTGCATGTTTCAATCTCTCCACTGATTTCGGAAGTAGTTAGCGCACAACTAGTTCCTTAATGAGAATATCCTTATATTTACAAAGCACGTTCTCACAACTATAAATATATTTGTGTGCGTGTGAGGCAATTATAGCGCCAGCAAAATAAATAACCTCCACCGCCACATTTCTCACACTAAATACCTTGCGCACACAAATACAACCGGTAACGGTGAAACACAACATATATGTATATACATATGGAATAAAGTGTGTACATATGTTAGCGCGTAGTAAAAAGGACTCATCGTAACAACGGCACTGGCAGCAGCGCCGTGCGACGAACACCTGAATGACTCATGATTGAGACGTAGTCTAGAAAAACGGTGGTGGATTTTCCTCATTCACAAACAAAAACGCACACACACAGTAGACGTCGCGCTTGTGTCGGCCGCTGGCTGGAAAGTTGAGAGTTTATTATAAAATGTATAACCTTCAGCGAGTTGTTGGAGTTTCGGTGAGCGTGTTGGAGTGGCTGCCGGCTGGGAGTTGCTGAGTTGGCAGCTATCAAGTGTGCCAAAGGGGATTAAAGTAAGCGCACACACTGCGTTTGTATTGTCGTTGTTGTTTTTGTAATTGTTGTCGTTGTTGTTCAACAACCACCCCTATTTGATGCGCCTGCCGTGCGACGACGTCCAAGTGCAGCGGCGAAAACGTGTTTTAATACAATAACAGCAGTACAGCAGCAAAGCATAATCCATGAATTTTACATTAACAACAACAGAGCATGCGCATACAAATAAACAAACGCATAAATATATCTGTGAGTATAAATACATATATGGAGGCAAACTTGTTTCTGTGTGCCGGTGACGTTGCAAAGGACATGTGCCGGTGGAAAAGTATGCGCCAGTGAAGGAAGAAGCAGCAGCAGCAGCAGCGGCCTGCATAAAGTAAACACTCAGGCTAGGGCTCTGGCTCGGCTAGAAAAACCACCCCGGCTGGAGCGTCACGCTGCCGGCGCTGTGCACTTCACTTCCACCCTGTCTGGACTGTCTGTGCGCGGCCGCCCGGCGCACGCTGCTTCTAATTTCCCTCGTTTCGCTGCATTGTCAATAAGCAAATAAGTGTTTGCCTTGAATTTGCTGAAGAGCTCGCCCAACAACATGCTTACTACGCCTTGCCAGCAGGCTGCTGGCAGCGACAGCACATTGGAAGTAACACACCAACAAACACATATATGTATGTAGCAGTGAGTATATGCGAGGAGCTCTATTAAATCACTGCCACATGACATTGTAGTAGAGTTGCCAACATTATACTCAAATTTTATTTGCATTTTCCCTGTTGTAGTTTTGACCTATGATTTGTGCTCTATACACACATTAAAATCAAATACATGCATATATATGTACATGTGAGTGTGTGCATGTATTTAATTGTGTATCTGTTTATGGCTTCATAATAATGTTAACACAATACATTGTCTGCGCATTTGCAATTGTGGTGCGGTTTATGCATTTGTAATTTGCTCGAGTGTGCGTAGCATCGTCTAACACCCTCACCCTCGCCGGATTTCTAGGCTGTTAGGCGGCATATGCCAGTCTGTAATTATGTATCCTTGGTACTTGCCGCCTTTTCAATACAATTTCGTTATGCGTATGTCGCTCCCGACCAGCTGGCGCCTGATTTACATACGCGTATGTATGCGCTGGGATATGCTTTCGCGTTAAATATTTACTTTAATAGCTTTGGTGAATTACTACTAACCAATATTGTGACCGACAATGCTGTAACTAGTTAATAGTTAATTTGTATGCATTAATTCTGCTAAATATAAGATATTTTAATGAAAAATAGTCAAACTAATATCAGATAATTGTCTTGAAACTTGGATTGCTTGTTTTAAAACGCGCTAATGGGGGCTGTAGAACCCTTAACGAAGACTCCGAGTGACGGTTGGATTTTTGGTGGATCGAGTTTTTATGGCTAAGTATATTAAATTGTAATAATAATTATTAAAATATTGACTATCGCATGATATTATCTCTGAGAAGAAATTCGGATCCTCCGGAATTGTAAATATGTAAAACGCAAAATATTTATTTTGTTCCCTTCAAAGTAATCCTCACCAGATGAAAACATTTCTCTTCTTCAACGATTTTTCCAGTCCTCGAAACACTTTTCATAACCCCTTTTGGGATGGCCTTCAGCTCCCTCATCGAATTTCGTTTTTCTTTCAATCGACTGAAAACGGGTTCCACGCATCGGCAATTTCAGAACAAGAAAAAATTACACGGAGCCAGATCTGATGAATACGATGGTTGATCGATGTTATTCATCGCGTTTCGAGTCGAGTCGAGTCGAGTAAGAATGCGTTTCTTACCCAAAATATCCAACAAAATCATTCGTACGGTTCGCGAGAGATGTCGAGCTCTATTGCCATCCCTCTAGCACTTGCCGAACGACTTTCAAGCACCATAACTTTCACTTTTTCTAAAACGAGGCATATCTTCAACGATCCCTCGAACGCATTTGAAAGCTTTGTACCACTCGTAAGATTGTGTTTTTGATAAAACTGAATATAACTCCCTATAGAGTCATCGAACTACTTATTGAAACTGAGTCAAATCCAATTTCTATTTTTTCATGGATTTTTCTCAAAGAGCTATGTAGTGATTGTTTCAAGCGATCCTGTATCAGCTCAATTTCTATACCGTAAAATTCAGTGGTGATCTATTTCATAGGCTGATAATCTATGTTCGATCCTTTTGTTATTCAAAATTTTAACGTTTATTTAGAAAACACATGCACAGGTAGTATTCACAAAGAGTTGTCCATGAAAAGCTATAAAATTTGTTGGCCAAGAATAAATCAAGCCAGTTTGTTAAACACAGTACTGACGTGAACAGTATTCCAGTGAAAACATTCTTCATCAAAAGGAAGAAATAGTAGTCAAAAGGAGCAAGATCTGGGCTATAAGGTGAATGAGCCAAAACTCACTAGCAGCAGTTTTCCAAATAGTTTTCTATCGGTCTTGCAAAACGAGACTCATCATCACCATTATGAGAATTATTACCTTGTGGCTAGCCGCGGTATCCGGACATTTTTCGCCAATCTCTCGTTTCGATTTGATGAATTGTTGTCGGCAGCATTCTCTATTGAATTTTTTCATGGTTTTCAGGTTTTAGAAGCACATAATAAAGAGTGATCCCAACAAACATAGAGTGTTGTTTTGGCATCATGTATATGCGGTTTAGCCGCTGATTTGACTGTTTGGCCTGGTTTCACATATGATATTTTGCATTTCCGACGTGCAAAATGATTCCTCAATCTCTCAGAGAATATTTGAATAATAAAATAATAATCAGAGTATGCCATTTCTTGGCGAAACGAAATATAGTTATGGATCTAATAATATATGAAAAAAGCCAAAATCTAAGCTTTAAACTTAAAACCCTAGGTAAATACAAATAGTTCTACATGAAGTTCTGTCGTATCTGTTATAATATTGCCCTATCCTTAAAAAATATCGCTATACATAATACTCGTAAAAGATGACTGAGAAGTATTTCGTAGAAATTTTTATCTCCCAACCATAACTTTGAGCGACCTCTGGCGCCTTGTTTAGGCATTGGTGAATATCCAAATAAACTTATGTATAAGCTTTATGTGGTTCCACGCTTCTGTTAATAAACCAAGAGTGCAGTGCAAACATCTTAATAAAAACTTAATGAATGAAATTTCCAATTTTAATAACAACACCAATAAACATTAGTGAGTATAAGTAAAATATAACTTCGACAACTTCGACAACTCTTAAAACATTTCTGTCTGCCCTCAATGAAAATTCTTTGCCAATTCCGGACACTTCTTTAGACCCACTTACTCTCAACATTTTCGCCAATTAACAAGCAATCAATTGTACACGCATTTATTGCCGCTTCGCTCGGCACATGGCTCCCCAATTGGCAATCAAATCTAATTTTGAATTTGAAAATAATAAACACCAAAAGCAGCGTAATAATTTCCAACTGCTTATTTGTGCAATCGGGCAGATAGCCTCGGTTTTGAGTAGCTGCAAATCTGCATGCGCGTCGCACCACCCAAAAGGTGGCGGCGGGCGACCTGCTTACACACAGCCAAGACTGCAAACAACCCTAAATATTTTCTGCGCTCGTCCATTAATGAAATCTCGAAGCTGTCCGTGAGTTCGAGGTAAAATGTGCAGCATAATTTTTGGTGGATTGCTAGCGTTGAATGTGCCATAGATTTTACGAAATATAGCAAGGAGATGTGCTGAGGCGGAGGCAGGTGTGGGTCGGGGTGGTAACGCTGAGTTGGCAAGCATAAAAACCAAATGAAGCTGGCTGTGGTAAACGCAAAAATTGTTGGTGTGCGTGTGCTTATGTTTATGTGTATGTAAATGTATGGATGTGCATATTTTTTGGCACAACAGTGTTGCCAAGTAATTGCAATCATATTTGTTGAATATATAATATTTATTTTTGAAACCAACTTTTATTTGTACTTGATGGAAAACATTGAAAAGTAGTTTTTCTAAAAAAGTGTTGCCATATTTAATATAACTATAAAAATTTTTAAAGCAAATATTTGGAAAAAGTAAACCAAAATTTCTATGCAGACCATCCCAACCAATTTTGCTCCCCTTTCCAAGAGCTGACATGCACACATCTATGTTTATATATATGTATGTATTTGTGTATAATTTGCAATGAGTTGACTGCACTTGTAGAATTAAGGGAAACAAATTACAATGTCTGCGAAAATTGAGGGTGAAAATTGGTAATTGAAGTGGTGCTACCCAAGAATGTGGTGGGAGTTGAAATAAAGATGAAAGCAAACTGTTGAAAATTATATAAATGTAAAGCAATTTGTCAGCATTTGTAGAAGGAATAAGATAACACCAGTCATTGTTACCAAGGAACTGACTGGCATATCAAGTGTGCTAAATACATACAATATATAAATGTTTTTTTATATACCGCTATATACATGTATGTATGTAGTTTGAATGCATGAAAGGGTTAATAGAATTGTTTGCAATACCTCTTGGTCTCAAATGACAACTGCAGGGAGCTGGGTGCAACGCCAAAGAACGCTTTCACTAGGAAATTAAAACGTGGGCGGTGGGAAAGCGGTTGAGATTGAGAATTCTTACAAATGTGAAAGCGCAAGTGTCGTGGGATTTGTAATCAGTATACAACCTTAAATCAAACAATTTTTACTTAAAAAAGAGTCAAAGCATTTAGGATTTCTACGACCGTTGATACAAAAACTCTAGTAAAATATTTGAGTATCAATGTTGAGACGGCGGAATAAGATATCTGTTACAAAATCCAGCAATCAAATGGCCATATATTCGTCACTAGCTAAGTTCTAGTGAATTTTGATAGATCACTTTTAAGGTTGGAAGCTTCCCACGCAACGACAAAAAAATTAAAAAATTAAGTATTTCCTTAGTTGGATACTCAAGAAGTACCAATTTTCGTATTGCATATTTTTTTTTTACTTCAAAATTTTTAAAAAAGTGGCAAAGCCAAAAAAAATAAATTTATGTACTTTGCCTTAGTTGGATACCCAAACAGTTGGTATTCTCCTATTACACAATTTTTTTATTTATAAATTTCAAAAGGTGGCAACGCCAAAAAATTGATAATTAAATATTTCTCAAATTCTTTAGTTGGATAACCAAACAGTAGGTAAATTTTGTTATTTAGAAATTACCAAGGATGGCAACGCCAAAAATTTAAATATGTCTCAAAGTCTTAATTTGATATCCCGACAGCAGGAATTTTCGTATTATATTTTTTTTTATACTCTGGCAACAAAGTTGCTAAAGAGAGTATTATAGTTTTGTTCACATAACGGTTGTTTGTAAGTCCTAAAACTAAAAGAGTCAGATATAGGGTTATATATACCAAAGTGATCAGGGTGACGAGTAGAGTTGAAATCCGGATGTCTGTCTGTCCGTCCGTCCGTCCGTCTGTCCGTCCGTCCGTCTGTCCGTCCGTCCGTCTGTCCGTCCGTCTGTCCGTCCGTCCGTCCGTCCGTCCGTGCAAGCTGTAACTTGAGTAAAAATTGAGATATCATGATGAAACTTGGTACACGTATTTCTTGGCTCCATAAGAAGGTTAAGTTCGAAGATGGGCAAAATCGGCCCACTGCCACGCCCACAAAATGGCGGAAACCGAAAACCTATAAAGTGTCATAACTAAGCCATAAATAAAGATATTAAAGTGAAATTTGGCACAAACCAGGGAGGGGCATATTCTAATCTAATTTTTTTGGAAAAGTGGGCGTGGCCCCGCCCCCTACTAAGTTTTTTGTAAATATCTTGGAAACTACTATAGCTATGTCAACCAAACTCTACAGAGTCGTTTCCTTCAGGTATTTCCATATACAGTTCAAAAATGGAAGAAATAGGATAATAACCACGCCCACCTCCCATACAAAGGTTATGTTGAAAATCACTAAAAGTGCGTTAACCGACTAACAAAAAATGCGAGAGTATAAAATGTTCGGTGACACCCGAAATTAGCCCTTCCTTACTTGTTAATTTATAAATTTGAAAAGGGTGGCAACGCCAAAAAATTCAAAAAATAGTGTTTCTCAAAATCTTTAGGTGGTTACTAAAACAGAAGACATTTTCATATTGTACAATTATTGGTATTTATAAATTTCAAAAGTGTGGCAACGCCAAAAATTTAAAAGGTTAGTATTTCTGAAACTCTTTAGTTAGATACCCAAGTAGTGGGAATTTTCGTATTGTATTTTTTTTTTGTTTATAAATTTCAATAGGGTGGCAATGCCAAAAAAATTAAAGGTTAGTATTTTTCAAAGTATTTAGTTGGACAGTCAAACAATTGGCATTTTTGTATTATAAATGTTTTTATATAAAAATTTCAAAGGGGTCACAAGTCTCTCTTAAATATTTTTCACAAAAATATATCTTAAGCCTGTTTAGATTATTTAATTTAACTATGAGTAACAATATTATTATAAATATGATGATTTTAATAGAAACGAGAAACTCTAACTAATAGAAATATCACTTGAGTCGAATAAAGTTACATACTCATCTGAAACTCTTTTTAAGACTACTGTGAGATAGAGAAAATTCGTAAGTTATTGAGAGAAGACTATTATGGGATAGAAAATACCCAAATATTATGGACTAAAATCTAAAAAAAAAAATAATATTCAAGTAATCAACTAAAATTTAAGCAAGTGGAGGGAATATCTCAAAAGCTCTGCGGCACTTTTGCGACAGCTTTTGTAGTGTATTTTTTCAAACAAATATTATCTGAACTCTAAGTGATTTTTTAAGGCTTTAAAAATATGTCTTTTCTTATCAACCTTTTTCCGTTTCTTTACGATTTATCTTTCGAAAGCAGCAATTCCTTCGTCATCAACTATCATTTGAGGCCATTTGTGGCCGACATCACGTCCCTTCGAGTGTCTAGCACCATCAGCTTTGTGTCATAAATTTGCGCGTGTGTCGCCGCAGGCTTTTCTTTATCCCCATTTAGCATACCATATATATATATTTATCGCTCTGCCACTGCAAGAAATGGGTCAATTGAAATTATTTTATAACCAAATTGTTTTTGTCGTTGTGTGGAAATTAGATAATCATAAATGTCAATATAAATGGGCATATTGGCGGTCCAGTTTAGCTTTTGCATAATCGAAATGCAAATGGTCGAGGCTCATTTACATAATTGTGCATTAGTGGGATAAAATAATAAAAATATAATAATAATAATTTATAGCTTATTTACTATTTTAAGCTTTCAATTTGTTAATTTTTTCTAATAATTTTTTTTTCTAATAATTCTTTGTTTAAGTAAATTTTGTTATATTTTAGTTGCCACCAATTTGATTTTAAACTTCGCTTCACATAGCAATTTTTGAATAAATTCGTTGTCTATATTTTTGTAGATTTTTTTCACTTCCACGTGAAATTGACATTTATTTTTACTTTCTGCCTTGGCTATTGCAAATTGTATGCTAATGAATGCAATATTTATTTTGTTATTGTATCAAATTACTTACTTCTAATAATGCCTTAATAAAATAAATATTTGAATTTATACGGTTTTTGTTTGGACAAGTAATTTGGATTGTATATTCTAATTGGATGGACACATTACAAGCCTGGACAGGTAATATACATACATATATGCTATCGGAGATCCATGCATATGTATGTATACATATATCGATACCTAAAATGCAAAATTTAACATCACTTTTCATAAGCTTACAGTCGCAGGAAGAACGATATATGTAATAGAAACTACTCAAATTGAAACAAAATATGAGTTTTGGTTATAAAATGGTTATGGTTTGGTTATCATTTTGGTTATAAAATGGTTATATAGCGGTTATCATACTCTCATATTAAAACAAAATTTGAGTTTCGGTTATAAAATGGACATGTATTGGTTATCATTATGGTTATATATCGGTTATCATACTCTCATATTGAAATAAAATAGAGCTTTGGTTATAAAATGGTTATGTATTGGTTATCATTTTGGTTATAAAATGGTTATATATCGGTTATCTTAGTGTCATATTGAAATAAAATAGAGTTTTGGTTATAAAATGGTTATATATTGGTTATCATACTATCATATTGAAACAAAATATGAGTTTTGGATATAAAATAGTTATGTATTGGTTTATTTATCTGACAGCGATTTTCGATTTTTTTTTGATGATACGTTGTTTGTATTTTAGGTGTCGATATGTATGTAAAATGGATTGTTTAGATACTTAGCATCAGTTATACCTACAACTACATAAAAATGTGGTGACTTTTTTTTCCAATAAAATTTTTACACTTTTTGATAGCGCTGGAAAAGAAATGCTGCATTCGCCTCTTCTTCACACTTTGTTGAGTCTGCTTTTTTATGAAAAATTGTTACAATCGAAGCTCTCACAAATCTTATTTACAAATATTATGGCGGCTTAAAACTAACTACGGCTGCAGCCGCCATACCCTCAATGACTCTACTTATCCAGCCGAACATCGAGGGACTATAATTGCCGACGCACATACCATATTAGTTAGTCGGTGAAAAATATTGGCAAGTCATGAGTGATTTAATTGACTGTGTCATTGACATTAACTACTTAAATGGATAGTTATCCGCAAGCCCATACACACATGCCAAAGTATATTTTATAAAATAAGCTTAGTCATACTTAGCGCTAAATCTGATTAGAACGCAGAGAGGCAAATTACTTCGTGTAGCAAAATAGAGGGGAACAGGGTGAGAATAAGCGGTTTACTTTCACGTTGCATATATTTTATACTATTACTTATATATATACATATATTGAAGTATATGCATATATGTAACTCCGCTTTATTTATGTGCCTGTATGTGTGTATTATCAATTTGATAAATGACTGCGCAAGTAGAAAAATTGCTTTGTCACATTTGTTTGAATTAATTAAATGTCCTTTAATGATGATAAATGCTTTCGAATATATTCCAATATATGTATATACCGTGTTCATGTCAGATTTACGGGCCGACAGAGACACAGGCAGTGAGAGACAAAGTACTTTTATTGCTTCCGTCAAACAACAATTACTTGTGTGTATATAAATATATGCTTACGTATACATATAGAATGCATAGTAAATTATGTAAAATAAAAATTGTTTTGAAATTCGTAAGCTTGTGTATCGTAGATAAGGAGGCTTTGCATACCTATTAGGGAGTGACTGAGGTGGTTTGTAAAGTCAGTACCTTGCAGTTCTTTGAAATTGATTATGGTTTACTTTGTGCTGCAAAGAGATTAGTATTTATTGAAGATTAGTGATAATAAAAAATATATGTATTTTAAATTTTGGTTTTATGAATGTGTAAGAGTTAAGCTTGGCTTACATAATATTTGAAATTACTTGAAAGAAAAAACAAAGTCGGTTAGGGGTCACTGAAAAAATATACTTTTCGAACTCGTTTCTAAAGGACTGAAAATTAAGCTCTTTAGATGAAACAATTTTATAGCCAGGTAAAATTATCCGATTAAAATTTTTACATGAGTCTTTTAGATCTACTTATTTGTAAGGTTAGTTTAGGTTAGATGACTGATAAAAGATCGTACGTGGACTGCTATGGGTTCTTTGTGAAGCCATAGAAAAGAAGAACTCCTGTGTTCGAACTTATAAATAAGCAAAACGCTTAGAATTCAAAACAAATTTGCACAAGCGTTTAATTTCCCCCTCCCTCCAGCTCAGGGTGATGTCGGAAGGTGTGCGCTCCCAAGTCTTAAGTCCAAACGCGGAACAGTCAATGAGGAAGTATTGAGTTGTTTCAACGTCATCTTCTTCCATACAGTTTCAGCAGTAGGCATCTGGTAAAATTCCCAACGTTGTAAAATAGACGCCAATAGGGCAATGACCTGTTAAAAGCCCCACTACTAGGGAAGGACTAGCCTTACTGAGAGCAAAAATATCCCCAGATCTCTTGCCATCGATTCTGAGTTAAAAGGCTTTTGCGACAGCACATCTACCGATGTTGACCCAGCGGAGGTCCAGCTATGTATCTAGTAGTAAGACACAAGAGGATAAGCGGGTAGCGGTTCGAGTGAAGTTAGCTTTCCTCGAAAGACCCTGAACGCACTGGTATTAAGTTAAAGACTAGTACTGCTGCTCTGCTATATGAGTGAAAGGTCATTTCTTTGTCCGGAGTAGTATATTAGCTGAGAAGGAGCCTCCAGAGAGATTGATCCGGTATGAAGTCGAAGCATGTGGGGATATCCGAGAATTTAGATACGTGATTTTTTGCGTCACTTAACAACTTTCGCAGCCATACACGTTGCGACAACGGGTACAATATGCAAGAAGGCATTAGCTGCCATGGTTAGAGTGGACCATTATGCTGATGAGCGCCTTCCACCATATAAAGACTCCATAGAACATAATGGGCTTGGTTATGGCGACCATTTTCGGTGACAGGCTCGGTTTTATTTGGGTTGATGGTGACCATTTTCGATGACAACAGAAATAACTTTTATTTGTAAAAAGACTCTAACTCATGAGTATCCTCTATATAACAGCTTCTCACACAATTACGCAGCACAAGCACATGCACATGCGCACACACTTGAAGAATTACTCAACGAATTTGCTCAAGTACCATAAAAAGTGATTGCATCATGAACAAATAATGAGGATGTCAATTATAAAAGCAATATTTACTTAACTACATTCAATCATTAGTATTTTGTGCATCTTTAGACTGCTAACCCACTTACAGTAGTCACTCACTGGCCCACACACTCGGACACACACTTGGAAAGTTCAAAGTTGAATTTGCATGGCATGATTGCAACGCATTCTTTTCCAAAGCTCGTAAAATGTAATTAAAACTATTTACGCCACTACGCTGAGTGTATTAGACAAGCGCAGCGCAGAAATAATAAACAGAAGTTGAAGCATATGTGGATGTGTATGTGTGTGTGTTGCGGTTAAGGAGGTCATTATGGTTTGCCACAATTATGACCGCTTGAGCTGTATTATTTACTCACTCGAAGTTATATACTTATAAACATATATACTAAAAGGAAATATATTAATTTTTTCTGCACTCACATTTACTAAATACCGTACACTTACACACTCTTAGAAGCTCATATACATACATATATTCATACTATATACACATTTATGTATATAGCAATTTGCCTTTTGAGAATTCACAACTTCGTTTTTGCTGCTGCATCTTGAATTGTGTCGACACTCAATCGAGTTTGGAAGTCGACATGCCGTCTTAATATGCATTTAATTGCTGCTGACACTTTAATGAACAGCGCAGAATTGACTGTCTGACACTTAATTTAATTTAGACAGTGCAACTTGTGGATCGCCACGAAGTGTGTTTAAGTCTTGAAGCGTCTTTTGTATGCCGCATCATTGACAAATTGTTGTCAGAGCGACACTTATGCTAATATGCACTGTAAATGCTTCTTAATGCTTAGCTATTTGCATTCATGGCTAAGTATGCATTTGTGATAGAAGTAAAACAATAAAATATTTAGTATGCATATTAGATATTTGCATAAAAGCATAATTTAAGAGTTTAATTTCAACATTGGCTACATGTAAAGGAAAAATATACTTCACCAAATTTTATGAATAACATTGGCAAGAATCCAAGAAGTGAGTAATTTTCGTACCTAAGCATTTGTCTTCAAAAAAGGATAAAAAGGGTAGTTTTTTGTCGGCAGTCAAATCACAAAGTTTCACATTAAGGGGTTATATCCACTAAATATTTTTGAAACGAATTTTTCTTGATTTTTTTTATACTCAACGCAGTGAAAATATTATTTTAATAAATATTTATTTACGAATAAAGGTGAAAACATTTTTGTCGGTATAAGAATCCAAGAGATTGTACTTGAGGTTTAATTTTCAATATGTTCATACAAATATGCATTCATTGGAAAAAAATAACGAATTTAAAACTGCTTTCTCAATGGCTTGTTATCAGCCTTTCTGTCCAGTTAATAGAGTTTTCCGGTTAATAGAGCATCGATTTATTAGAGCTTTCACTGTATTTTTTATTTATGAATGGTTTCCACTATCCTATCTTCTAAGTTGGTTCGAACTGGACACAGTGATAATTTTTAGTAAAATCGGTTCAGTTGGTTAGGAGTCCATCGCGGACAAACAACGTAAAGATGTAAAAAGTATAATGCACATTTAAAGAATTTAAAATACTCTAATAGTCTGTGATTCATTCTGCAACTTTTTGGATTTTCATTCCATAGTCGTTCTCCTGAAGAACCCCGAAAAAAAGTTTTTATCGGTAGGGAAGACTTTTCTGTTCCAACTTTTTTCAAAATTTAAAAGCCAAGAAAAATTGTTATTACTATAAATAAAAGCACGTAATGATAGAAGGACTACTCAAAAATTTGAATTTTGTCGAATGGCGGCTTTCCAAAAAAGTCGTTTTTTGTGAAATTTACTCTTCATAGTGGCTGAGGTTAGGCAGTTAAATAGGCTGATTTCTCCTGATGTGACAAATAGTCCCACCTGGACAGTCAGAGATGTCTGTGCGTTGTAAGGCTAAAACTTCAAAATATGATTCAAAAGGATCGTCACATATCGACGAAGCTCTTATAGCCTGCCACAAATTCAAATTTATTGAGGCGGCTAAAATCAATTTCCGCTAATTCGCTGGATTCGTAGAAAGTACCGCCCGCGATGCAACAAACTTAGTCTGACGAAAGCTGAACAGTAGAAGAGAAAGTGCGTAGATGTTTATTCTCATCTTTCTCCATATAACTATGGCAAGTTGCTTCTTACAAAATCTTTAACTGCACCACGTGAGGGCCAATGGTTATGAGACACTGAACATTGCAGTGCTAGGAGGTCTACATATGTAATTTTTATATTCCACTCTGTGTCAGCAGAATTTCGCAACCCCACAAGTACCGACTGCTGACTAACGGCTGCTGAGCTCTCGCGATCCTCACCGGTTCAGCACCCGAATGCATGTAGACAGAAAAACACCATCTTGATGTAGTAATTTAAATAAAGGTGCACTTTCTTGGAAGATTCCGAAGTCATTTGCTGGATTCACTTCGGTCATACTGATTAGGAACAAAACACTTGCTGCTTGAGTTATAGTTCCCAAAGTAAAATGGAATCTAAAATAGTACACAAGGAAACCACAATCTTGGAAAAAACCCGTGAAAAGACGATCGGCTCTTATACATTTTAAAGCTGCTTTTGATATCACGAAAAGGAGCTGCCTTTATACCGCGATGTCGGAATGCATCTGAATAAGCTAGTATCTTGGCAATACTAATACGCCTGTGTAAACTGACATTCATTATGCTTTCTATTAAGTTTCTTGTTTTTTAGTAATATCTTCACAAAAGATCCTTATGCATCAGTTTAAGTGTTTCAGAGTGTGAAAATTACTACCATATGACCTAACCTTAAGTTGGCCTAGATACAAAAATGATTCATAACCTGGTCTGAAATAGCTGACAATATTACACAATTTTGAGTATAAACCATTAACAAGAATATGCTGCTTTTGTCACTAATTTGCATGAAAAGAATTTATGTTTGAGCGCCAAAATACCAAAGTGATAATTTCACGATAAGAATACTACAAAATTGCGCCAACACTTCGCAATACATAAACAAGTATGTCATGGACTCATTATGTCTGTGGCGTCCTCTATATAAGTAGCTGTATATATATACATATATACATATATGTCACTACTATTTAGACCCCAAGCAATTTGCGAACTCAACCAGTTTATGATTATGTCACGTTTCGACCATAAAGTGACGCAATTAAATCCAGAGGGCGATTGCCGAAATCAACCCAAAACAGTGTCACATGCAAAGTGGTGGGAGGGGTGTCGGGGGTGGCGAAAAACGCGGTCAGAATTAAACAAATATCAAACATTTCTGTTCGGTCGCTTTTATTGTTTGCATATTGTTGCAGTACACTGGCACGCACCGCGGGCGGGCGGGCGAAAGTGAATGAGATTGAGAATTTGAATGTGAATGAAAATGACAAAATGCCAAAAAACACTGCAAATATACACCGAAATAAAATTATTCACTTGAAACGTGATACATTTCGAAAACGAGCCGAGCGAATTAAATAGGAGCTCATCGCATGCAAATACATGAATATATCCACAGTCAGTCAAAAATACTTTTTCAGCCTCGAAAGCACTTCAAAATGGCTGGTAGTGATGCTGTGGGTTTGAATTTATATGTTCATGTGTGTGTTTGTGTTTTTTGAGTGTGTATTTAAATATATGTACATGTGTGTGTGTTCAGCTGGGAAAAATTTGGTTGAGCTTTGTTTTGTCCGACTGGCGAGCGAAGCTTGTCGAACAGTTAATTTGATTTCGTTTTTTTTGTTGATCCTTTTGCTGTTTCTGTTGTTGTTATTTGCTTTTGTTATTGTTGTTATTGCTTTTGTTGTTGTTGTTATTTGCTTTTGTTGTTTTTGTTGTTGCTCTTGTTGACGCCAACAACCTGCCGACACATTGTGAACATTTAACATTGTTAAATGGCTGTCCCGGGCTGTCGATTGTGGTTGACCCAACGCAAACTTACATATTCTCAAACAAATATTTGCACAAACACACAGACGCAAATTTTGAAATGTATAAGTGTGTGTACATATACTCGTGTCAGGCATAAATATAGGCTGTGCACATAAGTTCAATCTGCAAATATCACTTTGAAAACTTTTTCAAGCTCTTCTCTATACATATGTACATATGTGTTAATACATGTGCATAAGTATGTATGTGTGCCTGATACATACATTAATGCGCAAAAGGAATTTATGCTGATCGCCCCTATGTGTGGCAAGTTTGCATGCAGCTTTGTTTTGTTTTTTGTTTTTGTTATTGTTTGTCGGGTTTTTTCGCTCTCTTTTGATTGAGTTGTGTCGGATTAGTTTGGAAAATTGTTTGTATTTGTATGCATTTTTCGCTTGAAAAGTTTTTCTGTTTGTTGTTGTTGTTGTTGTTGGTGCAGAATCAATTTTGAGTTTCCGCAGCAGCTGAAAAATGCAATGATATGCGGATTGAAAACTATGCTCAGTGTTTCATCCACTCATGAATTCACACATACAGTGGCAAAACCAAAGCATGTATAAGAGAAAAGTGTTTTAACAAAAGCTCAGTCGTTGCTCGAACAAATTTAAGGCAATGAATGGTGTAGTAAATGCGAATGCAGGATGAATGAGATCCCTTTAAAGCGCTCTGTATTAGAGCATGATCAATAAGGATCAATGGTTTGGTCGGTTAATAGGTATCTTTACTCACTACTCTCTTTTAACTATACTCTTTAGCTGAGTGTACATACTTTTTTCAACTCCCTTATCTCAAAATGTGCAAAATTTTAGATCGATATGTCAAATCTAAAGGTCTGAAGGTTCTGCCATCGAGAGTTCCAACGGCGAAATCTACATATTCAGTAACGGATCAAAGGGTGAAATGGGAACAGAGCGGGCGTTTTCTGCAGTAATCCATACACGGAATGCAGCTTCTAACTAAAGGACTACAATTTGGTCTTTCAGGCCGAAATTGTGGGCATAACAGAGGGTAGGCTTCTACTGTAAGCAGCAAGTCCATAAACCTTCTAGTGGATAGTCAAGCGGCAACTAAAGCCGTTCATTCTGCCAATACTAAGTCTCATTGCTTTAGGTTATGCAAAAGTTAATAACATCCGGATACCTGGTCATATAAGAATAGAAGGAAATGAAAGGGCCGTTCAGGCCACTCAGAATGTAGACACAATCCCTCTAAGCTGCTCCAAGCCATTCAACTCCTTCAAGAATTGTTTGAAGCAATGTACTCTACAGGGACACGTCAGGTCGTGGATCACAAGCAGCATAAGGCATAATACACAGTTATGTTGTTCATTGTGGACATACCGAAAAGCTTAAAAAAGGAGCTTAACAACGTTTTAGAGGTCATAACGGGGCACCTAACCTTGAGATCCCACCTTCAGAAAATAGTACATAAGAATTTGGGAATCCTGAAGCGCTGGATGATGAGACGCTGCTACATTATCTATGCGAATGTCAAGCCTTCAGCTGGACGTGAAGGGGCATATTCCACGGCTCCGAATACTCTATCTTAAGAGAGATTGGGCAGCTGGTGTGCAAAATAATCAGATTTTTTATCAAATCTACAAAGTTGCTGGGCTTAAATTGGTTACTTCTCGGGGGCACAATGGACCTAACGCTGGCCTAAGTATGGTCACATACGGTTCTATGCGCTCTCGCTTTTCAACCAACCAATTAAACTAAGCAAAAATATTACTGATGTTATTTTAAGCGAGGCGTGTTCTTTTCATTTAGAGTATCATGAATGTCTTCAAGGCGATGAAAGAACACTCTAAGCGTTGTTTCAGAAAAATTCCCACCAGAGATCTAGTCAAAGACTTCAGAGTTTTATGGGGTTTGGAAAGCTTATGGGGTCTTCAATATTCATGAAACCTTTTGACAATGGGAATATTAAACTCTTAAAGTATTTTTTTTTAATTTCTCATACTAAGTACATATGTATGTATGTATTTATGATATACATATAATTTCATTCATATGAGTCCCCTTTGTTTGCCCAACCCTGTAGGCCCACACAGTAATGGGGGCATTCATGTGAATATCCACGAGCAGCTGCTTCGAAATGAACCCTCTCGAACGGGTATTATGTACGGATAACTGTAAAAGTAAATTCGAACTGAATATAACTGTAAAATATCTGCGCTCGCACATTTGATGCTCACAATTGTAAATGGAAATGAATTGCGTTTGCGAAAATACAAAAAAAAACAACAAACAGAAACACATTTTTTTTCAATATTCATTTATCTGTATTTTTTTCGGCGTTGCATTGAAATGGCAACTGTTTGCTTTGTAAATAGTGTAAACACGCGCAGCGCCAGTGCAGAGGTGCGAACAGTGACTGCGCGTATTCAACCCAGTGCCCTCCCCTTTTTAAAGCGCCACGGGTGGTCCTCCACACACGCACACACACACATATATGTATAGTATATATATGCATGGACACACACTTTTATTTACTTTTACATTTGCTTTGGCACCCTGTATTTGTATGCGCAGCGCTAGTGAGTTATTGACATTTGAAATCGTTTATTTATCGCTGCGATTTGCCAGCGCTTAACGGTAGCTCACTCTATAAGCGGACATGAATAACTGCGCTTTGTTGTGCAGTTTTTGTGGGGTTATGTTTGCATATTTTGGCTGTTCGCTGTGCCGTTTGTTCAGCCGGCATGGAAAATAAGAAAAGTCTGGCAAATGCGATGCACCTTTTCAATGCGAAACAATAGTTTTACAGTTACGCTGCACACGAATGTGCTCAATCGCACGAGTGCCTACTTATGTTGCGTAAATATATCTCAATGGCAATTGAGGCATTTTGAAAGGTTTGCTTATTGCATGCAATGGCGCTAATCCAAAATGCAATACTAACAATTTTTTTTATCTCTAAATTTAAAATTTCGAAGTTATTGGGATGTCATGAATTTCTTGCAGCTCGCTGTGTCAAAAATAATATTCTAAGATGGCGTTTTCACACGGACACTTTTCTTACTTATTATCATGGCATACTATTTTGGTGTTGCACATTGCTTTCACACGAAGATTGTAAATATCCATTTGAAATCGAGCGCAATTGCAACCATGGAGATAACAGGAACAGAAAGTAGTTGTCCGAGCACGAGGGACACGGTTCTCTTATCTTTGGACCCTTAGTGTACATACAAATGTGTAGAGCGTCGAAAGCTTTCCTGTGTGAATGCGCTCAGGAACAAGAAGAGAATAATCGCGAACTCCGTTACAGATCATTCCTTACCTTGAGTTTTCTTCATCGAGAGAGAACCTCATCAATTTTTTTCTATTTCAATGTGTGTTGAAAGTATGCTCTTCTGGTATAAATTTCTTATTTTCCAGACGAATTTTGTACCTTGATTAGGTTAGGTTAAGTTCGTTGGCTGATCCAGAGATCGCATTTGAATTACTATATGCAGTACTTTATAAATACATTTAACTGAACTCTTGTGTTCGACCTTATAAGTCAGCAAACCGCCTTGTAATTCATAAAAATTGACTCAGCCATTTAATTTAGTTAAATTTCTACCAGCTCGGGGGATATCTGTAAGTGTAAGCTCCCAAATGTTTAGCTTGATCTCGCAAACGCAGTACAATCAAGATGGAAGTGTTAAGATGTTTCCATCTCATCTTTTTCCATACAGCTTTTGAAAGCTGGCGTCTGATAAGATTATCAACCTTACAGCATGGACGCTGATAAGACAATGGTCCTAAGCAGAGGTTAATCTGCGTGAGTAGACCTGGATCTCTTATGGTCGATTTCATGCCAAAAGTATCTTGTCACAGCGCTTGAACCGACAGTAGCTCAGCGCTGATTCAGCTCCTGCGATGTTCAACTGTTCAATAGTGGATTACACGAGGAGAGTGAAGCATTGACCCGTTCCCTTTTTACTGAAAAGGGAGTTAGGGTACCCTTCCTTGCCAGCTCGTTGGCTTTACAGTTACCTGCGATTCCGATGTGATCTGGCGTCCATACTAGCCTTATCAAAAGTTGATTCGATGCACTGATAACTGCCTGCTATCAGTGGAGATATTCACTATTCTGAAGGAGGATCCTCCGGAACAGTAAATCTATTACTAGCTTAACGGCAGTAACCTCGGCTTGAAAAACACTGCATTAGGAAGTCTGACCCTCAAATTGATACAGAGTTCATGACAAGATCCTTCCACGAACATTTCTCCAAGTTTTGACCCATCTGTAAAGAAGTTCCCATAATATCCTCGAGGATATGTGGACAGAGAAAAAGCTACCAGCGTTTGCTTTGGCGACTCTAAAACCCAAAAGAAGCGGTATAAAGTCAAATATTTCTATCTGGTGCGACACACGCTCGCAAGATGGGGCTGACAGATCGAAAAGACTATAGGAAATGCATAGGACAGGGCATCGAAAAAATGGAGCATCTCTTGTGCACTTTTTCCGCATTGCCAAGACTACGCTGTAAGCATCTAAGATCCCCACGGTATGATACACTGTAAGAGGTCAAACGCAGCCATCCTAAAGGATGATTATTCCTCTTGGACCTAGTAAGTTAACTCCATCTAGCATAGCTGTAACGAACTATAGCAAAGGACCAAACTGGGTTATTTAAAGATTGTGCTAGGTCTCTGCAGAGAATTGCAGAGAGTCTATAGATTAACTAAAAGGTGTTCGTTGTCAAAGTATTTTAAACTAAAGGGATCTCTAAATATAGATTATTTATATAAATTTCTGCATTATACCGAGCTATTGTCTTTAGCTAACCTTAAACTTATACTAAATCTTCAAAATATCATAAAGCACACTAATACTAGAAATAAATAGCCCAACCAGCATATCATTTAGGAGCATAAACTTCAGTGACACAATTTACAAGCAATTCATTTCAAATATAGTAGACGCTTCACATTTCAAAGCCACAAATTTTCGAACCCCCTGTTCTAACCTCACATTTGTGCCCATATAAACAATGTGCAGAGAATTCAACAAATTTACTGTTATTTCAAGTTTCTGCCGAATTTATTTGCATAACTCGAACAAGCAAGAGATGAAAAGAATTTAAATAAAAACGAATTTATGAGCAACACTGCAGGAAATGGAAATTGGTTTGCGGAAGCTCGCACTCACTACCTGTGCCTTTTGTTTTCAACACAACAACAAACATGCACAAGTTTAGGAGAATGAATGTATTGTATGTTTGTTGTAAAATATGCAGGTTGATACACAAGTGTATGCTCATTTAGTTTTGGTTGCTTTCTCTTGTAATTTGTGTGCAGGCCAAGTGGAGTGTGCCGATAAGGCGAACAACAACATGCAGGCACATGTATGTATGTGTATATCCTATTTACTGCGGTTTAAATGAGCTGTTTGATATATAAGGAGGATTCAGCAAAATTTTAGATAATCGAAGGGAAAATTCTAAAAGGGCACTCATTTGAAAAATCAAATCCTTTTATCCTTTGTATTGTCTCAGCACTTACATAAATTACTTTCGATCAGTAGCAAAGCGATAAAAATGGATATGGATATTATATCTGTAGTAAATTTTTCTTGATGTTTTGATGTTGAGATTGCATTGTATGCTAGATAAAAATGGTCAATGTGGAGTCTAAATATAATTTATGTAATTAGAAATCATTGTATTATGAAAGCTAAACATTTTTATGTTCTAAACTCTGATTTAGTAGCTTTTGATATGGGGGAATATGGAGTCTAGGGCGAGTTTTCACCCTAAGCACTAATATGTACCGTTACAAGAAAAACACGCTCTTTGAATTTTATTAAGTTAACTCACATACTCGTATTGGCCGATATATCCAGCATAAGGTCACCTGGAAGTTCGAAAATATTTATATTAGGTATATGGGGGCTCAGGGAAGTATTGACCCGATTGCACCCATTTTTAATACACAGAACAACTTTTGCCAGAAAAGGATTATATCTGAGTTTCAATTGCATATCTCACACATTAGCCCACATTTTCGGTCTAAGGTCACTTATAGATACTGGGACCCACATATTCGGTACCTAGGGACTTGAACCGTTTTGGTTGGATTTGAAAAATTTTTGGTCATAAGGTGGCGTGCTTTAAAGAAATTATTAGAGCAAAATTTTATCCTACAAATTTCAAAAGAATGCCGGATACTAAATTTTAATCGATCGGGTAGGTCTCGAGACATGTGTTTTGGCCTAAAAATAGACAGTGCCATGCCTATTGTAAAATTTTGACTACGTCTCCAATAAAGCGGGTCTGGCGTAGTTAGTTATTGATTTATTGCGCTTTCAGTAGTTTTTAACAGTACCGTTATATGGGGAGTGGGCGAGGTTTCATCCGTTTTGATCCATTTTCCCACCGTCGGTGGGAGTTCTGATAATATTTGCGCCAGGCGACGAATTGGTTGTAGCTTAAATTCTTTTTGCGATCTTCTTTGCAAAATGAGAGACAGAGGAAGGTTCACAAAATGTGAAAGATGCACTAAGAGCCACAGTTACTTAAAAACTGTAATTTTTGATTTTCAAAAATTTTTTTAAAAAAGCTTTATTTAGAGTAAATCAATGCAAGATATACATACTACTTAGGAAGTGACAGTGTAGACAAATTAAGAGACTAGAGTGCTACTGAAGTGAGACCATTTGGGAACTTATTTTTTAAATCATTAACAAAGCTCACTAGTGACGAATCGATTAATTGATTCTTTCGTTGTTACATATTCCTTTTTTCCTTTTTCTAACGAAAGTAAAGCCTCGCCAGCCAAAATCCGCAAATTACGCTCATTCACTTAATTTCACTACTAATACGCTTTGATTGCTGGCCGTGACATCTTTTCACTCCAACGCTTCGCCGAAGCAAGCGTTTATCTCTGCAGATGTCTTGCACGAGCTGTGAGCGGGAGCCATGGCACAGCAACGCTCATACGCCTGGGCGCGCGCCACATTTTCACACGCCACCGACACGGGTGCACACAATCACATACAGATATACATATGTACATATATATACGTGCGCGCTATATACTTAGCAGCAGATAGATTATTATCCGATATTAGGTACAGAGCAGCGGCATGTAAATTTCAGCTTATTACTTGCTACTTATAGTGGCATTACATGTAACTTTTGCCACAAAGCTCTGCCTCCGCGCTGCCAGCCCCAAGTGGCATGTGCTGCGCGGCAAAGCAGCTCAAGCATATACTTCTACATATATGTATTGTGTTCTTACTTTTACCTGAAAATCCTGCTGTTAAACTCTGCTCTGCTCCCATTCACTGCCGATTTCACGGTGGTACCATCATTTGAGAATATTTTTTATATATTTTTTTTTTTTTTTGAAATTTTTCCGGCTCCCGCCTATTTTTTGTTCTCGTGTTTTCATTTATGCTTGAACGCATTTTCCCACACTTTTGCTTAATTTAATTTTAGTTTGCTTACTTTTCCCGTTTGCACGCTCACCAGCGTTGCAGCAACATTTGTGGGCGTTACACCAAGATTTGCCTCACCTTCAGCATAGCTTTGCTGCCTGCCCTCCCTGCTTCTGTGCTGTGTAAAGACATTCTGCCGAAAAAATTCTTCGCCGCAGCTGCTCGAGCGTGCGGCTATATAAAGGTGTAGATGATGTTAGAGAACGCACACATATACATATATATACATTAAACGTCTTTGTTATTGTTTCCGCTTCGTTGTGCGCGGCTGTGCCGCTGCTGCGTTCTCTTCGCCGCTCTGTTGTCTTTTTCTGCTTCAAGTCTTCTATTTTGCATGTGGAAATGTTAATTAGCCTTAAAATTATGCAACGCGTTCGAGAGTATACGACTGGGAATTTTGTGGACGGGGAAGTGGCGAGGCAAGGTCTCGCAGATCGACTGGAGAATATTTGCATATCATTTTTTGTTTTTAATTTTACAAAATATTCTCATATTTCGATATAAAAGACAACAAATTATTGTTATGTTTTGCTGTTTACATGATATTTTTTTTTTGTATTTTTATGCCAAAAAATAGATATATTTTGACAAGCGGCTCCTTATCTATGCACCGAGGAGTTTAATTTATTAAATTTGTATACTCTCGCAATATGTTGCGAGTATAATAGTTTTGTTCAGCTAATTTAGCCCTCCCTTACTAATCTTAATTTATATTTTATCTATGAATTAGTCCCTTAAATTTTTACTAATAACTGTATTTCTATCTTTTCAGTTTACATTACGCGCCTTTAAAAAGGGTAAGTAAAGAAATCTACTCCAATACTATAATAATACCCAACGATTAACGTCCTCCCGCCCAACCAACGCGAGGGGCGTAATCCGCGAACGAGCGGAATTAGCCGAGTCATAAAAAGCAAGAGAGTTTTAAGCGTTGCGATCTTAAGCTGCTCAGCCACAGAAATAAAAATTTCAACAGCCAAAATTAAGAATTAAATTAAAGTTTATCATTTTTTAAATGTTACTTTTTAAGAGTAGATAAAATAATTGTTTTAATGGTAAAGAGTGAGTCTGTTAGATCAAATGTGCTGGAATGAGAATTGAAATCATGACATATACGGCGGAATGGTTCGTTTAACTCAAAATTTGTTCTAGAAAATTTTAAAAGTAAGGATCTAAACTGCCTAGTAGAGGGAAGGGCAACGTTAAAATTAATATCAGATAAGAGGGATGGGGTACAGACTGACCCATTGATGAGTTTTACAAGAAATACGAGTATAATACCAAGCATCTCCCTACGACTAGCGACTGTCTGGTGATTTTTAAGTTTTAAACGGTTAGTCTAAGGGGGAAGATTTAAACTTGGATCCCAATGTAAAAGATTTAAGGCAAAAAGTAAAAATTGTTTTTGAACGGACTCTAACTTATCCGAATGGAATTTTTGTGGTAAGCGGATCTCTAAATTCTTTAAAATAATATTTACTAACCTCAACAATTCGTTTAAAAATTCTTTATAATCTTAGGAATATTCGTAATTTTGTTTTATTATAGAACATTTATTGTAAAAGGCCTAGTAGGATATGGCATTTTACATTAAGGTGGAACAATCCACTAGATAAAAGTGGTTTTTTCCAGTTCTAACATATCATCTGATCTACAAAGATTGACGTTTCTATACTCTTATAAATCTGATTCAACTGATGCCACTATAAAATAGAAGAATTCACATAGAATTCCGAACTCAAATTTGACTCGAACTGATTACATGTTCACATGTTTTAATATAAATCTCTATAACCGCTTTTAAAATGTTTTTCTTTTAAGCCAATATAAGCAAGCCAACGCTTAATCGAATTTTCCATATACTTGGTTTAAGTATTGTCTGGAATGGCCTGAAGGAAATGAAATACCTACAGCGAATTTCTGTTTCTTCGGTTTCAGCACATTTTACGAGCGGTATCTGTTAAAATGTTGCAGAGTTTCGACGTCATATTGATAAATCCACGCCTCGTCACCAGTAATGATACGTTTGATGAAAGTAGGGTCTTTAGCGACATTGAGGCATTTATTTTGTGACCTCTACTCGACGTAGTTTTTACAAAAGACTCAGATCTTTTGGTATGAGTGCCCAAAAAGTTAACCAAAATGTGTTGAGTCGATCTACAAGAAACATTGTGATGCCTTGACATACGCCTGATGCCTACACTACGATCTTTAAGCACCCAAATACTTTTGAGAAATGCTGCTGTGTTGACAATATTTTGTAAAATAAAACTTTGGTTCCATTTTTTAGGCACGACATTTTAAATTTATAATAAGCCTAAAAATTTTTCGTAGATCGAGATCGAGAAGACTGCAAAAAATATCAAGAGCAAGATACCAGGGAACGTTACAAGCATTTGAGGGTCGCTAGAGATGGGATACCGGAAGGAGGTATCGTTAGTGAGGTCATAGCAACCCTTGAAGTTCGCGCAAAGTGCAGGTATTGTAAAGAACGACTACTCCTCATGGACTAGGTGATGGCATTTCATCAGGTGGCACAAAACACAGACGACGCTTGACAGTAGCAAAACTTCCAAGCCACCTCGTTACTTAAGGATCTGGTATGGCATAAAACGCTGTACCACCAACCGAAAAACTTTTTATATTCAAAAGGTTTCAAGTTCTGTCGAAAAAAGTTTACTGTGAAGTGCTTTCTCTGATCGCAAAACATTTTTTCTAAAATTTCATCGAAGATTGCTGCCCAAGTAGTCTATTTCATAGTTACGTTTAATGGTTTACACTGCTCAAACTTGTAGTATTAGAATTAGAATATTAGTACTAAAAGAAAAAACCCGAAAAACAGGATTATATTTACAAATGCATTCAAAGAGCCTTCTAAAATAACAAATTTAAAGATCTCCACATAATTTATAGTGCACTCAGCCAATGCATAAAAACTAACTGTATGCTGCAAGCATAAAAATACATATTTACGAGCACACACACATGGAAACCGCTGCTCATTAATAATGAAGCAAAAATTTCGCCGACGGCTACTCAAACTGATGCTGCGCCAATCTCCCTCCGGCTGTCGATGGTCGCTTGCAATTGTACCGAACAAAAGCAAGGACGCAAAAGAACGCAATGCCAGTGGGATTGGCAGTGACTTTGTAGCGTGAGGAAAGAGTAGAGAAGAGAATTAAAAGTTAATTACCATTTCATTGCGGCTTGGTCAAAAGAAGTTTAGCATGTTGCACGTGTTCTACCATCATTAACATTAGTTAGAGTGCAACAACAACAACAACAACAAGTGTATAGTGTGAAGGCAACAGCTAATGAAAAAGTTAGCAAGTCGGAAAAGAGTTTTACGAAGCCAAACAACACGCTACACGCCGGTGCTTATACATTTATATATATGTATATATATACTATATACATATTATATAATTATGAGCGCGTAATACTCGTGAACACGCGATACGCAAACTGTCGATGGGAAGTTAAATTTCAGTTTACGAACGCAAAGAATTTACCCCGAGGTAATTGCAAGCGAAGAAGCTTACTTAGATGCTACACGCAATGCTACAGAAATTAATGGCGTCAAAAATAACTTAAGTAATAATAAATAATGGTCATAATAAATGTAAACAAAAACAACAAAAAGACATGTTAACTTCGGTTGCACCGAAGCTGTAATACCCTTCACAACAAAAAGTTTCCATACAAGCACTTTATTTAGAACGCTTAGTTTGTATGACAGCTATATGCTATAGTCATCCGATCTGGAAATTTTCTTCGGAGAATGAAGCGATGTCGGAGGTAAAAGTCTATGCCAAATTTCGTCAAGATATTTCATAAAATAAAAAAGTTCTCCATACATGCACTTGATCCCGATCGTTCAGTTTGTATGACTGCTATATGCCATAGTAGTCCGATATCAACAGTTCCGACAAATGAGCATCCCCTTGTTGAGTAAAGGATGTTTGCATTGTTTGAGATCGATATCTCGAAAATTAAGGGACTATTTTATATACTGACAGACCGATAGACATGGTTAAATCGGCTCAGCCCGTTACTCATCCAATCTGTGAAGACTTATCGAGTTATTATATAAAAGCTTTAAAGAGAGATTGCTAAGTAATCTTCAACTGTTAAATACGAAGCTCTGACTACTTTGGTGCGGACCTCAAAACTTAAAGTTATTCTCCTCTTTTTAACTCTTTGAGTTTGCTGTGTCGTCGTGGTACAATAACTTGTAGAACTTTTCCAAAAATGTTTTATAAACCTTCCTTCCTCAAAAAAATCATAAATAGTTTGAGTCACTATAACATAACCTAGAACTGCTATCACCTGAATGCTTTCTAACTTTTACGACGATGCGCCATCCAGTGAGAAATTGTTGTCTGAATGAAATCAAAGGTGTAAGATCATAATATTAAGGGGTTACAAGAGTTTACGGGTTTCACAAAATCGATTTTTTATTGTCTTATTCAATTCTACAACAGCTCTAGAATACTGTTCTAAATTGTCAAGTGTTTTTGAAGACGGTTGACAAGATTTCTCGGGAACTTCTCAACCGATCTTCATGAAACTTTACACAGGTCTTTGAGATACAATTCTCAAAGACTTGGGCGAAGAAATTTTTCGATTACAACTATTAAAAAAACAAATATCGAGAAATTTTCACTGAAATTAAAAAACTGCCCTGGAAACTTGTATTCGAACCACCCTTCAACAAACACATTTCTTATTACTTCTCACTATGATACAAAGACAAACCTGTACTTCATCATCGCAGCATAAAACAAAACTGACCATCGTTTACAAACTCACTTCGTCATTTACAAAAACATACATACATCAATACAACCATAGTTAAAGACGAGCACGGTCACTCGCTTATAACAACATAATAAACAACGAACTCACAGCGGTTAAAACGTGTCTTCTGCCGCTTATGTTCAAGCTGTCAATTCGAATGC
This sequence comes from Bactrocera dorsalis, assembly GCF_023373825.1. NCBI lineage: Eukaryota > Metazoa > Arthropoda > Insecta > Diptera > Tephritidae > Bactrocera > Bactrocera dorsalis. The sequence goes on from NC_064305.1 coordinate 86,137,748, forward strand.
GGCACAGCGGCACTCACTTTGCGTTCGACGGCCGACGCCTCACTGCTTGGGTCACTGACCACAGACACGCTGGGCGCTGTGCACTGCGCGCCAACTGCTGGCATGATCGGCCGACCAGCCTGCCGGACTCGCCGTAGTGGCTGTGCTATCTAGCTTGACAACAGTCTGCGCTCCACCGCGCGTACACTCGTGAACACAACTACTTCGCTTCAATCACACACATTCTCTCATGTTCACAACGCCGCACGCACCGCATGTTCACGGCGCTGACGCTGCTCCCGGTTGTGCCGGTCTAAATGTGTATGCGCGTGTGTGCGGAAAACGCCCCAGACAAGTTGGTAGATGAACCGACTGTGGCAGTCAACAGTTGGCCAAACATGCGAAACAACGGGGAGCCTTCGTGCCATCTTCACTCTTTTGTTGCTCATTTCCACTGATGGCTTTTTTAGCTGTTTTCTGTTTTGTGCTGTCCGCCTCGCATTCAATCAAATTACTGCTCTTTATTGTTTGGTACGTTTTGTTCTGTCGTTTCGTGTTGTTTTGCTCGTAATCTTCTTGATTCCTTATTAATGGCAATGTAATCATAATCATAATTATATTTTGTTTCCATTTTATTTGCCTTTTGATCCGGTTTTATTTATGGCCGGCTAAGTGAGTGGAGTGTTTTTTAAGATTAAATTTTTTTATTGTTATGATTACTGCCGGCATATGGCAATTTAATGCTAGTGACACTAGAAATACTAGGAATTTTAATTAAAATAATTTTCTTATGAATTACATATGTCGTCTAAAAATATTGAAATATTTTTTGCAAGAACTACTACTACTTACATATGTAGTTCATTATATACATGTGGCCAGTTAGTGAGGCTCGGTTACTGAATGTAATAAATTTAAAGAAAAATCAACATTTTTATATGACAATCTCTCTAAGATTTATCAGAAGATTTGTGTTTGTACGAAGATTGCTCGGATATGATCAATGTTGCTTGAAATCAGACCGTAGATACCGATTCTCTTCACACGTACATACAAGTATATCAAAACACAAAACAAAAACAGCACACCTTCACGAGTTTAACTGTCTTAAACACTTGCTTAACGACCACCAGTTGTTTCCTTTTTTCTCCAATTGGCGCCAACTCGAGATACCAAGTGCTGCCAGGTCCCTATGCTACTTTGAAATCAACGAAAGGTGGGATGTGTCGATCCTCTTTTCATGAGTCTTTTCCAAGATTTGGGGCATGGTTTCATCTGGTGGTCTAATCTACACTAATTGCTCAAGAAAAAGACATCACAATTTATCTTTATATATATAAATCTTCTGACCGTGTGTTTGCCTTGGGATTGCTCCTAAACGGATGGACCGATTTTGATGAAATTTTGTGTGTACGTTCAAGGAGATTCGGGAATGGTTTATATTTAAAATTTGGTCCACTGGAAAATGTTTTTTAAATTATTTTTTCATTTTTAATCAATTTTTTATATTTGAAATGTTGACCGATAGATGGCGCTCCCATCGCAGTATCCAATATTCAAACCTTAAATTGGTGTAAACGTGTATTAAACAAAACGATGCCAAAGAAAAAGGCGATATCTGTGGATCAAGTTTTCAAAAATTCCAAAAAGTATCTTTTTTCCATAAACATTTTTGTATGATTTGTTTTTCAATATTTTGATTTGTAAATTATTTGAATAGTTCAATTTCGGTCGCTTGCTTTTTTATTCCGGCTATTGAAAAGAAAAATTATTCAGTGAAAACTTTACGTGCGTTTCACACAAAGAGGTCAATTGCAGATTGAAATTTGTTACGAAGCCACGAAGAGGTCGCCCTAATATCGGTCCATCAAAGTATGGCAGCCAAAGGCAAGGCAAGGCAAGAAGTACTCCCAGGATGCGGTGACATACGTGCGGAATTATGGATCGCGGTCAATAAGCAAGCGATCGTCACGATGTCACAGCACGAGTTTTCAAACAACAGTTACGATGTTTGATGGTGTGTATCTTGGAGTATTGTTGTTATATGTGGTACTGTTTAGATGCTAAATGTACTCTGTTGAGTAGCAAAAGAGAGGTTTGTCGCACGTACATATTCTTCTTTGGATGGTGGATGGTTGTCACACCAGATCAAATTGATGAACTCATTTCTGCGGAAATTAATGATGCAGAGAAAGATCCAGTATTATATGAAGTGACGAAAACCAACATGGTTCATGGACCTTGCGGACACCACAATCACACTTCGGTTTGTATGCCTGACAATAAATGCGCGAAACATTATCCATGTGCTTTTCTGAAACACAAGCTGGAAATGATGGATATCCACTCTATCGGCGTAAATATCGAAGTTAACAACACATCAAAGTTGACAACACATGGGTCGTACCCATATTCCGCCACTATTGTCTAATTCACATTCAAAAGTCATGTGAATGTTGCGTATTGTAGTTTGGTGTAATCGATAAAATGCGTTTGTAAATACGTCACCATAGGAAGCAACATGGCGGTTATTGGTTTTAAACGACACGGTCGATACGTGAACTGAAATAAAGTGCTTTGTAGGATATTTCTTTTGAAATTCATGAACATTTTCCGACTGTTGTGCGTCTCGAAGTTAATTTGGGGAATGACCAAAGAGTCTATTTCAACCCAGAGAATACAGTACAGTCAACAGAAACACCAACAGCAACAAAATTAACATTAGCGAGTTTTTTTCTCAACTTTCCGTCAGTGATCCGTTTGCGAGAACATTGCTCTAATTCGAAATACGTTGATATTATACATGGGATTGCATCATCGAAGAAATTGTTACGCAGAAAGCAGGGTCCATCCAGTAGATGGACATCCAGTGTGTTCTCAACTAATGCATTAGAATGAACTTACACAATCCACCCTGAAAAACGAAAGCCACTGAAGTTCACACACATTTCGCGATGATCAGCCTTCAAATCCGCGTTATGGGATACGACCAAAAATTACATTTGCCGAAGACATTTTACATTGCATACGCTAATAATTGGAAATGGGTCAATACTGATTGATACTTCCCATGGTCTGATATCAATCCATATGCCGTTTATCAATTCACGAAAGATGGACTCATCACGAATGTTATACGAACATTGGCCAAACTGTCGTAAGTACGATTCCTTGAGTGTACGAGCAATCTTAGCTGCCACAAATACCTATGTTGTTGACTTAAACTGGAAAATTCAAAGTCAAATTCCAGGAGACTTGCAATCATACAAATCGATCGATCGTCTGACAATGAAGACGACACCGTGAATTACCAGTGGAATTTGTAAATTCTTTGGAGAGGCCTGGTATGCCACCGCATCATCGCAATCTGATTGTGATGCACCTATCAAATATAAGGGACAGAATGCTTGATTCTACGGATTTCTTTTGAGTTCTAACGATTTGCCAATTCGGTTCAAAAGTATTCCGTTTCCAGTGAAAATTGAATTTAAAATGACGATCAACAGAATAGTCGCATATTGGGTGGCATACATTTGGAAATGCTATGTTTTTCACACGGCCAGATATACGTGGCGTGCTCAAGAGTTGGAAAACCATCTTCTCTGTACATTTACGCACCGGAACAGAAACCAAAAAATTTGTTTATCAAGCTGCGTTACATTGAAGAAAAATATAGACAAATAGCAAATAAATGATTATCAATAAAATATGAATTTTTGTCTTTTCATTTCAAAACACATAATTTCGCGCAGGACAACGGCTGCGGGGTCAGCTAGTATTAGAAATATATCTTTAATCATATCTTGAAGTCGTAAATAAGTCTCTGCATCTTTTGAAATAATTACCATATCTTTCCTGTTCATCTGAGTAAATCTGACACAGCAAACTTTTCCCCATAATATTTTCGATGCACTGTGTTCACATGTGATACTGAAGACAACTTCATACAGGCTCAGCCATCAGCTGCTGTATCCAACGATAGGAAACGTGCCGTTTCGGATCAAAGGGAGAAGGGTGTCAGATGAGGAGGGTTAGCAGCGCATGCAAAGAAGTGACCAGCATCATTCGGGGACTCACTGCACGCTGGAAATGTATTTGATTTGTCAGGGTCTATTCTGAATAAGTAGGAGTATAACCTGCAACAGCATCACAGGGGTCACTCTCGTTTCTCTTGACAACTCGAGCTCTTCGTCTGTAATGGGTAGTGAAGGGAGTCGATTAAGGTGTTGATGGCTCCACTGTGAATATCGGAAATTTGTTGCATCAGAAGTATGGTATGGTCAATATCTCCTGTCATCAAACAGGTCGTCGCACTCGCGACTTGGCTCTCACGTCACTGTTGACAGTCATAACTTTGAAGTTGTAGATAATTTCGTCTATTTAGGAACCAGCATTAACACCACCAACAATGTCAGCCTGGAAATCCAGCGCAGGATTACTCTTGCCAACAGGTGCTACTTCGGACTGAGTAGGCAATTGAAAAGTAAAATCCTCTCTCGACGAACAAAAGCCAAACTCTAAAAGTCGCTCATAATTCCCGTCCTGCTATATGGTGCAGAGGCTTGGACGATGACAACAGCCGATGAGTCGACGATGCGAGTTTTCGAGAGAAAAGTTCTGCGAAAGATTTATGGTTCTTTGCGCGTTGGCCACGGCGAATATCGCATTCGATGGAACGATGAGCTGTACGAGATATACGACGACATTGACATAGTTCAACGAATTAAAAGACAGCGGCTACGCTGGCTAGGTCATGTTGTCCGGATGGATGAAAACACTCCAGCTCTGAAAGTATTCGACGCAGTACCCGCCGCGGGAAGCAGAGGAAGAGGAAGACCTCCACTCCGTTGGAAGGACCAAGTGGAGAAGGACCTGGCTTCGCTTGGAATATCCAATTGGCGCCACGTAGCGAAGAGAAGAAACGACTGGCGCGCTGTTGTTAACTCGGCTATAATCGCGTAAGCGGTGTCTACGCCAGTAAAGAAGAAGAAGTATGGTCGAAGTATTATCTGATGTTATCGACGTAGTAGACGAATGACTCCTTGATGTTCCTAGGAAGCGGTTCCGCTCCAAGCAGGTGACAGCAAAGATGCGTTGATTTGTAGATTTTACTGGGTGGCCAAGTTTCAGATATGGTTTTTTGCATTTAGGGCTGTTTTAATAGATCCATATTTCATCAGAAGTTACAATCCGACCCAAAGCGAACTTCTATTGGTAGCGTTCAAGCAGCATTTCTAACATGCTAAATCGTCTTTCAATGTTTCTTCAGTTCAGAGGACACCTAATTTTCTCGCTTTTAAATGCATCCAGCTGATTTTAAACATATCGAAATGACTGCTTGAGGGACTCCCAGAGGTTCTGTGAGCTCTTCCTTTTCGTTTGGAAATTATTTTCATAGAGTAATGCCTCATCTTCATATTTTTTTGCCCGCCCAAACAACGGATATTTTGGCGAAAATTTTTTTTGTTGTTTACGCTTCAAGTGAATAACCGTGTTAAGAGTTTCTAACGGCGAATAACGAAAAGTAGTTAATGTTGGTAGAGAATATAGGTCCATAAAGCAGATTTTTGATTTGAAGCATTGAAACGATTTGTGGAGCTAAGGTTGCGGTCGGGTTCAGTGTGCTATTTCAAGCTCTGGAGTTCGTTTGTAGCATAAGAGGCGCTTCCAAAAACACAAAAAAAATTTGGAGGTGGATTGAAATGTTCAAAACACACCATTTGTCGAATAAAATCGATGCTCTTACCGCAAGCAAAAGCAGAGCTTGGTCAACCATCTAGCCGATATAAAATCAATCCACTTTTACTAAACCCACACATACACACAGAAATACAAGTAGTACGTGCGATATATCTTTTCCCGAACTGCAGTGCATTAGCGACATATACACAAAAAATTATACATATTTACAGTTATCAGCGATTAAGCGTCACATAGCGCCACAAAACTCGTTAGGCGACACGGCATGTGGCATGTGGCATGTGGCAAGTTGATTGAGCCTAGGTGGCAGGTGGCAATTTTTTGCTAGCTAAATGCAAAGCATAATTGCAGGCATGTACCATATACCGCACATGAAAGAAAAAATACAAAAACACCAAAAAAGCTAAATTCAAACTGCAACGAAACATAAAAACTCACTGCGAGAATGCGAATAAATGAAAAAGTGGCCAATAATAGCAAAGCGCAATCCCATAAATGTCCGTATGTACGAGCATGTGTGCGAAAACTTGTTAAAATGGCGCCACACGACACATTCATACACACACATGCAGCAGCAGCACCAACACATGCACGAATCTGGTTTAGTGTCGCCACAAACGCTGCTTTTCGGCGTTGCCGTTTTTGTTTAATTTGCACTTCGACAGTGTGGACAGAGAAAATGCATAAATAGCGTGTGAGAGAGACAGAGAGAACGTGGGAGCCGGAGAGGGCGCTGTTAAATGCATGTAAATCCGCTACTTTGGCTTTGGCTGCAGCTTTGTGGCAAGCTTGCGTTATGCGCAGTTTGGTTTTTCCTTTTTCCATTTTGTTTTTGGTTTTCTGGTTTGCTAGCTACGTTATTTGAATAGCTGTAAGTTGGTAACGGCAAATTGTGTTTTATTTATTATTTGCAGAGTTTTTGCAGCAGTCGGCAAAGCGGCTTGCGAAATGACTCGGCACAGCAAATAAATTATGGGCGGCATTCAAAAGGTGGACACCGAAATAAATGAAACTAAAAATGAGAGAGATAAATATAAATAAAATACAAAATGCATGACATAAATAAAAAGTAAATGAAAGAAAATAAACATAAACTGAAAAGCAATAGAATTTACCACAACAATTTGTTGTTTGAAATGCTTTAACCGACCAACCGACCAACCGACCGACCGACCAAAAGAGTCGCAAGGGGGGCGTGCGAGCGCATATGACGTTCGTTGTGCAGCAACAAAGCTGTTTAATTAGTCAAAAAGCCGCAGCATAAATTCATGGCAAAACCACCAAACGCATTCAACAAGTTTACTAAATAGCCAACCAGTAAATAGTCTGCCAACAACCACAGCGACCAAGCGGTGATCCCAATGAGTGGAGTTCAAATTCGAACGTGAAAGAGCGTATGGAATGAGAGTTGAGCTGGTTGCAAGCGATAATGTTTATATGTAGATATATTTTTTAATGACAGTTATATTTTAAGATATGTTTATATACATACTTACTTTATATGTAAGTATGCATATCTGAAACCTTTTAGCCAAAATTCTCTGCATCTCAGTGCCTTCTTATAGACTATGCTTCTGCCAAGTGTAAAGAAATATATATAACCACGTTTATATACTTATATGTATATGCCAGCAAATTGAATGAAATACAATCATTCGGTTTTATCTAACATCTTAACAAGCTCTCCTGCTGTTTTTTTTCCCTTTTTTTGTTTTTGCTCTCAACTCCCTGGGGTGCCCACCAATTGCGTGCCTACTTAACAATTTTCGACTTGATTAATTCATCAAAGTGTTGATTTTAATGATTTGTTGCGGAGCAGCTATGGCAAAAGAGTACTTATGTAATTATAAGTAAAATTACTTGATTAATTAAAAGTGATTAGCGTTAGTTGCCTTTTAGTAGCACGCACTTTGTGCATCTTTGAAAATAAATTGAGTCTTTTAATCAGCATTAAATCTCTTATTGTGCGCTCGCTATTGCTATTTTAATCAAATTTAAGTTTCTTGGATTTGAGCTGCGGCTTTTCTTAAGCCTCTTACTGAAGCATTTTTTAACTGTATAATAGAATTTGGAAAACAATGAAGAAGATCTTAACGAAGTTGTAAATACTGCTCAAGTATTTGTTGGCGACGAAAGAAATAGAGTCAGATTGAAAGGAACCAGACCTCTGGATTCTCTGTACTTTTTGTTTAGATTCTATGGGGACCACCGTTTGATTGTTAGTTACTCTAAGTGCAATGCGCTTAATATATTTAGCTCAAAAAGGGCTTAATTAAAATTGAACTTAATTTTGTTCTTCATTTGTGACAAGGTCTCAAAGCATCCTTTTCAACCCTAATAAAAGATCTAAATTTTTCCAATTTTTCTTAGTGAGAAAGCAGCTTCTTTTTTGCCCAGTGAAAAATCTGACCATTTCTATCTTACATATGTTTATAGAGCATTTAACTCAGTCAGATCATTGTGAAGTAAATGCGAATCCAGGCGTTCGGTTTACAATTGTAAGGTTATTGAAACGAACAATCACAAAAAGGATACCACTTGGACAGCTGAGAACGCCGTTTCATTGTGAAACCCAAATATCGACAAATCGCTGTGCGCCTGACATAAATTTGTTAAGCTGGCTGATATTGATTCCGGTTATTTCGGCATGTTCGCAAAAGATATGACTAACGAGATGTTTCAACTTAAGGTTTACAAAAGTTGAACAATAGAGGCGAGCATCTGCATAATTCCGCATCAACTTCCTTCAAATAACTTTGACAGTTAGCGTCCGACCATGCTTAACTATGTGGCAAAGACCAGTAAAAACTCTAACGATTGCGGCACGTTGAAACTTACTGAGAGCAAGTAGTTCAGTGGTTCCGCTGCCTTCTGCATAAGTTTAGAATCATCTCGTAGGCCCACAGCTCCTAGTTGCTGACCAGCGCTTGCTAAGCTCGCGCTAAGTCCAGAGGTTTAGGTCAGAGAATCTAGCCAAGATAATATCGGAGACCCAACTTATTCTTAATTTAGAGTAAGCTTATTTAAAAAGGATTTGCTAAGAGCAAAAGTTCGGAGGACCTCTTAAGGTACACTCTGTGCCAGAAGGAGCTTTTGCCGAGCTTACTGAAGGTCTCAGCTAGAACACAAGAGGATATCGCTGCCAAAAAGTTAATCGGTTTTACAGTTTGCAGCGATTCCGCTATAATTAGACACCCAGACTTGTCTGGCAAGGAGTGTAACTAACTTTGAGCTTATAGTGATTGTGCTTGAAGTTAGTATTGCTGCCCTGCTGTCGAAGTGAATGTTCGCCTCTCCGCGTTTCGGAGCAAGAATGCTACTTTAATAGCAGCCACCTTTGCCTTCAAAACCCGTACAATGATCAGGTAGCCTAAAACAACGCTTGAAGCAAAGTTTCTTACAGAAAACTCCATTCAAACCTTTTCTCTCATTTTCGACTCATCCATGAAAAGGCTTACTACGCTTCTTCTCCAACGGTTTCGTCCCATGCAAGTATCTCTTGTCGGCATTCTCGTATGAGCACAGAAAAATAAGAAAGTAGTAGCCTCTGCGATGCTGTAACCTAGTTTTGATTGAAGAAAGATCACACTTTGCTACGGGACAAATACCATCAAGATCATCTGAAATACAATTACGATGCTCTCAAGTATCTCTGTATTATTGTACAAAAATTTTTTCAAATATAAACCTGAGCGATTCAATTGTGACCTCCAAAATTTCCTCTCTGCCAAGAATGGGTTGCAATTTCATAGTTTTTTGACAACTTAAGAATCAGTCGATGTGTTCTATTCGTATTTTTTAGAAGCTGGGTAGAGTGGATATGGTATTTTTTTTCACGGGAACACCGTTTTTTCTTCTGTTATATTGTTTTCTACAGAAATTATACATAGTCACTTCTAAAGGAAACTTTTGGTCTTTTTCGCACCTTTTTGCTTTAGTTATTATTATTATTGCAACGAATAAACTTTTATCATTACATAATTAACAACAACACTTGGACGATTCCATATTTTTATGGCACGACAATTACTACAAAAGACATGCAAAATAATGTCACGAATAGTAATAAAAGAGATAAAAAATAAATTGAGCGGAAGTTCTTAAAGGCCAACAGCAACAAAGGTTGAATGCTTTTATTGCAACAAATTGTTATTGTGTGTCTACAAAACATTTATGGTAAAATATAAATGGTTCTAAGGGTCAAAAAAGGTTTTTTGTTGGTTTTTGTAACATAAAATTTTATAATTTTTTTTTTTTTAATTTTAATTAGTTACTTGTGATTTTTAATAAATATTTTTAGACTTTGAAAATTTTTTTAAAATTATAACTAAAGATAATATTTATGAAGAGATTTTTGGAATTTATATACCTTTAATAAATATTTACTTGCATTTTTTTATTCTGTGTATTAAACAATCTCAACTAGTCAGCCCGAAAATGTCACTAAAGCATAATATTTTAATTTCCATTTATTTTGGAGTATTTCCGTGCTGCTTCTTACGAAGAATTAACCTGTTCCTTTCTACATCACAAGAACAACAACAACAAACAGCATACACAAATAGCATAGTGCAAAAAGCTTATAATAGTGAAGTGCCTGAGCGCGAAGAATGCAAAGAAAACTACAAAAACAAAATCCAAGCGCTGCGCGTCGAGCACGTTTTGCCACAATTATTCGCCATTCTTGTTTTTGTCTCCATTCTCCTTTTTCATTGTTCCTCATTTGTCTTTAAATTTTTTCCTGTTAGCGGGTATTTTTTATGCGCGTCCACCGTCGGCGAGTTGGCCATTTAAGTGGACATTTAAGTTAAGCAACTTAACTTTTTTGTTATTTTCCTTTTCTTCTCCTTTTTTATTTTATTTTATGTTTTTAGCTCTTATTATGTTTTTTTTAGCTTTCCAGGCAATTTAGTAAGCCCCCTTGGCAACTAAAGAGCAGTTTAGTGGATGCAATTTGTTTTGGCGCATTGCGGGGCGAGTCATTTAACAGACAATAATGGTTGCCAGATTGAAGCAAATTTTGCTCAATTTCGGTAAAATGTTCACAATTATTTTTTTTTATAAAATCGGATAACTTTTAGAATTATATCTAAAATAAGTATCTAAAATAAGAAATTAGTTGTACCATTACTTTCTCTTATAGTTTTTGAAGTAATTTATTGAATAGGCGATCAGTTTTATGGGTTTAGTATTAGATTTCGTTTAGTGAGGAAGCTTTTGACAAATTAAACCATTATTTAATTTATTTCTAAACTAAACAAAATTAAAATACATGCATATACTCCATCTATTGCGTAAGGTCTATCCTGAAACTACGGGATTAACAAATTTCACATCCCGAAATTTCGGGATTTTGTGATAGTTTCGTAATATTATACATATCGTCAGTTATCTAATTCAAAATAAATAATCCCGAAACTTCGGGATTAACAAATTTCCAGACCCGAAATTCGGGATTCTTCAATAATTTTGTCATATTATACATGCCGTAAGTTATCTCAATCCAAATAGATAATCAACATTTTTCCAATCCCGAAATATCGGGATTCTTCAATAGTTTTGTCATATTATGCATGTCGTAAGTTATCTAATTCCAAATAAATAATCCCGAAAAATTCGGTGTTAACAATTTATCAATCCCGAAATTTCGGGACTCTTCAATAATTTTGTATTATTATAAATGTAAGTTATCTAATCCCAATTAGACAATTTCGAAACTTTGGTATTAACAATTTTTCAATCCCGAAATTTCGATCTTTTTTAATAATTTTAAAATACTAAACTTTATTTACCACATATACATATGTATGTACATATATACATATATACTTTAAGTACTCTGTATTTACCGACACTGATTAAGCCACGAACAGACTTATTTGTCCATATTTACATACATACCCACGTAAGTACATAATTGATTAAATATCACAATCATGCGCCAACTAGGAATATGCACTGTCAGCTTGACAAGTCTAGGCTGGGCTAGATAAGCCACATTGATTATAAATAAATCGTTCTACATGACAGTTTCGACAAGAATTAATTGCATTACACAAACTGCATTACAAGCATTGCAGCAGAGGTGGGCAGAGACGAATGGGCGTGACAAACGAACTGAGGAAAACCCACCGGCTAGGTGAGCTTTCATCACGCACACACACATACACAAACTTACACTGCCACAATGGCGCACATAAATATGCAGTTTAGCAGGTTGGGCATTTGCGAAAAGCCCAAAGGAAGATGCCAAACAACAAATAAAAAAGAAAGCAAGACAAAAGCAGAAAATCAGCCTTAAGAGAACGGTTTCAACAATGAAGAAGCTAAAAAAAATTTTAGACTATAAATCAGTTGAAACACTGCCACTGGAAGTGGCCGCTCAGGTGGAAGCGATTGAGTGAGAAATTAGAGAGTAGCAAGAAAATCACTGCCTACTTAGAACGTAGTTGAAAAAGAGGTTGAAAGTTGCAAAAGCAACAACACTTAGCCACATCAGCCTTTGCTGACTTTACTGTGCAACAAACTTGTCTTCTGAACTGAGATCATTTTTTTGTCTTTAAAGTAGAGGCCACATTTCGTGCGCATTTAGAGCAGAAATTACGACTTTGAAGCTGTTCGGAAAAGAAAAAAAGTTTAATACGCCGGTTTTTTTCGATGGAGGCTAAAGTATTTGCCCAAATTACTCGTAAAGTGCTTTCAATGGAAACACTGAGATGACACAAGCGCGCAATCAACAATACTCTGGAGTCCGCAAACAATAATATACATTCATTTTCAAGGTAAAAAGGTAAAACTTAGCTATGCCAGCTCTGGACTTTTGCAAGAGCCTTAAGCTTATATTAACGTTGGCGAAATTTTCAAAAGCGACAGTGTACATAGCTCGAATTTTTATACATCCCATCATAACGGGTGATTTTTTTGAGGTTAGGATTTTCATGCATTAGTATTTGACAGATCACGTGGGATTTCAGACATGGTGTCAAAGAGAAAGATGCTCAGTATGCTTTGACATTTCATCATGAATAGACTTACTAACGAGCAACGCTTGCAAATCATTGAATTTTATTACCAAAATCAGTGTTCGGTTCTTTTCTTTTTTATCGACAAATTTTGTTCAGCGATGAGGCTCATTTCTGGTTGAATGGCTACGTAAATAAGCAAAATTGCCGCATTTGGGGTGAAGAGCAACCAGAAGCCGTTCAAGAACTGCCCATGCATCCCGAAAAATGCACTGTTTGGTGTGGTTTGTACGCTGGTGGAATCATTGGACCGTATTTTTTCAAAGATGCTGTTGGACGCAACGTTACGGTGAATGGCGATCGCTATCGTTCGATGCTAACAAACTTTTTGTTGCCAAAAATGGAAGAACTGAACTTGGTTGACATGTGGTTTCAACAAGATGGCGCTACATGCCACACAGCTCGCGATTCTATGGCCATTTTGAGGGAAAACTTCGGACAACAATTCATCTCAAGAAATGGACCCGTAAGTTGGCCACCAAGATCATGCGATTTAACGCCTTTAGACTATTTTTTGTGGGGCTACGTCAAGTCTAAAGTCTACAGAAATAAGCCAGCAACTATTCCAGCTTTGGAAGACAACATTTCCGAAGAAATTCGGGCTATTCCGGCCGAAATGCTCGAAAAAGTTGCCCAAAATTGGGCTTTCCGAATGGACCACCTAAGACGCAGCCGCGGTCAACATTTAAATGAAATTATCTTCAAAAAGTAAATGTCATGAACCAATCTAACGTTTCAAATAAAGAACCGATGAGATTTTGCAAATTTTATGCGTTTTTTTTTTAAAAAAAGTTATCAAGCTCTTAAAAAATCACCCTTTATTAGTCCAATTCAAGTTTACTATGTGCTCTAAAATACAGATAGTACAAAAAAATCTCTAATAAGAAATAATCGATGACTTTCTCATAGCCTGGATGAGGACATACGAAAGCAATGAAGATCTACTACAGAAAAACAGGCGTTCGGAAATGATAAAATAAGTAAGATCTTTCGCGAATCCGCTATTGATCACAATAACATCTACTTATAACAACAAATTAAGAGGCACATTTAGAGTAATTGCTTGAAAAGACAATTTCTCGGAATTAAGGAAAAACCACTGGCGAGGGAAAAAATAAATGCTGAGAGAAAAAATGATGAGAATTTTCGTTAAAAAAAATATATAGTTATTCATTCTTCTACATTAATGATGTCGCCCTCAAAATAGCCCTCATTCGATATTAGCCACTTATGCCTGAACTTCTTCCAATAGCCGAAATATTGCTCAAACTTGATTTTTGGGATAGTCTTTAGCTCTTTCTAAGATCTTCATTTAACTTTCATTCCCAAACGAATTCTTTGTTTCATTTCTCTTACCAAACGAAAATTGACCCTGAATTCTTTACACCTTATATAACTCAAAGTTTCTTAATTTAACACTAGGGGTGCCCCTTTAAACTATCTCAACTCATATCATATATTAGCAGTGATCTGCCTAGTATCTTTCCGAACGCCAGGAGTTTCAAGAAGTCAAGTATTTCTTCTCATTACACAGTGACAAAATATCATTTTGAACTACAGTAACATTCGGAAGTTTCCATGCAGCTGATATTTTAGGTCTTAATCAAGGCATACAGTTTAAATAACAGCATTATTTTTGGACAAATAATTATTCAATATTATGTTGGTTGACTTAAATACCAGACTCAACCTTGCTAAGTAATAAGACATCTGCAAATATTTTGATTAAGTCCACTTTTAAATGTTTGCCTCTATTGCTTCACATCCTTCTATCATTCGTCAGAACTTCCAGGGTGGCGAATCGAACAACAAGCTGACATAAATCAAATATAATAGCATAATCAAAGAGAGATAGGCTAGCCTGCGGAAATATCAAACGTGGAATCCTTCTCTTAAAATCCATCCAAAGCCATGCAATCCACGATATTTTTAAATGTAAAATTAGTAAAATTTCAATATAGCGCGTGGAGATATCGATAACCGGATAGCTTTTATATATTTTTCAGTAAATGAAGTTTATCAGCTAAAGGCACACTAACGGGTGATCCAAGAATTGCCCTTTTTTCGCCCCACCATCACCCATCTTAAGACCCAGCATTCATTTTTGGATATTATTCGATCGAATAGACCTCGTCCAACACGCAGTAAAGAAAACGTCAGCCTTGGTTGAGAGTGCACACGAGACAGTGGAGAGTCGATCCGATGCCATTCACAGGAACTCGAACTAAGGTATGGAACGACTTGGAACATTTTACGTCGAGATTTTAAATTGAAAGCGAACAAAATATAGCTTGTGCAAGAACTGAAGCCTCTCGACCTTCCCAAGCGACATCGCTTTGCTCTATGGAATCTTGAAAAGTTACAAGTAGATCCTTCGTTTACAAGCCACATTTTGTTAAGCGATGAGACCCATTTCTGGCTCAATCGGTTTGTAAACAAGCAAAATTGCCGCATTTGAGACGAAGAACAATCGAAAAGATTCAAGGGCAGCCATTTCATTTGGAGAAAACAACGGCTTGATGTGGTTTGTAGGCTTTGGATTCAGCTCTTGGAGCAAAACATCACGCGTTTCAACGCTGCTTACCAGTTGAAATGCTCGAACGAGTCAACGAAAATTGGACTGAACGAATGGACCAACTGAAACATTTGTCAAAAAATAATCTTCAAAAAATAAATGGCAAAAAATGTTCTTTCGAATGATAATAAGCATTCCTCATGAGATTTTAAACTTCTGTACCTATTTCTCTAAAAAAGTAGGGAACCTCGAACCACCCTTTATTTAGTTCATTTGTAATATTTTGTACCTTTGTTCGGTAAGCTACTTATTTCGCAGGCGACTTAGCAACTTAGACTAGCTGACACAAGGGTATTATAATTTGGTTCGCTTAAATACGAAATAAAAAAGAGAACTTTAGCTTTAATAACATTTTTTTTTATTTTGAAAGCATTCCGGCTTTAAGCTTTTGTCTTTAAAGGCGCTTCTTAATGCCCGAAACGGTAAGCGAAGCAAAGCTTAAGTAAAAGTGGTGTCATTTTGAATTATTAAAATATTAAATTTCATACTCAATTCAGACTTCAAAGCCCCTCACACACTAACAATTTTTTATTTCCATTTGCGCTGCATTTATTTGTCCATGCTTTGCACTCCATTTTGCTTTATTGAAAAAATTGATTCTTTAAGCTGCACCGATTCAAAGGAAATGTGTTGCACAAAGGTACACAAAATAACTGTAAAGTATGAAATATTGCGCGAAAAAACAGGATACTAAATACTTAAATCGCGAATAATATGCAATGCACATATCCACTTTTGTGCCCGTGTCTGTGTGTGTGTGTGAAATCAAGCAAACAAAGTGCTCATTGTAACACTCATTATTCGTCTTTAGTTGTTGTGCAGCGAACCGACGAAGCGACGCAGCGCCACAGTGCCTTTGTGCAGTGCCCGCGCTCCTGGGGGAGTTGGGTGAATGGGTACGCGCCTCAGGAGGGTTGCGAGCAAGTGCTAGCCGGCTGCTTGTCACTGCACAAACCCTCCAAATAATGCCAAAGCCACTTTGATTGATTGTGTCTATTGTGTTTTCGCAACTGTACTGCAATCGCATGTGCGTGCATGTGAGTGTGTGTGTGGCATATATAGATAAGTGCTGGTAGGTGGCTGGTGGCGCGAAGAATTTTAGCAAAATTAAAAATAGGAAATATCTAACAAAAAGCGCACACGTGGTTGAATGTGCGAGTATGGAGGGTTATGAATGTGTGTGTATGCGTATGTGGTTGTGCGCATGCAAGTGCTCTGTCAGTGTAATGAAAAATTATGTCCTTGTCGAAATTGAAAATGTTGCAAGCAGGCAGGTCGTTATATTATAAACATAAATATATATTTATTTCGAGTTGGGCATGCAATCATTTTCCATTGTGCTAGTTAAGTGCCTGACAAATATGGCAAAAGTCATTTTTCAATTTCTAGCTCAATGAAATAGCATAAATTCTTAATTTTTTTTAGAAAGTGTTGTGCAGTATGTATATATACATACATACATGCATGCATGCATGTACTCCACCAAAAGCATTAATGTCTGTTGCTCCGAAGCAATAATACCCTACACAAATAAAAATGTTTTTATTGAAAAACTAGATTTTAAGCGATCAGTTTGTATGGCAGCTACAGGATATAACGCTCCGATCTGAACAATTTCTTTTGAAATTATATCGCTATGTTAGAAAATAGTATACGCCAAATTTCGTGTTGAAATCTTGTTAAATGTAAAAGTTTTCCATACAAAGACTCGATTTTTATCAGTCAGTTTATATGACAGCTACATGCTATAGTGGTCCGATTTGAAGAATTTTCACGGATATTATGACATTACTTTGAACCATAATACATACCGAATTTCGTTAAAAAATCTTATTAAATAAAAAAGTTTTCCTTACAAGTACTTCTCTTTCATCGTTCAGTTTGCTTGGTGGCTATATGTTATAGTGGTCCAATATCGACGGTTGTGGCAAATAAGCAAGTTATTGTGGACAGAAAGACGTGTGCCAAATTTTACAACAATATCTCAAAAACTGGTAGACAAATTGCAGTATATAAGTCATCTGCATTATTTAAAAAAAAAATTTCAAAAACTCATTTTCGTGTCTAAACAAATATCTTTTTGTTGAAAGTTGTAAAATTTCTGAAAATAAAAACATTAGTATATTATACTATCGGGCAAAGAAAGTTGTCAATTGTTGGATTCGAAAATTAACAGTTGATTTCTAACATAAAAAAAAAATTTCAAATTCAAATTTCGCATTTCTAACTTTAAAAAAAATTTTCTAATTCAAGTTTCGCATTAATGACATGCCACTACACAAATTTCTTGTTTATTGGTATTTTTTGCCTTCCCATGTTTATTAGTAATCTGGCAGCGTAAGCTCTCAAATTATTTTACACAAATTTGTCAAAACTTTTGACATAAAATTTGATTTCTACGCTTTTCTCTTTTTCAGCGTCATAAAAGTAATTACTTACAGTTCCATATACACACAAACAAACATAAGTATATTTACCCATATGCCAAACAATATCGACAATTTGCATGTCATTTAAACGCAAGATTACACAGCAATATTATAATCTACAAGCACACACATACACCCACACATACAATATTATGAAAAAGCGCACACTCACACAAAGGCGCTTGTAAATAATTTGACATATGCGCTTGTGTCAATCGTAAAAGTTTGAAAGCCGCCCGCACGCCGACTCCCTTGGGAATACAGCGAACTTCCCACCGCATACATTTCCATGAATTTCAGTTGCTGTTATGTTATATATATACTTACATTCATATAATATACATATTAAGTACATATATGTCTGTATTCAAAGCGAAAACTCCTCCCAGCAAATTGCTGATGCCTAGTTTAGAGTTACTTCTGTATTTGTATTTGTATATCCTCGTTTGATAATTTATTCGCCCTCCTTTACTCACTCCAAGAGCAGCCACACTTCAATTAAAGTAAAAGTAATTTAAGTCACTTGTTTTCTATTTCAAAATCGAGTTGTGTCAGCAGTTGTAAAATGTAATTTCGTAAGCAATTATTGGCACCCATAACCAAAGTGCCTAATCCTTATAATCCCTGTGTACTGGGTTAAAATGTAAACTGAAAACCTTGCATAACCTTCGTAGTTGACTAAAGGCTTCGAAATTTATAAATACTTGTAGGCAACACTCACTCAACCATCACAGAGTTTATGCGCTCGGCTCAACTACCTTGTTTGGGTATATCCCAAGTGTCACATATATTTATTAAATAAATACCTTTTGCTCTTTAAGCTAGTACAAACACTTCCTATTTTGCCACATTAATCTATATTATACACTTTACATATAATTTTACTATTATCCTAAATGTATGCAACGAATATCAGTGAAGCGAAAAATAGTCTACATTTAGGCAATGCTCAAATTTAGCAAAGTCACGCACCTTTCATATGGTAAATAAGAGAGTTTATGGTGTTTTACTTTACAAACTTACTCGGAAATAAGTACAAAAGGTGGGCTAAGAAGATCATAGTGGAGGACGCAAATACTGGTATAGTTTGTTCGATTCACTACTCTCCAAAGATTGACAAATAGAAGGCATTTAATATTATATTTGGAAATATGTAGTTGAAATATATCGTAAACAAATATTTAACAAACAATAGTTTAATATCTCACTTCCACGGAATTTTCCAGCAGTTGTGCTGAACTAACTGATTAAGAGATAAATTTTCTCAGATTTGAAATCAAACTGATTTAAATCAATTATTTACTAACACTTCCGCTCTCTCTCTTACAGATTGGCCACAATATGTTCTCTTATACACAACAACAACATAGTGAATTACTTGCCGTCAATAGCAGCATAAAAGTTAAGGTAAGACAGCCAACTACTTAACTCTCCCCACTTGAAGAGTCACCCATTTAATAGAAGTTTAAAAAACCAAAACAATTTTTTCTGAACTTTATGCATTTTCTTATATAACTATAATAAGTGCTTCGCTGCATTTAACACTTCGTCGTGCTTTCCATTTACGTCAATACCACTACATACACATACACATACGCTTTGGAACAGTTTCCATCTGTTATGGGTATAATATTACCAGCAAAGTAAATCACCTCACTTTATGTATAAAAATAGCTCGTAACGCATTTGTGCACTTGTCTCTGGCAATGAAAACGAAAATAAATTTTCTGAGCTTTTGAGTTTAATACTCGTATTTTCCATGCTAAGACATAGTCTTTTACCTTATCTCCACGTTTACCTTTCAATTAGTGCATTCAATGTGACTGTTTATCTTCTGCTCCTCATAAGCAGCTGCGAGTAGCTTCTAACGAATGCCGTCAAAAGTGAGTGGCAACAAGCGAGAGAGTAGACAGCTGCGGCATTTCATTAAATGAGCTACAATTTTATAATTAAATAACACTAGTTTCAATGGAAAATCATTTAAAGGACTTTTTTCATTCAAACTTTATTTTCTCCGAAAGCTGCTGGCAGACAAATTTTTGAGTAAAAAGTTTTTAATGAAGGCAAATACATATACATATGTATGTTTTTTTATATTTTGGAATATATTTCGATAGTTTTACCAAATACAAGTTTTCAGGGAGTTCATTTAGCTATAAAAAACGACAGTATTGTTGGTGTAGTATTAGATTCCGACTCTCTAAACATCTTGACAAAATTCAACAACAAACGTTTCAAACTCCCCTCGAACTCTTATATCTCAACAAAGAACCGCACTTTTGAAAATTGTTCAAAACTCATAGCTTTTTTTTCAACAGTCAAAGCCGCAGCGGTAAAGCAAATGCCATTATAAGTAACAAACAATAAAGTAATTTTGTTAATAGTATTCACTCACACTCACAAAATTGCAAATAAAATTGCACACACGTATTTATTTCTGTGGCATATTATGACAAAGTGAGCTTAATAACCACACATACATACATGCGTAATGTCTGAAGGATGTTCCTACGTATGCTTCCAAGCAAAGCAATGCAACTTAAAGCAGAGCGATGACAAGCGTGCATTGCATAAATTTGCATAGAAGAAGTTATATTCCTATACATCAGTACCTATATATATGTGGTATATATATGTGGTTTGTAGGAATGCATGTGGTTGGTAGTGAAGTGGTTGCTGCAACTGCTGTTGCTACGTGCCAGCACAGTTATCAGCAAGCAGTTGAGCGCTAAAACATAAGCACTGCAAAAGTTTGAAGAGATTTTTCAGAGACAGTGGTGGCGGAATGTAGAAAAAGGAGTTGGTTTATAATGATATAACGAAACATAAATTTGGGGGTGGTGGATGGTACGATGCTTTGTGGTACTGCTAAAGAATGGGTACAGAATGAAATGGTTCAGTGTTTATTTTCAAGATACGGTGGACAATATGCGTAAAAAAAAATTTTGTGTGTTATAATCTTGTATTTGCGTATACTCAAGTTGGACATAAGCATTGTGACAAAAAAGTAACCGGAAATTTTAAATAAAATGCAAACTATTTAATTAAACCTCAATATTTATTTTGTCGCCTTCAAAATAATCCCCACCACATGTAATACTCTTATGCGAACGATTTTCCAGTTGACGAAGCACTTTTACCATTTTTTGGGATGGTCTTCAGCTCTTGCAGCAAATATTATTTTATCTCTTCGATCGGTTGAAAACGGATTCCACGGTTCGGAAATTTCAGTTTGGAGAACAAGAAAAATCACACGGAACCAACTCTGGTGAATACGATGGTGGATCGATGATATTCACTGCGTTTTTGGCCTTAAATTCCATCACAATCAACTCTTTTTGAAAAAAATCTGCGTTATCGGAACGAGTTGTGCAAGAACACATTTCATACCCAAAATATTCACCAAAATCCTTCGAGCGGACTCGTTAGAGACGTCGAGCTCTCTTTCAAGCACCATATCCTTCACTTTTTTAATATTTTCATCAGTTGAAGAGGTCAAAGGTCGACCAGAACGAGGCATGTCTTCAACGATCTCTCGACCGTCTTAAAAGGCTTTGTACTACCAATTGTAATTTGGTTATATAAGGTGCCTTCCAAAGTAAACAGGACTTAAAAATAAGGAACAAATGGTTATATACAAAATTTGAAAAAAATTCTTTCTTCGATTTTTATCCATTCCATTAACTCACAACTGTAAAATTTTCAACAAAAACGACTTTTCCAGGAAGCCGTCATTCAGTCGAATCTCAAAAATTTTATTAGTCCCAACCAGTCAGGGTATTAAGTTCCATTTCAAAGATTCCAAGTTTGTTTTTACGGCCTTGGAAACAATTATCCGAGCATTGCAGGCGCTTTTCTTTCGTGGCTCGGCTCAAACGTATTAGTTGCGATCGATTGAGGGCTCCTGTACTGATTTCGTCTGATTGCTAGAGTTCATAGTACATTATGGCGAGCTGAACAAATTTTTTTGCGAGTACTGGACATTCCTTGTCTTCCACATCACGTTCGCAATTTGTAATCTTATGAAACCATTCGCAAGGCGTTTCTTCACTAACACAACGTTCATCAGAAGTTTTTACAATCAATTGACGCACCTGAGCAGCCTTTTTTTTCGAATGAAATTGTTGAAATAGCAGTACTTCTCGCGAATGACACTTTCTCAGCTCGAATTTAACTATTTTCAGGCACAAAGTAGACAAAGCATAGTAGTTATAAAGCAGCGAGATTTTATAGATTTATTGACGGATGCCTCAATTGGCTATGTAACGTTTCTGATCATATCTATCAACCGAATTAAATGTTAGCGCCACTTATTGGAAAACGACGGTTTTCTATTTGAACGCCTGATTTTGGATTTGAGGAGATTTTAAGCAGAAATATCTTTCATACCACCAGACAGCCTTCTTTGGAGGTATTCCTGGTGATCGCCTGCGTACGGGAATCCGATATTTTTCATAATGAAGTGCATTAAATTCTGGAATTTTTTATTTATTAAAAATTTCTTTAAAAAAATTTCAAAAAAAAAAATCGATTCAACCAACCGGTAGTTCCAATAAAATTACAAAACAATTGATTTTTTCTAACTTTCATATGGTTAGAACCTCATCATCCTTTTACTTTTGAGTCAGTACAAGCTTGATTTGCTTCATTTTAAAGATCAATATAATTCCTAGCCCTCTCTCTCTTTATAGACCTGTTTATTTAAAGCAAACCTTTTCACTGCACGCCGAAATGTAGGCAACACTTTATTTTAAAAATGTTCTTCGCGCTATTGGCAGAAAATTTTTTCATCATTGAAATATAATTAAGATTAGAAATGGATTTTGCATATATAATAATGTCTATAATACTTGTCAAAAATAACAGAGAAAATCCCAGAAATGTGTAAAGCATCTGTGAAGGTATTTATATTATTTAGGTTAGGATTTAAATATAGAGTATAGCTATTTTTCTTGATTTCCGAAAATTTTTCGTTCAACAAATTTATGCACCATTCGCAAAAAGGTGATATTAGTATAATACTTTATGGTTATAGAATTCTATTCATGATGAGTTTAAGCCAATAGTTATTAAATCTTACCACTAGTTTTTTTAATTACGTCCGCCACTGTCTTTGCGGACCACAGTCTTTTGCCCATCAACCATCAATGCGTCATTGCCGACCACTTGCCACCGACGTCCGTTGGCGTTTGCGTCACTTTAGGGAGGAATTTGCATTTCTTGCAACACTTCAAAATGCTGTGAAGCAACACTTGTGCCATGTAGAAGCAGGCAAGAAAAAGAAAACAGACAAACAAATAGCTGCCACCGCCTGTTAACTCGCAAATAAATGTAATTTCTGTTTGTGCATACTTTTTTTTGTGTTTTTTGTGCCACAGTTGCAACTTTTTTTGCATAAGTTGCCAGCGTTTTTGCACAAGTTGCATTGCACAGAACACGAATAGCCAGCGGCTTCGGCTGCCTTGCTGCTTTATCTACACACTTATTTGATTTTCTTCGTGCCTCCTTTCTACTGATCCGCAAGCAGAGCATGTTTTGTATTTGTTGTATTGTTGTTGTGTTTTCATTTCATTTCTCTGCTGTATCTTCGCTAAGACTTCAATAATCTACACGGCTACACATGCGTCCCGGTGTGAGGCAGGCACAGCTGAATGCAGCAAATCTGCCATCAGTTTAATTGCGTGCGGTTTTCCTATTCCAGGCCTGCACGAGCACTCAGGCAAAAACAAAAAAAAAAAACAAAGAAAATAAAATAAAAATGGAAAAAAGTTTAAAATATATGAAAGCAACGCATTGCTTGTGGTATTTATGCAAAGGTTGCAACATCACGTGCTAACTCACACACGCACACACACACACACAGAGGTAGCTGCTGGGCTTTTAAGCCTTAAGTAGGAATTTCATGCTCATTGCATGCAACGGAACTTCTCGGCACGACGCATGGTCGCAACCAAATATTTATGCATGCGCGATATATATGTGATATATGCATCCGTGTGCGTGTGTGCGTATGTGTGTTTTTGCTTGTGTAGGCCGATAAACACTTGTATCCTGCGACTTATCTGCCGGCATTACGTTTGCATTTGCGTGCCAAATGAGGCAACTGTCAGGGCTGCCGCTGTTGCAACAACTCATGGTCATATCTGTGCGGCAGTCAGCCAGCCAACAACAACAACAATCGGCTCGGAAGCGGCAAAGTCAACTCGTTGTTGTTGAATTCATAAAGCTGTCACATTACATTGCCGAGCGCCTGTCTTTGCGCTGTGGCATGTGCAGGCCATGTTGCAAGCACATTACACCACATGCACGAATACAAGGAATAAGCACATATTTAAATGTGTTTGTGCCGACACAATTGCGTTAAAAAAGTACATCCTGCTGCAACGGCATCTGCGCGTCTCCGCATCCTGTGCCGTGCCATGCCATGCCACGCCGTGCTATGTTGTGTACTTGACTGCGTCTCGCTGATGAGCTGCCTTTGCGGTGTCCTCCATTTATGACAACCGTGCTGCTCGGTTGCTCATAAGGACATTGCTGTGCGCATACTTCATGTTGCTCCAGCCAGCTTGTGGCGACATGTGTGTGTATGCATGAGGAAAGCGTACAAAAACACACAATTCCTGCTTACCGCTGTAATGTCATTTTCTTGACTTCACCTCCATGCCTTCCCTTTCCTTTCATTTCTATTTGATGCCATTCCTTTACAACTCGCCTGTATCCTTTGCATCAGCATTTGCATTTCCTTTGGGGCCCCTCTCTTGCCCCCATTCCAGCGAAATCGCATTATTTGTATGCTGTGTGCATGTCGTCGTTGTTGACTCTCAATTTCTCTCCACTGCATCGTTTCCGTCTGTCATTAACACATCATTTGCCATCGTTAACCGCTCGGCTGAATGCTTAAAGTACTTCCTCTCTTTAATTGGCGCCGCTTTCGTTCTTAAGTAATTTAAATCGTAATGACTGAAATTGAATGTTACACACACATTCTCACACATATATGTAAATATATACGATATTATGTAGATGATATGCACTTTCACTGGTGAATTTAATTTCTGTTCTGTAGTAAATATTATTTTCTGGACTGTTAATGAGAAAGTCATCCTTTTTAAGAATTTATTTAGTGCTGCCATTTTGTTACAAACCTAATATTATTTAATAGAGTTGTGAAGATATTAATAATTAGTCTAAAACCCACAGTATATCCCGATATCCTGGATTTGTTTTTTAACCGCTATAGCTTATTTTTCTATAATAGGTTGAAGCATCAAAAGACGGAGTGCGGGACTTAAATCCGCTAAATTTTAATCCCCAAAACTAACCTACGGCCATCTCATGTCTTTCCCAGGGGACCACTGGACTAAGTATAAGTAAACACTGGGATAGAAGAAGACATTTAAATTTCTTCTATTGCACGAACTGACTGACGCCTTAAATTTAGAGCCGCCGCTTTGCCAACAGCTTTCCATTCTGCAGAGAACTCGCACATAATTGCACTTGAAATGTCCAACTTGAGACTACCTTCAATTGTGGTTCTTAGTTCTTCCCTTATACGTAAAAACCGAGGGCAATGATAAAGTACGTGTTCAGTGTCTTCTATATACTCTGTATACGTCGGATAATATGGACTAAAGGCATGACCAAATTTGAGTATGTAGCTTCCTTGGCTCCCTTGGCCACTAAGTATTTGGGTAAGGTTGAAATTAAGATCTCCATGTTGTCTATCTATTCACGAATGTATGTATGTTCAGAACCAGTATGTGGGTCCACCGACCTCTGTATGAAGTTTGCCACCGTTGCTGCACATTGTGATGCTTTTGATTCTCTCCTCTTTTTTTTGCTGTGGTAGATGTCTCTGCTAAGTTGTATATTCGCGCGAATTCGTCTCCCTGGATGTTAATCGGTACCACATTGGCTAATATCTCAGTAGCTTCATTTGATATAGTTCAGAAAGCACATATCATACGTATTGTAACTGCATTGCTTTCATTGGTTTAGCATAAGATTTTATGTCTACCGCCTGTATTCATATTGGAGCCGCATACAGTATAATCGATCTCATTATCTTTGCTATTAAAAATCGTCAGTTGGAACGCACACAGCCTTCCATATAAGCAGGAGATTTAAGTGAAGAGTTCCTGATACTTTCTTGGGTGTATATCTATATTTGGAACATGTTCGTGTTCTATGTTCTACTCAAGAATGCTGGTATATTTTACAATATATCTTCCATATCGAATTAGCTCTACTGCTTCAACATTTCTCAAAATAATTTACGTGAACTTTGGACAATTTTGCTTTAATTTTTTTCCCAGCTAAAGGTATTAATCAGCGCCATTTGCTACAATAGCTTAATCAATCCATTTTCATTGGGATTTTTCGAAAACTGTCACATGTCGAATATCCCTTAAGATATTATATTATAATTATAATTAAATTTTAATATCCGCTGCCTACATTTTAGCGCAATGAAATAAAGGTTGAGTTGGTAAAGAAAATTTAGTCCCAAATGAGACATTAAAAGCAAATTGAAATGTTAATTTGGCAGTTAAAAAGTAATTTATGCATGAGTACTCGATGAGTGCGTCGAAACATTCAGTTACGCTTGCAATGCTGCTCAAGAAACTCCTGTCCACTGAAAATACTGAAATTTAGAAGAAATTCCTGCCTTGAACGTTTTAGAGCTTAAGGCTTCTTGTAGCTTACTTTTTAATAGAGGCGTCAGAACATCAATCATGTCATCAGATATCATCATCAGATCATGCCGATCAAATTTTGTATGCTACCTTGTCGTCAATCAATACAAAGTATTCTGTATAAAAGTAGTAAGCTGCTTTGAAATTTTATGTTCCAGATGTATTTTCGCAAGGAATCTTGTGTTATCGAAGAGTTGAACACGTCAGGATATACTCTTGGCACTTTGTTTCATGTTATCAGTTTATGGATACTGTGTTGAACAAGATTTGGAAAAGTCGACCTAAATCAGAAAAACTTGCCTAGCTCCAGCTAGGTGTTGCAGGCTCACTGTCGCAGAACCGCCAATTTACGGAAAAAGCTAGGTCCATGTTATATAAGAGCTTTTTCAGTTTGCAGTAGCCGGAGTAGAATGCGATAAATAGGCTGAATTGGTCCCTTGGAAGTTTGATTACATATTGCTGAGGTTAGACTCCCCCTTAGCAACTTGGCATAGTGTATGCCTTGAAGTTGTTGCCAATACCTGTCCTTACCTACTCCTTCTTTCTTGCCTAGCAGCCCCTCTATGGTATGGGACCAACTGCAAATAAAGGTTCAGATCTTATAATGTTGGTAGATGCTGCAGAGCGGGCAAGCTGATCAACCAGTTCATTCCCGGCTATACCTTTGTGACCGGGCACCCAGATGAGGTGCACTGAACGTAACAGCTAGGCTATGCAGCCGTAGCGATATGATCTCATTGGCAAAAATTGCCTTAGGTGTCACTTGACTATCGCTAAGTATGGTTATACGTTGGTAGCGATAGTTGCGTTGGAGGTTTAACTCTATACATCGACTGCCTGAAAAATTTTTGGAAAACTTCCCGTAGATATGAAGAGTTTCCTGGGACTCCTGTATCAACTCTCTCCGCCGTTTGCGAGCCGTCGATGTATCAGTTGATTGTACTATCCCTAATCAGGAGCTCGAGGTGGTGTCTAAGAATTAACGAAACCTGTTGCTAAACCTATAAAAAGTATGACAAAAAAATTTATTTTGGCAATAAAAAGTTATTAAAGAAGTCTTTTTTCTATGAAGAGTAACCACATTTCCAAATTGCTTTAAAATAGTCAACCAAAACCTCGCATATTATTTACGAATTAATTTTCAGCGAACCCACAACCATTGGATTAGTCATACTTCCTCACACACACATTAAACTCAAATACAACAATATTACTTACGCGCTCTAAACTCAGCCGCTTCTAATTGGCACTTGCTCTTCAGCTGCTCCTCAGCTACTTGTCACTACTTCAGCGACAGTAAGTTCGGCTTATCGCTAGACAGTTAACTCCGAAAAGTGCACAGGCAAAATTAGTTGCTTACTTTATATTAATATGCATATAACGGTATGTAAATTTGCATGTATTTGTTGGTTTTAGGTTTAAGCTTTAATTACATTTTATTTGCCGGCCTAGAAGTGTGCAAATATGCCGCTGTTAATGTACTAAACTGCGACATGTATGTAGGCATGCGACACGGCTTATACGCAACTCCGTCGCTGCGCAGCACAAACGACAACTTCAAAGTGCAGCGGCGTGAAAGGAAGTTGTATGCCATGGAGACAGTTCAAAAATGCAAAACTTCGCCGCGAGCGGCATGCAAAAATGCATAAAAAGAAACAAAAAACAACAAAAAAGATGGGTTGCACAGACACACGTGCACAACTTCGACTGGCATGCGGCAGTTGCAAGAGTTGCTGCTGTCGTCGCCGCCGCACAACACTAACTATTTTCCCTCAGGTGCGCCACTCAAGCACCAACACACACGCGCATGTACATGCATGTGCCTACTGGCGTACAAGTATACTGTGGTCCTTGTACTTGCATAATCAAATCGCTCGTTAGTTGCTTACTTTATTTTGCTTTGGCGCTGCCTCGCTCTGCGCACTTTGTAAGCCTAAAGGATGGTTTTAATTTGTTGCAATTGTGCACACAAACCGCCGCTATGTGTGTGTGAGTATGTGCCTTTGTATGCGTAGGCGTATATTTGCGCTTGGTTTGCGCGCCTTCAACGCCAGCGCTGCCACTAAATCCGGGCGCTGGAGTTCATTTATCTTGCGAGCACTTGCTGCGACTTAGTAGGAGACTGTGTGTGAGTGTGTGGGTGCACGGTGGTGGCGCTGAGTGGGCGTCCACGTGGCGTGGCGGTTGAGAAACAGGTGACAGCGACAACAACGGGAGGGCAAAGTGGTGTCTGCGAGCAGCGCGCAAGCAGCAGTAGGATCTCTTATTCCCCTCTCACTCTTCACTCACTGTGGTCTTACTTTCTCTCACTTGTATATGTGTTTGTAAGGAAATGTATAGATTTATAAGTGTAATAGATAGATACACACTCTCACTCTCCTACACTTGAGCACTCCCACACTCTCGCACTCCTTAACTTGCGCAGAAGAGCCTTGGTTTGCTTAGCTGCGTGTTGGCGTTTGTTGGCTGACGCTGTGGCACTGTTGAGTTGAGTGCAATGAATTTTTAATTAAATTTAGCGGTAAACAAATCAAAAGATAACAAATGAAATTAAGAATCAAAGGCGAAAGCTTAACATTTCAAGTCGTTGTTGCGGCTGCTTTCAAGGGGATGTGGGTGATTTCACAAAAAAAGTGAGAAGCCGCAGACATTTACAGTTGTTTACTCGCACATGCGAGGGATGCGTTGGTGTTTACTTCTTAAATTTTTGCAAGATAGACTTGGTGCTACATATTTTTAGTTGACGATAGCTTATAAAAATATACCTTAACATATTAAAGGGGCTACAGGCAGTTAGAAAAGTTAAGGAGGAGCGTTTTATCTGCAAGTAGGACCCGGATTTGATTTGACGCCTGTTCTCACATCAAAACTTTATTTCAAAATAATGGTCAATACTTATCTTACAATAGAAATCAAACTGAGGTTACGAGTAGTAGGCCACTGAAATTGTCGAATAATATAACAGAAGAAGCTTAATGCTTAACCAGGCATCTAGTAGCAGTATAAACGAGTATTATGTTTTGTCTAGTAAAACGGACCTTTTTATTCTGTATTCTGTACTAAATTTAAATTTTTATTTGGCATTGTTATAATGATCCGATTTGGTCAACTTGAAGAGTTTTCTTCGACAGTTTAGACTAGGTGAGGTTATTCTGGTAGGCTCATGAGACACGCCCGAACTAGTTATGGTCCTTAGCGATGCCAGATGGAGTGCCCGAACGTAGCTTATGAGAAGTGGTACAATTTTTCGATTTTTACTATGTCTGTGAATTTATTGAACAAAGAAGTGTGATAATGCACCATCTCATACTGAATTGGTTATTCGTGATGATTTCGCCACATTTTCAACGTGCCGCAACCATCGCATTCGCCCGATTTACCTTGGTGTAACTTCTGGCTATTCAGCAAATTCACACGACCACTCCGAGGACACCGTTTTGACTCAATTGAGCATATATGTAAAAGCTGAATCGAAGAAGACTTGATGGCCACAATCGCGGTATTTTTCCAAGTGCTATGATGACTGGAAAATTCGTTGGCATAAATGTATTGCAGCGGCAGGGGATTACTTTTACGGAAATGAAATGAGCAAAATTCACCTTTCAATTTTTTGCCATTTCGAAGGTAATTTTAGAGGGCTACTGTCTTTGGAACCCCTGCCATTAGTTGCAAAAAACAGTAACGGCCGATTTCAAAAAGCTTCTTATTTCAAAAGCAGGATATATCATTTAGAGCCACGTCCGGTTTATAAATTAGCCGGAATCCTAGCTGCTACGGGCGATTGTTTCCTTGAGATGGTCCAATAATTGATAATATCAGTCAGAATTAAGAGTTTGGTCGGGAAGGAGTAGCTCTTAGTAGATATTTCCCTGTCATTCCTATTGCCAAACATATAGCACAGCCTTGCTCACCATCAATCTGGCTTAAGTTTCCACTTTTAATGAAGAAAATTACTCTCCTACTCTTCTTTAAATTACTCGTGATTTACTACAAATGCTTCTGAACTGAAAAATAAATCTTAAAAACTGTATATCTTGTTCCCAGTCGGTTTAGGACTAACCGTAGCCCTCATTTGTGGAACCACTTCGAAGTATGCTGTGCAAAAATTATAGTCAATGATGCAATAAATCTGTTTCGACACCCATCGTCCCTACTAAATTTCGTGAAATTAAGGTGGCACTTGTTTATATACACTTGTCAGCCAGTTCCTACATATTTTGTATCAAACCAGAAAAGACGCTTAATACTAAATATACAAACTTTCAAAATGCCAGCAAACTTTCCGCGTCCGACTCTTAATTGCTGTATATTTATTTCACTATTTTCTTTGTATGCGGTATGCAATATAAAAATTACTTTGTCTAGACAGGAGACAAAGTAGGAAACGACACGCGATGTTCTACGAATAAGTATTATACAATGTTTATTTTCATGTTGTGGCAAGAGCATATAATAAATGGCTATGGATGTGAGTGCATGTAGGTAGGTGTTTGAGGCTACCAAGCTGGAAATAGTTGGTGATAGTGAAAGCGTTAATAAGAGTTTAGAAGGTAGCTATACTACCAGTGTTTATCCGTCAGCTCGATAGTGGGATCTTAATTCAAGGTGCAAAATTTAACTCTGAAAATTGTTAGTTGCTGATCGGAATTCAGTTAGTTTGGTTGTTTGAAGTATAATTTATTCTGAGTTATGGTCGAACTCTTTCCTTGCAACGAATCTGCTTCAAATCTTCTTAGCAATAAATTAAAAAAGCATGTCTCCACCCACTTTTTAAACTATTTTTCTTACACAAAATGCCAATTTTTCCAATTTAAATTTATTATTATTTTTTTTCATTTCTCGAATACCATATCATATTGTCATCTAATATAAACTATTTCCCTCTGGGTGTTTAAGCTTCTTATAAAATAGTTTATATAATGACCTCAGGAACGTCGCCAGCAGAAAATAAACACAGAGTAAACATTTTCAACAAGTTAAACACATATCCGTGATCACAATCAAATTTTTACACCCATAGATGACCTGTAGGAAATTAAGATATAGTAATAATTTTACTCAGATATAAATAACTTGACTTCACTTAGTTAAAGGTATGGCCGAAAGCGTTGCTAATCATGAGTTTAAAGAAGTTTCACATATTTTTTCGCAAATTAAGCATATGCAAAAAAAAAGCCAATTTTCATAACTTTTTTCTTGTACTATCCCCTAACTCAGTTAAAAAATTTAACAATAATATATGTAAGCAGTAAACCTTTAAGTTGCGGAATCTAATATATTTTTTTGTTTTCGAACTTCAAACAATTTTATTTTTCATACTTACTTTTTTCATATTTTTCTAAAGCTTTCTTTATAGGTTTCTTAACAATTTCTATTTTATTACGCCATTTTCAGAAATTCTACATAACATTTACAGATTTCTTGCATTATTCTTTGCCTCAAATTTTTCCTACTGGGTCTTCTTTTATAGTCTCATAGCCTTCCTACAAACACACTCACATGCATTTCTTCTATCATTCCTGGTACTGCCTTTTCAATTTTGCCCCCTTGAGCTCTCATTCGCCACTCTAATATCACGCAATGTGCTCGTATGACAATGTGAAGACAGCCTCTCATAGCAAAACTTCAGGGCGCAAGGATAATGACTCTACAGACTACGCAAAGTTATTTAATCTAATAGTTAAAGTTTGTGTGCTTCACCAAAAGCAAAAATCTATTTAAAATTTTTACGCGTATTTTAAAAGTTGGCAAAAATGTGTACAGATACCGTTATGCAAGTACTTGAACTTAATGAAAGACTCATAACTGCATACTTTGCTCTTTTGCTTGTTTGCTCATTTCGCTGCCTTTGACTTTTGCTGCTTTGCTTTGCCTGGTGCAAGGGCTTTTAATTAGTTTGGCATGTAAAAAGATATATGTAAATATGTATTTTGTGAGTTTAAGCATGGCGAAAGGCAAAATAACTTTGGAAAAAAATTTAAGTATGCGTGACCTTTCTGCTTTTAGAATGCTAATTTACCATTTTTTGTGAGTATTTGGTATTACAGTTACCATTGAATATGTTAATTAAGAGAGCTATATACAGTCTACTTCAATAAGAAGTCAATGTGATAATTAAAAGAAAAGGGAGAGAGTAGAAGCGGAAGAGAGATGCGTATGGAGAGAAAATAGAGTAGGTTCAAAATTATTTACAGAAAAATTTATGTATTTTTTCAGGGTCCATATATGTATATAGGTCTATAGTCCTTAATATAAGTTAGTACTAACCAAAACTAACTAACCGAGAGCAATAATAAATATGAAAATAAAAAAAATTATTTATTCAAAAATTTGTGTAATTTATCTTCAAGATCTGTTATAGGTAGGTCCATAACCTACAGTTTAGTTAGAACTAACCGAAACTAACTAGTAAAATAACCGATAGAAAATTTTAAAGAAATTTGAAGAATTTGTCTTCAGGATCTGTACTATATGTAGATCCATAATCATAGTGGGAACTAACCGAAACTAACTAACCAACTAGCCGATTGATTTCACAAGTTAAATTTTTGAACGATTTAAATCTTTGGAGATTATTTTTGATACCTTTTGGGCAAAGATCAAAGTTGAAAATGAATTTATATTGGAGTTCAAGAGTTAATATAACTTGATTATTATCCTATCCCAGCCAACAACTCTAGGGAGGGAATGTTTTGCCTTCCCACTTTAGTGACTAGTCTATGACAGGAAGTCCTGAGCTGCTTGAGCCACATGTTAAAGAATCGTTTCTGGCCACTCCCAAAAGAATGGCGCGCAGAGGACTTTTCTCACTTGCGTGATCTTCTATACATGTCTCCATTTTCTCAAGGTAGCTTAAAATCCATAAATATGAAAATTGTATCGGCATCAATTGAAAAAAATTAAGTCTTTCAATTTTCCTTCTACATACTTCTTAAAGTGAATATGAAAAACGTATTTGAATATTTCAA
Source organism: Bactrocera dorsalis (assembly GCF_023373825.1). NCBI lineage: Eukaryota > Metazoa > Arthropoda > Insecta > Diptera > Tephritidae > Bactrocera > Bactrocera dorsalis. Next base: position 86,171,117 of record NC_064305.1, read on the forward strand.
AACTCAAATCATAATTCCAAGTACTGTCTCCCTAAGCCTTCTACAAAGAAGTATTTTCCATTTCCGTCAAAGAAATCCCTCCATCGATATACTTTAATCTCACCTTCATTGCTTTGCGTCAATTTCACCTACTACTAAGCTACCTAGAAGAGCAGAAACGAGACACCAAAGAGAATGGCATCAAATAAGCAACACAACAAGATGCTTAGCAGACATTATAAGGAGATTGTGCCAAAATCAGACACGCACACAATCACACATACGCAAATGCTTGCCACAGACACACTCGCATAAAATACATAGTATCCTTGTGGAGGCGAAAGTTTTTTGACGACAGCCAGAAAGGTGAAACGCTCGACAGGAAACTGCTAAAAATTAAACATTTTTCCTGCAGCAATGTAATAAAAGGAATAGTCAATGAAGGAGTTTATAGCAAAAAGCGAGTAATATTTACGAAACAGCACGAAGCACTTTCGTATAAACAAATAAACGATAAGCGAAAGCTTTAAAAGAACACAAAGATTTGTTAGGAAAAGGTGAAGGAGTTGAAGGTGAAGCTGTTGGAGTTACCTAAGCGAACTCAGACAGAATTTTAATGGAAATTATAGAAGAAGAAATGATTTTTAAAGATTCCATAATATTAAGTTGGCAGCAAAGTTCGTTAGTGGACCAGAAATTCTTTTCTAATGGTATTATAAGGCTTTTTATCGTTTGACAAATTCGTGGCTACCGCTGAATGACTGATATTTAGTGAAGCTTTTTCACATAGGAACCACTAAAAAGCTTTACGATAACCGATTGAAGCCAGTAAAGTTTCAAAATTCTACCTAAAAGTAACTTTTTACTAAAAAATTTGTAATTTTCCACTAATTTATGTTCCCACGAACACTTATACACACCCATTAATTCCACCATATATGTAGTAAGTAGGCGCTAACGGTTAGTTTATTTACCTTTCTTCACATATCAGCATCATACAATCTGTTGAAATTTATTTGCTTAACTATGCCAAGCACATAAGTGAAATTATCTGTTGATTACACGCTTGCCGGCAAATCATTAGCGCCCGAGAACGCTTGGCAGTAATTATAAGTTAAGCGCGCTTGCGCTGAGAAAGTGTTACGACGGTCTAAGAGCAGCCGTGGCAGATAATCAAGGCCAAATAGATTACGGTTTTATACTCTTAATACCGTTAGCGCATACACTATGTACTCGTGCACACATACATCTACTACTCGTACATACATATGCACATAATGGGTTCGGCATCAGCAGCTAGGTGTGTGTGTGGCAAATTTGCCTTGTGGCTTCTAATTCTACTTGCAACTTGGCGGTGCTCTACTCGCATTATCAACATTTTAATTGCTTTTGCAGAGGAAAGTGTTGAAAATTAGCGTTCAGGTTGTTGTGCTACTTTTCTGCAAACCTGTAATATATTTTATGAGATTTTAATGTGTGCCTTTGAAAGTGTCTATGGAAATTTGAGTCAACACTTGCACGTGTGTAAATTAATTTACTTCTATCATATTGCTTTGCTGCTGAAATTTTGGGGTATAAATTCTGATATTGCTGGAAGCTGTCTAATTTTTTTGCTACTGATCCCTCTATACAAGACTGTTAATGATGCCAATCACATGTATGGATCTAAGTGGTTTTAGTGGACTTTTCTCAATTCCATTCCGACGATCGAAAAAATAAAAAATATCCAGCAATTCTAGCTGTTGAAATTATTGCCGTCACTTGTAGCTTCTATATCCAACTTTATAGCCCAACTCGCTTCTTTCTTGGATCTTACTATTTCTAGAGCTCATCAATTCTTATTTTTAAGACATACATATATTTACATGTAAATGTGTTTATGTTGTTCAAATACCCTGGTAAAATTAATTTAAGTTTGTCAAATAGGTGGCAACTCTCCTTAAAAATATCGCCCATAGAAATCTTGCATTATCCTGTTTAGTTTTATACACATATTGTAGCGTTTACTTAAATAATTTAATAATAAAAAATTAAACAGATGGCAGCCCTTTTTAAAAATATTTTTAACACAAATCTTCTTTAAGCCTATTTTGTTTGATAGCCATTTTGTGCTAAGTTATTTATTTTGCCACTTTATTTTTGAAGTAAAATGTAAACAGATGGCAACTCTTCTCAAACACATTGCCTACAGAAATCTTGCGTTAATCTGTCTAATTTTATAAACAGGTGGCAACTCTTCTCAACAAATTTTTACTTAAATATGGCTTAAACATGTTTAATTTGATACCCATCTTGTGTTATGTTATTTATTTTGTTTTATCAATTGTAAAGTAAAATTTAAACAGGTGGCAACCCTTCAAACAATATTTAATAGATCGGTTAAGTAAGCCTGTTTAATTTGATACCCATGTTGAGGTATTTTATTCACTTTTTTATTTTAATTGTAAAATAAATTCTACCCAAGTGGCAACACTCCCAAAATATATTATCAACTCTTGTATTTTATATAATACTCACATTTTTAAACTTTTTGTATTTAATTTCATTGGATTAAATTTTTCAAACAGGTGGCAACCCAATACAAAAATTATTTTGTATTTTGTAATATATGCCTTCTTAGGAAATTTTATATTCCCCAAAAAACGTTCGAATCAATTTAGAGTTAACAGTTTCCCTGGTAACAAGGACTTCGATTTTAATCCTAAACATTATAGAACGTAATTTCAAAAATTGTTGGGTTCTCTCCCAGACATGGACACGTACCGACACTTTACAGTTCCAGCCTCAGAGGTTTTAAATGGGATCAGATTATCTACTTATTCTAAGTAATTTTCAGTACTTCCAAGCATTCACTGTCGTAGTTTAATAAGCTAAAGGTATGGGTTACTTCTATAGAAAGAAAATAATTGTGGATTTGTGGGTCTGTCGGGCCCATTCCATAGTCCCCTCAACAAATTTAAAGGCCAATTACTTTCAATTTGGCTCCGTAATTTATTTAAATGTTTTGTCAAAAGCTTTTTGGGCCAATCCCTCAGCAGACCTTTACCCATTTGATTTTTGTTTAGAAATCCATTTAAATTTTTTATGCCGAATTACGAGCAGGCCACTTATTTCCCCAAAGAAAAATCCATTTAAACGAGCGCACATGAACTTTACATATGTCAAGGGAATAAAAGCAACAACACGAATACAAAAACAAATTCTAAACTTTCAAAGTTTGACAAATAAAGTCGATGAAAGCAAAAACTAAGTTAGCAAACTAAGCAGACAAGCATGTCATGGCGCTGCTGCTGGCCCAAACCTTTGAACTAATTTAATTTCGATGTTTTGCTTTATTCACTTATTCCTTTTTAATTTGAATAAATGCAAAATGAGCTAAAAGCGAACGTCTGCACGACAATAAAAAAATAATGAAAAGTAAAGGAAGAGCAACTGCATGAAACTATAATTTGGTTTCGGTGACAAGCCGAGAATTTGTTAAAACTTTTAAAACTCATAACCGTTATACATTAATGTCTTCGTGTACAGTATATGTACGAGTATGTACATAAAGGCACGTGGAAAGTTCGTTGTTGCAAAGTGGCTGAAAACACACAGTTGTGAAAAACAAAAGCAAAAAAAACAGAATAAAGTCAGAAAGAAATGACAAATTGCACGAGTAAAGCATTTAATGAGCGACATAAAGTTTTCGACCACGAGAGTTGGTAGACTGCAGTCGGCAAGCCACCAGACAGTAAAGCCTGTACGTATACGTCTGTGCAAACTTGTTTGTGGAGTTCTACCACTTGTGCAAAGATAGCGAGTTGCCTTGAAAAAACATACCACTTACTTAAAAAAATTTCACTTCATGTCATTTAATTGAAAAGTCATCACAGTGGAAGCTTCTTTCGACTCCATCCGACAATCTTTTCATGAGCATATTAATTAGTAGACATAGTGGTACTCGTCAAATTCGAAGTTCTGAGTTCATCCACTTATCAATACCATGGCCGTTTAAGGTAAGCGTTTCTAAGCAACTGTAAGGAACTAGTCTATGGAAGATCAACTTTTCGAAACCTGAACACAATAAATGTTTTGCGTTTCAGTCGAAAGGTTGTCATATGCTCAGAGGTCAATGTTTCAGCGAGAAGGATAATTTGTGTTAGTATGAATTTTCGGTATGCGGTGAACATTCTTACTCTTAGGTTAGATTAGATTCATAAATGAAGAATGCACCTTGAGCTTAGGCCTATTTTGTCCTCTCCTAAATCACAAAAGACTCACCTAGCCCTAATCGTTGTGATCCCTATTTGGAAACATGGATCCAAGACTCTTACTCTTTCTACGAGCTTAATTGTGGTTGTTTCATGTTCCTATTATATAAATATATACGTATATTATGAGGAGCTCTTTAATGACAGAAATATGCTCAGAAATTTGCCATTTCCTCTAATAAAAAATTCTCAAAACAACCAAACTATATTCACCAACACTTTTCTGAGAGGAAATTTCTTACTTTCACAAAATCCGAAGATAGTACTAGGAACCAATGTCTATCAACATCAATTTTGCTACCAGAAGAATTATATATATGACAATCCATGAATATGTCAGTTAGAGGCCTAAACATTATCTTATTAGAACCCAACAAGATGATCTTAAAATAGAGATACTTGATTTGCTTGATTCGGTTTCTACTAAAAGATACCGGAAGTTTCAAAATCCTCTATGTAGAGAGTTGTTTATTTCATAAAGTGGATAACAAGAGCCCTTTCCCTGCTAGAATTGAGGCAGAAAGATATAGCGAAAGTACTGAACATTTAAGTGGATTTCTATCTTTTTTTTCGCGTAAAAACAGTGACCCTGATTGGTTCATTTAAACTTTGTGCGCAAACCGAATCTATAAGTATATTCTTCACAGATTGGTACAACCTATTTCATGTTCGTCTGAAATTTCTCTTCATATGCCAATTAGTGTGCGTTTGACAGCTGTTTTACCACAACTCGAAAAGTTTGACTGGCGTTTATTACCATCGGAAACCCAAAAGTTGAGCGACGTGTTTGGTTGGATTTTCCAATGGCTACCAAATCGTTGAAAATGTTGCAGATACGAATATGCTTTTGGACGGACATAAGTATTTTAGTGAGACAAACAGCAATGGTGGTGAATTCATTGAGAACTTTCTTCAGTCATATAGTCCCTCTATCACTGCTAATGACGATAAATTTGAAAAAAGTTAGAGAAACATTGCTTGAGAATCGTATTGTAGGTATCATAGAGATAAGAATCTCAAATTTCATATTTTCGTTAAAATTTTGGTTAAAAGTTTGGTTGAAGTTTTATTTAAAGTTTTGGTAAATTTTTTTTTTAATTTTGGGTATAAAGTGTGTCAATGCTGGATTCGCACAACCGGACCTGATATTTTTTCAAAAACGACGAGTAGAGGTTGGAAGATAAATATTTGATCATGTAGATACAGACCCTACATTCATCAAACGCAACATTATTGGTGACGAGATGTGAGTTTACGAATATGTCGTTTTAAAAACCCAGCGAACAACGCCTAAAAATGAGACAAAACCGAAAAAAATTAAATTAGCTGAAGGCACTGAGACTTATAACAATTGTATTGAAGGTGTAAATAAGTGTGTGCATACTCATATTGGTGTCCTTTTTAAGGCGACAATAAAGCATTTACATTGAAATACGTGAAAAAATATTTTTTTTTCAGTCCGGGTCAAATTTGATCAGAGCGTAAAAATGTTTTTAAGGCTTATAACAAATGTATTGAAAGTGTAAATAAGTGTGAAATTCGTGAAAAAGTGTTTTTCTTCAGTCCGGGTCAAATTTGATCAGAGAGCAATATTTTTTTTAACCTTTATAACAATTGTATTGAAAGTGTAAATAAGTGTGAGTATGCTTATATTGATGTCCTCTTTAAATCGACAATAAAGTTCTTGTATTAAAATATGTGAAAAAGTGATTTTTTTAATCCGGGTCAAATTTGATCATAACAAATTTTTATTTTTAAAAAATTAAAGCAATTTTAAAGAACATTAATAGATACAGTCCGGGTCAAATTTGATCAGTAAAGTATTTTTTTTTTGTTTTTTTTTTTGAAAGCAATATCCCAGTTGGATTATACAAATTTAAGCTGTTAAAAATATTAATATTTGGTCATTAAAATGTTAAAGATCATTTAATAGAATACTCTCTATTTGAACCAAGTTATAAGGAGGCCTAAATACTAAATCGTCATTTGTATACTAAAACACAGTCGAGGTTCTCAAACCAAAATTTTTGTAATTTTCATTTTGTACTCAACTAAGATTTCAAACCCAAACGACTGACTGCTCATACAGGATACATAAGTTAAGAAAACATCAAAAAAAATATTAATAATTTTTCCCATTTCGCAGTTCTTTGCTTTCTGATCAACATTTTTCCGTTTAATTTAGACTGTTTCCACATTTCCCAAAAGCGCTATGGGAAAGGCGGGCATTTTCCCACATAAAATCAACATTAATTTATAGCACTTCAGAACACTTTATTTAAAATTTTAATGAAATTGTAAAATCAATGCATCAATTGTCAGCGACTCTTCACCCATTAACTTTTGCCATTTCACCAAATTGAATTACGTCACACGCACACAAACACATGCACGCCCCATAGACATACGCGCTCGACAGCGCAAATGAACTCGCGCGCTCACTCACTTAATTGAACGATTGAACTGTTGCATGCCACATGGGCGGCATGATAAAGCAGCAAACGGCAAAATGTACATTGGCAACTTATGCAACAAAAGTTTGTGCGCGTGTGTGTGTGTGCATTTGGTGCACATTGCGTGTTAATTACGTAGCATGAAATTGAAAAGCGCACAAATGGAAAAAATTAAATTAAAAAGCTCTATAAAACTATGTATTTAATTAAATTCCTTTTCAAATCGCGGCGAGCGCAAACACAGCAAGTTGATATATTGTCTGCGTGTGGCATAAGTCGCGTGGAACAGCGAGCGACGCGCAACAAAAAAATGATGCAAAATGAGAAAGACAATAAAAGCGGAATTAACCATAATTCACCTGCAATGCACATATTTTGCGCAACGCGGTTGTTATTGTTGCTATTCTGTTGCAATTCCTGTGTACATTTGCTGCTGCTGCTTCTTCACACGGCGTGTTGTTGTTGTTTTTGTGCTTATAATATAATTTTTTCTTCAATTTGAAATTCGCTCGTTTTGTTCACGCCGGCAAAAGCGTTTTCATGGTTCGTTGAACGGAAAATATATGCGCTGTCGTGTACGGCTGTGTGTTCGTGCTTGTAGCCGAAGGTGTTTAATGTGGGCTGAAAGGTGTTCAAAATGTGCCAGAGGGCGGTGGCAAGCAGCAAACACTATGCATCGGTGCGGTAAATGAGTGAGTTCCTTATTTGAGGCGGGAAAATATTGCTCATGCAACATGCGACATGCCACTTGCAGGCTTATAAGCGTATATGCTTACTGCATTTTAAACTTGTAAAGTCTCAGCGGGCCGCACATGTGGTCTGATGATTGCCGAAGGAAACTAATAAATTACTGAAAAGCGGCAAACTTATGTGATGTCATGCGGCGCAGTATGTGCGAGGTATTGTGGCATATGTGAGCAACATTGCAAAAATGTTGTCTTTAGGATTTTTTCAAATATCGATCATTTTTGGATTTGAGTTCCAATAATCATCATCTCATAGGCTTAACAGAAATCGCTCTCTGTTCTCAGTAGTGCGACTAACAATACCGTTAACTATACTTTTTGCTTAACTCGATTCAGAAAAGTGACCATATCTACCAGGTTGTTAGGCGAGAAATCTCCTGCACATTGACTCCCCGATTGATATAGAGGGACCTCCAAAGTCCAGCATTGGTCATATAAAAGAGTAAAATTGTATAATTTACGAGTTCTTAGACAGATTAGGGTGCCTATCCCGAGCAGGAATTGTAGAAAACTGCAAGGCTGATGAGCTTGCTGGAGCCAATACTTCAGCCTACTACCTGCAGAATGGAAACGGGTAGGAGGTTCGTTAGCTGATGGCGGTTCACTATGGCTGGCTTGGTCTCAGACCAGCTGGGTAAGCGGAGAATAAACCATAAGAGGTTTAGTAAACTTTTCACTCTTAGCAAAGTCCACATTTCGATGATTTTAGGATTTCTAACTGGACATTCGACTGGACTCCGACCGGAAGTCATGTGCTAAGATCACAAATTTTATGGGATACCAGTTTTAGAAGTTACTTGGAAGAGGTAGAGATGGAACCATATTAACACTTTTTTCCCAAATGTCTTGCTTATGAAAAATCAAGGCTAAACGACTTTGGATCTGATACTTTTAGACATCCAGGTGAAATATAGGAAATACAAATAAATTACCAAAGCAGATTTGTGATTGGTTCAAGACGCTTTGCCGTTAGATGATATTCAACTACACGAGAATTCTGGCTTAACAAAAGACTCTTCATAGCAATCTTAGTGTGATCTTCCAACATGTTGATGGATCAACCACCTAACCTGACCTAACCTAGCAAGTCTGGACGGTCTACTGCAGGAAAGGTCGCCAGACAAATCAGAGCAAAGATGACTTTTAGAAATCTCTTGAAAGCGAACGATCGTACAATGGTTTTTTGTGGGTTACTTATCAAGGTTTGAGGACAATATTCTTAACGCAAATCTCTTGAAGGCAAACCCTCGTACAATTGTGTTTTCAACATAGTAATAGGCTGTGTTCTTCTTATCCATACTTGAAACCAAAATTCATCAAGCAAAAAGCCGCTCGTTTGTAATTTTCCGCAATCCGCTTCCAGCACACGCTTCCTTTGGCTTCGGACTCGAAAGAGCCCGTACTCAGAACATATATTTCTAAGGCATAGAGCCCCTATAAGAATACTTAAATCGCCTCCAAAAATCAAGACAATATTAGTTCTGCATTCTCCTACAATATCTCGAACTTACTAACACCCCTACATAAGCATGACCTCATAATATTACTTTCCTCTAATATATTACGTATATACTCCATGTAATGTAGTAGCATGCCACACTCAATCCGCATGTGTTGCAACATATGCACGCCGCCGCCTTAAGTGGTGTCAAACTTTATAAAAACATTCTCATATGAACTTGTTTGCGCGCGGTACTTAAGCTTTTGCTTCGCGCTTGCCACTCGCTGTTGTTGTAATTATGTTGCGGTTTGCCGCGGCAACAACTTGGCTGTTTGTTGTTTTTCGCGGTATTCCCTTATTTTCTTGTTACCTTGATTTATGACACATTACATTAATCGTCGCTGTCGTTTGCCAAAAACTCATTTTCCCCGTCTCTGCCGCGTTTCTGCCTACATCGTGTGTATTTGTGTTGGCACCGCTGCACTTTGACTCACACTAATTGTCTTCTACCTGTTTGCTTGCGCCGAATTTGGCGTTGCCTTCGCTTTTTAACAGCTCCTATTTACCGAATGTGCTTCCTACAATTTAATTGAATTTCCTAAATTTTCAAACTTTTGACAAGCGAATTTACGGCAATTACACCTTGAGCATATACATACATACATACATATGATAGACACTAATACTTTGAGGTTTGTGTTAATAAAATATATTGACATAAGTTGATATTAAAATGGAACTTTTATAAAAAAAAAAAACCTTTTCATTTCAGAATAGATATAACTCGAGTTTTGCAATGTCTCTTATTGGCTTTATTTTTCTCATATACACCTCAATGACTGTAGCTCTTCTACGCACAAAAAATGTTGAAAGACTTATGTCAATTCCTTATCTTCTGACCGTCTAACAAAATAATGCTTAAAACAACTATTGACATTTTTTTATTAAACTCATTTCTGTCTGTCTGTATACAAGCGAACTAGTCTCTCAGCTTTTGAGACATCAAACTGTAATTTTACATACGTCCTTTCCTCCTCAAGAAACTGTTCATTTGTCGCAATCGCCGTTATCAGACCACTAAAGGCTAAGATGGCACGCAAAGTGGTGAACTTTCACTTGCCTTTTTAAGTTTCATATAAAGGGCGATCCATTTTGAGATTCCTAATTTTTTAAAGCAAAAAATTTAATGTGGTTTGTTTATCATCATTAGAAAGAAATTCTTCGAAATGTATTTTTTGAAGATTATCTCTTTCGGATATTGGCCGCGGCTACGTCACAGATGGTCCATCCATTTCGTTCAATTTAGATGACTCGTTCGTGCATTTCGACTAGCAACTGGCGAATGACACGCAGTATGTTTTGCTCCAAGGCTTGAATCGAAGCGGGATTGTCCCATAAACTTTAGAGGTTTACATATCCCAACCGGAAAAAGTCTAACGGTGTGATATCACACCATCTTGCCACCAAACCGACCGGCTCCAAGCGTTAAATTATCTGCTCACTGAAGTGTTTTCTCATCAGCTCTTGAATCTCTTCAGGTTGTTCTATGTACGTCCTAATGTGGCAATTGTGCTTGTTGCTTGAAATGGACCTCGTCGCTGAACAAAATTTGGCTGGAAAACGTCGGATCCTTTTGAATCTTTTCAAGAGCCCATAGAGTAAAGCGTTGTCATTTGGGAAGGACAAGCGGCTTCAGTTCTTGCAATCGAGCTGTATTTTGTATACTTTCAATTAAAGATCTCGACGTAAAAAGCGCCAAGTCGTTCCATGCGTCGATCCGAGTTGCTGCTGGATCTTCCACCTATGGCTTTCAATGGATTTATAGCGTTTCTTGAAGCAGATTTTTCACTTTTGGAAACACAAAAAGACACGAGGAGTAAAATCTGAGAAATACGAGTGTTGAGGTTTGCAAAAAAATTAGTCAAAATCATAAAAGATTTTACGGGCGTATTACGCTTCATCAATTGTTTGTCCACAAAATCGCAAAATGTATTCCTTATTGACCGTTTGATCCTGTAAATTAAATTCATAGTGAAGCGCTTCAAGGTAATCAAAAAATGTTTGTTCATCGCCTTGATTAATTTTTCAACTTTGATGTGGGTTCTTCGGTTTCATGTTATTTTTCGACATTGTTGGCTAGTTGCGTCATCATAAACCCACGTCTCGTCATCAGTAATAATGCGTTTGATGAATTTATGGTTTTCAGCTACATTCTCAAGAATGACAATCTCTACTCGGCGTCGCAATGGTAAAAAATTCAGGTATTTTGGTATGAGTCTATCATTCACACGCTTCATATCCAAAATGTTAACCAAAATATGTTATGTCGATCCTAAATAGATAATGAGATCCTCTGCTACCTCATTGATGTCTACATGACAATTTTTCTGACACGACACTGTTTCTTTAACTTTTTCGCTAAAGGCAAGTGTTTTGGATACTGAACGACCTTCATTGAATACTTTTTGCTACTCAAATATTTGTGATCATGATTAAATAAACTCTTCAAAAGACTGTTGGAAGTTTTTTAATGATTCCATAACCGTGATTCAATTGGATATAAATATTTTCCGGTAAACATTTTGTTTGGTTGTTTTCTATTGTAAAAATCGTCAGACAAAGTTTTCATAATATATCATCAGCTAAAATGCAAAACAACGGCTCTAAAAAAAAATCGAAAATCGCTGTCAGCTATAATAACCAATATATAACCATTTTATAACCACAACTAAAGTTAGGTTTCAGTGTATAGTAACCAATATATAACCGCTTTATAACCAAAATTCAAATTTTGTTTCAATATGAGCGGTTTCTATTATAATGATTTTCCTTCGCCTGTAAACTCATGAAAAGAGATGTTACGTTATTTTGCATTTTACTTTGCATATAAATACGAATGTCATGCTCTATTTGAAATGCAAGCTTGGATAAATACTTCTGCATAAACTCAAACGACTGCTGCATAATTGGACACACTGAACAGCAACAACAAATACTTAGAATATGCTCAAATTAATCGTTCGTATGCAAGTGGCTGCCTTGCGGTTGTTTTTGTAATGTCAACCTACTCTAACGGTGGGCAGCCATCTCCTTAGGATAAACCATAATGTGTTATATTAAATACGTAAATTAGTATAATTGCTTACACACACACACACATACACTGGCCAACTTTCAACCAATTAAGTAAATATGTAACGAATCCAGCTGATTTGCTTATTCTGCTCTGCTCATTTCAGATGCCACTAACAACAACACACAGCACACGGCGAGTGCGTATTTAATAAACGCTGTGTAACGGTTCGGTGCGGTTGATTGCTGAAACGCGAACCACAACACACACAGACGCACCCACCAATTGGGTGTTTTGCATACGCCAACGGCGTATAAACATTTAAAACAAACACAAACACACAAGTAACGGAAAATGTTAGTTGTAACAGCGAGCCAGCAGAAGAGTTGGCCCAGCAGTTGTATAGGTAACGCTGATAGTTGTTGTAGTAATGAAGTTGTGGAGGGTAGCGAAGCAGATGACAACAACCATGGCAGTAGTTGTTGTTGTACACAAGAATGTTGCTGTAAAGTGAGTAGCAGTGGGGGCGATAGCAGTAGGGTCGGTGGTGCGTACAGCAAAAGTCACGTGCCACGCGCCATTGCTGCTTCCTGGCTACACACATATCTGCTGCTCTTCCTGCTCGCCACCACACAGCTGTTGCACGCGGCGCACGGCTATTTGATAATCGTGCACGAGGACGTGCCGGCTGGTACGGTGGTCTTCAACGCGTCGGTCTACAAACTCGGCTCCGAGCGGCATTACAAAATTAACGCACACAAATCGGCGCATTTCGTACATCACCTGGTCGCCGTCAACCACAAAGATGGCCAGATACAATTACGCAAGCAATTGAAATGCGATGGCATCTATTATCCGAATCTGTTCACCTTCTATGTGGACTCGACGTCGAATCGGCTGCGTAGCATAGACTACTACAGCCTGCCGGTGCGTATTTTTGTGACGGGACGTGACTGCAACGAGGATCGACGCATAGAGGAGGAGATGCATAGCCGGCACTATGAGGAGGAGGAGACGGGTTATTCGAAGCGACGCAGACGTTATATCGACACCATTGCACAACCCGATCTGCGCTACTTCGGCGCTTACTTGGCGCATACGAGTAACAGCGTCGAGCTGACGCCGAGCAGCACGGACGTGGATATGCTCAATCATAATAACAGTCGGCGTGAGTTCCGCGATGGCGACTTGATATTCGGCGATAATTTCGATAATGAGATGCGTCATCGTATACTCAGTCGTAAGCGACGCGCGAAGGAACCGTTGCAGTTGGAGCCGTCGCTGCATCGACGCATCTCGGATGCGAAGCAGTGGATTTCGGAGACGTATGCCTCCTATGCCATACACACAACGGATAAATGGAATCAAATCTGCTTGCGGCGTTCGCAGTTTATTAACAATCTCAACGCTTTTCTGCCGAAATCGATTTGCCAGTATTGCAAGGTGAACTTTTTGGATGTGAATGATGAGCGTTTTGCGATCGAACATCAGAATCACGATTTGGTGGCCAGCCGTGATGTCTGCATACGCGAATCTATATGGAAGGTTAGCATCACCTTCAATATACGTTGCAATCGCAATGAGATCGTAGACTCGGATCATCGGCTGAAGATCGTCTATCACTATCAGGAGTTCAATGACACCGACATAGCGAAACGCGTGCGTCGTGAGCTGCGTAATCAGTCGCCGTACTTCGAACAGGCGCTCTATGTCGCCTCTGTGTTGGAAGAGCAGCCGGCCGGTTCAGCTGTGACAACAGTGCGTGCGCGCGATCCCGAAGACTCACCGGTAGTATATTCCATGGTTTCGTTGTTGGACTCGCGTTCGCAGTCGCTCTTCAAAGTGGATTCGCGCACCGGTGTTGTCACAACGTCGGCAAGTTTGGATCGTGAGCTTATGGATGTGCACTATTTTCGTGTAGTTGCTACAGACGATAGTTTTCCGCCGCGTTCGGGCACCACAACGTTGCAAGTGAATGTGCTGGATTGTAATGATCATAGTCCCACCTTCGAAGCTGAGCAATTCGAGGCCAGTATACGCGAAGGCGCCACAGTAGGTTCGACGGTGATCACTTTACGCGCCACAGATCAGGATATAGGAAAGAATGCAGAGATTGAATATGGCATTGAGAGTGTAACTGGTGAGTAACAGAAAGTGTTTGACCACTAGTCTTTAACATTCACATTAACATGACTGTATTATAATATTCATATTTGATTTCTTCTAACAGATGGCACTGGCACATTGCAAGATCAAGAGCTACCTATTTTTCGCATTGACGCCCGCTCGGGTGTGATATCGACACGTAGTACGTTGGATCGCGAAACTTCAGACAGTTACAATCTCATTGTGACCGCCTCGGATATGGCTTCGGCGCAGAGTGAGCGCAAAACCGCTACCGCAACAGTGATCGTGAAAATATTGGACGACAACGACAACTATCCGCAATTCAGTGAACGCACCTACACAGTGCAAGTGCCTGAAGATCAGTGGGGCGATGATAATGTGGTGGCGCACATACGTGCAACCGACGCCGATCAGGGCAACAATGCGGCAATACGTTATGCGATCATTGGCGGCAATACGCAATCACAATTCTCGATCGATTCGATGAGTGGCGATGTGAGTCTCGTCAAACCGTTGGACTATGAGAGCGTGCGCAGCTATCGATTGGTTATACGCGCACAGGATGGTGGTAGTCCATCGCGCAGTAACACCACACAGCTGTTGGTGAATGTGATCGATACTAACGATAATGCGCCGCGTTTCTATACCTCACAATTTCAGGAGTCTGTGCTGGAGAATGTGCCGGTGGGTTACAACATAATTCGCGTACAGGCTTATGATGCAGATGAGGGTGCCAATGCCGAGATCGCGTATAGTATATCAGAACGTGATGATAACTTTCCGCTGGCTGTCGACTCACGCACCGGTTGGGTGCAAACGATCAAGCCATTAGATCGTGAGGAGCAAAGTCGTTACACATTCCAAGTTGTTGCTAAAGACGGCGGTGTGCCGCCGAAGTCTGCAAGCTCCACAGTGGTAATAACAGTGCAGGATGTGAACGATAATGATCCCACATTCAATCCGAAATATTATGAGGCAAATGTGGGTGAGGATCAGCCGCCGGGGACGCCTGTGGTTACAGTCACCGCCACCGATCCGGATGAGGACTCACGTCTGCATTATGAACTTACTTCTGGCAATACGCGTGGTCGTTTCGCGATTACTTCACAAAATGGACGCGGTCTCATTACTATTGCACAATCCTTGGACTACAAACAGGAGAAGCGTTTTGTGCTAACTGTAACAGCTACAGATTCGGGTGGTCGCTCCGATACCGCTACTGTGAATATTAATATTACCGACGCTAATAATTTCGCGCCCATTTTTGAGAATGCCCCTTACAGCGCTTCAGTTTTCGAGGATGCGCCCATAGGCACCACCGTCTTGGTTGTCTCGGCTACCGACAGCGATGTTGGCATCAATGCACAGATCACGTACTCGTTGAATGAGGAAAGCATAAATGGACTAGGCAGTCCAGATCCCTTCTCGATCAATCCACAAACTGGCGCAATTGTGACAAATGCGCTTTTGGATCGCGAAACTACCAGCGGTTATTTGCTTACCGTCACCGCCAAGGATGGTGGCAATCCATCACTTAGTGATACTACAGATGTGGAGATAAGCGTGACAGATGTGAATGATAATCCGCCCGTCTTCAAGAATCCACTATATCAAGCATCCATACTGGAGGATGCGCTTGTCGGCACCTCGGTCATTCAAGTATCTGCTACTGATCCAGATATTGGTTTGAATGGTCGCATAAAGTATTTGCTAAGCGATCGCGATGTCGAGGACGGTTCGTTTGTTATCGATCCCACATCGGGTACAATACGCACCAACAAGGGTTTGGATCGTGAGAGTGTAGCCACTTATCATCTCACTGCTATTGCTGTAGACAAAGGTTCACCGCCGCTATCGAGCACTGTAGAAGTTCAAATACGTTTGGAAGATGTTAATGATTCACCACCGACGTTTCCTTCGGACAAAATTACGCTTTATGTGCCGGAGAACTCTCCTGTTGGTTCGGTGGTTGGTGAAATACACGCCCACGATCCGGATGAGGGTGTCAATGCAGTGGTGCACTACTCTATTATTGGAGGCGACGACTCGAACTCATTTTCTTTGGTCACACGGCCAGGATCAGAGCGCGCACAGTTGTTGACCATGACTGAGCTCGACTATGAATCCAATCGCAAACGTTTTGAGTTGGTTATACGCGCCGCCAGTCCACCGTTGCGTAACGATGCGCATGTGGAGATATTGGTTACCGATGTCAACGACAATGCACCAGTACTACGCGACTTCCAGGTGATCTTCAATAATTTTCGCGATCACTTCCCTAGTGGTGAAATCGGCAGAATACCTGCATCGGACGCTGACGTGACCGACAAACTAACCTATCGCATACTCTCTGGCAACAACGCTAACCTTTTGCGTTTAAATACCACCTCAGGCGGTTTAATCTTGAGCCCACAGCTGAATACGAATGTGCCGAAGTTTGCAACTATGGAGGTCTCCGTCTCGGATGGCATCAATGAAGCCAAGGCAATTATGCAGCTCTCTGTGCGTTTGATCACCGAAGACATGCTATTCAATTCCGTTACAGTACGCCTTAATGAAATGACGGAAGAGGCTTTTCTATCGCCGCTTTTAAACTTTTTTCTCGATGGTCTGGCTGCTATTATTCCATGTCCAAAGGAAAATATTTTCGTTTTCTCCATACAAGATGATACCGATGTGACAACTCGCATACTGAATGTGAGTTTTTCCGCAAAGCGTCCCGATGTCTCACACGAGGAGTTTTACACACCACAATATCTACAAGAACGCGTCTATCTGAATCGCGCTATATTGGCACGTCTCGCCACAGTTGAAGTGCTGCCGTTCGATGACAATCTGTGCGTGCGCGAACCGTGTCTCAACTTCGAAGAGTGCCTTACAGTGCTGAAGTTCGGTAATGCCTCAGAGTTCATACACAGCGACACAGTGCTCTTCCGTCCCATTTATCCGGTGAATACCTTTGCATGCTCATGTCCCGAGGGCTTCACTGGCAGCAAAGAGCACTATCTCTGCGATACGGAAGTGGATCTTTGCTACTCTGACCCCTGTCGAAATGGCGGCACATGTGTGCGACGTGAAGGCGGCTACACTTGCATTTGTTCGCCAAAGCATACTGGAGTTAACTGTGAAACGGATATCTCGACGCTGAAGCCTTGCATGTCCGACGCCTGCGATGGTGGTTATTCCTGCATGAACTCATTCTTGAGCTCACAGCCACCACCTTACACGGCAACATGTGAACTCCGCTCACGTTCGTTCTCTAAGAACTCCTTCCTCACGTTCGAAAGTCTTAAACAGCGACACCGCTTCAATCTTAAGTTACGATTTGCAACTGTGCATGAAAATGGCTTGCTGCTTTACAATGGACGGTACAATGAATTGCACGACTTCATCGCGCTTGAAATACTTGAGGGTCATGTAAGCTTTTCATACTCATTGGGCGACAACAAGCAGAGCGTGTCAGTCGTACAACAGGCGAAGGTGTCGGATGGCGAATGGCATGATGTGGAGGTGATATACCTCAACCGGACTGTGACACTCGTGCTCGATAAATGTGATACGGCGATAGCTTTGGCTGGCAACCTAGGCGATCGTTGGAGTTGTGCCAATCAGACGACACTCAAACTAGACAAACGTTGTGCGCTACTCACCGAAACCTGTCACCGTTTCTTGGATTTGACTGGTCCACTACAACTTGGTGGTCTGCCGCGTATACCCGCACACTTTCCGGTGGAGAATCAGGATTTCATTGGTTGCATTTCGGATTTACGCATTGATGAACGTTACATAGACCTGAACTCGTATGTTGCAGATAATGGCACCATCTCTGGCTGTCCACAGAAGGCACCACTCTGCTCTTCGGAGCCATGCTTCAACGGCGGTGTTTGTCGTGAAGGTTGGAATACCTATACCTGCGAGTGCCCGGAGGGTTATGCTGGTAATGCATGTCAAGAGACTATACCAGCACCTTGGCGTTTCTCCGGAGATGGCAGTCTCAGTTTTAATCCACTATTGAGACCGATACAATTACCATGGGTCACGTCACTCTCTATGCGTACTTTGCAGATGGATGCGTTTTTGCTGCAAATCCAAATCGGGCAGAATAGTTCGGCAGTACTTTGCTTGAAAAATGGCATACTCTACTATATCTACGACAATGAACCGATGTACTTGGCTGGTGCTTATCTTTCTGATGGCAACTGGCATCGCATTGAAGTAAAATGGCTTGGATCCGAGGTACAATTTTCTGTAGATTACGGTCAACGCACAGGCGTCGTGCCAATGTCACAAAAGGTGCAGGGCCTTTATGTTGGCAAGATTGTGATCGGTAGCGCGGACGGTTCGATAGGTGCGGTTGGTGATATGTTGCCCTTCGAAGGTTGCATACAAAATGTGCGCATTGGCGCCTCGCAGTCCGTGTTATCGCGTCCTACTATACGTGAGAATGTCGAAGACGGCTGTTTGTCGCGTGCCGAATGCCCTGAAAGTTGTCCACCACACTCTACTTGCACAACGACTTGGGATCAATCGCAGTGTGATTGCTTGCCCGGCTACGTAGGACCCGACTGCCTGCCCATCTGCACCGTTAAACCTTGCACAGCGGGGGTGTGCCGCGCGAATATCAGCGAACCACGCGGTTATAAGTGTGAATGCAATAGCTCCTTGCAACATGGCGAATATTGTGAGAAGACCGTGCAGCAGCCGTGTCCTGGCGGTTGGTGGGGTGAAAAGGTTTGTGGACCATGTAAATGTAACTTGAAACAAGGCTACCATCCAGACTGCAATAAGACCACCGGTCAGTGTTATTGCAAAACGAATCACTACCAACCGCCAAATGAGACTGCATGCATACCCTGTGATTGCTACTCAATTGGCTCCTTCAGCAGTGCATGCAATCGACTGACTGGACAATGTGAATGCCGTGAAGGTGTTATTGGACGACGCTGTGACTCTTGCTCCAACCCATATGCTGAGGTAACACTTAATGGCTGTGAGGTGGTCTATGACGCTTGTCCACGTTCATTCGCGGCTGGCATCTGGTGGCCACGTACACCGCTTGGCAGCACAACTATAGAGAATTGTCCCTCGCCGGCTAGAGGTAAAGGTCAACGCACATGTGATGGCATGTCAGGTGGCTGGAACCAGCCGGATATGTTCAACTGCACATCCGATCCATTTGTTGAACTACGTAAACAGCTTTCGCAACTGGAGAAGCTGGAGCTAGAGCTGAACTCATTCGTTGCCATCAAAATGGTGGAGAACTTGCAGTTGGCCTGTGAAACTGTCGATCGCTCGAGCGCGGTTAAGAAGAAGTTGGTGAAGGATAGTCGTCGGTACAAAATGGAATCCTCCTTCTTGATAAACGAAGGCAACAATATGTGGTCAAATGAGCTGGAGATGGACTATCTATCAGACGAGCTTAAATTTACACATGATCGTCTTTACGGCGCTGATCTGCTGGTTACCGAAGGCATACTGCAGGAGCTAATTAACTACGAACTAATGCAAAACGGTTTGAACCTGACGCATAGTCAAGATAAGTACTTCATTAAGAATCTGGTAGATGCCGCAAGCGTTATTTTGGATCGTAAGTATGCCGCAGAGTGGAAACGTGCTACGGAATTGATACAGCGTGGACCCGATGATCTCGTGGACGCGTTCAACAAGTACATGGTAGTCTTATCTAGTTCGCAGCATGATACATACACGAATCCATTCGAGATTGTGCAACGGAATATGATATTCGCTTTGGATATTATCACTACCGAATCACTTTTTGGCTACGAACCCGAACAGCTCAGCGAATACCACAAAACTAAGCTGAATCTCAAACCGAATGCATACACCACGGAAAGTGTGATACTACCAGACACCAGTGGTTTCCTGCAGCATTCATCGAAGCAGAAACCCGTCATTACATTCCCCAAATACAATAATTACATACAAGATAAAACGAAGTTCGATAAGTATACGAAAGTTTTGGTGCCACTGGACATGTTGGGCATCACGCCACCCGGCAGCAATGAAGTAACTCAGAACGCCAACGACTATCGCGCCATTATCTCATATGCACAGTACAAAGATGTAGGGCAACTTTTACCCGATATGTACGATGAGACGATCACACGACGTTGGGGTGTCGATATTGAAGTCGCTTCACCTATACTCTCACTAGCCATTTTAGTGCCATCCAGCGACACCGAGGAGAAACGTATAGAGATACCTTACCGTAAAATTTCCTCACAAAAAACCGACTCCAATGAACAACAATTTATCGAGGTATTCGACGTGCCTAAGACGAGCAGTAGTGGCAGCGAGGAGCATATGATTGAGAATATACGCATTACGGCGCATGAAATCATGCCCCCGGCGACAAGCAACTCACAGGAAGCATCCGCCGAAGTGTCAAGCAACGAAGCGGTGGAAGTAAGCGATGGCGGTGAGGAACCACACATTAGTGTACGCTTCGACGATGAGAATATCGAGTTCCATGGTGATACTGGTGAAGAGGTAGTGGATTCACCAGAAGTAGGGAGCACACACTTTGATGTAGATTCCAGTGAACAGCAAAAGGGTGAGAATGAAGCCATCTACCGTAATCGCAGACTCGTCAAGCGTCAAGTGGAAGTTATCTACCCATCCGAACAGCAACAAACGCAACAAAATGTGATCTATCGTTCTCTGGGCTCACCACATCTGTCGCAACCCATAAAATTGCAAATGTGGCTAGATGTGGAGCCAGCGCGTTTCGGACCACGCTCCAATCCACAGTGCGTGCGTTGGAACTCATTCACCAGCCAATGGACACGTCTCGGCTGCCAAACCGAAGTACCCGACTTCGATGAGTTGCCACTGGATGGTCAACCGATTATTGTGAACTGTACCTGTACACACGTCTCCAACTATGCGGTGATTGTGGATATTATCGATCCCGAAGATATACCTGAGCCTTCATTATTGGTACAAATTACTTCGTATTCAGCATTTATGGTCTCACTGCCGGTGCTGCTGAGCGTGCTCATCGCTTTGGCGCTGCTGCGGGGTCAGCAAACCAATTCCAACACCATACATCAGAATATAGTGCTGTGTGTATTCTGCGCCGAGCTATTATTCTTCGTAGGCATGCAGTCACGTCGCAATCTGCTCGAAAATGAATTCCCCTGCAAGCTTATTGCGATTTGCTTGCATTACTTCTGGCTGGCGGCATTCGCCTGGACTACAGTCGATTGTGTGCATCTGTATCGCATGCTCACCGAGATGCGTGACATCAATCATGGCCCGATGGGCTTCTACTTTGCTATGGGCTATGGTGCACCGGCCATTGTGGTCGGCTTGTCAGTGGGCGTGCGGGCGCATGAATATGGCAATAGTTTGTTGTGAGTATTTTCCGCCCAAATTGGCAATTGAACTTTGAATTGTTTTGCATAATTAATTCGTCTCTGTTTCATATTTATTTATTGCACAGCTGTTGGCTCTCTGTTTACGAACCGGTTGTTTGGTGGCTGGTCGGTCCCATTGCGGGCATGTCGGTGGTGAATCTACTCATACTGTTTGTTTCCGTGAAAGCCGCCTTCACGCTCAAAGATCACGTACTCGGTTTTGGCAATCTACGCACGTTGCTTTGGTTATCCGTCGTCTCGTTGCCACTGATGGGCGTCATGTGGGTTTTGGCCGTTTTAGCTGCCTCTGAGAATTCACAAATGTTAAGTATTCTGCTGTCGGGCGTGGTGGTGCT
The DNA here is from genome assembly GCF_023373825.1 of Bactrocera dorsalis. Classification (NCBI taxonomy): domain Eukaryota; kingdom Metazoa; phylum Arthropoda; class Insecta; order Diptera; family Tephritidae; genus Bactrocera; species Bactrocera dorsalis. The sequence continues at coordinate 86,192,924 of NC_064305.1, forward strand.
GCATTCCATTTTCTGTCTCATTGGCTACTGCATTATCAACAAAAGGGTGAGAGAAAATCTGCAACGCACTTTCTTGCGGTGTATGGGACGGAAAGTGCCGCTCTTAGACTCTTCACTGGTGGTGAGCAATAGTTCGCATAATGTAAATGGTGCAACGAGACCCAATAACTTCCTAGCGGGCAGCTATGACACAGCGAGAAGAAATGTGGGTATCAGTGTCTCGAGTACGACCTCACGAAGTACGGCTAAAACGAGCTCCAGTCCATACAGGTGAGTTGTTAAATAAGCTTCTGTAGATAGTAGCACAAAGAAAATATACTAGAAGGATGTTTAAATAACCTCTGTCAGCCTTAAAGTCCATTTTATTACATATACTAAACCCTTCTGTTAATTATTTGTTATTTGTCTTTTAATTTTCTCTTACAGCGACGGCCAGCTGCGTCAGACCTCTACGTCTACCTCCAACTATAATTCAGCCAGCGATGCGCCCAGCTTTTTGCGTGGCTTCGACTCATCTACCGGCGGCGGTGGTGGTGGTGGACGCAGGGAAGAGAAATCACGTCGTCATCGCAAGGATTCCGACTCCGGCTCCGAAACAGATGGGCGTTCGTTAGAGCTCGCCTCGAGTCATTCAAGTGATGATGATGAATCCCGCACTGCACGCTCATCGGGTACTCATCGCAGTACAGGTGTTAGCGCTACACCTTCTTACCTGCCTAACATTACCGAGCATGTGCAAGCGACAACACCACCTGAGCTGAATGTTGTGCAAAGTCCGCAACTCTTCCCCAGTGTTAATAAGCCTGTGTACGCGCCGCGTTGGTCAAGCCAATTGCCGGATGCCTACTTGCAGTCACCGCCAAATGTGGGCCGTTGGTCGCAAGAAACCGCCTCGGACAATGAACATGTGCATGGTCAAAAAGTGACCATCTCACCAAACCCACTGCCCAATCCAGATCTCACCGACACCTCGTACCTACAACAGCATCATAATAAAATTAATATGCCACCATCGATATTAGAAAATCTGCAGAATGTACGTAACGATAACGGTTATGACACGCTCGAACATGAAAACCTTTATCGACGCAAGGAGTATCAGGACAGCTATGGACAGTTCGACACTTTGCCCGTGGCAGGCAACTACAAACCACCGAGTCACTACGGCAGCGAAAAGGACTATAACGGCAGTGCTAACGGTAGCACCAGTGGTGGTGGCGGTGGTGGCGGCAATGGTGGCACTCAAATAGTTAATCACATGCGTTCCTTCCACCCCGACGCGGCTTACCTCAGCGACAGCATATACGATAAACAGCGCACACTCGGCTATATGGGCCCCAAAGCGGAGTCACCGTACATGTCCAAAGAGCGTATTGCGCCCGATATATATGGCTCTCGCGAGAATCACTATAGTCTTAAGAAACCGCATATGTATGTTGGTACCGCCGATTCCATGCATTCGGTGCATTCGTTGTTGAAGAACGACTACCAGGCGCAACAACAGCGCCAACACCATTTGCAGCAGCAACAACAGCTGCAGCACCAGCATCAACAACCGACTGTAGCGGACTATCACTCCGATCGCATGTCGGAGGGTTCGGACAAAAACGGTTATCATTTTCCATACACAGCCGAAGAGGATCACATACCCGCCGCGCGTAAACTCAGCCATCAACATAATCCATCTCCCTCCCTACACAGTTCGCATCAGATGCTCAACGGGCATGGGCACGCGCATGCGGTGAACGACATGAACAATCCCGGTATGCTGGGGCGACACACATTGAACTCGAGCTCGCGGCATGGTTCGCGCGCCAGTTCGCCGCCCTCAAGCATTGTGGCGCCCATGCAGCCCTTGGCGCCGCTCACCAGCATAACGGATACAGAGTGAGTAATCAAATTTGCATTAATATTGCCTTATGCAGAGACACTTTAGTTAATCGTTACTAGTTACTGGTTACTGGTTACTCGGTGTTACAATTATCGTAGTATTTGGCATTTTTCTGGGCACATTCTTTATTTCAATTCATTTATTTTTTTTGCACGGGCAAGTGAAACGATTTTCGAAGATGGGGAATAATTTTAATATGGCTAATTTCTGAGCAATAAATTAAAAAAAAACAAAATAAAAAAGAACATAAATTTTTTAAGGCATAAATATCCCATCAAGGATTTGACTATTATTCAAAGCCTTTGTAAAGGTTTCGTGTTTAACAACAGAACCTTAATACTCGCCTCTAAAGCTTGAATCGTACGTGCAATATGTGCTTTCCGACAGCTCAGCAACGGCATCATCTCAAAACTCCACTATGCTCGGTGTTAATCCACTGAAAGCAGATCTAGCCAGGACTTTATCGTCAAATTCTGATCTGACAAAGTTGTAAATGAGATATCTACGTATAGCGCCTTTCTTCGAATAACATAGAGTTTGAAGCATGAATTTCTACAAAACTGTCGCTCATTAGAAGAGTCTTCTGCTATAATATCAAGCATTTTTTTTGCGACCTCTACTCCACGTTGTTTCAGATATATTGGTATGAGTCTAGCACTGACATATACCAACATATCTAGCAATAACACATACCAATATCTGAATCTTTTAGGATTTCATACCCAAACATTAACCGAAATGTACTGAGTCAATCCATACGAGATGTTGAAATCCTCGGCTATCGCTCTGATTCCACAACCACGAATTTCCAGCAGTATCCCTTTTACTTTTTCGATCGTCGTTAGTGGATGGTCGACTTGTATGAGGCAAGTTTTCGATGATTTCATGCTTGGATGCGTTGATTTACTCAAATACTTATGTTCGTGATAAAATGGACTCCATAAACAAAGGTTGAAAAGACAGCCTTAAGTAAAAAAAATAATAGTAAGATCAGGTTGGTTAAACAAGCATCAAATGAGTTTTCGTTCGGCATGAGGTTCTGTACAAATTTAGGTTGAATGTAGTTTCCTGTGTCAGTTAGTACCTTAACTGTATGTTCATTCACCAGCTTACATTCAAAATATGAAAGCGATTCTCTATCTCCTTAATGTAGTCGTCTAGGGTTTGTTCGTAGTCACTCTGATTGTCGAAATATTCAGAGGTATTTGCGGAACCTATCTATTCTGTCTGATATATATTATCTTCCAGTTTGCATATTAAAATTTCTCTGTCTAGTCATATTGTTCATACATAGTGGTTGCGTTCTCCGTGGAAGAACTAATGACTATTACCTGTGGGTTGCAGTATGTACGAGTAACATACGTAAGGCTGGTATCGCTTTCTGTATTATTTTGTCAATGTTTCGAAAATATGCGTTGCAGTGGCTCCTACCATTCGCATAGTTTGTACGATAAGAATGATTCTATAGCTTTAAGCAGAGATGTAAAGCATTCAGCAGACCTTTAGGTTCTTTGATACCCAGTAATCGAGCCAAATCTCCGCGTAAGTCTCGAGCAAACGTGTCAAGAACTTTATCCCTGTACGACTTTGTCATTACCAACTCGATTTCTCTGCCTAAACTCATAGAACTAATTTTATTTCAAATAAGTGATAGATGTTTATAAACATCTTGGTATAACTCTTCTACTGATTACTGACTGCCGTATACTATTCAGGTCATATCATATTCTAGCGTCCCTAAATCCCGTTTATCAACGAAATGAAGCGTAAAGCAATTACATTCCAGTTTATTGGTACATTTTATGACTCTAGGGTACTACTTGCATATCCCGTTACATTATCCAATTCGGCCCAACATTCTCCACACTACGGACACTTCTTTTTCTCACTAGCATGGGAACATTTTTTACTGTGCCTGTGGATTAAAATTTTTCCACTAGACGCTCAATTGTTGACCTGACAGGATGATTATGATGACCATAAATTGGATCTTAAAGTTGAGGCCACTGAATCCGAACTTCGGTAATAAATGTAAATAATTTCGAAATGGCAAACCTTACTGTAGAGAAATGTCAAAATGGCAGATACCTATCGGTCTACTTTTGCAGCGTGTCTATCGAAATATGTATATGATAAGAATACGCCGAAATATATGCCAACTTTTCTCGTTACTTTTTTAAAATATATCTAATTATAGAAAAATTAAAAAAAAAAAAAACAAATCATTTAATGCGCGATTACTAAATAAAATAAATAAGCTTTTAATTATGAAAAATTTTAGGAAATTTCCACTAAAAAGCTCATTAAGGCATTGCGAATCAACTTAATTAACCGCTAATTTTATAATTTGTATACTTTTCAAATACCCTCTACGTGTGCATGTCAAGCGCACATTATACACTGCATATAACAGTTATTAAGCAACCAAATGCCGAGTTTATTATACCTGCGAAAAAATCGTTTCACTTCCTGCGGTTTGCAATCAAATTTCACGCTTTAAAATTATATTACAAAAACTATTTTACAACAAAAACATTTATCATTACAATAATATTTACTATCGGTGTCTATTTAAGTAATAAAATATTTATTAAAGAATTAAACCCATCATAAATCATGCATATATATAAAGAAAAAACAACAAATCCTTCACAATTAAACTCCTTTAATTAATACAAAAACTTCTCATTCTATTTTTTCTCCTTTTTCCACTAAAAAAATTATACACACACATACAAACAACCCTACAACTACCACAAATGACATGAAAAACGCATAAATTACAACAACAACTACAATAACTGACATAAAAAACGTACACATTGCAACAACAATGACATGAAAAAATTACGACAACAACTACAAACCAACGAAATATCAAAAAAAAAAAAAAATATTTCAAAAATTTTGAAAAAAAAATTACAAAACATTTTTAAATTTATGTTTGCCTCAAAACTTAAACCTGACACTCACCACTACATGCACACCCACACGTACATATCCATCAATATTTATTTACTCACGCTCATTACAAAAATGCATTTGTAATTCACGCCCATACGCTTTGCCATCCCCAACAACCCATTTAACCCCGAAAACAACAATAAAAACAACCGCAATCCCAATGTTTGTAATTATGCTACCAAAAATAAAAACAACAAACTTAAATAAAATTACATATTTAATTTGAAAAATAAATACAAATTTGCACGACAATATTAAATGGCCGCAGGTGGTCATGGGAACGCCTAAAGAAAATCTAATTACAATTTTCTGTATTTTCCGCACGCAAATAAACGCAAATTTGGCGAAATGCAAACGAAATGCAAATGGCAACGCTGCAACGGCAATAAATTGAAATTTAACGCAAATTTATTTATATGCATACATACTACACTACAATAACAACAAAAATATCAAAAACAATACCAACAAAAATTACAAAAAAATTGGTTAATGGCAATGCGTTAACATAATATATTTGGCACCAAATAAACTGATTGACACGAAATGCCACGGAATGTTGCTGGGGATCATAAAAAAATTAAAAAAAAAAATTAAAAAAAAAATTAACAAACAAAATTTTCAAAATTTCAAAATTTGTTTCAAAATTTTTTTTTTTTAATTTTGTAAATTTTTTTTTAATTTTGAAAAACAAAATTTCGAAAAAAATTAAAATAATAATTTTATACAATGCGGCCTTATGATGGATATGCAACAAAAAAAAATTAAATAATCCACCGATAATGCAACTCTGTGCGCCGCCGAAATATGACCATAAATTGCATACTCAACCGCCAATTTGCGCCAACACCAACAACGTTCACACACGCCATTGCCTAAATTTACCAAAAATACAAATCTGTGGTGTCCATTACGTCTGCCAACACACACATCCACACACACACATGCAAACACACGCGCTGCATCAAAATTCCGTTACAAACGCATTTCACACCACATGACCAAACTACCGTTGCACACTGCCAACAACAACACCAACTAACAATGCTAATAACACAAAAACAACACATGCTAAACAAAACAACTACAACAACAACAATTGTGACAACAACAAAAACTACTCGCTTAACCGTAAACTATCTGTGCAAAAATCAAAAACAATAACAAAAACGCAAACGAAAAATTGCAAAAACTTTCGCATTCTCCTGTACTCTCCACTCTACTCTACTCGCCTCTACTCTACATTTTCATCCAACCACAACAACAATCAACGCAGTTCAGAGGTAACAAACAAGCATCATTATTCATGTTCTAACAACAATTACAATAACAAACATTACATTTATCTAGACTTCATTAAAAATCACTTCATTTCCGCAACTAATTGTATATATGTATGTATAATGTTATGTTGACTAATATTTTGTGTTGATTTCCATTTACATGCATAAATAATAATTAATTTTACTCCTCGTTGTTTTTGCATATCCACCTTTTTTTTTTATTTTTGTTTTTGTTATTGTGTTATGTGCGTGATATGCATTTTGAAAATTGATTATGTAAATGCACTTTGATTGTTGTTGTTTTTACCAAGTTTCGGTTGTTTTTTATTGCACTTTTCAATTTACCGTAGTTTTATGTGTTGTGACGTCACTTTTTTTATTTTTTTATTTTTAATGTTTTTACATTTTTTCTTTGCTGAAAATTAATTCTGAATATGCTGGAAAAACGCTCATTTGCAAAACTTTGCATTTTCATGGGAAAAACTACAGCCATATTCATGTCATTAAATTGTCATTGGCTTGAATTATTCATAATATTAGAATAATTATCCTTTTTTTCACAAAACATATGCTGCAAAATTACATTGGAAACTAAAACTGTTGAACTCAAAAAGAATTTACAATAAAAGTGTTTTAATCATAACAAATTTTTTGAAAATATTAAAAAAAAAATTTAATTGGTTTAAGTCGCCTTGAGAGCCTCTTGGCATATTATTGATATTTTTATATTAAATCTGAGCACTCCATAAAACAAAATTTTACTGATATACTCAGTTCTTACTACATTCTTTTCGCTACTTTACCCTAATTTAAAATATTAAATATTGCTTAGACTGGCTCCATGAGCCAGTACTGCTTACTTTCGGAGCTCGATCAAAGTCTCCAATTCCATTCCAAGTACGATAATCTAGCTAGCAGAACCACTAGAATAAACCATGTCGATTTTGTCCCACAGTTTGTTCCATTTTAAGAGATAAAGGGTGATCCATTTTGAGATTCGCAACTTTTTTAAAACAGAAATGTTTACTATCCTTCGAAAAAACATTCATTCCCATTTATTTTTTGAAGATTATCTCTATCAAATGTTGCCAACGCCGACGTCTCAGATGGTCCATCCGTTGAGTCAAATTTTCGATAACTCGTTCGAGCATTTCGACTGGTAACTGGCGATTGACATGCATGATGTTTTGCTCCAAGGTCTCAATCGAAGCGGGATTGTCCGCATAGACTTTTGATTTCAAATAGCCCCACTGAAAAAGGTCTCACGGTATGATATCACACGACCTTGGTGGCCAATCGACCGACCCAACACGTGAAATTATCTGCTCACCGAATTGTTCTCTAAATTAATCTATTGATTCATGCGATATGTGGGAGTGGCCCCATCTTGATGAAACCAAATGTCACCGAGATCAGCAGCTACAATTTCAGATATCAAACATCCGTTGTTTTTTTTCTGTATGAAATGGCAGCTCTTGAATCTCTTCAGGTTGCTTTTCGGTCCAAATGCGTAAATTTCGGTTACTTACATACCCATTGAAGCAGAAAATGTTCCTCATCGGAGATCAAAATTTGACTCGAAAACTTCGAATCTTCTTGAAACTTTGCAAAACCTCATAGAACGAAAGCGATGTCGCTAGAGAAGGTCGAGCAGCTTAAGTTCTGTCACAAAGCAGTATATTGTACGCTTTCAATTTAAGATCTCAACGTAAAATGTCATTCCATATGACAGTCTGAGTTGCTGCGAACTTCTTCGAGTACACTTTCCGCTACGGCTAATATGTTTTCTTCATGACATCAAATCCGGCTTTATTATAAACGCATTCGTAGCCTTCATAAGAGTGCTTCTCTTTACTTTGGAAACAAGTGTATATATTAAAAATATAATAAAAGAAAGCTTTGCTGAGAAATCTAGGATCAGTATATTATGCGAACACTACTAAATAGTTTGTCGAGCTCAGCAAGTGCTGGCTAGCTACAAGCAACTGTCGAAAGCTCCTTCTGGCCGAGAGTAAAACGCTAGAGGCCAAACGAACTATTCGCTCTAAACAAAGTTCAGCTTTCAATAGTTATTTGGAGTTCTAAGGAGACACCATCCTATGGAGATGTTTAAGAAATTTATCAGATGCCATTTGCATAAGCAACTTGGAAGAAGATATAAAATCCTTCACGAATGCCCCGCCTTTGCCTGATCAAGTTTAAAAGACTTTGAATGTCCTACTCTTAGACATATAGGTGAAATAGCAGAAATGAAAATAAATCACCCAAACAGATTTCTGATGACTTCAAAGCGCTTCGTCGATAAGTACCACAAGGAGTTCTCAACAGACCTCAAAAAGCCTCTACATAAGCGTTCAAGTGTGATTTCGCCGTCATCTTGAGTGATCAGCCAACTAACCTAAACTGAAACTATACCAACATATAGTATGTTAGGCTAACAATCGCTATTCGCCGAGACTATTGCAAAATATATGGTAAAGCTCCGAAGCGCATAAGACACAAAGCTCTTGTACCCTATAAAATACAGAACTTGTAATATTTGCCTATTTTGTATTAAATAATAAGGCAAATACAACTCCATCTCATTTTTTCTTGTTTAAAATTTCAAGTGGTTTTAGGTACATTTGGGTACTGTTGGAAATCAAAAACTTTAAGTAAAATATTTATTTTTGAAGAGAATCATTGCAGAAAATCATTTTTAAATCATTTTAGTTTTTATTATTATTTATTTTTTTCTTGTCTATGATTTTTGTGAAAAATTTTAAGTGTTAAATGAATAAATAAATTTATTTTCAATTCGAATTAATGTTCCTTAGATGTTTGACAATTATCTAATTTACGGCACATGTATGATTTTCAAAATCCATGAACATTCCAGTAGCCACATTTGAAACACACCATTCCAACGCAGTTTACAAAAGTTTTGTTGAATTTCTTGCATTTCATTTTTGAACCCAAATCACATTGTACATACTAATTTTCGCATTTATTATAAACATATTAACACACACACACATTTGCAGTTGGACATTATTTGGCTGCATCGCTGGCGTCGCCGATATCCCTGGTCTCTGACAATCTGGTACACGTAGTTAAAGAGCGACAATTTTCAAATTTCACACTTAAAATTTGTTTTCTTTACTGCTAGTGTAAATTTCTTAACTTCTGCACTTTTCGAATAGTTTTCAAATAATATTTTCAAATAATTTTCTCTAATTGCACTTAATATCAATACAATAAAAGCTAAACAGATATTAATAATACTGGAAAAATAAATATATAGTATACATATATAACTGTGTTGTAGAATATGAATTGTAATCGACATATTTTAATGCAAATCAATAGTAAATTAAACGAAAAATTTAGTAAACAAAATAAATATATATTTATTAATATTGTAAAAATAAAATTATTACCTCAATATCCCCAATTATTCAGCGCTAGATTTCTTGTGTAATTTGCCAGTAAAAATAAATATTAGCACAAGCTGTGTTCGATTTGTCAAGCTTTGGAGAGTGGCGAGTCAAACAAATAACTTGTTAGGTTAGCATAATTAGTTGGGAACAGAATCGCGAGCGTCTAAATAAATGTGTTAAGGTTTCCATATATTCTCTTCTTTTAAGTTCAATTGCTCGGCTTTGTTCTGGTTTCAATTGTAAAATTCTTAACAACAAATATAGCTCGACAGATACATAAATCGGGTTTCTTTTGTACGCAATGCCGTGGTGAAAATTATCTCAAAGAACCAGAAGTTTAGTATGATATAGTAAAAGGTAATCCATTTCGAGGTCCCATTTTTCTTTAAAAAAAAAAAAACATAGAAACTTGAAATTTAATGAGGAATGTTCGAAAGAACACTCCTTGACATTTATTTTTGGAAGATTATCTTTTTCAAATGTTGTCCGCAAACTTTAGACTTTACACTTCACATATCCACACAAAAAAGTCTTACTGTGTGATATCATACGATCTTGGTGGCCAATCCGCCGGACCAAAAGTGAAATTATCTGCTCACCGAAGTGTTCTCTCAATGTTGAGAAGTTATATCGTCTTGTTGAAACCATATGTCGCCGAGGTCACGAGCTTCAATTTCTGTTATCAAATAGTCGGTTATCATGGCGCGATAATGGTCGCTTTGACGTTTACGTTCTCACCGGCATCATTTTTGAAAAAATATTGTGCGATAATTCTACCGGCCCTCAAACCACCGCAAACTGTTGTCCTTTCTGGATAAAATGGCAGCTCCTGAATCTCTTCAGGCTGCTCTTCGTCCCAAATGTGGCAATTTTGCTTGTTTACATTCCCATTGAGCCAGAAATGGGCCTCATCGCTGAACAAAATTTGGCTCGAAAACGTCGGATCTTCTTGAAACTTTTCGAGAGCAAAAAGAGTGAAGCAATGTCCCTTGGTAAGGTCGACCGGCTTTAGTTCGTGTACAAGCTGTATTTTGTGCGCTTTCAATTCAAGATCTCGACATAAAATGCGTCAAGTCGTTCCATACTTCAGTCCGATTTTCTGCGGACGGCGCCGAATCGATTCTACACGGTCTTCGTCTCTCTCTCAGTTATGGTTGCTGTATTTTCCTCACTGCGTGCTGCACGTGGTCTACCTGCTCGTATATTATCCAATGATGAATGCTGAGTTTCATGATGGGTGAAGATGTTGCGAATAGTACGCTAAGTAGGCCCGTTTGTGTTGACCATAAGTTGAGCGGAGCGCGCGTGGGAAAGGCTACTGAAAAAAGTACCTCTTCTTGGATCACCCCTCAGTAGTTTTTTCTAAAAAGAAGTACAGGTTTCCTAGAAGCTGAACTGAACTGAAACTGAAAAATTAAATGTTTTAGAAACAATGTCTTCGAAGTTTGTCGGAACTAGGAGTAAAACAAATTTTGGCAAGCAGTAATCTATAGTTTTTTATATTCGTAGAAATCACAAAATAAACTGAAGCTCAAAAGCTCAGTTTATGAATTAGGTGATTAATTTCTATTCAAATTCCCCACCAAAAATATTTTCGTAAATCTATATGTTGGCATAAACTAAATACAAAAAGTATAGCATAAATTAGAATATCGCTCCCAAGCACAAAGGCTCCACAAAAAAACACAAACACATACACATTAACATAAGCACTCACACAATAAACACGAATATTGTTCAAACATCAATCCGCTCATATTCATTCATACATATGTGTATACATTTTGCAACACTCTCGTTACATACTAACAAGTACTAAGTACTCGTAAATTTTAATTTAGACACATTTATAGAAATTTCCATAATACATTATCAATTTCCATTTATTTTCATCAAATTCATTAAATTAAAAGCAACCAACTAAATTTGCTGAAATTAATCATTTTCGGCATGCGATTTTTAGTTACCATATAAAGTACAGTATTAAGTACATATACAATATATAAAGGGTGATTTTTTAAGAGCTTGATAACTTTTTTTAAAAAAAAAACGCATAAAATTTGCAAAATCTCATCGGTTCTTTATTTGAAACGTTAGATTGGTTCATGACATTTACTTTTTGAAGATAATTTCATTTAAATGTTGACCGCGGCTGCGTCTTAGGTGGTCCATTCGGAAAGTCCAATTTTGGGCAACTTTTTCGAGCATTTCGGCCGGAATAGCCCGAATTTCTTCGGAAATGTTGTCTTCCAAAGCTGGAATAGTTGCTGGCTTATTTCTGTAGACTTTAGACTTGACGTAGCCCCACAAAAAATAGTCTAAAGGCGTTAAATCGCATGATCTTGGTGGCCAACTTACGGGTCCATTTCTTGAGATGAATTGTTGTCCGAAGTTTTCCCTCAAAATGGCCATAGAATCGCGAGCTGTGTGGCATGTAGCGCCATCTTGTTGAAACCACATGTCAACCAAGATCAGTTCTTCCATTTTTGGCAACAAAAAGTTTGTTAGCATCGAACGATAGCGATCGCCATTCACCGTAACGTTGCGTCCAACAGCATCTTTGAAAAAATACGGTCCAATGATTCCACCAGCGTACAAACCACACCAAACAGTGCATTTTTCGGGATGCATGGGCAGTTCTTGAACGGCTTCTGGTTGCTCTTCACCCCAAATGCGGCAATTTTGCTTATTTACGTAGCCATTCAACCAGAAATGAGCCTCATCGCTGAACAAAATTTGTCGCGAAACACATTTCGAACCGAACACTGATTTTGGTAATAAAATTCAATGATTTGCAAGCGTTGCTCGTTAGTAAGTCTATTCATGATGAAATGTCAAAGCATACTGAGCATCTTTCTCTTTGACACCATGTCTGAAATCCCACGTGATCTGTCAAATACTAATGCATGAAAATCCTAACCTCAAAAAAATCACCCGTTACAAGTAGTCAGGAATGTATGCATGTATCATCTAAACAACAACTTTCATAGCCATCAAATAATTAAAATTAATAAAACTTTGAAGCCTAAATATTTAGAATATTTCATAGAATTTTTATGCAATTCGAAATTGGAAGGCACAAATTCTATTAATTTGTAGATAAGCGTACATACATATGTACATATACATTTTTATGTGCCTAAACGCCTAAATTCACACAAAGCGCAATTAGGATAAGTGCAAACACAACAAATTTCGGTGCGTAATTTATATAATTGCTTTTACATTTGTTAATGCATTAGTATTTAAATGGGCTTTTAACATTATTTTGCGTTTATCACATGTAGATATGCTTATGTAGATATACTTTTGAAATATTTACTTAAAAAAGAGCATTTACATACACTCGTCGTACATGTGTAAGCATATATACACTAATACTACCCTATTTCACACACATCTTTGGAGTATAGTAGTATAAACAGTGTCTATGAAAAGCAATATATTTATTGAAACAATATTCCATAGAAATAAATTAAATAGTCAAAGGAACTGTTTCGAAGAAAAGCATACCTTTACTTATACCTCAAATTGTCCAACTTCAAACTTCCTGGCTATTGCTGTGTTTCCCAAGCCGAGGTTGCAGCCATAAAGGTAGAAGTAGATTTACTGCTCTGGAGAGCAGCTTCCTTCAGAAAAGTGACCATCTACTCATTCACAATGCATTCAGGGTTGGTCAAGAAGTGTCTAACCTCGTTATTAATCTTTGTGATAAAACTGGTATGAGTATCAGTCCACAGCGGAATCGTAGAAAATTGTAAATCTGAAGCTTGCAAGGAAAGGCACCCTTGAACCGCTATTGGTAGAAGGGGAGCGGGTCGGTGCAAAAGCCTTTGGGCCCTAGATCGATCGCCAGAATTCTAGAGATATCTTTGCCCTCAGTATGTCTAGCTTTTTCCTAGTTGTTTGGGTTTTAACAGGCCATTGCTCAAATGGCGTCCATGCTGTAAGGGTGGAATCTTGCCATACGCCATCTGCAGAAGCTGTATGGAAACAACTCAACACTTCCTTCTTGACTGTCCCGCGTTTGGGTGGTCAAAACTAAAACACTTCGGACCTTCTGACATCCCACCAAACTGACGGGAATGAAAATGAAACTCCTGTAAAAATTTGCATTGGCTACTAAGCGTTTTGCCAGTTTACAATTTCGGACACAGTAGTTCTTCTTTTCTATGGCCTCACAAAGAACCACATACAACAGTCCACGTGCGATCTCTCTAGATCAATATCTAACCTAGCCTAAACTACTTCCAGAATAAATTGACAATGTGTAAACTTTCTTCAGGGCTCAAGACTAGCCCCTTAATATCATTCAACACAAGGTTTGTTGCACCAAGGATTTCTCAATCGAAGTTAAGAAGGTCAATCAGCAAATCAAACCTTTCAATATTTTTATCAGCATAACCGATCTCCACTGGTTTCAGTCCTAATAGTCCACTTCATTGGTCTGACTTACCGCCCCAAAATTAGCAAAACAGCACATTGCATATGACTTTTACCGCCAATTTCTAATGTGTCTCACATTGAAGAGGTTCTGAAAAACTTAGCTATAAGGTTCATGGACAGAACGTGAGTTTTGGAAATATGTAAGTTTCTCAGTAATTTCCGTGTCAAAAGTATACTGAACGTAAAATCAAGTATTTACTTTGACAGATTAGTTGGCTCTCCTCGAGCAGATTGCTAACCACTTAAGAACTGCTTAACACAAAAACAAAATCTACTGTGTATGATAATATATGTGTTTTACGACAAAAAATTGTTTAAAAGTTGCGTCACGTTATCAACTTACATTTCGCTCTTCAGAGGATTATGAGGAAACACTAACTAATGAAAACTTCAGATTTTATTGTATGTATTTCTATTTCTATTTTTATTTGTTTTTTTCGAAGCCTTTTAGTAAAATATGCGCTGAATTTGGTATTTTGCATGATTAAGTTTTTAGTTTTAGCACAATAATACAAGTGTTTTAACATAAATAATGATTTGTATTAATGACTAATATTTTTAACTTTGTAGCTTTCATAGTTCAAATATATTGTTATTACTTTCAAAAGAAAACTTTTGGATTATGAAATACTCTACTTTATGCCTTTCATGAAATATTGCACAAAATTTTTTCTCAATTTTTGAATAATACAACCTAAACCGCACTCGTTTTAAAAGTGTGACCGTTTACTTAAAAAAAACATCAAACAAGTCAAACACTCGCTTCATTTTGCTTCTTTTTATGTTTCAAGAAACTTTAGTTGGAATTCTTTGAAAAATCTCTACTAGCTGCTGGTCCCATAACACACAAATTTCTTCTTCAATTTGCCTGAAGAAACATTCGGTTAACATTGCGCGATATCGCTCACCATAGATGGTTACGGTTCCTTGTTCACTTTCGAAGAAAAATGGGCCGATGATTCCACCAGACCAAAATCCGCACCATACAGTGATTCGTGCTGGGTGCATCGGCTTCTCGACGATTACGTGCGGGTTTTCTGTGCCCCAAATGCGACAATTCTGCTTGTTAACGTAACCATCGAGGTGAAAATGAGCCTCATCCCAAAAAATGATTTTTCGGTAAAATTGACCATCCTGCCCAATCTGTGAACTGTAGACGGCTTTTTTCTAGTGAATAGCGACCTATTTCGTAAATTTTAGACTTTTTACTGAATATCTGTTACTTTCCGAATTGTATTTAACGTTTCCAATGTCAAAATATAGATAATTCAAATTTAAAACGTTAGATGGTCCACCCTATATATCTTTCGTTTTCTAAGCAAAACTTTAACCAAAACTATAACCAAAATTTTACCCTAAACTTTAACCAAAACGATAACTAAAATGTGTATACCACAACTTTCAAATTCATCCACATGCACCGCATTTCATGAAAGGCATAAATTTATAGCGCCGCACAACTGTTGACAAAACAGCACCGTTAGCTTTTACTAACTTTTTTCACCACTATTAATTAGTATTGATTCAACCAGCAGTAATCTAAAACCATTTCACAACTGTTTCTATTTTATTCCAATCTGTGCGTGCGTATGTGTGTGTGTTTAGGAGGAACATTGATGATGATGAGACGACCGTGTGACCACATCATCAACAACAACAACAACAGCAATTGCAGAAAAACACAATAATAAATGAACATAAACTACCGCTAATGCAACCAGAAGTGTCATTAAAGCCACCAGCACAACAACAACCACATCGTGTGTCCGCACAATTTACGCCACTGCCAATAACAATATTGCAACAACCAATACCAGTGCAGCTTTGGAAAATTAATCAGAAAATGTTGAAAAGCGATACAAACAGACAGCAACAACAACAACAGCAGCAGCAACAGCAGCAAAAACAAAAATACCAACAAGAGCAAACACAACACTTCGCAACTATACGTCGTGTGCCATCGCCGCACTACAGTGGCCGATGTCAGTAGAAAAACAAAAACAAAAAAATATTGTTAAAATAGAAATAAAAAAGCGAAAAACAACAACTTAGTTAAGTATGTAAAGGTAACAGTATAAATACATACAAACACACAGCTGTAAGTGCTATATATATATGTATATGTATGTACTTGTATATGTATTCGTTAAGTTGATCATTAGTGTTAGACGAGAGCTCCATAATGTATATGTTTGCAAGTATTGAGAGGAGTAAGTTAAGTTATGAAAACAAATAGAAAAACTAAACAAATAGTTAAGCTATGTATTTATTGTAACGCAGAAATAGTGAAAAAAGGAACATGAAGCTTATATAAAAATGTAAAAATGAAACTCGAAATGTTTAGTGTGGGAATGAGACGAATAACAAAAGAATAGGGAAAGAGTGGACTCAGATATAATTAGGGAACAATAATGTTGATAATTTGGTGAGTTTTGAGTTTATTCAAATAATCAAAGTATACTTGATTATTTTTGTAAAATTTTCGCGCTTCTACTTTGAGAGCATTCGTCCTAGGGGGCTCATATAGTGTGGCAGCATAAAAAGATAATTTTTGGAAATTAAAGATTACTATATCAACTGTTTTAAAGTATTAAGGATACACCATATTTAAAATTTCTGAAGACAAAAATAAAACATTTAACAAGTTGCTAGCGATTTTTAACAGCGCTATAAAAGAGGTCCTCTACTGTTGCAATGATTCAGGCATTTTATGTGAATGAAACCACAATATTTATTTTTTGCGTCTTCAAAGTAATCCCCACCAGATGTACTACACTTATGCCAACGATTTTCCCAGTCTTCGAAACACTTTTCATAAGCACCTTTTGGGATGGCCTTCAGCTCTTTCAGCGAATTTTGGATTATCTCTTCAATCGAGTGAAAATAAGTTCCATTCTAATAATTGTTGTTTTATTTGCATGTAAAACTCATAAACCTATGCCTCATCGAAAATTATAATGATCTCCATGAATGTGGGATCGAAATTCGCACGATCCAGCTCGTCGAAAAGTCCTGTTTCCACCACATTTCAGGACGTATAGTTTTTCAACAGTTCTACCCCAAGTTATCAGTGGTAACTTGCCAAGAGAGTGGTGGATATTCAGAGAGAAAGGAGTTAAAATGAAGAAAGTGTGTCTTTATTAGAAGTTAAAAACTCAAATTCTCTGTTAAGTTTTCTTGATATTTCAATTCGACCTGTGAATGAGATCAATGATTTTCAAAGCCAAACTGAAAATCCACCAGATAAGCAATATATTTTGGAGAGATTCTATCATCAACAATACCTTAAGGAGGTCATCCCATGTGAGACGATCTGTTGTTTAGGCATAAAGGAAAGTTTGAAAACCGCAAATTTGAGAAAAATGCGTTTCAAGTTCGCTTCTCAGCGCTTCGTATAGCTGCATCTTCTAACTGATACATCTTTAAATCAAATTCGATTCTTAAAAAAGCACTTTTATAGACATGTTATGAAAAAAAGATCCTAAATTTTCTGGCCCAAGACTTGGGATGACCCCTTAACTGACTTTTCGTTAAACCATCAAAGGCAAAAATAATTTATTTATAAAAAGTTAAAGGGATATTTGTCAGAGAATGCTACCAAACTTGCGTATATTATCTAACACGTGAGACACAGCAACAGCTGAAGACACTTCTTGTAAATATTTAGTTGTGTAAGTAAAAGAGAGAACATATAACTGTAGGAAAAAAGAGAGAGCAAGATATAACTGTATAGAAAAACACTAGCAAAGAGAGCTGTGGTGAAGACCGCTTTAAACTTTGGACCGTGTGAATAGTTCCTTACCAATGATGAAATGCGGTAGAATGGATTATGCAAAATATAGCGGCTATTCGCGCGGTCCATAATGTAATTTGTAACGCATCAATATTGAACCTGAGTTAAAGTGTCTGCAACATAGAGAAAATGTAAAACTACAACAACAACAAAACCTAACATATTTTCACAAATACTTTTATTAAAGAAAAACACTAAAGTAAATGTTGAAAAGCTACGAAAACTGTTAAAGCAAAACGCGCGAAAAGCAAATAGACTAAAATATTAACGATAATTAAACGAAAGTATTGATATTTTGAAAAAATAAAATAAAAATTACATAAAATTTAAAACGTCGATTCGAAAGTCGTCGAATTGAGAATAATTTTTTTATAATTTCCCTCAACACGCAAATGAGAAGATATGATATCTTTTCGAAATTATAAGTAGAGATATATATTTTTTCCTTCATTAGCATAGATTTTTTGTATGAAACGCATTTAGTTGTAAGTTAAGGTTAGTTTAAGTTAATCTATAAGTATTTACTTTCGTGTATAGAATATATGGTAAACTCATTTTAAGGCTATTAGAAATGTCGGAAAGCCGTAAGGATTTATGAAAATGTAGTAGTGTATATTTTCGTAATTCAGACTGAATTTTTCAAGTATCCTTGTATAGTATTAAATTGAAGCAACGTAAAAAAGCAACACACACATCTTAATATAATTGATTATTAGTGTTCGTGGGCAAAAAATTAATAACATAAATTATATTAAACTTCACCAATCATTATCAAATATTAAGTCAAGTAGGAAAAAATAGGCTGAAGAGAATTATTTGAAAAGCTGCAAAAACTTGGGCTCAAAAGCTTTTAAATTTTAATTTCACGAACTTTTAAGTTTTTATGCATACAGGCTGCAAAAAAGCTCCAAAGCAAACATTATACTAGTATATTTGAATTATTTTCACAACATTAGAATTATTATGTCGAGTTTAACTTAAATATTTTTCAAAAGCTTTAAAGCTTTCAGGCACCAAAAGTTTCAGTAAATTTATAATTTTTCTAATACAAAGCACGATAGCACATATACGATTGTCTTTTGCTTAAACGGACGAACTTTTAAGCTCAAAGGCAGGAACCAAAATTTACAGTAAATTTAAATCTTAAGTTTTATTTTTTATATGAGCTTTTTAAAAAGTTGTCCAAATTTCAAGCTATTTCTGAGTACTTTTAACCTTCCTACATATAATTTTTAACGCTCACAAAAATGTTTTAATTCAAATCACAAAAATCGCATCAACTAATTATTGAGCGCTGTGAGTTAAAAAATCTCTGAAGCTTTACAATATTTGTAGTTCCAACAATTATGTGCAAAAGCTTTTGGAGCTTTTAACTGAACCTTTTAACCTGAACACATACTAATTATCGTAAGTTATGAGGGAAAGCTTTACCGGTATGAGCTTTCTACAGGTAAGAGCTTTTTAAAGCTTTCATGCAGCTAGCGCAAAGCTTTTTGTTCACACAGCAGAGAGTACGTGACTGAAATAATTGTAATAAGGCAATTTGAAATGACATGTAATCTTTTCAAATACTTCTCTTCAGCCTACGGAACTTACCCACTAAATATCTTGCCAGAATATCGTATCAGCTGCATTTCTAGGAGTTTAAGAATCATTTACAATACAAAAATTTGCATTTACATAACCTCAATTGTTTAGTATGAGTATAGCTTAATTTGCATTTTGATTTCAACTCTCCCAAACCACCTTATTGAAACGTAAACGTAAAGAGTGCCTCGACCATAGTTTGGAGCTTATTCGAATTTAGTTGGATAAAAGAAAAGTAAAGTTGGATAAAGTAAAGTATAAAGTAAATATAGAGAATGTAAAAAGCAAGTGAGAGGTAGTTAAAACTAGTTTTATGTAAAATACGGACAGCGTAGAAGGCAAGCAGAGAGCATCTGCCAAGTGTGTAACTCCATTCAGCTTCTTATGCCATACTTTTAGTTAAAATTTTGGTCAACTTTGATCGCATGGAATTATAAATAAAGTAAGTGATATATTTAGAATTGTTTTTAAGACAAAAGAAATAGAAGAGAGCAACTTTAAGTGACATCGAAGTAGAAAGCAAAGCATTTATTATAAAAATCTTGCACAAAATTCGACGCACGTCAGTAATTATTTATATAAAATTATAAATTTAATTTATTTACTAGTTTATTTTAAGAAAGAGATTTAATGTACATAAACGCGTAATGAAATCTTGAATCTCTCAGACCGCTGGCATTTTAAAATTTATTTAGAAGCAAAAAACTAAAACAAATACTCAACCAGTGATTGCAATTATTGTTTTACTATTATTTTGTTATATTATATTATTTAATTTATTTTCAATTTATTTCCCCGAAAAATAATTTTCTTGAAATTATTGTAGTTAGTAGTTATGTAATGAAAAGAAATTTGTATATTATATATACAGCATACAAACACACGGCTATATTTAGAAAATAATAATATTTAGTACCTAAGTTATCAAAAAAATACACACATACACATAAACGCATGAACAAATTCGATACGACACACTCATACCGCAGTTTTCCATTAGAAAAAAATATATAAAGTAATTGAAAATGATTTCTAAACATTCAGATATGTGTATACATTCTAGTTTAAGTTCAGTAAAAAACACACAAAATCAAGAAAATCATTTAATGCTAGTTTTTTATATGGAAAAATAAACATATTAAATATAAATAGTTATATATGTATACAAAAAAGTATATCAAACTTATCGGAACAAAGCGAAGCATAAATACATATTTACCCGTATATTCTCTGTGTATATTACTTACGTTCCAGCGTTGCACGGTTACAATAACTGGAAAATTATTGTACAATATTATGCCGTAAAGAATATTTAATTTAAACACAATGAATTGCATAAATAAATGTAATTAAGAATTGACAAAAATATACAATATTACGATTTTTATTTCGATCTAAAGGTAACCAATTTATAGGTTAGCGGAGAATGTGTTAGAATGGATATGTTTGTATAGAATGAGATGAATACAAGCTGTTCGTATATGGAATAGAGCAGAAAAGTGAGAAAAATGCAATAGGGCTCTGGCAAGATTATGACAACCGAGAGTTTCATCGAATTCCTGAAAAATAAAAAATTAAAAACGATGACGTTCAAGGAAAATTACCGAAAAACAGCCAGGGAACCTACATTTATAGGACACATATCTATATGAATACGACGATATGATGTGAACGATATAAATCGATTTCAACTATTTTAGGCTCAATCTCATTATAATTTTTATTCAAATTGTTATTAAGATATTTCCCTAGCTAACTCTTATGTATTATCCTTCGGATTACAAAATGTTCTGGACAATGCAGAACACCCTAATTAGAATACGATTCACATCAGAACTGGAATTCATGATTGATTCATTCTTAGCGCAATTCTTTTGAAATGGAATTGACAAATTGCCAGATAATATTACAGCCAAACCCGGACAATTTTTATGTCAAAAATGCAACATCCCCTTGAAGGCAAATCATCGAAAAGATCAATAAAGTAACGAAAATCGTTTAGACCAATCGTCATGTCAGCATTATTAAAATTACCCAGGAGCTTGCACAAAAAAACACTTTGAATCCATTACATAAGGCGTCACTCGCAACTAAATCGATCCAAGTGGATTGTTACTGGTTATGTAAAATTGATCTTTTGCGACAACGTCAAACGAAACCCGTCATGAGGTCAACGGTGGTCAAGCCAGGATTAGCTGTCAAAAAGATTTTGTTATATGTTTGGTGAGATTGACATGGAATCACCTACTAGAGCCTTCCGGGCAAACTCTTAATCCTGACATGTGACGTGTACTATCTGCACAGTTTTTCAATAAAAGGGATATGAGTTCTTTAAACAATAATTGTTTTTTATGCAGGAAGGAATTCGATTAATCTAATTTTCGCGTACTTTTTCCTCTAAATCAAATCTTATGTCATGAATAGTACGTTTTCTCGCAATAATTCGATTGTTGCACGTGCTGTGCGGTACGTAACCCCGTCTTGTTGGAACCAGTTGTTGTTAAGATCAACTTCTTCCAATTGCGGCTATAAAAAATTGATTATCATCCAACTATACTGCTCTCCATTGACAGTAACGGTGTCTCCAGCTTCATTTCGAAAGAGGTACGGACCGATGATTCCACCAGACCACATTAAACTGCCAATTTAGGTGAATGTAATGGTTGTTCATGAGTAATTTGAGGACTTAATATAGCTTCAAGCCCAATTTCTTTCTCAAAATCAGACAGGTTGGCGTTTGATACAATACCAATTCTTGAGAACGTCTTGGAATTGATAACTAGTGGCCTTCGGCAACACTTGACTGAACGGGAACAATATTTTTATTATTTCGAGCGGTTATTTGCCTTATTTACACTTGAACATTATGAAAAGAAAATGTACGCTCGAAATTTTCAACAACTCGACGAATGACAAGCACATATGGATTATGTATGCCCATAAAATGGCAAAGCACACAATAAGTTGCTATTCCAGAACGATTAATTTGACAATAAAATTGACTAACTTGTCAACGTTGTTCTTGTGCAAAAAAAATTGGTTTTAAATAATAAACCTATATAATAATAATAACCCAAGAAGACTGGGAGGAACGAAAGAACACAATAAGACTTTTTCATTTATTTCAATTTTATGCTAGCCTCTTGACTTGCTTCCAACTTTTTTCGGAGCTTAAATATTTCGATACTCCAATTTCTTCTCCAGGTTCGGATCGGCCTTTCCGTTGACTCCCTTGTGGATTCCAGTTGATAACGTGATTCTGTCTAATCCTCGTCTCAGAATATACCCGAGCTAACCCCACATTCTTTTGAGCCCTTAGGGGTGTTGGATTTTCGCGTGGTTATATGAGACGCTGACGGAGCGGAAAATACTGCATATATTGGGAAGGTATCGGTTAGTGAAAACTTTCATCAATTTGATGCCAGAGGCCATAAAATTTCAGATTGGATACAGCCGCATAGAAATGTGGATTGAATATAAGCATTTCAGCATGCCGAATAATGAGCGCGTCGAAAATCTACAGATCGTTTTGATGATGCCGAAAGCATGTTTGGCCTTCTTTATATGATTTCTTATGTTTTTCTTTGATCTTCTGTTTACAGATATAACACTAACTAAGTAATAAAACTATTTTATTTTTTCAAGTTATATGCCATCAACTTGGAAGTACTGTGCATTGTATGTGTAAGAAATTGTTTTGTTGATGTTAATTCGGTGATTTAGATATAGTTCCTAGCTATAGTTCCTTTCACCGTTACTAGTTTTATTTTATCATGTCATCAAAGGTTTGTGCGATTTAACATATGTATTTATATCGTTTGCATAGCTTAGGTCTAAGAGCCATCTGTTTATACCCTACTAAATACTTCCATTTCGAGCTGAGATGTTTCCTGAACGATATCCGATACGACGGCAAACAAAATCGTTGACAGAACGCAGCCCTATCAGATGCCCACTTCTACTGAGTTCTTTTTTGTAGAAAATGCGACATCCCATCCCTCTTCAATGTATAGCACCCTTTATAATTTAATTAGTTTTGAGGTGACCTCTCCCCAAACTAAAATTTTCTAGATTGCGTGATGATAATAACCATGAGATAGATGAGGGGCTTCATTCTACGGATCCCCTGCAAAAACATTCTGAACGAAAGCCTGCTTGTTCTATTCTCAATCTCGGTGCTAAGCGAATGCTGACTATCTTGTTACCTCGCGAGTTCTTGCACTCTAATTGATCACCTTTCTTGGGAAGAATTGATGATGAAATGTTCCTTTTGTTCTGGGGATAGATGTTCCTATATATTATAGGACCGCTCAGGCGAACTGTCGTTACCTAGTCAACCTTACAAAATTTAGCTTTTGCATAGAAAATATTACGCAACTTTTGTAGTGTTTTTTTCTGACATATCATAACTGTATTTCTTCAATAGTCATAATCATTTCATTTATATATGTGTTTTTGTTTTCGTTTTCTTTTGAATTTATTTTTGTTTATTATGATCATATATATATATATTTACTACAATAAAACATGCAATGATAATAAGTTAAGCGTATGTTTATATGTATGTATTATGTAAATGTAAATGTAAACAAGTATGTGTGTATATGTATGTATGTTTGTTTGGATTTTCTCTCATATATTTGAATTAGTTGCCTAGTAAATACTGCATTTTGAGTATGAGTTTTTCATTTCTGCTATCGATTACATATATAAGTGGATATTTTCAGCAAATTTCTGTATGTTAGAGCTTCAAGGCAGCCAATTGCGTTTAAGCAAAATGAATTCTCCATTGAAATGTAAATTTTCTGTTGATTATTTCTATTTGTTTGCATTGCATTTTGCAGCTGCTAAATGATTCTATCAGAAAGTATGCTATTTTAGTCACTAACACATGCCAACAATGAAAGTATGTATACCTTCGAACCATTTAAATATGCCATTTTTGTTGCAAACATATTTATGTAATTTGAATGCTTTTTTATTTGAACGCTGCGAGTTATGTTGCTTAGCTTTATACTCAGTTATTTTATATATTTTTTTAGTTTTTAGTAAAAAAGTGTCTTTTGCGGCTAATACTTTTCGTTACATAGCGACTCCTCCATCAGCTATGCAGTGTATGTGGGTCAGTGTGTGGTTGTGTGGGCGTAAGTGTTTGTTTGGTGTAGTGTTGTTGTTTGTGTTTGCTTGTCTTTAACAATATAAATAAATTACAACTAAATTATTTAAATATTATTTTAATGATATTACTTTTATTATATATTATTTTTCTGTTTTGTTTTTGTAAAAAGTGTAGCTTCTTTTGTGTTATTGTTGTACAAGTTCAGAATTTTCTTATAGTTGTCTTGTTATTTTGCTTTTGTAGTTAGCCTTTTAACAGCGTAACTGTAATTGTTATGGTAATAATATTTTAGTAATTATTGTATTTGTTGTAATTTATAAACGTTATTACATAGTCATGTTGTTGTTTTTTTCTGCAAATTTCAGCTGTAATTACAATTTTTTTATATTTTTTACTGAATTTCACCAAATTTTGCGCATATACACACACATGCGCACAATTTCAACATTTGTATACATGTTTGTATATTTGTATATATGTGTGTGTGTTGCTAAGTGTAATTACATTACAGTTAAATACCTTTTAGTCATATAATATTCATGGAAACATACACAAATAACGATCTTCTGCGGCGGCAACACTACGAGTACATACATATGTATGTATTTCAACGATTCAAATTACTTCGCATACAAGTTGCACAGTATATCCAATACAATTTGTTAGTTAATTACATATATTAATATATTAATTTTTTAATTACATTAATTTTTTTTATTATTTTAATTTTTTTAATTACATTTATTATTAATTTTTTTAAATTATTTTAATTTTTTAATTACATTAATTTTTTATATTTAATATTTTCTTTAATTGTGTTAATTTCACTATTATTTTTTTAATTTAATTATTTTTTATAATTACATATTATTTTTTTAAATTTAATTATTTCTTAAATTATGTTAATTTTTGTAATTAAATTAATTTTTTAATTACTTTAATTTTTTTAATTACATTAAAATTGTTTAATTTCATTTATTCTTTACTACATTAACTTTTTTAATTTTATTCCTTTTTTATTCCATTAATTTTTTTAATTATATTATTTTTTTAATTAATTTTTTAATATGTTATTTTTTTACATATAGTAATTATTTAAATTTCATTAATTAATTTTTTAAATTATTTTAATTTTTTTAATTACATAAATTTGTTTAATTTCATTTTTTTAATTCAATTACTTTTTTCACATTAATATTTTAATTTTATTGTTTTTGTTTAAAATTAGTTTTTAATTACATTATTTTTTTTAAATTAGTTTTTTAATTACATATTCTTTTTTTAAATTATATTAATTTTCTTAATTAAATATTTTTTTATGTAATTTTTTTAATTATATTAATTTTTTATATTCCATCAATTAATTAATTAATTAATTTTATTAATAATAATTAATTATTTATTAATTAAATTAATTTTTTTCACATTAATATTTCAATTTTATTATTTTTTGTTTAGTTTCATTATTCATTAATATTATATAATTTTTTAAATACATTTTTTAAATTATATTATTTTTTTATTTTAATAACGTTTTTTTAATATTATTTGTTTTAATTATTATTTTTTATTTAGTTAATTATTTATAGCTTGTTCAATAAAGTTTCGTTTGTAGACTTGTAAATATTGTTTATCTGGCAACCTTCTTCGTTTTCATTATTTGCTGTGCCCCTTTTGACAATGTTTTCTACACAATTTATTATATTTTCAACAGCATTAACGGCTTGTTTGTAATAATTTCATACTTTTTTCTCAGCACATTTACATGCAACACGCTTTAATTACATCTATTCTTCAGTGTCTTCTTCTTCAAAAACACTAAAAACTGAGACAACAAAAACCGGACAACATAAGTCAACAGAATTACTCCTTTTATATATGTATATGTATTACTGCCTCACTTAGCTTATATAGTTTTACATTTATTTATTTATTTAAGTTTATTTGTGTCTACATGTGTCTATTTATGTATATATGTGCCTATGTATGTGTTTAAGTATGTGTTTGTGTATGTGTGTTTAACAATTACAATTCGCATTGGGCGTGCCTTGAGGTTGATCTGTCAGTCGTTGTCCCTTTTGCCCGGCGCCCACTAACGTCGGATCCGAGTCTAAACTCTCCGACATTTTGTCGCAAATTATATCCACCAGTCGTTCGAAGACAGCCTGCAATAAATATTTGCAAAATTTAAATAATACAATTTTATATGTTTTTACTGTATTTTACATACCTTAACATTCACATTTTCTTTGGCTGAGGTTTCGAAGAATTCCACACCTAGCTGATCGGCCAGCTGTCGGCCTCGTTCGAATGAGATCACTCGCTGATCTTCCATGTCGCATTTGTTGCCGACAAGTATCACTTGTGCGTTGTCCCAGGAATATGTCTTGATTTGAGTCACCCTGTTTGAATTGAACATGGGAGAGTGAGAGAGAGAGAGAAAAAAAAATTAATAGTTTTCATCTATTAGCCACTTTCTTTATAAGTATCTATGATATTTTTCCCTTTTTGTAAATCGCACTACGATGCAATTGTGGTCTGCAACCTGAAGAAACTAAGGAGTCTTTCGAACAATATCTTTCAAAGTTTACGAAAATGTTTTTTCAAAGTATAAGTAAAATTTTTTACAGCGTACATAACAAAAATTCTAATAGTATAGTTTTTAGACAGCATATTGTGGCATCAATTACAATTAACTGTAAAGACTTTGGTCTTACAGCAAAAACTTCGTTACTTAATAATATTAATAATATTTCTTAAGTCAAGTGAAGTTAATTCCCGATGCTTTTTTCTCGCCATATACTAATATGTATATCATCAGTACTAACATTTCAGTATAAAGTTTAGTCATCTATAATATATGTAAAGTATTTTCTCTCGTAACATGGTTTTAAATCTCCAGTTTTTCCACTTCATCAGCCAATTTCTTTGTTTTTCCTCACTGCTCTACAATTACTCACCAATCTTGTACGGAATTGAAACTCTCCTCATTTGTGACATCATACATCAGAATGAAACCCATGGCGCCACGATAATATGCTGTGGTTATTGTTCTGTAGCGTTCTTGACCCGCTGTATCCTGTTAACGTAAGAGATAGAGAGAGAGAGAGAGAGAAGTAAATGTAGGAGGAAATTAGTACCGTTGAGCGTATAAAAATAAATTTAATTGCATCTCAATAAATGTCTGTGCATTAACACTTTTATTGGCGACAAGTTGCAGTTTTATAGTCATAGAGCTGTGTGGGAGAATTACACTCAATGTATAGTGTATGGTTAGTGGAACGCAGGAACATTGGTGACAGCATAGTTTTGGGTATATAAATATGGCATAAGGCTTACAGAATTGAAAATTTCCGAGTCAAAAGTTTAATGTGAATATTTTTACAAAGTTTGCATTAAGAGATTGCTTACTTTGAATAGGGTAGAGACGAATTTAGAGGTTAGATTAGATTTATTTTTTGTAGAACTTATTGTAACGGGTGATTTTTTTGAGGTTAGGATTTTCATGCATTAGTATTTGACAGATCACGTGGGATTTCAGACATGGTGTCAAAGAGAAAGATGCTCAGTATGCTTTGACATTTCATCATGAATAGACTTACTAACGAGCAACGCTTGCAAATCATTGAATTTTATTACCAAAATCAGTGTTCGGTTCGAAATGTGTTTATCGACAAATTTTGTTCAGCGATGAGGCTCATTTCTGGTTGAATGGCTACGTAAATAAGCAAAATTGCCGCATTTGGGGTGAAGAGCAACCAGAAGCCGTTCAAGAACTGCCCATGCATCCCGAAAAATGCACTGTTTGGTGTGGTTTGTACGCTGGTGGAATCATTGGACCGTATTTTTTCAAAGATGCTGTTGGACGCAACGTTACGGTGAATGGCGATCGCTATCGTTCGATGCTAACAAACTTTTTGTTGCCAAAAATGGAAGAACTGAACTTGGTTGACATGTGGTTTCAACAAGATGGCGCTACATGCCACACAGCTCGCGATTCTATGGCCATTTTGAGGGAAAACTTCGGACAACAATTCATCTCAAGAAATGGACCCGTAAGTTGGCCAATTCGGGCTATTCCGGCCGAAATGCTCGAAAAAGTTGCCCAAAATTGGACTTTCCGAATGGACCACCTAAGACGCAGCCGCGGTCAACATTTAAATGAAATTATCTTCAAAAAGTAAATGTCATGAACCAATCTAACGTTTCAAATAAAGAACCGATGAGATTTTGCAAATTTTATGCGTTTTTTTTTTTAAAAAAAGTTATCAAGCTCTTAAAAAATCACCCTTTAGTTGACCTAATTGATTGAGAAAAAATGAAAAGTAATAAGTTCCGACCAACCTGAATCGCACGCATTATAGAAATTTAGTCATTTTTTTTTTTTTGAAAATCTCGAGGGTTCTGGTATAATTTATAACTGAAATTTTTTGGTATGATCGAATATTCTTTATACAGAATATGGTAGTTTCGGTAAAATTAAGGACTTATTTCCTATTACTTCAAATTCAGCTAATTTATATAAAGAGAGGGTTTGTATTCAGCAAAAATTTAGAAAATTTTTCAGATTGTGTTTGCGGTAACAAGAGAGGATGGTTTCATGGAAATCCAAATCATGTTCCTAAGGATTAACAATGCTTAGAAGATGAAATTAAAGACTGAAGTGTTCTTCTTTTGAATTCCCATAAATTGAAACATATTTGGTATGAATACTTCGAGACCTGTTACAATTTTCAGCGGTATAACATTAAATGTTTGATCTTCACGACTCTGCGAACGAACTGTTGAGATCGAACCAATACATCAAGGCCTTGTATGAAAAACTTTTGTATTTGACGAGATATCTTTACGAAATTTGGAATGAGTTATTGTCCAAGGCAGATGTAGAACTTCCGAAGAAATTATATAGATCGGACTATAGTATACAGCTGCCATACAAACTAGCCAATCGATTTTAAGTCCTTGTAAGGAACACTTTTTTATTTGACGAGATATCTTCACGAAACTTGGCAGAGATTATTTTTCAAAGTAAGGGTATAATATCTCAACATATTATTAGGATCAGACTACTATAGCATATAGCTGCCATACAAACTGACCAATCGATTTAAAGTCCTTGTATGGAACACTTTTTTATTTGACGAGATATCTTCACGAAATTTGGCAGAGATTATTTTTTAAAGCAAAGGTATAATATCTCAACATATTATTGGGATCGGACCACTATATCATATAGCTGCCATACAAAATAAACAATCGGAATCAAGTGCTTGTATGAAAAACTATTTTATTTGACGAGATATCGTCACGAAATTTCACAAGAGTCATAGCCTAAAGTGATTGGGCAATCTTCGAAAATATTGTTTAGATTGGCTAACCATAGCATAAAGCTTCCATACAAAGTGATCTATAGTCAAGGTAAATATCTTTTTGTACCCTTTAATTCTAAAAAAAATACACCTATTAAGGGTATTTTACCTTTTTTGTTGCTATTATTATATGACCAAAAGCAATGAATAGAAATGAAAAAGTTAACGAAAGCACATTTGCTCCGATATTAGGCATATACCTATAGTTAATATTCAGCCGTGCGCATCATTGCTAATAACAGAGATAGTAGATAATGTACATGTAGCAACAACACAATTACAATTAGAATTACGAACACCTATATATGTACTTCCAATATCTACAAATTGATAGTCATTGAGGATATATTGTGGAAAAGAAAGATAACAAAAGATGTTATTTATGAAAGGTTTTGTTATGTTACCAGCCACCTGTTGCTATATGATTAAAATCGTCTATATGTATTTATGCACAAAGGCGGGCACAACTACAATTGCAAATGAAACTGACACTCAGTTAACAAACTGCATTAACTAAGAGTGAGGGTATTTATTTTCATTTTCCATTTTCTTGCCATTCCACTCGAGCGTATGTAAATGCTGCGGTGGCGCGTAGTGTTCGTTAACTGATAAGTAAAAGTCAATAGGACAAGGTTAAATGAGTGCGACCGCAAGCACGGTGGTTATACGCACACCTTCACAGCGCTCCGAGTACATACTCATTTCTGTATGCAAATTTCAGCAACTCAGAAAGTTGCTAGCCAAGGCGAATGAGGATCCTTGCGGAAATGTAATGCAATCAGAACAGGAGACATTGTCACTACGCGCTAACTACTACTTTTCTGTAGTTTTTTGAGAGTTGTATATGAATCGAACACTCCATTATTTATTTAAGCGGGTCGCATAAGCTAATTAACTACAGTTTCGTGTTCGTTCGTGAACTGATAAAAGTTCTTTTGCTAGAAGAAAGCGGGTATACAGAAGATGTTACTTGAAACTTTGTGGGGTATTGCAACATAAAACTCACTAGTGGTTATTTTAAAAAAAGGAAGAACGCTTACCAGTGGTAGCACTAAAATAGTTTGGTTCTAGTCCATTTCTCGCAGGGTAATTTAAGCTATAAATATTTAAAGAGTTATTAAGGCAGTTATTGCATGAGAACCTTGCCAGATGCCTTTACTATGTGATTACAATCTAACTGATTGCAAAATTAAAATAGAAAATGGTGAATAATAAATAGAAAAGACAGAGCAGACTAGAATACCAAAACAATTACTATTTATTTTCGTTTTGAAACGATGGAAGCAGCGTAAAGCCGAGGTAACTCGTGTGAACAACTTCAATGTGGTGGTTCGAATGTTCAAATCCGGCTCTTCCAAAAGTTACGTCTCCTTATAAACTTTCAAAATAGGCTCCTTCTGCATTGATGCAGCGCTGCCAGCACAATTTCCAAGCATTGAAGGCGTCACGGAAGGCATTCTCCGGAATAGACTTGGGGGCCGAGGCCAATTGGACCCGATTGACCCTCCGTTTTAATATCTTGAGGACTTCCGTAAAACATGGCGCGGACAGTTTGTTTAGGAGGAACAAATTCATAGTGGACGATGTCTTTGATGTCAAAAAGAACAATGAATACATTTGCTCTTTCATCAGCACCACTTCCCGGCCTTCCAAAAAAACCTGGTGCTACCGAAAAACACCACAAATCGTACAGCATGTGTGGACCGAATCCGCTTGACCTTCCCTAACAGCATCGCTTCGCTCTATAGGGTCTTGAAAAGTTTCAAAAAGATCCGAGGTTTTCGAGATAAATTTTATTTGGCGATGAGGGTATGTAAACAAGCAGAATTGTCACATTTGGGACGAAGAGCTACTTTAAGAGATTCAAGAGCTACCATTTCACCCACAACAACGGTATGATGTGGTTTGTAGAACAATGGAATCTTCAGCCCATATTTCTTCAAAAATGATGCCAATGTGAAACGAAATTGAAGCTCGAGATCTCGAGGACATTTGGTTTAAACAAGACGGCTCCGCTTCCCACACATCGCATCAAGCAATGAATTTATTGAGAGAACACTTTGGTCGGTGAGCAGATAACTTTACGTTTTAGGTCGATCGATTCACCACCAAGATCATGTGATATGACGCCGTTAGACTTTTTCCTATGAGGATATGTAAAGCCTAAAATCTATGCGGGCAATCCCATTTTGACTCAAGCCTTGGATCGAAAGA
The DNA here is from genome assembly GCF_023373825.1 of Bactrocera dorsalis. Classification (NCBI taxonomy): domain Eukaryota; kingdom Metazoa; phylum Arthropoda; class Insecta; order Diptera; family Tephritidae; genus Bactrocera; species Bactrocera dorsalis. Next base: position 86,225,009 of record NC_064305.1, read on the forward strand.
TCACGCGTGTCATTTACCAGTTACCAGTCGAAATATTCGAACGAGTCATTGAAAATTGGACTCAATGGATGGATCATCTGAGAGGTAGCTGCCGCCAACATTTGAAAGAATAATAAAGAAATAATCTTCAGAAAATAAATGCAAGATAATGTTCTTTATAAATGTTCTCCATTAAATTTAAAAAAGTAAGATCACCCATTATAGAAGAGGAAAAATGGCCATCATCTTCTTTTCTTAGCTCTATTGCTTTCTTTCAACCAAGTTCCTTTATAAAACGTGTACTTTTATTGACGTCAAGTACTATCAGCACAACCCTCCGTGTTCAACTACAGACCACTGAGTCTTTATAAGTTGCTGCGTAACTGGTCAAGGTCATAAATGATATGCCATTAAATGGAAATAGTTGACGACAAAGAGGTCCATGGCTAAGCAACTTGCTGCATATTTATATCTTTTTTCACCCCTGCCTGCATCTATACAGCTGCGTATAGAATATAAAACTTATTCATGCTTAATGGTTAGTTCTTTGTGCTATTTTGTCGCCGCCAGTGTCCATTTATAAAAATCTTCGCAACACAACAAAAACACAATTTTCAATTAATAAAAAATGTTGCTTTGCAGAAACTCATTTTTCATGCGCTACAGAGAAAGGGAGAGTTTTTAAATTATTTACGCTCGCATATACACAATTAATCACGTGCATGTCCCGGCTATGCTTCGTTACGCTCCCCTTCCTACTTGCAATTATTGACAGATTTTTTTTTTATTTATTATTTTTGTCTTTTCTCTACTTTCGCTGCTCCTTTTGCCACTTTTTCTTCTTATTATTCCTTTTCTTATTTTTTCTCAATTATTCTATTTCTCCTTTCTGCATTTTTTTGTCCTCTTTGAGTAGCAATACTCACCCAGATCTGCAGCTTGACGCGTTTGTCATGTCGAAACACGGTTTTCACTTTGAAATCGATGCCGACCGTCGACACAAAAGCTGAGGTGAAACTGTCATCGGCATAGCGAAAGAGAAAACTTGTCTTGCCCACACTTGAGTTGCCGATTATAAGCAATTTGAACATATAGTCGAAATTTTGATCGGCCGCATCCTTCTGCCACTTGGGGTCCCCACCGCCAGCCATCTGCAAGTAGGATTTTAGAAAAGTTTAAAGATTTTTTTTATTTAAGAAATGAATTGCTAGTTAGAGTTGGAAAAGCATAGTTTTAGAAATAGATAGACATTTTGAAGAAAACCAGATCTAACAGGCTTTAAGTTTAACATGCTCTGAAGAGGTAAAATAATGATAGTGTATAAAAGCAGTGAAGTAAAGACTATAGTTTTTGTCACAATAAGTTTCACTCTAAATGGACTTTCACTTGCTCTCCAGTTTATTCGAGTACAAACACACTCTAATTTACTCTTCAATTGTTTTAATATTTTAGTGCCTTGCATACACATACATATGTGTGTCAAGGAAGAGCGTATCAATGCCGTATCACACACATATACACACAGCCACTTACACCAATATTGCTTCATTAAACATTCCTGCACGCATTTCTAAGTTGCCACAAGTATGCCTGTACTTGAGCGTTTACTTACTTGCTGACTCGCTTCCTTAAGTGTTAGTTAAGCACATAAGTAAATTGCATTTCTCATACCCTCAGCCGCTTGAAACCCGCAATGTGTAGGCCTACGCTTGCTTTTCTGTCGCCTCAATGTGTAAACCTGTTGCTTCACTTCATCGCCATATACATTTACATATATGTACATAAGTATATATGTGTGCATAGGCAAATGAATCATTTTGTAAAGATTTCTGGGGAACTGTGTCTCATTATTAACTAGAAATTTTATATATTTTTACAACTATTTATTTGTTGACGTTTGGTCTCAAGCCTTTCGCAATTTCAAACTAAAACATTCAAGACCACATACAACGATTCAGTTGAAACTTAGCAGTGATTTGTACTTGTAAAATATTATTTAGAAGCTCTGATGCGTTCTCAGTAACTTCAAAATGTTCTGACTTTGATTCCTGTTAAGTGACCACTGAGTGATCCGTCAGTACTAGGACTCTTTCACGCTACGAAATTTGCCTAAAAACGTTTCCGATCCGACATTTCTCCACCATACATGTTTATTAAGAACACTTTTTAGGCTCGAATAGGCTCTTAGGAATCTAATCAGAGTTAACTTCCGCTGCCTCAACCTCAATACTCTTCATAGGTACATTTCTTGTGGCATAAAAGGGTATACAAAGATATATACATATCTTACTTTTAATCAGTCAGTTAGACAGCTATACGACTTAGTAGTCCTATATGAACAATTTGAGATTCCAAGTGTAGCCAGGTCCTTCACTACTTCTCCCTTTGCTTCCCCCGGCGGGTACTGCATTGAATAGTGCTGGAGTATTTTTATCCATACGGACGATATGATCCCTCATCAGTTTTACGCCGTCTAATTTAGACTAGTGACAACCAAAAAAGCAACAGTTCTACGATAATCTCAACCTGAGCTATGTTACTGCACACTCTACTGATGTACTACATATACTACACATACAACGATCTTCACAAGTTTATATCTATATACATCCTACTTATATATCTTCAAGCATGCATTGCAAGTGGATTAAGTAGTCTCGTGCGCTCAATTCACCTAATGCTTTGGCTTAAGCGCATATGTTTGCAGTAACACTGGTTAACGGTTTGTAGAAGAAATGCTAGACTTAAAATTTCCTGTTTTCTGTCTGCAAGTGTGGCTTTGCGTACAAGTTTAGCTAACCGCGGCTAAGTGGGTTAGCGGGTAAAGCACGCAAGTATGATTTAAAAGTGAAAGGTGAAACTTGGCAAGGTATTAAGAGCAAGAACTAACTTAGAACTTAGAAAAATATTAAAAACATGACATTTCTTAGAGTTGGCTGATATAAATTGTAAAAGAAAAGTAGTGGATATTGATAGAATAAGTGCGCATTTGGTGAAGTTTAATGCAACAGACGATTCTTGAATGTAATTCGTGGTAGTATTTTTTTTATTAATTTTGAATCATCTGTGTGGGTTGGGTATCTGCCAAATAAATCCCACTTTAGAGACTGATTTATTATATTACTATAATAATTTCTACTCCAGATTCTAGCTTAATTTCATTTGGAATTAAATAATTTTTTCATTCGAGAAAGGCATTAAAAAAATCTAAAAAAAATTATTTATTCATCAAAACCGAAGAGCTATACTCAAAATCACTTGTGCGTCTGTATATCCACAAATTGATTATCATATGGTTATCATGTGAAGTTAAGGGTCAGTTTTTATATTTCAGTCATATACCTCACTCCATAATTTCCTGAGAAATAACATTTGAAGCCAAAAGGGCGATAGACGGTCATTTTGTTCAGATTATGTGGATATGAATGAGGTTCACTTAAAATAGTGAAAAGTCATTAAATAAGTACTATTTTCCTTGAAGCTTGATATACATATAAACTAGGAAGTCAAATAATCTAATGGGACTTATAAACCCATTATCGAGTAATAAAAAAGATGTGAATTTAACTTTATCTTTGTAAGAACAATAGAAAAGCACTGTAAATTTTGTGATGACAGCACGTAGATAGATAGATAATAATTGAGGCTATGCACTGCAAACTTTGGTATATTGGGCCCTCTCCTATATCACATATGATCATAAAGGTCAAGCACTCTGAACAATTCAAGAAGCTTGCTGGGTGCGATGAAGGTGATGTGATCTCTATCCACGTAGACGGAGCCAAGGACCCATGAAGATAGACTGGGGTATTGAGAAATGAACAACAACAAGAAAGTGGGTGAGGGAGCGAAATAGCAAAATTACCATCTGATCAAATATGAACCGGACTGAAAAAAATATATTTTGAGGTACTTTAATACCATACAAATCTTAAAATCTTTGTTATTGCCTTAAAAATAGGCTGTTGAGCCAAAACAAGTAAGCAGAATTTTGTTTTTTTTCGATTTCAGCTAAGTTTGAAGCGCTATTCGCTAGACCGTCATATGAAACACTCCACGTCTCGTCAACAGTAATGATGCCTTTGATTAATATAGGGTCCAAAGTGACATGAAAAAAGTATCCATTTTGCATCCTCAAAAGGACTCCGCAAAATATTCAGGTATTTTGGTACCAGTCGAACACTGAATTCTCATGATAACCGAAATATTAACCGAAATGTTAATCAAAATGTGTTGAGGTTTCCTACTGCTATTAAGGGGGTAGTAAGGTATTTTTTTTTAATTTTTTTATTATTTTAGATCCGAGCGTTATAAAAAATTGAAAAATCATTAAAAAAAACTCGAAAGCGTACGTGAGGAAACTTATCAACTAATCAAATCAATTTGGTTTTTTAATTTCAGATGATCCAGTCATGAGTTACATGTATGCGGTTCACGGCGAATAAATTTTTTTTTTTGGAATTTCTGCGAAGATTCTCTGTCACCGGCTCATTTTTTAATATTTTTTTATGAAACTTTCACAGAATATTCTTTAAATATCATATAATTAGGCTATAATTATGCAAATAAATAAATATTGATTGTGTCTTTAAAAAAAATTATTGAAAATATGCATTTTTTCGCTCGAATTAACCTTACTACCCTCTTAACAAGACGATTTTCAAACACTGTTTCTTTACTCCCATGAAGTAAGTTTTCGATGACTTCACGACCTTCACTAAGTACTCCAATATTTGTGTTCGAGAGAAATTGCAACATTTTCAACGATTCCGTGGCCCCGCTTTTAATCGAATCACAAAATTACAAAAAAAAAAAATTTTTAAAGCCGCTAGACGAACTTTTTCACATGTGTACATCAAACTTCACACGTACATAAAAAAGGTTGTAGCAATCCAGAAAAAAAATTTTATCGATTCTGCTTGCAAGTAGTTCAAATGGACCAGTCCGGCTCAAATTTGATCAGACCAATAAATAAGCGGATTACCCAAAACTCTTCATGCATTCCAATAACAAGCGATTGAAACAAATCGCTGCCTCAAAATTATGCCTAACATCTAATAACATATGCGAGTAGATGAGCTTCTCTAAGACGATTCATTTCAATTCAATTAAATTCAATTCCATTTACGCGCACAAATATTTATTATGAATATTTACGCCTACACTTCCAGAAGATGATTTCACGCGAGAAATGGAAGAGAAATAAATTAATTTCCGCACAGTCAACTAAGCTGAAACCCAATCCAAAGTTAAGCACGCACACACGCGCAAACAAAACAGGCACACAACACTTAAGCGATTTACGAGACCAACTGTGAGTGCTTACATTTTGTTTTACGCGATTTCTTGAGTGAGAGAGTGTGCCCGGGGGTGTGTGTGCAGCGCAGTGAGTCGGGAAATGCATTAGTCCATTGTTATGCGTACACAATGGAAATTTGTTGCTCATACGCCCCCGCGCCGCCGATGAATATCGTAGAACATTGCAAATGCGCATCAAGGCGCAGGCGAGAAAATAAAGCCAATCGAAGGAATGTTGAGCAAACACGAAGAACAAATAGTCAACATTGCACAGCAATGTACCGTTTTATTTATTTTTGTTTTTTGTTTTTTTTTTCTGTGCCTTTTTTCTTGTTCATTTCATGGAATAGCAAGTAATCGCTTGGCGTGTTCGGTACTTATGTAGATGTATGCATTATATGGCATTGCGTGGGTAACTATTTCTCTTCACTACTCGGTTTTTCTATTTTTCGATCGCTACTCCTACGAAGTTCGAATCGAAGCGAAGCGTGTAGGAAGCGCTTGACAAATTGCTGGCGGCAGAAAACTTTAACTTTTGTTTTTTGTTTTTTCTTTTTGTTCGAAAGTACACATCATACCTTGTGGTTGTGGCAGCACGAACAGCGTAACGAACGAAGGTCACAGCGCGAACAAATCGCATCGTTCATGTCGCCCTTGATTTGCTTACCAACATGGCATACAATGTTGCTCATACGCCATGACCAACACTTTTCGCATCACATGCTTGGCCTCCGCCGCCACAGCAACTGCTCAAGGATGTTTTCACATATGTGCGTGTGTGTGTGTACGTTTGACAATACATATACAAGTATTGTAGCGTTATGCATGACTGTGCGCCCGGCTGTCTGCGTTCTTCTGAGATATTCTCGCTTTTGTTTATGCCACAAATGCCAGCACCTTGAGGACATCTTCCGGGCACTTAATACGCCACAATTGTCTGTGCGGTTTTTCGGTATCGTGGGTGGCTGGCTCTAACTCTGGGTCACTGCCATTGTATGCGACCTTTGCCAGCGCATCATCAAGATTAATTGTGCGCTTTGAAGGCACTAAAAATTTCAACTTGATGCTTATATTATTTCCACCATGTCTTTGCATGCTTGTAGCTGGCCTGCATGATTGAGTTTTTACACCAATTACTTTACTGTTGGTGTGCTGGAGAGTCCTTGAAAGTGTCTGCTTACTTTTCATGCCTCACTTTCGTTCCCTTTTTAGCTCGATATCACAACATTTCCTCTACTCATCATTACTCTAAGTTTATCTTTGCGCATCTTTTTTTACACTTCAGCAGCTGATGTCATTCCAAGTCTCTTGATAATTTTTTTTTTTCATATTCTCTTCTTTTTACAAACACACATTCGTGCTTCGCTACTGACCACAGAAATGTGACTGCCTAGACCACCGCCCGTCGCTGTCTCTCCGGCATGTATCGAATTTCCTGCTTCTGCTTTTTGCTTTCTGCGCAGTTTAGATTAAATTGCTTTCTCTATATGTTTATGCATAAGGGTAGTACAATGTGTTCAGCATATAACATGTAAGTATCATGAAAGTCATATATCGAAATCATCAAATCGTAGACTAGACCGTGCCGATTGGGTATTTAAGTTATAGTTTATTATTGAAGATACAATTTACTGGATAGTGGTTTTTGTAATAGAGCAGGTTCAGCACCTAGCTAAAAATTTGGGTGTGAGTCTTGGCTATTTTTTGGAAATATGAACTTCAACACAAAGCAAGGAAACATCCTAACTTCCGCTACCCGCAAGTTTAAATAGACTTCACAGGTGCAAAGCTTATACCAAATAACGATATAAAATTTTTAAACTTGATTTGTTTCACTCAGTTTGTGTGGTAGCCATATCCGAAAGGAACAATTTATCCGCGAATTTATCAGTGATCTAGTTCTAGTTAATCACTGAATATAAAATGTATTAGATAGTGGATTTTGTAATCGAACAGGTTCAGAACCTGACTAACATTTGAAGTTCGAGTCTAAACTATTTTTTTGAAATACGAACTTCATATAAAACAAGAAAATATCCTATCTTTCACTACCCGGAAGCTTTAATACCCTTCACAGGCACATTTCTTATATCAAAAAAAGTATACAAAGTTTTGTCGTGTGCAAAATTTCAAGTCAATATCTTAAAAACTGGCAGACTGGTTCTCGTATATACAAGCACATAGGCGGACATGACTAAATCGATTCAACTCATCACTTTATATATATATTTTATAAGGTCTGAGGCGTTCTCTTCTTTATGGTACACTTAATATACACTACTCTTGGTATAAAAATGTAAATATGTATAACAGCGGATTCGAATAAGAAACAACTCTACTTGTATTACCTTTTCAATAATCAAATTTCGGAATATATCGACATACCTTACACAATTTCCCAGAAGTCTAAAGGGCTTTTCTGTTATCAGTTCTCAGAAAAATATTTATAAGCAATATATGACCAACAAAAATTGAGGTAATTTTGCATGACAGTTATGTTTTTCTCTTTTCTCTGCAGAGTTTAGCTACCAGCATTTTGCCTGATATCCAAAGCACTAACAAGAATTTCATAGGAAATTGCATAAAGAAGAGAAAATAGCGCTACCCAAGGGAGCATATATCAAATGCAGAAAGTATACCAAATGCTAAAAATAGTTGTTAAAATGGAATTGAGAAAAACTCTTAAACAGCAATCAAGAAATCATGCAATGTTTGATGTTGAAAACATAACATTGCCATGAAATGTGGTATTTATTTTTTTTTTTTTCAGAAGTAAACAATTTCTTAAACTTTTGACTTGACAAAATATATCTACTATGTTAAGTACTGAAGATGAGCCGAACACTTTTATTTTTAGAACGGAATTTTCCAGGTAATGGATTTTACAAATATTTATATTTTAGATTTCTTCTTTTCTGATATTTAACTACTTATGAATTTGACGTACTTAAAACCAACCTTTTTCCTTATACAAACATACTATACATTAAGATTCTAATTGAGAAACCAGTTCTTGCCTTTCTCACAGTCGACAAATCGATTAACGATTGGCTCAATTAGCGATCAGCTCTTATACTTGTTCGTGGTTTTAGTTTTGTATTTTTTTCAATAATTAAAATTTATCAGCTGATTGCTTTTTTTAACCGTGCACACAACCAAATTTTCAGCCTGGACAACAACCCGCGGAACTGCAATCTAGTTTCAACTCAATTTGATTTCGATGATAAATTAATGTAGTAAAATAAGATATAAATTAAAAACATCAACAATGTGCATGGTGTATGTCCGCTTAATAGGGCGTTCATTCAAGAAAGCCTTCCAGATTTTGTAATGGTTTGATGTAGAATGTATAATCTTCTGTAAAAGCGTTACACTTCTCCACTTCTATGAAAAATGATGTTAAAACCGGGTCAGAAGTGTAACACCAAGATGTTTTAGAAAGCGAATTGAGAAAAACTCTCCTCGATGGAGGGAATTTGATTTTTCTGCATGATTTTGGTTCAGCAGACAACATACAAACCACACAGCAGTGAATTAATAGCAATACTCTAGGTTTGATAGCTACAGAGTATTGGCCGTCTGGAAGTCCAGATTTGAACTCGTTGGCCTACAATTTAGGATCATAGCTGCCTGTCGAATACACCACAGGAGAGTCTCAAAAGTTTTGGGTTACAAAACCATCGAAAATACCAATAGAAAGTGCTGCGTGCAGTTATTGATCGATTACAGAATCGAATTGAGGGCTTGTGTGAAAGCGAAAGGTGATCATTTGGAATAATATTTGATACTCGTACATTTAATATATTCATTACTGAATCAAAATAACTTTGTTAAAAAATATATTACACTTGTAATATAACTTATGGCAGAACTCAGTATAGTTTAGATTTTCTGATTCCCAGTCCTACATATTAATGTTTATCTGTGGAAATTAAGTTAAATATCTTTAACTTAGCTCAACGCTGTAAAATCTCAAAGATATCTTAAAGTTTATTTTTCTTTTCAATATACCTTGGATTCAGAGACTCTATATCGAATAATTAATCTATAAATTTGACCCAATAGTAATATAAGGGCAAAAAAAATTGATTGTTGCCACTTTCCAAAGCTTGATGTAAACATAAATATCAATTTGAAGTGAACACTTGAAGAAAGAATAAATCTTCCATATCAGTGAAGAAAAAATCATTTCTTATCTCCAATGTTACATTTTCGGGTAAAAGCGCAGTCCAGCAAAAATCTACGCCAAAAATAGCCTTTCCTTCGAACACATACAAATACATGTCCATCTAGACACCACTCCTGCAACACTACAAGTTTTAATGAATTCTCAAAGTGCACCTTTCGCAATGGTGGTGATACACATCTGACAAAAGTAATGCGAAATATCACTTGAAATGCATTCATGCCACGACCCACTTCATCCGCCAAAATGTCATAGCCTGGATGCCCACTTGTTTCCGGTCATTATGCCACCTCTGCACCTCACGGCAGCGCAACCACCTCACATTTGTCGCCTTTGTTGTTGCTACTGTTTATTTGTTACTTCGTGGTGTGACGTTATTGCGCTGGCTTGCACGGCGGCAGCAAACACACACACACATACAAGGCGCAGCGTAGCATATACACAGGCGCAGGCAAGGCAGGTACCAAAAGTAAATGAAGCCAAATGCAAATTTACATTTGTGTATGTATGTGTGTTAGCGCTCTTGCTGCGTGCTCATGCATTCGGCTGATGTCATCAGCGTCGCTTGCAGCAAGCAGGGAAGCGTTAACTGGGTTGACTCTCGGCAAAGTGAAGCACACGCAAACACATACACAAATGCATGCATGTGTATACTTATATAAGACATTCGTACATTTGTGTGCAAGGAAGCGCTGCTTTGTTGTTTTTATCTTCATGGCACGTCTAGTGTAAGAAGACACATGTAGGCGTCTCGATTTTGCATATATGTGTATGTATGTGTGCGTTTGCGAAAACTTATTCTTTTAGTTCACTCGAAGCTACACACAACAGCAGCGCTGGTGGTAAGAACGCACCTTCGTTCATGCATTTATATATACATACATTGAAACATGACTGTATGTTTGTATGTAGCTGCTATCGCATGTGTATCAGCCAGCCTCTCAGCACGTGTGATCTTTTTGTTTACTGATTTTTTAACTTTCCAAGCACACTTGAGCTGTTTCAAATGTAATTAGATTTATTTGGCTGCTTCTAACGAGTTTGTGAATGGAATTTCGTTTTCAAGTTCGTGTAAAACTTTTAATCTCATCACAAGTATTTTGTTTAAAGAGAGTTTAAATATTTACAAAATGATTTTTAACGGTTTTTTCATTGAATTATTTGCTTGCAGGAAATGAGTTTGTAAAGAGTTAATGTCAATGTCATAATGGCAGTTTGTATGGCAGCTATACGTTGTAGTGCTCTGAACTGAACAATATTTTCGGAGTTTAAAGCATAGTTTTTGGCAATAATTCCTGCTAAATTTCGTGAAGATATATTGTCAAATAAAAAAGTTTTCCATACAAGAACATGATTCGGATCTGACTGTTTCCTTGGCAGCTATATGCTATAGTGGTCCGATTTGAGTAGAATATTCCCGGATTGTAGCGTTGGTTTAAATAATAGTATAGTCCAAAATCCGTGAAGATATAATATGAAATAAAAAAGTTTTCCATACAAGAACTTCATTTTGGTCGAACAGTTTGTTGGTAGCTACTATATATCATATGAATATGGCACGTATCAGTGGTCTTTTCCAACGATACCTCAAGAATTTACAAGCTGCAAAAACCTAAAATTTACCGTTATAATTACAAATTAAATAATCTTCTCATATAAACAACAAACATATTCCAGTAACAGTCTTCAGCACATCGATGGAAATTTATGTTGCTTATACGCACTGTCACACGCAATGCAAACAGGACCCAAGGCGTTTCGCTGTATATTGGAATATATGATATTAGGAATTATTGCTGCTTCCACACAGCTTTGAGCGAGAAAATATACGCACGAGCATAATAAGCATAAAATATCAAATAAAACGGGCATTTGCATGCAGCAGCTCAGTCATAACTACACAAAAGCGCACACGCATACAATTCTATGTAAGTCATTATAAACGCTGAAGACCAAACGCTGCTCGTATTTCTTTATTCACATTTCAGAATGCCTTGACAATGCGTAGTGGCTTTGGAAATATGAGCAGCTCATATTGCTTAAGTTCATAAGCTACCCCAACTAACTGACCCAATTCTCGTCTCTGCCACATGCAGTCTTACATACACTTATGTACTCCCATATATGCAAATAAAAGAGTACTTAGGCGGCTGCTAAGTAGAAGAAATTGCAACTATTTATTTGTTTGTGTGTGCAATAGCGCTTGGTTGAACTGGCAAGCAGTATTTGTGTGAATAGTAAACCCAATAGATGTCCTTGTTGGCTTTGAAAACCAGTAACTGTGGTTAGCAATCATCAACAGGCATGCACTATCTATGTACATCGGTTTATAATTTATTTATGTAGGTCATAAGGAAAACATATAAATTTTTTGTTATTTTATTGGTTATTTGGGAGTCAGATTTTATATTCTTGGGGACATTTTTTTAAAGAAAGAAAAAATTCTTACTTCATATATCAAACTGTTGACTGTTAACCTTTTTTTTTGGAATACTAAAAGAATAAAAGATATTTACTATAAGTTCATTATTGGTCTCTCCCGAAGATATTCAAAAATATGGGTTCATATTATTTTGACACAGTCGAGTTTGGAACCTACATATAACTTATACGATGTAGCTAAGTACTTAACCCATTTCAACCACTACAGGTTTGGAAATATGCAATTAGGAGAAATTAAACAGAAATATGTAGAAGTAAGTATTAAAATTGTAAATTATTTATGACAAATCTTCGTAATTTAAATTTTGAAATTAAGCCAGAAGATACTTCGTAATACTTTCTCAGAAATCACTACAAAACCTACAGTTTACGTTATTTCCAATTTTGTAACAGCCGGCTTTCACACTTATAATCAATAAGACATAGTCATTGGTGTAATTAAAAATAAGCCATTAAAAATGACAGCTTATATTATTATTCATTTTGACACAGCCAGGTTTCAAACCTTCAGCTCAAATGACTTAGCTAAGTACACAACCCATTTCACTGCTAAAAATTGTAGTATACGCAAATTGGTTATCGAAATAAAAAAATAAAAATTTATATCAGCTAGTTGACGCAGCTATACTGGGTCCTTAGGCCAAGATCCTGCCTCAGTCTGAAGAAGAAGTTGCTAATTAATAAGACAATACTTAGACCGATGTGGACGTATGGTATTCAAATCTGGGAGTGTAGCGAATTTAAATTTAAAAGTTATTCAAACTTTTCAAAATAAAGTTCTACCATAGTGGGGGGCTCCTTTCTATGTGAGAAGCGATGTCCTCCACCGGGATCTAAAGTTTTTTACTGTAAGCGAAATAATCGAAAAATTTAGCTGACGTTACCTCCTCCATTGGGAGCATCATGAGAATATATTTGCGATTAAACTGCTGAACAAAAGCTTACAACGTAGAATATTGAAAAGAGACCACTCGCTAGACCTTCTCTTTTGATTAAATTATATTCATATTTTTTAATTAATTTAATTAAATTTCATTTCATTTATATTTTAACATCCATAATTGATCCTAATTGTATTTTCATGAAATCTGATTATTGCTTTTTATAATTAAAGAGTTTCTACATAAAAGTAGTGAATTTTCCAAAAAAAAAATTTAGTCAAAATATATTTAAAATCCTCAAAAACGAAGAAAATGTCAGTTGATATTAGTAAACAACATAGCCGAGTTTCAAACCTTTAACTCAAAAGACGTAGCCAAGTTCGTGACCTTCGACACAGAGAGGACGTTTCATCTATGCTAAGAGTTTAGTAATTATCTGCTTCCTTCTTCAAACTGCATTCTAAGAGGGCAATCGATTTTTGAAACAAAAATATTTTACAATAACCAGTAGAACTTTTCCCATAAAAATATTCCTTTGCTCAAAACAAAATAAAACCCGCGTTGTTAAATTTTCGTACCTCCACAACCACTCCCTTCAAGTATAAAACTAGAAATTCCAATTAGTGGCGTACGACAGCCGTCAAAAGCAAACAATCAGCATAATAAAACAAAAATGATTTGCTCAACGAACATACGTGACTGGACTCAAAGGATCATAGATAAAAACTAATACACACAGACACTTGATACACACACATATACCCACAAACAGTAAAGTATATATTTGCATACGAACTTTTTGTGCTGTTTACAAATGCGTTTATTTTTGTGACTGACCTCATGCATTGTGATTTATACAAACAAGATAAGCGATGACAAATTATCCCCAAAAACAACATCATTGAAATTGACACACACACACACACCCACACACTAATATTAAAAACTGTCATGCTGGCATCAAGTAGAGCTAGAAGAATGAAAGGACAGCGAGCGGAGATCACACAAGAGTGTGGTTTTAAATTTCCATTTATGTAATTTTGTGTGTGAAAGAAAACGGTAAATGTGGCGATTAATCAATTTCAGTTGTTGTTAGTTTATATTGACCCTCTCTGCTCTGTGGTTTTTACTTTTTTAACAATTTTTTCTTATGTCCACTCAGCTGTCATAAGGGATACTCAGTCATGTGCATGTGCTGGGTCAGTGTAGGGTTTGAGTAAAGTCTATGAAAAGGTTACACGCTACTGACCAACAACAATAAAGTCCCAGACAGCGCTACACCAACAACGTGTTTGTGGTCTTTGGGTGAGATTGTCGCCGGTTTGCTTGTATTATTTTTTTTTTTTGTTGTTGGTATGAACAATTATTAGATGCTTATCAAATTCGCAGAAAATATCGATTGCCTAATTTCAGCTACTGTCTACTACTACGCTGCTCTGAGAGTAGATATTTTTATTATGACCGGTCATCAAATTTGTTCCTTTTTATTTATATTTTCGGCGGGACAAATATACTTATATGTATATATGACAAATGTCTGTACAAAAGCACTAATGCTTCACTGACGATGCTCCACAGAACAATGGTATTCAGAGTGTAGATTGCGTTAATATTTTCTATTTTGATAAAGTTTCTAATAGCAACAACTTTTTTAGACAAAAAAAGAAAGGTCTTTCAACCCGTCTCCAATTAAAAATCAAAAAAGAGCATTATTTTCAAAGAAATCGCTCATTTTTGCATTAAATTTGGGAGTATACGTAGTTAGACTTATCCAATGGAGGCGGAATAGGCGTAATTTCTTTAGCTTTAAGGTAGTTTTATAACGCTACTGTCATGAAAGGCTCTCTCTTTCGTCCTTTTTGGCACAAAACTGGAATAGTTAAATTTCACACACTTCTCTTATGGCGAATTCCCTAGCAAAATAATTTTCCATACACAGAAAAAGGTAGTAATCACTTGTCATCAACGAGTCATCGAAAATTGAACTCAAGAGATGAACCATCTGAGACGTAGGCGCGGCCAACATTTGAAAGAGATAATCTTCAAAAAATAAATGCCAAAGAATGTTCTTTCGAATGATAATAAACATTCCCCATTAAATTCGAAGTTTCTGTGTTTTTTCTTCAAAAAAGTAGAGAATCTCGAAATAGATCAACCTTTATAGAGTGGGTTCACTAACTAACATTCTGGATCTTCTGAAGATGTAACTGTTAGAGTTAAAATCGATGCGTGTAGCTTCAGATTGACTTTGTGGCGCACAGCATCAAAAGCCGGAGTGCGGAACATTAATCCGCTAAACCTAACCTACTCCCAACTCCAGACTCTCCCACGGAACCACCTGATTAAGTATTACTTCGTGGGAGTGATAAGACATTTAAGTCTCTACTATGGCACAGACTGACGGACGCCTACTCTGATCTATATGTCTTAGTTTCGTCATGATTGAGGCTGCCGCTTCGCTGACAGCTCTCCAGTTCTCAGTGGACTGACACATGAGTGTCGTCAAATTTTCCACCGTAAAACTACCACCGAGTGTAGTTTTAAGTTTTTCCCTTGCACTTATAAAGCGCGGGCAATAAAAGAAAACATGCTGGAATCTGTATAGATAGCTTCTAAAGCATCCATGTCCACTTAATATTTGGGTTAGGTGGAAATCCAGGTCCCCATGTCGTCTGTCGATCCAGGAATGGACATCCGGTATGAGTCTGTAGGTCCACCGTCCTTTGAGTGAGGTTTGCCACCGCTGCTGCCATATAGTTAGGCTTTTCACTCTCTTTCTTCTTTTGGCTCCTGTAGTTGGCTCTGATAATTTATACACTCGCTCGTATTCGTCACCCTGGATGTCAATGGGCATCATACTGGCTATTACTTCAGCAGCATCGCTAGAAATTGTTCGGAAAGCACTGATAACTCTTAGTGCCGACAGCCTGTGCACTGTGTTTATTTGTCTGGCATATGCTTTAATGCCTAGCGCCTGGATCCATATTGGAGCCGCATATAATACAACCGATCTCATTACCTTTGCGAGTAAAAAACGCCGGCTGGAACGCACGCAGCCTTTATTTGCCATCATTCTTGATAAGGCATTCAGGATTTTGTTCGCTTTACCTGCAGTATATTCTAGGTGGTCCTTAAATTTGAGCCTTGAGTCTACTATTACTCCCTTGCGGTACTCCACTCGAGATAGAGTAGCTCCTGGTGCCTTCATCTGTATCGAATAACAGTCGCCTGTTTTCGAAATAACTTATGACAATTTTCATCAGATATTGAGGAGCGCTTATGTCATAAAAAGCTTTGATTATGTTTGCCCACTTTGCTGAGTTAAAGGCATTCTTCACATCCAGGGTGACCAGCGCACAATATTTTTTTGTTCCGCCTTTCCATCGCTTGCCACTTACTGCGCATTTCGCGGTGTCAACCACATTGTTTAGTGCATCAATGGTAGACTTCTTTTTCATAAAGCCGTATTGCCTTTCTGATAATCCGCCGGCTCTCTGGATTGCTATTTCCAAGCGGTTTCTAACTATGCTTTCATATACTTTACCAATAGTGTCAAGCATGCACAGAGGTCGATAAGAAGATGGTTCCTCCGGAGGCTTTTTTGGTTTAGGGAGTAGAACCAATCGTTGGACTTTCCATGGGTCGGGAAATGTTCCTTCTTTTAAGCACGCATTGTACATTTTTACGAATAAGTTAGGTTTCAGAATCATGGCTTCCTTTAGGGCTCTGTTTGGAATGCTATCTAATCCAGGCGCTTTGCTGCTTTTAATTTTTCCGGCTATGGCCAATATTTCTTCTTCACTAACTAGCAGAGGTGACTCTATGACTTCGGTTCGAGGCTTAGCATAAGGAATACTGTCGTGTTTTGGAAACAACGTTTTGACGACATTTCTCATGAAGGATGCACTTCTGGGTTGTTGTGCCTTGTTTTTGAATTTTGACATACATATTCTATATGCTGTTCCCCAGGGGTCTTCGTTTGCTTCCTCACAGAGCTTTTCAAAACACTTCTTTTTACTGCGACCAATGGCCGACTTCAGAAGCTTCTTTTGACTTTTAAATATATTCCTAAGACTGCTTTCATTTTCTTCACTCTGATTACGTTGTAGGCGGCGTCTAGCTGAGTTGCAGAGTTTTCTGAGCCCAGCTATTTCTTCATTCCACCAATACACTGGTCTTCGGTTGGTATAGTGTGCTGTCCTGCGCATGGTTGCGTCGCAGGCTGTGGACAGTTTTTTTCGCACTGCGGATACCAAGTGCGTGGCGTCTTCGCCTTGTATATTTTCTGAACTCCAGACCATCTCAAAAAGTTCGACATCAAAGTCTTCTTGTTTCCAAGTTCGTTTTTGGCATATGCTCTTGCTGCGGCGTTCCGTCCCACCGGCATATGAGACTTCGGCAATAATAGCCATGTGGTCACTATTTGTAAATATGTCCGACACCGCCCACTTAATGTGCCTACTAAGGGCGTCGTTGGCGAACATGAGATCGATTATGGAGCCTTTGTTTCCTTTTTGAAATGTATTTTGCGTTCCGCTATTCAGGATCGTAAGATTCGTTTGACCGAGGAATTCGAGTAGTAGACGCCCACGGTGGTTTGTGCGCCTACTACCCCAAGCGGTCGACCACGCATTGAAGTCGCCTGCGATTACAATTGGTGATTTGCCTCTGGTTTCTAGAACAATATACAATCTACTGGAAAAATAATGTATATATTTTCACTAGACCTAATATTTCCTATAGGGGCTACTTTTTTACTATACTTTGTATCTGAAAATATCTGTATTTTGGTATGTGCTCGTTAATTTCCTACACCATTTTGCAGCTGCTTTCTCGAGTTTGTTTAATTTACCATAGGTTTTGGTAACTTTCCCCCTCTGCAGATCCGCTACTTTCATTCTCGTTGTTTCGTTGTTGTATTTTCCACTTTTATGTATTAAAACCCATGCCTTCCTACCTCAACTCGAAACTCTTTCGTACATTATGGCTTAATGTTGCGTCAGCAGTTACGTATCCCAACACAGCTCGCTCCAGCACATGCATACTTATCTACATGTATACAGAGATATCAGTATAAGCGTGTGTATGTGCTTTGACGTCGCAATTTGGGGATTTTAATGTTGTCACTGTCACATTAAGTGTGCTATACAGCCAAGTAGTCGCTTTTATTGCTGCCGCTGCTGTTGTTGCTCTTGTTGTCGTGCTAATTTATTTGTTGTTTTAACGCTCGTTGCTGTTATTTTGACAGTCCTGCTTTTTGGTATGTGACAATTTGTCGTTCCAATTTCCTCTCGTGAACAGTGAACAGTTAACCGAACAACTGTTTTTTACAAATATTTGTATATACGAGTATATAGATACATACATATGTATATATCGATGTATCTAACTGTGTACGGTTATAAAAAACACAACAACTGCACTCTCCGCTCCGCTGGTATTGTATCTTAACTGTTTCACCCGTTTGTGGTTTGTGCTTTCCAGCTCTGGAGATACATTTCTTGCTGCTTGCTGTGGTGTTTGCGGGATTTACGTGATATTTTGGTTGTATAATTGTCAATGCGGCACATTCTGCAGAGTTGTTGTACGTACATATATTTATGTTCATGAACACATGCCGTTATCTAGATTATGCTGGTTTTTATATACAAACATTAATCCTTAAGTTCAGGTGTTAATCAATACCCAGAAGTGTCAATGTTCGCTGAGAAATGACGCTGATGAGGGAAGTTGACATTTCATTGTGCTCTTTCATCTGTCAAAGTAAGCACAACCAGGCTAAATGTAATAGCAAACCGTGTCGTGTGTTATTTTTTATTTAACCGTAAAATTTAGCGTTATCTGATTTGAGTAGCCTGATAAATTGTATATCTAAATTGTTATTATTGTTTTGTAATAATCTCTCACATTGTCGAAAGATTGAGTAAGGTTAATAATTGGGGTTAAGTGTGCTCTTTTTGTTGTTAAAGCATTGTTCTAAAACTTGGAAAAACACTGTATTATTTAAATTCTCAAAGGAGATGACATTGGTATAGCACCATCTCCAGCCTTAAATTGTTTTCAGTTTGATTTTCAAGTAAAAAGCCCAAAGCCTGAGCCAAGTTAAATACTCTTGACTAGACTGTATATAACCGAGAGTCTGTTATTTAGCCCATATATACAAAATCTTAGACATTTGATACCCAACGGTTACTCTCTTACTTACTATTAACCTCTGGGTGGCATCTTTGGCGCAACAGTTGAAAAATTCAGCCGCCATGGTAAAATCTCTCACGAAATATGGTTATCTGTAGTACTAGATTCCAGCATAGAAAAATTCACCAAGCTACCTCACTATCTCTGGATCGAAGAGTTCGCAACCAGATCGATAATATTATGATAGATGGACGACATGTATCCAATAATCTTGGGTGCTGCTATCACAACTATAGCGAAATGGTTTTCTATTCGACTTACACTCCTTCTCTTTGAGAACACCATCAGTAACTTGGTATAGAGGAACAAGCTCCTAATGTAAAGCTGCAGGCAAAACCATTGACTTTCCTAAAAGTCGAACAGCTGGCACGATGAGCACTGTCGTGTCTCAGGGGAGAGAAAGCAGTCAACCTAACTCGCAATATTGCTATTGACCACAACCCGAGCGGGAAGGAATAGATACCAAGAATTAAAAGGAAAATATATAAGTATGTGTCCTATATGCGGATAAAAAAAGAAAGAGGCCTAAATGAGAAAGTATAAAACCGACAAAGAAGGTCTCACAAGCGGAAGAGCAATTCGGCTAAATTTATAGTAAGAGAATTAAATAAATTTCCGCTTCAACTTTTATTATAACTAAATTCAAGCAATTCAAAAATACCCAACGAAGCCTTGTTGTGGCTTTCTGCGCTTATGCCGCCAATATTTGCCAAGCACCAATTAAGCCAAATCAATTAGCTGAAGATAAATGTCAGATGGTCACATATACACAAAAGTCTATGTTTGTATGTGTGTGGGACATGTAATTTACTATTCCGAAGCTAATTGTTTGCGCTGCAGGCGCTTTACCAGAAGGGCACACAAAACACACGAGCACACAAACACAGACGCAGCAAATGTTAATGGTTTCCATGGCGCTCGCGCATTTCCCAGTCAAGCGACACAAATGTAATGACAAGGCGGCGCGCACCAGGCTCATTAATCTCACAGAAATAACCGAATTCATAACCAAACAACCTGTCACGAGACACACACACACACCCCTGTACATACACATAAGCAAGTTAGTAGCATCATAGCCAAGAATTTTAAGAAATAACTGTTGAGTAAGCGTTAGGGGTAAATAGATTTGAATTAAAATTGCGAGGAAAAATAGGCAACGAGATAAGTGGGTGTGTATGTATGATACGGTTTAATTCTTTTATTTGGGAAGTACAACAAAAAGAAGACAGAATGTTAACTTCGGTTGCACCGAAGCTACATTACCTTTCAGTAATAAAATGGTGAAAGAATCGGTTAGTTTTAGTACTAAAATGGTTTAAATCGGTTAGTTTGTATGGCAGGTATATGCTATAGTGCTTCGATCTGAATAATTTTATCTGCATTTATAGAATTGCTTTGAAGAATAGGTTTTGTCAAATTTCATAAAAAATATTTTGTCAAATAAAAAAGTTTGTTATACAAGAACTTGTTTTTGAATGGTCAGTTTGTATGGCAGCTATATGCTATAGTGATCCAATCTAAACAATTTTATCAGTATTTATAGCGTTGCTTTGGAGATTAAAGCATGCCAAATTTTGTGAAAATATCTCGTAAAATAAAAAAGTTTTTCATACAGGAACTTGTTTTTGAACGGTCAGTTTGTATGGCAGCTATATGCTATAGTGCTTCGATCTGAACAATTTTATCGATATTTATAGCATTGACTTGTAAAATAAGTCGTGCCAAATTTCATGAAAAAATATTGTCAAATAAAAAAGTTGTTCATACATGCAAACGGACTTTATAGGGTCTCCGACTTTTCATTCAGGGTCTTACAAGCTTCGCGGCAAATATAAAATAGACTGTTGAGCGTATAAAAAAGGCAACTTGATTACAAGTAATTAAATGTGTAAATTACATTAATTAATGTGTAGTTAGCAGTATTACATAATAGATAGGATAGTATAAAAGACGAGTTAGCATTGGCTTGGCGCACTACTTACATTCGTTTGTATGTGTATTTTGAGGCCGCTGAAGCAAACTGGGCGAAAAAATAAAGTTCAAGCTGCTGCTAGCTGCAAAAGCTGAGCGTGTTTTACTTGCGTACTGTAGTTTTTATCAGCTTAACGCGGTCTTGCTTAAGCGCTTGTATGCTTTGTGACTGCTATTGTGTTGTATTATATAGTATATAGTATGTATATATATCTTATTTATTATATATTTGTATATGTTTATGGAAGCGTAAATTTATGCGCGCTCACGGCTGTTAATGACGATTGTGATGACGCTGATAGCGCGCGTGTTTGCCAGCAAAGTGACAAAGTACGGAAAAGTGTAGTATGCTTTCAGGCGCTTATGGGTTATGGGTCGCTTGCGTATGCCAAATGGAAGTGTGAATTCAGTCAACTGGAATAAGAATATGAAATACCTTACTACTTACACTACCAAAATAAACGTGCCAAAAGTGTCATTGATGCGATGATGAATGAGTGGGCAAATGGGAAATTGAGTTAGGAATTGGCGAACAAAAGCAGTGTAAATGAAATTCGTTGCTGTTTGCACGAGTGGTTATAGCTTCGTAGTTAGCTATAATTTATATATAAATATTCTATTTTTATTTATCTATGATTTATCATTAGCTGTAAATATATATTTGATAAATTTTGAAATATTTTTCATTTATTTTTTAAATAAAATAAAAATTATTGTCTAAAGGAATTTTTTGTCTGTAATAAGTTGCTGATACTTTCAGATATTTTCGGGAAAATGTCAGCCATAAGCACTGGGTATCTGGTGAGTTGGATATTTGTCGCACAATTTCCACAATTTTAAATATTTTCTAATCTGAATATTAAATATTTATATCTTCATTTATATACATACATACATACATTATCGTCACCTGAAATGCAATATAACGTAACATCACTTTTCATAAGTTTACAGGCGAAGAAAAAACGACATAATAGAAACCATTCATATTGAAAAAAATTGAGTTTCGGTTATAAAGTGGTTATATGTTGGTTATATATTGGTTATACATTGGTTATATATTGGTTATACATTGGTTATATCTGACAGCGGAAGCTGAAAATTTTATACTACATTTATGTAATATGTTGTCGCGAATCATAAGCAATAAAAAACTCAATTTCGACTTTTTTTGACTCGTTGTTTTGCATTTTAGGTGACGACGGGGGGCTACAAAAAATTATTGTTTTTTATTTGATTTTTTTGTTTTTAATTGGTTTTTTGGCTAAAAACAATAATTAAGGCACTGTTCCAAAAAATCATGAACAAATAAAATACAATTTTAAATTGTTCAAAAAATAAATTAAATTTAAAAAGATATAAAATAAAAAGAAATATATTTATCTAATCTTCTATTCAGATAGGCGAAATTCATCTAATCCCAGCGGGATAATGGTTCACTGCTTACATTTTTCTTTGAAGAATGCTTCGAAGAAAATTCTATGTACAATTCTTCGATACCAGGTAATGCATAAAAGTAAGCTATGCGGCTAAATTCTACTGTGTTCATATTTCCAAGTCAAGTAAGTACGTGAAAAACGACAAATACAAATTGATAGAATAAAATTTATAAGTAAATTTTTTCACTATTTCGTCAAATCATCAAGCAAAAAGTTGGTTACTATTTGGTAAGTTTTTCCTGTTTTTAACATTGAAGGACATAGCTTCAAATTTATAAACATACTCTTTTTGTAGAATGTGTGAAAGTTGAAGGCTTTACCGAATCGGAGTATATTCACCAAATTCAAAAAAGTATCAAGCTCGCCAAAGGCCGTTTCTTCAAGTCTCGTTGCTTGAAAAAAAACGAAAAGAGACTCAGCCACAAAAATAAAAGAAAACCATAATGGCTAAATGAGTAGCGACCAACATCTCCGCTTTGGCAGCATCCCGGATCTTTCCGCTAGTTACCCGTCTGTATATGTATATGTATATTTAACGTTTTTTAAAACCTGCTGTTTTCAACCTTTGAATATTTTATATATACATACATAAACTATTTCAATTTGTAATAATTCAGTTCAGTTAAACACATTTTGTTATAACAATTTTTAAGTGCATTTCGCATAAAATAAAACCTTTATAACGATTGTATTGAATCTAGTGCATTTTTTATTTTAACAAAAAGTGTGAGTGGCCTATAAGATGAGTTTTTGTACACATAATACTTATTTTCATACAAATATACAATTTTTCCCATTGACCTTGGCATCGAAGAATTCTTCGTTAACTGTGGCATCGAAGAATTCATCGTTAACTGTGGCATCAAAGAAATCTTCGTTAACTATGGCATCGAAGAATTCTTCGTTTACTTTGGCATCGAAGAGTTCTTCGTTTACTTTGGCATCGAAGAATTCTTCGTCCCTATGGTAAGCGAAAGGGGTGATCTGTTACTTTTCGTAGGACATCGCCGTGTTAATTTTCATCGGTCGGGGTAAGCGATACAATCATGCTGCATCGTTTACCTTGCTCGCTTACCAATGTCTACCATATCCCGCTGGGATTTTATCTATACAAATGAAAACAGTATGCATTACCTTTGTCTCTGAGAAATTTAAATTTTTATCTCAAAGCATTGCGTTTTTTATTGCCTACTTCTAGGCACCCAAAGCGAAACTTCACAAATATGTGTGTAAGTGTCCGCGTAAGTCATGGTATGTAAATTCCGCACAATAAACTGCGAAGAATGTGCGCTGTCTTTTTTTAAGTTTTTTTTTGTCCATTGCCTATATGCATGTGTGTCTGTGTGTTGAGCTAAATCGCTATCCACGCTGGTCATCCGCACTGCCTCAACCGCGTTGCATTGCAATAAATAAATAAATGCGACGCAAGAGCCTAGGCAGCGCACAGCTGCGCGCAAAACATACGGTACAATGCCTAGCGCACATGCACACACACATACAATAATAAACCGTTATTTATATGAAAATTACGCCGTGCAGACGTCCAATGATCACAGTACATTCTTTTAAACTTTTTTACCGTTACTGTGTTACTTGTGTGCGCGATTTCGCTCCAACCGCACACACACACACATGCACATAGACACTTTATATGGCAGCCACTGGCTTACAAGCAAATCGATAATTTTTTCTTCAGCTAAAAATAGCGAAAAGGAAGTCAGGTGCATGGGTTGGCCGCAGGCTCGCTGGCTGGATGGCGCGCAGGATTTGGGTTGGGTATAGGCGCAGATGAAGGCGAGTGTGTGTGAAAGTGAGTATGAGTTTGTGTATGTGTGCGCGTGCAGCTATTATAAGTCGCTTTATATACAATATTAAATATTATGCTGATATACATATATATATCTATGGATAAATATGTATGTTTGTGTCTGTAAGTTTCAGTTTGCGTGCACTGGCATTTCTACTCAGCTGTCTGTGCCTACATATCATTACGTTTATATTTATAATGCATCGAACCGTCCATTCATCCACTCGTCACTTAGTCTGTCAGTCCCACTGTCTAGCTGTAACACTACTTTCTCTTTCTAAATGTCTGTGTGTCCGTGTATTTGTGTTGTTGCATTGCAGCTGTGTTTTGCACTAATAAATCGCACCTGCCTCTGCGATTTCGGTATATTTATGGGCTAACTACTTACTTGCGTTACCTTTTAGTTTTATTACTGCGCTTTCGGGCTGGCCTAATTGCTAGCTGGCGCTGCTGCTTGTGCCCGTGTTGGTTTTGGGTTTTTGTTGCTGTTGTTTTTACTGTTGTTTTTTGTTGTTTTTTGGTTGCTTTTGCTGCTTTTGTGAAGTGGCAGCTGGCGTTGCGCGATTAGTGTTCTCAATTGAATTCAATTTGTTGCAATTCCAAGAAACTCACGTACTCACACCAGCAAGCATCGACACACATACACATGTGCACGCACATATAATCAACTGTTTAGTAGCGTTTTAATGGTTTAGTTGCTCGTCACTGGCAGCTGCTACAAACACACACACACGCATGTACACACAGTTGTGCTGGTATACTTATTTTTTCACGCTTTGTGGTCGCAAGCGAGTTTGACTTGTGAGTTTTTTTTCGTCGCTTACTCGGCAGCAACCTATTTCGCAAGCTCGGTGGCCCGTTAAACTACTTTTACAACTACTTTTTCTACAACTTTTGGGAATTTCGAAATTTTTTCCACACACACGCACTTAATTTTCAGACAAGCTGCGCGTTTTTGCATAAATTTTTGCTACAACACTCTATATACTTTGGCTTCTGCTACTTTGCTTTGCTTTCGCACGCTCGTTTGTTGCCTCTTCTCGCGTTGACTACTCAGTTTTTCACGTCCGTAAGGATACTAAAGGAAAATTCGTTGCGCCACTGTGGCTGACTATGACTGCTTCGCTGTTGAGACACTGAGCAGCAAGCGTTTGCGGCGAATGCGGCGAATTGTGCGTTTATTGTAGGTGCTTGCTGCTACGATTCAGCTTTCGCTCTGCTAGTTCACTGCGGCGGCGAATTCGTTTGCGCGTCTCACCTTCAACACCGCCTCCCCGCTAAATGTACTCACTACAAAATCAAATTCCCAGCTTCGTTTCTACACCTTTATAACGGCACTTTAGCAGCTGTGTGTTGTTTAACGTTGCGTATACGCAACTTTTGTGTATCTTTTGTGTTGTCTGTACCGATTTCTCTTAACGGCCCACTTTATTTGTACCGTTGTCGATGGAAAATGCCATTACACTCGGTCCGCTTGCTTGTGAAAATCGATGATACGCTCGAAAAGGTACCTCAAACAATGAGAACTTGCAAGCTTTAGTTTTTCGTATTTGCGGCAAATTCGTAAGCTTCATGGCGACCACAAACTCATTTATGAAATAAATGTATTTGACGCATGCGCTGAGTTATCGGATATTTCCCAAGCAATGAATGGGAGCGTAGAATATAATTTTGTTGTACTTGTGAAAATATACAGTTAGAAATGTGCAAATGTATGTGTTTAAAGCTGTGAACAGATAATAATTTATATTCACACAATCTTTACGTGCATTTTATAGCGTACATGGCACAGTGGTTTCTTCCATGAAAGTGGAATTTGATGGCAAAAAAGTTAAAAATTAATAGAAATCAATAAAAACTGTTAATTTTGTTTGCAACGAAACTAGAATACCATGCACAGGTTCAAATTTTGCATACAAGAACTTGAATTTAATGGTTCAGTTTGTATGGCAGCTATATGTTATAGTGATCCGATCCAGAAAATATGTTCTGAGATTATAGCACTGCCTAAAGAAATAATCCAAGCCAAAATTTGGGGAAGATAGCTCTTGAAATAGAAAAGTTTTCCATACAAAGACATGAATTTGATCATACAATTTGTATGACAGCTATATGTTATAGTGATCCGATCGGAACAATTTCTTCAGAGATTAGATATTTACTTAGGAAAAAATTCAGTGCCAAATTTCGTGAAGTTATCTCCTAAAAAAAAAAAGTTTTCCTTATAAGGACATGAGCTTAATGGTTCAGTTTGTATGGCAGCTATATGCTATTGTGGTCCGATCGGAAAAATTTCTTCAGTGATTATATTATTACTTAAGGTCAAAATGTATGCTAAATTTCGTGAAGATATCTCCTAAAATAAAAAAGTTTTCCATACAAGGACACGAATTTGATGGTTCAGTTTGCATGACAGCTATATGCTATAGTGATCCGATATCAATAATTCCGACAAATGAGCAATTTCTCGTGAAGCAAAAAGCATATGCAAAATTTCAGAGCGATATCTCTAAACTAAGAGACTAATTCGCTTCATTTTCCTTAACTTTTCTGTGCCCAGTGAACAGATAGTAGTTCATTAGTTCATAGCTGCGTGTTTCAGTCTAATATCTGCACAATAAAGCTTCGAAAAAATATATTCTATATATTCCAATCATCAAAAATTCCAATCTTGAGTACCGGAGCATAACTCCATGCCATCTTCTGAAGAAACTTTCACTGATAATGAAGAAAATAATTCTTAAAAGTCACATCTTATTCAAAAATCTTCAACATTGTATATTTCTAAAATATTTTGCACCAACAAAAGCAACTACCAGAGCACTGTGACAGACAGCAAGCCATTGCCAGTTTTAACAGTATAACATATAAATATGAACATGTATGTGTATGTGTTATATGGTCATGCTATATACTGTCATTTACTCGCACATGCTCATAGCATCATAGGAGAGAGCGTCGTCCCTCTGCCTAAAGCTGATTCTTATCACTGTCAGCCACATTTGACATCAAGCCAAAGTAGCAGCGCTCCTTTGCGCTCTCACTCTCTCCCCAGCACGGCGCATGAAGCTGGCAGCTTTACGCCCACACACAATATGGCGAAATGTGCGTAAGTTTTCGCCTCAACTGCTGCGTGCGTGCAAGTGACAAGCTAACTGTGCTTATATGAGCGCGACTCTCTGGCTGACTGACAAATATTTGGCAGTATGCTTATGACAAGTCGTCACTTACACTACTAACTGTCCCACAACTAACGGTAATGTGCTGGTATATATGCACGGGGTTGTGTTGTTGTATGTATGTTGTATGTTTACTGTTTTCCCTTATCTTAAGCAACATTAATTCATCAGACTATTGCACAGCGCCTGATAGTAGGCTTTGGATTTCCATTCAAGCGCATATATAACTAAATGTTTGTATGTATGTGTAGACTCTCGTATAACTATAGCCAACAACAAAGCAGCTGGCCACATATGGCTGATTAATACAGGCATTTGACAGCCGTTCTCAAACAGCTGTCAGATCTGGTTCAGCCCTCCGCGCCTCACTGTGCTCACTGTGCCCTGCTCTGTCTGTTTGTCGTTCGCTAGCAGACTATGTGTGCGTGTGCGTGCAGCTTTTGTCAAAAAGCAACGAATTGGAGCGTTAAGTCCGTCTGGTTTTCGGAGTGAAAAGTGCCACATTTGATTACAAAGGTAAACAGAAAAATTCCATGCGTGTTTTTTCGCCCAGAGCTTGCTGTGTTTGTATGTATAAGTGTATACGCATGATCTAAAAAGTTTTATAAAGGCATTTGCTCAGCTTCAAGTTATATAATTTCGTGAAAACATATATTTACATATATGTAGGTGTGTAAACATTTGCCGTTCTTATTTTTTTATTTTCCAAAAAACTCACACATACCAACACATGTATCTGTTTAGATGCCTTTCTTTTTACAAACAAACAGTAATATATTCTGTTATGTATTGTCCCGTTATTTTGTGTGGGCGTTAGAGTGTTACTGATGGTATATTGATGGCGAATTATAATGAAGAGCCACGCTGAAGGGCTTCAATCAAAGTTGAAGTACAATGAAGGAAATCCGATACATGGCAACTACAAGCGCGCATAGACAGACAAACTTACATATAAAAACCTATATACAAGTATATTCATACATTAATGTACTCGCATAAAAAACGCTCATGCGTAAAATTTATATAACATTAAAATTGTTATTGTATTGACGTGTTCGCGAGCGGCGTATATGGGGAACAAGAAAATATCCGCTTAATGTTGGAAAAGTCGTTTGAATACTAAACAGAAGACATTTAGGGCAAAGAGGAAATGGCAGCTTATAGCTTAAGGAAATCTGAAGTTTCGCCTGCGCCTATATCGTAGAAGAAATACCGATTTTCTTTGGGAAAATATCTGTGAAAAAACTTTAGCTTTGGTGCAGCTCTACATAACGTTGTTCCCTTTTATGCTCTATGATGAAGCTATCTTGATTTTGATCGGACAGTTTCTATTGCAGTTATAAGCTATAGTGATCCAATCAGAACAATATAAGTATTTGGATATTTCCGATAATAATCACTATCGAATTTCGTGAAAGTATCTTGTCAAATAAAAAAGTTTTCCAATCAAGACGTTATATGGATCGATCAGTTTATATGGCAGCTATATGCTATAGTAATCTGAGTTGCCTTAACGAAATTTTATCAAATATAAAAGTCTGCATTGGAGGACTGACTATGACCAATCAGTTTGTATGGCAACTATATCCCATCGTAGTCCCATATCGACGGCTCCGACAAGTGTGTAGCATTTTGGGGAAAAAAAGACGTGTGCAAAATCTCAGGTCGAGATTTAAAAATATACAGCAGCAAACTAAAGATGTATCTTTTATGGAAAAAGTCGTCGAAACATCATTCCCAAAACACGATCGGATTTCCTATGTCAAGCGATGAAACAAAGTCACTCCCGTAAGTCACGGAAGAAGAGCTATTGGCCATAGCAAAGAAAATTAAAAACGCCAAAGCACTTGGATTAGATGGCTTACCCAACAGAGCTCTAAAGGAAGCTAAAAGCTCAAAACCTCAACTGTACGCTAAAATGTTCAACGCTTGTATAAAGGACGAAGTGTTCCCCGACCACTGAAAAGTACAGCGTCTAGTTCTGCTTTCAAAACCAAGGGAACCACATGAAGAACTGCGATACTGCTAAACGTGCCGTAGGTGGCAAAAGATGGAAAGGTGGCAAAAAAAAGTATTGCGCGCTGTTTACCATGCATATCTATAATACCTTCAACAGGAAAAAATGAGCACACTAATCAAAACCCTAGATGAAAAACGCGCCCCTGAATACCTCATAAACATTACAGGTATATTGGGTTATTTTAAAAACAGAAGTCTGATTTTTGATACGGACGAAGGCATCAAGAGCTACTCTATCCGGAGTGGATTACCCCAAGGCTCAGTATTAGCCCCAATATTACGGAACTAGTGTATAATATGGATACTATGAAGACAGCAAAAACAGACGTGAAACTAATAGTATATGCGGACGAACTCATAGTGATAGCAGTGGCTAAACAATAGAACCAATGAAATAAATGCAATGAGTGCTTAAAGCGTCTACGCCAGTGGTTCTCTTCTGTGAGACTGGATCCGACGATTTTTAATAGCGAAAACAATGAGTTCCGTAATATTATATGCAGCACCATTATGGTTATAGGCAATGGATATAAAAGCTAAACGAATAATTGCAGTGCATAGACTTTCTGCAATTCGAGTAATTAGTGCTTTCCGGACCATATCAACCGACGCTGCTGAATATTAGCCAGTATGCTGCCCATTGACATCCAGGGAGGTGAACTCGAGCGATTATATCAGCTATCAGCGCCTTAAACAGTATCGAAAAAGACAGAGGAGAGGAACAAGGGCACCAAAATGTGACAGCAGCGGTGGAATTCTTTATCCAAAGTGCGGTAGACAAACAGTTTTCTACCGGACATCCACTCGTGGATAGACATACGATCTGGATGGGTGCTTTAGAAGCTGTCTTTACAGATTCCACAATGGCATTGGGCCGAACTGTCTGACGAGTCCAGAGTATGTATTTAGAAGTCTCTGAACATGTATTATACCATAGAAAAACTAAAAATGACACTCAGCGGTAGTTGTACAGTCGATCTGTCAGTCGAGGGATAAATCGAAAACTGTTAGTGAAGCGTCAGCATTCATAATGACAAAACTGAAACTTTTTTCCAAAGATTAGGTGTCCGTCAGTTGGCACAATAGAGGAGACTTGAATGTCCTGTCCCTCCCTCGAAGTAATACATAGGCGTCACCCTGATCATTTATAGTACTTAGGTATATATTTTACAGGGCTTTTGTCGTTTTCTTTTCCAACTTGGTGACAAAGTAATAGGGTATATTCACGGTATAATTTCTCATTGAGGCCTCAAATATTGGTCTGTAAAGCCCATCTTGTTCGAACCGAAAAGGCTGTTGAATATTATATTCGCTGGCATACCATATTTTGTTCAATGGATGACAGCTTAAATAGGTACAGTTTTCTGGGTTACCTCAGTTAGTCTGAACAATCTGATACGAAAATAGTCTCCCATGAAACACAACAAAAACACAAAGCCGTTCAAAAATCTCTACTCTTTCAATAAATATATTATATACATATGTAGATTGAAATATATACTCGTACAGTCACTCTAACTCTTTGCCGAGACAAGATCTTCAAAATAAAGGGCTTAAATCGAAGATAGAAGAAGAGATAATCTTAGACACTTTAGGAGTGAAAATAAAATTTATAAAGTTCCCCTTTCGATAACAGATTTTAAAAAAATAATAGTTTCTAACCGAATGGAGATTACTAGGCGAACCTTGCGCGATTGTCATCATCATAAAAATAGGTATCACATCAAGAGCTTCAAAATAGATCTCTCAGCGATCATTAGCGATTCGCAGCGTTACCACAATCAATATCAAAATACTAATTTGTTTGCTTTGTCCATAAATATTTAGTAGTTAATTAGTTATTATAAACACGTATCTGAGTAAGTATGTAATCGGCAGTCACTTTTGGTTCCACATGTCTGAATAGTCTAAGCTTGCAGACCTAAGCAATCATCAGTAGTGATAAGATTGAAAACAATCAAGTGGCGGATAAGCAAACAAACAACTAAGAAGAGCGCTGGAGTGGTGCTCAAAAACATACGTACTCACACATACACACGCGTACAAACAAAACAGAGAGCCAGCGCATAATCAACTTGAAGCGATTGTGACAATAAATGATAACCAAAGCAAGAGCTTGCGAACAGCAAATAAATAAACAAAAATCAAACACAATGTTGCTCTTTGCTGCCGCCTAAATAAATGTGAATATTTATCCCACGATCAGTTTGGAATAGTCAGCGCAGTCGCTAGCACTGGGCGTGGCATACCGATCGCTGAACATTTTCGTTCATTTTTATTTTGCGAAGTGAAATTGATTGTAATAAGTGTGAGTATACAAAATGCATTTCGGCATCTTGGGCAGTGGCGTTGTGGGTCTGACAACCGCTCTGGAATTGCAGCAGAATTATCCAAATGCGCAAATCACAATACTCGCCGATCGTTTCAACGAGGAGACCACCAGCCAAGTAGCGGCTGGCATCTTTAGGCCCGGCACAAGTTTTGCGGGACCAACCAGGGAGATTACACAGTAAATTATTGCAAAATGTTGTTGTTGTTGTGTGAAAATATATTTGCTATTTTTATTTATTTGTATTGTGGATTTATGCAGACAGTGGATTACAGATGCCTTTCATTACTGGGACGACATACGGCGCTCCAAGGAGGCACCGCTCGCAGGCGTTTGTCAGCTCTCAGGCTACATTTACTCGTCCACCTCGCCGAAGATCGTGCGGGTATGCTAAATTTGATTGTATAAGGTTTATAACTTTGGATGCATAAACTTTATTATCGTAATCGATTGCTCGCGTTTGATGTACTTACATATATATACATATATAATCGTTGCTATTAAGATTTTCTAAACATCATAAATTGATAGCAATATTTACTGTTACTGCGCTGATAACGCGCTCTTAACTTTCTACTTTTTATTATAAACATTTTGATAATTTCATTACTTTGTCATTAGAACCCCTTTATTGAGAATTTATTGCCGGTTTACCGACAAGCCACTGAGGAGGAATTGAAGCTGTGTCAGGGCGACTGGAAGTACGGTTCTTTCTTTACAACTTGCCTCACTGAATGTCGACTCTTCCTGCCATATGCAACAAAGAAGTAAGATTTGCAAATATTTTCTAACTGTTATATGTTTAAAACTTAGGAATACCTCGAGATCTGCGGTAAAAATAACGGGGTTTTCAAAAGAAGCGCTACAAAAGTTTTTTTCTGAAACCAATTTTCGACGGGTTTCAAGCATAAATTGAACGATACCGCTCCAATCTCATGTTCGATATTCGTACGAAGTTCATCAATCGTCGCGGGCTTGTTGGCATAGACCACAGACTTGACGTAGCCCCACAAGAAATAGTCTAACGGCGTCAAATTGCACGACTGAAGCGGCCAAATGACTGGACCCTTTCGTGAGATAACAGGTTTACCAAACTTGGTTTTCAATACATCTATTGAAAAACTCGTTATAAGATCTCATATGATCTACATAACAGAGTGGTTTATTGGTGATCACGATAAGCGACGCAAATCGGTTAGACCTACTAATCTAACCGAAATAATCAAGTTAACCTAACATTATTAATATCGTTTACTTCATCAGATTTATTGCGGCTGGTGGCCAAGTCACGCGTCAACATGTTAGCTCGTTTTCGGAGGTGTCGGAGCAAAACTTCGATGTGCTCTTCAATTGCACCGGCCTGGGCGCAAAAGAGCTGTGCAATGACGCTCAACTCGTACCGATGCGTGGTCAGGTGGTGAAGGTGCGCGCTCCATGGGTCAAGCTGGCTTTTTATGGTGACTATGACACTTACATTCTGCCAGGCTTCGAAGCGGTCACGCTCGGCGGTTGTCGTCAATACGACAGCTTCAATTTGAATGTCTGCAAATACGATACAATGGCGATCAAGGAGCGCTGCTATGGCATGCTGCCGAGCTTGAAGCGCGCCGAGGTGGTACGCGAGGCTGTTGGATTGCGGCCACATCGTGCTGTGGTGAGTTGCAGTTCTGCAGTTTTTATATTCAAAAATATGTTAAATGTTTTTGTTTGTCCGTATAGGTGCGCGTCGAAAGTGAGATCCTTCGTTTGGCCAACGGACGCACCCAGAAAGTGGTGCATAATTACGGTCATGGTGGCTATGGTGTTACGACCTCACCAGGCACAGCAAAGTATGCTGTGAAAATAGCGCGTGAACTTTTGGCGGGTAACAGTAAATTGTAACGGTTAACGGTGTGATAATTTCATACATATGTATATGTACATGTCTGGCAATAAATTTATCTATGTACATACATATATATGTGTCCGTATTATTCTATAAAACAACTTTTTTATATAAATAAATCAGTATAACCTAAAATATTTTTAAATTAAAAATCTCTTAATTTACAACAATGCGCCAACGTTCCTAAAAAATAATTGTTTTTTAATAGTAAAATTCTAGTCCCGTTTTTATATTTTGAGTATCTGTCAAAACAGCTGTTCTGCTCTCTGTGAATAGTAAAACCAAATTAACATACGGTGTCTCCCTTTTATTTACCGGTACCTTTTCCAAAACTACATTTGGTACTATCAGTACTAGAATTGTAACACACGAACATCGGCAACACTATTTCTAAATCTTTCTATTGTTATACTATCAACCGTCAGATGGCGCTGTGCACATTTGCAGTACCTGTCAGTTTAATGAATAAAGCCAATTATAAATTTTTTCAATTATTTCTAATTTTTTACAAATTATCATTATTTATTTCGAATATTTTACAGCTACATTGTTAAAAATTCAATAAATATAGCACCATCGTCGTCAGCTGAACAAACTCGAAAAGAATAAGGCAGATATAACTGAACTCAAACTTATTATCGATAAATTTCGCATTTTTATAATTTTATATCAGATGTCGAAAATATATGCTTTGCCATGATAATTTACCGTTTACCGTACCGTTTTACGGAGTTTTAGGTAGAATACCTGTTGGCATTTCATTACTCTCTCCCTACTTTTCTTAGGTCATATCAAGTCAAATAATAAGGAGTTTCCTTGTAATTTTCATAAACCACAATCGATCTTATATTTACTGGTATCTGCACATCTCTAGCATTGACAATCAGTAGAATAAAGCAAACTGTCAAATGGGAAATTTTTCGTGATTGTCAACAATTAAAATAGACTTAAGAAATTTTTATTACAAACTAACATAAAAGTACGAAAAAAATAATTTTAAAACACATTTGCAAATCAGTGAGATCAATCCATAGATTAGCGGTTAAAGAGCATAGGATTAGAACGTGAAGAAGATGTCATCAATGTCGCCATCTGAGGTAAGTTCTAAAAAGTGTGATTGTCAGAATATTTCTTTTTTTTGTTGTTTTGCGTTTTGTGTATGTGGACTTTAACGATTTCATATGAAAATCAATGGACAAAGCAAACAGCTGGCTGCTGGACAAAGGCTGCAAATGTCTATATAGTGAAGGTTAATACAAACAAATGAAAAAATAACGAATGGAGTGCTCCATTCAAAGAAGTAGGTGGCTGTACCCAAACCCGCCAAAGATATGGTTCATTAATTTAAAGAAACGTAGACATATTCTAGATACTGTTTAATCGGCCGCGTCACCACCCACTGCATTTCTGTGAAAAAATTGTTGTTTGTTGTTTGTGTAGCTCTTTGTTGATAAATGCTGAGCATTTTTGTTATCAACCGCAGGAAATTTTGGAATTAATGTAGTTTTGTTAGCTTGTATCGACAAGTCCTCTCCTTAGCTTTGACTGCTTTCTAAGCTAACATTTGTTGAAACGTATTCAATTCAGATTTACTAGCATACCCTATTAGTATGGATTGTTTTCCTATTTTGTGTAGTAAATGTTGGCTAAATTCGTCATGTGCTAAAATCTACTCTATACAGCGATTTTATTTTGCTTGTTTTTTAGATGCTGAATGATCCAGTAACGATGGTAAGCGTATTATTTAAAAGGTTATTTGCATTTTAAAACGCAATGCTGTCGAAATATTTATTAAATAAGTAAGATTGGTTGTATATATATATTTCTTCAAGTGCACTTGCATACTTCCCAAATGTGTTGGCATTATTTATTTATATTCGGAATGCCGGTGATAAGAAACGCGATAATAAATTGAAAGGGTGTTGTTTTTAGAGAAATTTTTATTCAAAATAAGAGTAGTATGGCATTTCAGAATATTCTGTTAAACTTTCATTGATTCGTAGCCTCAGGACATACACAAATATAATAATTATGTACAGTAGCTGCCCAAATAAATGAATTTAAACTTGTTTTAAGTTATAAACACATAAGGTGCTTGCTTGCTAGTCATCACGTCCTAATATTTCTAAAAGCTAATCGTTTCAGCATTTGTACGCCGCTGACCCTAGCGCTATTTAATGGCGTGTCTCGAGCTGATAATACTGCCATATTCCTGAAAAAATTAATTATTTTAAAATTATTCACACATGCCTATTAAGAAACATTTGTAGCTATTTATTGCTACATTTCGACCGAATTTATTTTACTGCTGTTTTGGTACAATTATAGTACACAAAACAAATTTGTTCATGCTAATACTTGCTGACACATTTAATACATTCTAAAAATAAATTAACACTTCCATTGATGGCGCTATGAGCATTTTGTGTTCATTCACATCTCAAGTGATCTGATCACGCACATATGTACATATGTACATTTACTCATACAATGTGTTTATTTTTTTTAAATTGATAATCATATATGATTTCGAATGTACAATGTTTTACGCATTCCCTCAGTTGCTAATTCAAACTTAAGTTTTGCTAATTGTAAATCTCTCGAATACTTAGTAACACAAAAGTTCAACGGAATATAATCAATAAATCACTGTAAACATTTGCATTCAACTGAAAAAAAAATATTAATTTTACAAAGTGAAAAAACCCGCTATTTTGTGGAACCGAAGCTGATAATCTTACACTAGGCTCACACATGACTGATTAAATTTTTCTTAATGTTTTTATTTTGCATTTTAATCAGTTATGCAATTGTCGCTGGTGGGCTTTAATCGTTTATAATATGCGTCTAATTGGAGCGAGATTAAATAGAGGTGACATACAAAATATAAAACTAAATATTACTGATTTAATGTTTATGATGTTCATATTTATTTATAAAAAAATAATAATAATAAAATAATTAATTAATGTCTCATAAAATAAGTCAATTAGTCAAAAGAAAAATAAATAAAATAATTTTTATTCTCAGCGTTTGAGATATCGATTCATACAAACTGATCGGTCAAAATCAAATTCATGTGTGAAACACTTTTTTATTTGACGAGATATCTTTCCGAAATTTAGAATGAATTATTGTCCAAGTCAGCTGTAGAACCTCTGAAGAAATTGTTCAGTTTGGACTACTTTAGCAAATAGCTGCCATACAAACCGACCAATCGATTTCAATGCCTTGTATGGAACACCTTTTTATTTGAGAAGATATCTTCACGAAATTTGGTGTATATTGTTGTCCATAGTTACCGTATAAATCCTGAAGAAATTGTTCAGATCGGACCACTATAGCATATAGCTACCATGTAAACTAAACGATCAAAATCAAGTTCTTGTATGGGAAAACTTTTTTATTTTACAGATATTTTCGGGAAATTTTGCATAGATTTTGGTCCAAGAAGGCAGCGATATAATCTCCGTATAAATTGTTGAGATCAGACCTTAATAACATAGACCTGTCATATAAATCGGCTGATAAAAATTTTATGCTATCAGAAATGCAGCTGTGAAGGGTATTAAGTTCCGTTGTAGCCGAAATTAACGGTTTGCATTTTTAGTTTATTTATAATATAAATTGTTTCTCTTGTTTCTCAAAAAATTCACAAAAAGTCGCGTTTTTTTGGTTTGCAAGTGAATATTACCTCTTAAAGGAAAATTTGCTAACATTTATTTTATGTTTTCGTGTATATATAAAAATTTAGGTTTAAATATACTTAAAAAAGCTAATTTAGCTGTTTATGCAACATTTCTGGGGCAAGTAAATAGCCTACATGGCTGATAGCGTGCTGCATGCGATTTTTGTGTTGCACTTCACATCACAGCTGTGAACACTTTCACAGTCTTTTACTATACGGCGCCACAGCACATACAATGTATGTCCGAAATGTGTTGCATAAACATCTTGCTCCTGCATGTAAGTGGGGAACACGTGACTGTCATTAAATGTCTACCAGGTAGCAAGTTTGCGCAATATTTTTGCACTAAGTCACACGCGGAAATGTTGACAGTTGACAAGCTGTGGTGGTTGTGTGTGTTGCTGTGGCACAAGTCGACCAGCGTTGATTTTAAATCCATTAGATGCACCTTGATTTGCATAATTGAAGATTATTCGTCAATTGTTGTTGATTTTTGTTGTTGTTGCTAGAAATTATTTGTTTGTGACTCAAAATGTAGTACACACCTGCATACATATGCATAGAAACGATTTGTGCAAGTAAAATTTCAACATGAATTATTCGCAATTTTTCATTTAATGGCGTAAAAGTATTGCCACTTAATAAAAACTTATAACCACACAAATAAAATAGAATTAAGCTTTCACCGCAACTCCTCCCCCATATAACCACATATGCAAAAAACCACTCAAAGCCCTACCACTGTTCCGCAGTCAATCACGTATACGCCATGCTGTACCACAAGCAAAAGCCAAATATCACTCACTGCCTTGTTGTTGTCAGCATAAAGCAATTAATTATTTATTGCCATGAACCACTGATCGCCATGCCAATTTTTTGCCTTTTCTTCACAACTCACACAGATGACTCAGCCCTGTTTGGGTTGTGTTGTTGTTGGCAGCGCCCACTCAACGAAGTTTGTTTTATGCTGAAACTTGTTTGCAGTTTTTTGCGCACTTTTATTTCTCATATTTGGCATATACAAGCGCACGCATGAGCGGCTAATCAAGTGTCCGTCTGGTCAGCATGTTGTCCAGCTGTTCTCGCAACCAGTTTGCTAGCCGGTTTCAAAACTAGTGGACAGTTGATTTGATTTTATCTCGCGCGCTGTAATTAAACAGTGTAACGAATGTGCTGTTTGTAGGTGTGGTGGAGTTCGCTTTTTGAAATAAGTTTCCAAATTTTTCCAATCAGTGTGGATATTTAATTAAATGATTAATTTTTTCAGACAACTTCGTTTATTATGCAAAGAATACCATAATGATCTCTTAGTTTTTGAGATATCGTTCTGAAATTTTGTGCATACTCTTTTTTCCTCCAAAATTGTCTCATTTGTCAGAATCGCCGATATCGCACCACTATAAGATATAGCTGCCATACAAACTGATCTATCAAACTGAAGTCCTTGCATGGAAAACTTTTTTACTGGACGAGATATCTTCACGAAGTACGGCACATATTATTTTCCAGGACAACTCTACAATCTCCGAATATATTGTTCGGATCGGTCGACTATAGCAAATAGCTGCCATACAAACTAACGTATCAAACTCAAGTCCCTGTATGGGAAACTTTTTTATTTGGCGAGATTTCTTCACGAAATTCTGCATATATTATTTTGCAAGGCCACACAACAATCTCCGAACAAATTTTTCAGATCGGACAACTATAGCATATAGCTGCCATACAAACTGACCAATCGTTTTCAGATCCTTGTATGGAACACTTTTTTATTTGAAGAGATATCTTCACGAAATTTGGCACAGATTATTATCCATGGCATTCGCATAAATTCTGAAGAAATTGTTCAAATCGGCTCACTATAGCATATAGCTGCCATACAAACTCATCGGTTAAAATCAAAATAAAAGTCTTTTTATACCCTTTTATGCTATAAAAAATGCAGCTGTGAAGTGTATATAGGCTCGATGCAGTCGAAGTTAACGTTTATTCTCTTCATTCTTATTTAATTATGGATTTATTTATCCCATTGCCATTTTGCCTCACTGCAACTTACCGCCATGCCGCTTGCTTTCTTTTGTTTTGCCTCTTATTCGCCACTGCCGGTTGTTTGTATCTTGCTTGTTTCTCCTTAATTATTTTTCTATTTTTGTTGTAAATATGGTTGTAGCTAAATGTGCGCGTTGTTGTGGCAAGCTGAGGCGGCTGGTGTTTCTACACGATTGGCATCAGTTGTGGTTGGCACGCGAATTCGCCAAGTTTACGAAATAAACTTTGCTCTATATATAAAACGAAACGATAAAAAGTCTCTAATAACAGAAATATTTTGCAAATATTTTCAATATATTCACTAATCTCAACATTTAACATTAAACAAAATTCGTGCGTTAAAATGTGTTCCAAGTGTGCGGCAAATTGTTGGTGTTGAAATGTTTATGTTATTTTTGTGAAAATTTGAAAATTTATTGCTTGTTACTAGGGAAATTAAAAGCAGTGTTGTGTATATAAAATATACGAAGGTAAAAATAGTGTATTGAAAATAAAAAAAAAATTATTAAAAAAATATATTACAACAAATGTAAATAAAAATTGTAAAAAATCATAATTATTTAAATGCTATTTAAGTCGCAAACACTGTTAACAGTTTGACCGAAAACAAAATAAAAACCAAACTATTTCAAAGACTTATAAATACAACAAAAACGAATATGGTTTTTCATGCTTAAATTAAAAAAAATTTTATTGATATTTTAAATTCGTCGTAATTTTTTTTATTATAAACATCTGTCTTGTTGCAGAAATATGGCAATTTGCATAAATTAATATTTATTTGTTTGAGCTTAAACACGTGTGAATCATTTCTAAGCACATTTAGATACAGGAAATACCTCAAAACCGCAGATGTTTAGTATTATTATTAGGGTTGCAAATAATGCATACAAAATAATTGAATTAACAATTAAATTCAATTTTTTATTTATTTTTTTTATAATCCTGAAAATCTTAATTAAGAATAATTTTGAAATTTTTAATTCCAAAAACACATTTTATAGTCCGATTTTTGAATTAAAAATTAAATTTTCAATATACTATATGTATGTAGTTCCGAATTCCGACCAATTTAAAACAATTTTTAACGTCAAAATTGAAAAAAAAAATGATTTCAAAATTAGATTTATAATTTTTAAATACATTTTTGCAAATAAAAATAAAATTTGTGGCTTTTGGAAAATAAATGTTCACTTTTTAAACATAAAATTTACAATTTTTAAAAATTAAATTTTAAATTTTTTAAAAATTTTCAACATTTAATCCCAATATTGAAAACACCAACTTCCAATTTTGGAATAAAAATTCAAAATCTATTTTGTATTCCAAAATTTTTTAATTAAATTAAAAATTAACTCCTATTTTGCAACTAAATTTTGAATTTTTAATTCTAGTTTTGCAATTAAAAACTAAATTTTGAATTTTTAATCACAACATTCAAAATATAATTTTTCATCCCAAAATTCATAAAAAAAAATTTAGATTTCGGTTATTGGAAATTTAATTTTCAAAATTTTTAAAAATAAAATTTAAAATTTTTCATTTTTTTAAATAAAACTTTGAATTTTTAAAATTTTATAATTTTTTAATATTAAAAAATAAAGTGTTCAACTTTTTAATTTTTAAAAATAAAATTTCCAGTTTTAAAAACAAAATTTTCAGTTTTAAAAATAAAATTTTAAATTTTTCATCTCAATATTGAAAATACCAAATTCCAATTTTGGGATCAAAAATTTAAATATTAATTTTTGTTTAAAAATTTTTTTTATTAAAAAGTTTGCAACCCTCTGCAGAGCATTTTTAGAAACCTTTCAGTACTTTTTTTCTTTTCAATCGATAATAATAAAAATTTAATAACTAAAATCTCAGATTTATGAACAAAAACAAAAAAATAAATTAAATTCTTTCAACTTTTTTTTGAATTTTTCAACTTTTATCCTTAACATTTTGTTTTTGAGGCTATAAAACATATCTGGATGCATAAAATGCATACAAATTATATTCAAACCCCGTAACTGCAACGCAATGCGCTCGAGAACGCGGAAATCTATTTTTATTTTTTTCTACTTTATTTTCATTAAATATTTACTAATTCGTTATTACTTAACAGGGAAATAGCCGAATTTTGTTTGCATGTGTGCCAAATTTTATGCGAATTTCGCGCAATAAATAATTTGAATGTACGCTTCGGTGGCAACGTGATTGTTTTGTTTTGGTGACTTTTGCTTGACGCATTCGAGATTTTGTAATCTTTTATTTGCATTGAATCATAACTATTTCATGTCGCAAATATACATACATACGCAAATATAGATGCTTATATGCCTTAATAATTAATTTTTGTTTAAAATCACGAGCTTGAGAAGAAGAAGAAAAAATAATGAAAAAATCCGCGATAAGAAACGGGCATTCCAGATTATAATAAATTCATACAGATCTACAAGTAAGTCCAAAAAACTGTCTGCTCTATTTGTGTGCACCCACGCTTCGGATGATTAGACTTTCACCTAGACTATCGCGATCACTTCACTTTCATTTGTGGCTGCTAGACATGTTAAATGCTAATTATGTTATGAGACACGGGTCTGTGCTAAGGCATCACATGTTTGAAAGAAAAAAAATGAATAACAAAAATAGAGAAAATGGGAAAAAGCAATAAAAAATACAAAAAAAAATATAAAAAATACAACAAAAAATTAAAAAAAAATACAACAAAAAAATTAAAAAAAATACAACAAAAAAATTAAAATAAAAAATACAACAAAAAAATTAATATAAAAACTACAACAAAAAAAATAAAAAAAAACAACAACAATTTAAAAAAATTCAACAAAAAGTGCAAAAAATAGAACATTATCTGGTAACATGCCAACATCTGTGGCTCGTCTGTTTCCAACTCAACTTTTCACCTGTTACTCATCGGCGTTTGGTGGCTGCGGCAAGCGTTTGCCGGTTGCTACACGCTTAACTTCATGAGATTTTCAAAATATAAATCTATTTCCCATCACTGCGAATATGCGCGCCATAATTAGCCGGTCGAGCATTGCTTATGCTGGTTAATAAACGCACATACACATATGTACATACATGCATACAAGCAAAAAAGTAAGTGTGGCTGCGCATTTGCTTGGCCACGCGCCAAAACAATTACTAAAACGCAGAGAAACAATAAAAAGTGCTTTTGCAAAAAATAATTCAAAGCACATAACGATTACTTTACACCAGTGTTGTCCAACGTGACTGTGTGCACGTTATGCTTGTGTTGGTTATTCTAGCGTCAACTGAGCGCTAAATTCTGCTTTTCTTGCCTACGAAGTTGAATACAGTTGCACGATCGTGCTTTCACAGACACTTGTCGCGACATGTTGGTGTGAGGTGTCTGGCACTGTCCGTGCGCTATTGTGCGCATAGGCCGTGGACAACGCTGCTTTACACACATACATACATGCATATATGTATGTATGTTTACAGATATTGATAGTTTCATATGGTCATGCAAATAAATGTGCCATAAACACGCTCTTCTATGCTGCACCACACGCATTTATGGTCAATTTATGTATAAACATGATCATTCGCTCGAAACCCCAGAAACCGCCAAGATATGAGTATTTTGTGGCGTTTTTTGTTGATTAAAAGCTTTCAAATTTGCTTGCAG
The DNA here is from genome assembly GCF_023373825.1 of Bactrocera dorsalis. Lineage (NCBI taxonomy): Eukaryota > Metazoa > Arthropoda > Insecta > Diptera > Tephritidae > Bactrocera > Bactrocera dorsalis. The sequence continues at coordinate 86,268,017 of NC_064305.1, forward strand.
AACATATCACACATACATACCAGCATATAAGAACACTTGTGTATCTTATTTTGAGAAAAAAAAGTATAATAATTGAAAAAAATAATTAGAAGTTCGGTATAAATATTTATAAACATACAATATTTGTATGTATGTAAATATGTATGAATTTTCGTTTTCTCAGCGGTTTGTCTCATAATCTTGTTATCGCTGCTTGTTCTGCGTGCTTAAAATAGCAAGCAAACAGTTAGGTGTGTTAAGAATTCATATAATTTCCATATTTGGGCAAAAAATAGTATAGTTTGCAACAATTTTGTTAAACGGCAAATAATATTATTTGCGTTGCACATATGTAAGTATGTACGTATTGTATACATTTGTATGCGAACAAAAGTGCTAAAATATTTTTTATTTTTTTTTAAATATTTTAATTTTAGAGATTCAATTATTATTTAAGTACATTTTTTGTTATAAAAATTATTAAAAAAAAAAAATATTTAAAAAAAATATTTTCTTAAAATTTTGTAAAAAAAAAAGGATTTTATTTGTTTAACTGTTTTATTTTATTTTATTTTGGAAAAAATGTTTTTTATAAATTTATATACGAACAAAAATTTTAAAATATTTTTAATGAAAATATTTACGGTTTGGAAATAATATTATTATTTCAGTACATTTTGAGTAACAATTATTAAAAAAAAAATATTTTGTGAGTAAATATTATTTCGAAAACATTTTAATTTAAATTTCTACTAAATTATAGGTATTTGATTTTTATTTTGTACTAAAATATATATGTATGTTGAAATGCTTCTACAATAATGAAATTTAAAAAAAAAAGTTTTTTTTTCTAAAATATTTTTTTCTTTGTTTTTCTTTTAAATTACTTTTTTGAAAATTGAATTTTTTTCAAAACAATAACTTTTCTGCTAAAAAAAGTTTTTGAAAATTTTTTGAAAAAATTCGAAAGACACCATTATTTGTATTTTTTTTTTTAATTTCTCCTTTAAGTATATTTTTTTTAATTTCTATTAGAATTATGTATTTTTTTTTAAATTGCTACTAAAATATATATTTTTTTACGCAATTATTGTATTTTTTTAATTTGTTTATCTACAGAAGTAAAATTTCTCCAAATAAATGTTTTTAATATTTTTGTAGTTAAAAGTTTTTTCAACAAATTTGAGCAAATTTTTAAAAGAAAGAATTTAATTTTGTAATTTTTTTTATAATTTTTATTAAAAAAAGTTTTATGAACTAAATTTTTTTTTAATTATATTTTTTACCAAATTGAATTTTTTCCTCAAAACATATTTTTCTATAAATAAGCAGTTTTTACAATTTTAGCAAATTTTTAGTCGAAAAATACTCAAAAAAAAATATTTATTACCGGTAAAACATATATTTTTTTAAATTTCTACTAAAGTATATATTTTTTTTTATGAAATACAATTTTTTTGGATTTTTTTATAAAAGCAAAATTTTTATAGTTAAAATTTTTTTTCCTGATTTTAATTTTTCATATTTTTTTTTTAATTTCTACGAAAATATATATTTTGTTTTATCAAATCAATAAAAAAAAATTTTCTAAATAATAAGTTTTTAATTTTTTAAAAGAATTCAAAAAGATATTTTTGTAAATTTTTATTTATTTTTATTTTATTTTTTTTATTTATTTTATTTTTTTTATTTTTTTTATTTATTTTATTTTTTTTATATTTTTTTTACTAAATTCTTTTTATTTCTCAAAACACATTTTTCTACTAATTTGTAATATTTTTTATTACAACTAAAAAATATATTTTTTTAATTTCTGTTAAGAAAATATATATGTACATATATTTTGACTAATATTTATATTTTTTGAAATTTTTTTTTGGATATTTTGGATATACAAAAGTAAAATTTCTCCAAAATAGTCTTTATTATTTTTATAGTTAATTTTTTTTACAAATTTTGCAAATTTTTAAAAGAAAATATTCAAGAGCAGCAGATTGAATAGTATAATCCATTCTTAGTATGTACATACATATGTATGTATGAACCGATGATTTCAAAAACTGCAAATTCCAACTCATAAATATTTTATTAATTTTTAGCATTTTTTCTACCAATTCAATCCAGTTTTTAACCAGTCTTTGCACGTCCAAAATGATTTTCGGTTCCCACCAAAGCACTTTTCATCAACAATAGCTAATTCCAAAGTACAAACAGAGCTTACGCTACAAGAATAAGCAAATGCGTGTGTTATTCGGTATCTTATCGTTGAGGAAAACGTAAATAAATAAGTCGTAAAGCGCTAAGAACCAGCGCGAGACTATTCATGCTCATTAAGATGGGCACAAGATATTGTTTGTTTTGAAAAAGAATAGCAAAAGTGGCCTACTGTTCCATTTTTTGCAATAAAACAGGTGGAGCAAGAATGCTAATGGCGGAATTATGAGAACACTGAGTAAAATTAAAAAAAAAAAATCGAGTTTTTTGCAAGTAGATAACTGCGTGCTGAAAAAAGGGAGTATAATGCTTGAATTAAGTATACCTTGTATGTATGTATATATTTTTTTATTACATTTTCGAGAAGAAAGAGATGTGTACAACATATCCTCCTATAAAAGTTTTTCGATCAACAAATTTTTTAACTAAAAAAATTTTTTTTAAATTTTCGAAAATAATTTTCTTTAAGTTATAAATCAATTTTCATACCCAGAATGCATATTAAGTTTGCCACGAAGCTTGTAAGGCCTAGAAAGGAACTATATATTATATATAAATGAGCTGAGTTGATTTATATATGTCCGTCCGTCTTTATATACACAAAATAGTCCCTTAAAATATCGATCTGGGATCTTTTTCTAACCAAGAAGTTGCCTATTTGTAGGAACCGCCGATATCGGACCAGTATAGCATATAGCTCTCATACCAACTCTCCGTTAAAAATCAAGTTCAAATACATTTTTCTACCTTCTGTACTATAAAAATACACACCTGTGACTTTTTTCTTCTTTTTATCTAATAAACTGTAATTTTGTCGCTCTTCATATTTACCGTTATGCTGTCATTTACTATATTACACTGCATTTAGCAAAAGGTTGTATGGCCAACTTTCTCCGCCAAACCACTTTGCGATGCTCCAAAAGACAACTAGCGCAATTGACACAATTTGCCGCACAATTAGAGCAAAACGTGTTGCAATTTTAGAATTTTTTTCTTTTTAATTAACTCACTTTCGACCCACTTCATTTAATTTCGCAATTATTTTTCAAATTTCCAGGCGATCATTTGAACTAACCAACTTTATTCTAACCAGGCACATACATACATACATATGTGTATCTGTGCATACATGCCGCAAAGTTCAGTTATTTATCGCCATTAAAAGCTGTTAAGTAATTTGTGTAAACTGCGCGTTGCTGGCTGAAAATGTTGAAACATTTTTGTAAACAAAATAAACGAGCACAGGTGAAAATGACCCGTTTCATATGCATAATAATAATGAAATAAATAATGAAACAAAAACAACAACAGCTAACAATATTTACACTACACACACACACAACTGCTTGTTAACTGAGTCTGCACAAAAAGACGCAGAAACAACAACACGCGCCCAACCAATTTGTCTAGCTTTGGGTGAACGACTTTGATCCACCGCCCTCCCCTCGCCACCGACTTTTGCTCTTTTCGGCAGCAACTTTGCTTCTTCTTATGCCTGCTGTCTTGCCAAGCTTAAGCTAATGGATTTGAAACGCTGTTGGCAAAGCGAAAAGCGTGCGCGCACGTGTACGTGAGCCACAGCCACAGCTTTTTGGTATTTCCAGTTGAATTGCGTCTTAACATAATGTGAACACAATTAATAAACGCGAAATTCTTTGGGCAAACTCAAGTTTCAATTAGTAGTCGTTTGAAGTGTTGATCGCTGAAATGGTACAATACTTAAGCTTCATGAGTGTTTATTCATTTATTCATGCCGATTGTGAGCAATTGTGATGAGAAGAAATCAACTCGATTGTTTATTTATTATAACGGGGGTGTCAATAGGAGCGTATCGAATGTTAAATGCTAACTTCGGTGGGAATGATGCTATAATATCCTTCACTAATGCATTTCTTATGGCAAAAAAGTGGATAAAAAGTATTATATCTTGCTTTCGATCGATCAGCTTGTATGGCAGATATGTACTATACATATATGCTTTAGTGGTCCAATATCAGCGGTTCCGGCGAAAGAAAAAAGAGTAGATCCTTAGGGATAAAAGGACGTATGTAAGTGTATACCTCGTCAGCTCGTCGAGCTGTGCAGTTACATATACATACATATATAGATATATTGGGTAGTCGAAAAAGTCTTTTCGTATTTCTAATTAAACTTCAACTTATTTTTTTAATATTTATAATGAACTTTAATGAACCAAATATGCACCATTTTGGTCGACCAGTTTTTGTTATTTTTCCGCTAGAGACATTATTCCATCAGTGTAAAATTTTCTGGTTTCTCGGCGAAAAACTGCGACAAGTAATTTTCACAGGCTTCTCTTGAAGCCAAGTTTACTCTATTAAGGGAGTTCTGCATTGATCGAAACAAATGGTAGTCCGTTGGTGCAAGGTCAGGGCTATATGGTGGATGCAACAAAACATCCCAGCCAAGCTCTCCCAGTTTTTGCCGAGTATTCAAAGATGTGTGTGGTCTAGCGTTGTCCTGATGGAAGACGAAGTCTTTTCTGTTGATCAGTTCTGGCCGTTTTTTTCGATTGCTTACTTCATTTTCATCAGTTGTTGATAGTAAAATGTAGAATCAATCGCTCAACCAGGTTGGAGCAGCTCATAGTGGATGGTTCCTTTCTAAACTCACCAAACACTCATTATAACATATCAACTGTCTTTGCGACCATTTGTTGAGTTCACAACGCTTGGACCATGATCTTTTTCGCACATTATTGTCGTATTCGATCCACTTTTCGTCTCCTGTTACCATTCGCTTCAGAAATGGTTCGATTTCATTTCGTTTCAGCGAAGAACTGCAGATGTCAATTCGGTGCAATAAATTTTTCACAGACAATTCATGTGGTATCCAAACATCGAGCTTCTTTTTGTAGCCAGCCTTTTTTAAATGGTTCAAAACTGTTTGGTGAACAATGTTAAGTTCTTTAACGATGTTATGGCCACTTATGTGACGGTCCTAATCAATCTTTTCCATAATTTCATCGACTTTTTCGACGATAGGTCGACCAGAGCGAGATGCATCTTTCACATCGAAATTTCCAGAACGGAAGCGAGCATCGCCTCTGTAAACTTCACAAATTTCTTTGGTGGCTTGCGTGGCATTCTTCCCCGTTTTTGACAAAAAATTTCCAAATATAGCGAAATTCTTCTTTATTTTCACTCATTTTTGAACAGCTGAAACTTTTTTCAACTTCCTCGAATTTTATCATTTTTTTGGTTTTTGAAGCTTAAAATCTCAGCTTTCCAACACTATACGGTATGACACAATGTGATCGGTAGCACTGGCGATATATGACTGCAACGACATCTGTTGACAAAATACGAAAAGACTTTTTCGACTACCCAATATTCCCGACCATTCCAAAATTGACTACCCTGTATATTAGTATTTTATGTATTCAGGCTTTATTGTGTTTTTTTGTTTTTTTTTCTTCTTTTTTTCTTTTATAAACTCTTCATGCTCGTGTCGCTCTTAGATCAAAGCTGTCAAATTAGAAATTTCGTAACGAAAATTGCTTCTAACACCTTCTGGGGAATAATTAAATTTAAATAGCAGTTCTTCTATAATTATTGTAATTATGTTAACGAGCACAAGGGTTAAGCCGACTGAGCTTATGGACAGCTGAATTGGCCGTTGTACGATAAATCGTTAGCAGAATGCCATGAGGCCAAATACATAGTTATCAGCGATTCTAACAAAAACCGAGAGCATTTTAGAATATTTCAGAATAATATTATTTTATCATACAACATATTTGCACCCACATTCGTTTATTATATAATAATATGAGGGCATTGTGAGCTCTGCCTGGTACTTTACCAACAAAAAATCCCATAAAATGAAACACATTTCGCTCGCTAACGCAGTCTAGGCGTTGTTCAATAGCTTGGAACCAACTTTTTTTTTATAGTTTCTCACATGGTATTGTGTTGGCAGATTCTCTGTTAACGCGCCCTCTTCCTTATATACAGCAAATAAACTGATGTTGCCAGATCTGATGTATTTTTTTTTAGCTATTTAGCTGAAAAAGTGTCCACAAAGCGTTTTGTTTTTGTTTATTTACATTAAGCAGTCTTTAATTGTTTCACCGAAATTCCATAAAAGTCATTCCACTTAATTTTGGTGATAAATCATTTCCATATCTGCATTCAGCATTATTTGTTTAGTCTCACTGCGGCCGGTCTTATGTCATCGCATGGGAATACTTCCTAGTATTTGCATGAATGCGTGATTAATGAAGCGCGCTTTCGTTAGATTCGTTTGAAGTAATTAAAAATTAATGTAACTCTCATGTAATTTTATGGATGTAAAACAACAACAACAACGCTAACAATGATTCATACTAAATTCCCGCCAGCAAGTACTCACAGCATCAAAGCTAATCACTTGCTTTTGCTTAAATGGCAACTCACCAACAACAAATGTGACATGACAGATTTTCTCTCTTGTCACGCTATCCAAACCAAATGTCAGGTTGTCGGGGAAAAATCCTAAGAAATCAGCGTATGATTTGAGACAACTGCCAAGCAAAAGCTTACTCGCCGCGCTGACTTCGCTTACACACATACATAAAAACAAATATGGTTTTGTCTGTTTGTATGTGGGAGAGCCTAAACTGCACACTGCAAATCTCTGATAAACCCCTGAAAATTGCAGCAGTGGCATGTCTCTCCGGTAGTGCAGTGCTAAAGATTAAAGCGAATGGTTCGCGAACTCGTCAACGCCAGCAAAGGCAAAATGTGCATACATATGTATATTCTATATACAAAATCATAAGTGACTTGAAAAAAGTGAATAATAAACGCAAATCTAATAATATGCAATGCAAACATAATCGCTTAGCGCGAAAAGAATAATTTTTGCAAACTTTGTAAGTTCAACGTGAAAAAAGTTGCTCACACTCGCTCATAATGCGCGATTAAACGCTTAGACTCTGACCGGTTTCGCCGGCTATTAACACTTGCTTATCCACACACATATACACATTCATACAAACTTTCGTCTATTTGTATGCACTATGTGTGTGCGTGTGTATTTGTTTGGCGGCGATTTGTTTTCTACGCCGCGTGCATGCGCGTTTCACGTGCCTTTTAGCGCTTTGGTTAGCAGCTCGCCCGTCGACTGCAAGTTTCGCTGCGATTTCGCTTTGTGCTCTCCCCTTTTTTTTCTGATTTTGCTATTGCAATCTGCTATTTTCTAATATTGCACGCGTCAACTACACGCCACTGCTGCCATTGCAATCGCATTTTGTTGTGGCGAATAGACGTAAAGTAGAAAAGTGAATGAAGCTAAAGAGTAAAGAGATAGCGCAAATGAAGCTTGTTTGGAAAATTAAAAAATTTTATATAGAAAATTGAATTTTCTTATTAAAATTAATTACAATTATATATATATTTTTTCAATTATTTCCGAATATGTTATTTACATTCCTTAGGTCTTCCGCAGAGTGGACTCTTTTACTCGAGCCTAGCGTATTTTCCCATCTACTCCACCCACGAATTTACTCTCAGCTCAGCTTTGAGCGTCCACTCTGCGGACACCTTTATTTTGTTTTGAGTTTAAAACTTTTTTTTTACCATACACAGCATCAACGTGATTTTTTAGGTTAGGTCTAACTGGTTTAATAACTAAAGAGAGTTGCTGTGGTAGATTAGCCACATTGTTTTGTTATATAATATATATTTTGAAAGACTTTAGTTTACCTTAATGTTGATAATTTGTTAAAAATGTTTTCAAATGTTCAAAAACTGTTTTCAGATGTGCATGCGTTTTTTCTTTAGGAGTTATATAGGTTTTCTCGGCTAAAAAACAGCCTTTTCTCAAAAGTTTTTCTCATATAAAAAATGAAATATTTTATTTGGATTTTTTTTATTGTTACAAACATACACTCTGAACAAAGAAATTCTGAAAATTTTTGGGAAAAAATATTTTAAACTCGGCCATTGTGACGCCATTTCCGGTTACCCTTCGGAAAAAATATGCGCTCACGTTGCCTGGATAACGCCTTACAGGATCTTCTAAAGTGAAAAAATACGTGTTTCAGTTAAAACCTCAATTTAGAACTTGGACGAGAAAAAAACTGAAAATTGGATTTTTGGCAGAGATTTTTATAAAAAAATCAATCGCGACCTTTTTTTCAAATAGTTGTAATCGAAAAAACTCCTTCTTCCAAGTCTTTAAGAATTGTATCTCAAAAACCTGTGTAAAATTTCAAAGTTTTAGATTTTTTTTATTATCTGAAACTTTGTCATTTATAAACCGTTTTTAACTCTCTTCCGGACTTAAGAACGTCTTAAATTATCCTCCCGTTATTTTTTTATGTTATTTGGTCAAACTTTTCTTATACTCTCGCAACAAAGTTGCTAAGGAGAGTATTATAGTTTTGTTCACATAACGGTTGTTTGTAAGTCCTAAAATTAAAAGAGTCAGATATAGGGTTATATATACCAAAGTGATCAGGGTGACGAGTAGAGTTGAAATCCGGATGTCTGTCTGTCCGTCCATTCGTCTGTCCGTCCGTGCAAGCCGTATCTTGAGTAAAAATTGAGATATCATGATGAAACTTGGTACACGTATTTCTTGCCTCCATAAGAAGGTTAAGTTCGAAGATGGGCAAAATCGGCCCACTGCCACGCCCACAAAATGGCGTAAACCGAAAACCTATAACGTGTCATAACTAAGCCATAAATAAAGATATTAAAGTGAAATTTAGCACAAAGCATCGCATTAGGGAGGGGCACATTTGGACGTAATTTTTTTGGAAAAGTGGGCGTGGCCCGTCCCCAACTAAGTTTTTTGTACATATCTCGGAAACTACTATAGCTATGTCAACCAAACTCTATAGAGTCGTTTCCTTCATTCCCATATACAGTTCAAAAATGGAAGAAATCGGATAATAATCACGCTCACCTCCCATACAAAGGTTATGTTGAAAATCACTAAAAGTGCGTTAACCGACTAACAAAAAACGTCAGAAACACTAAATTTTACGGAAGAAATGGCAGAAGGAAGCTGCACCCAGGCCTTTTTTAAAAATTGAAAATGGGCGTGGCGTCGCCTACTTATGGACCAAAAACCATATCTCAGGAACTACTCGACCGATTTCAATGAAATTCGGTATGTAATATTTTCTTAACATCCTGATGACATGTACGAAATATGGGCGAAATCGGTTCACAACCACGCCTTCTTCCAATATAACGCTATTTTCAATTCCATCTGATGTATAATATATACATTAGGAACCAATTATGATAGCGGAATAAAACTTTACACAAATACGGTATTTGAGCTGAGGTATCCCTTGTGGAAAAATTGTCGTGATCGGACTATAAATTTTCAGGTCTCTGATATCGAACACGAAGAACTCAGTGCCTAACCTAACCTAACCTAATTTTTCACCGAAAATATCGGTAAATCTCTCAGAATTTAATTCTAATTAATTTTACAGCAAAATAAAAAAAATATGTAAATGACGGACAATGAAATCTCGATTATCACTTTATCATGCGAGAGTATAAAATGTTCGGTGACACCCGAACTTAGCCCTTCCTTACTTGTTCAATTTATTCTACTATAATTTTTATACCTTGAACAGGGTTTGTAACACCTTAGGAAACGTCGGAGACCCTATACAAAAAAATATGTAAAAATTATGAAATTATGCCTTCATATTCACGAACTAGTCCCTCAGTTTTTGAGATATCGATGTGAAATTTTGACAAATCCTATAGCATAAAGCTGTCGTACGAACTGATCCATCAAAGTCAAGTCCTTAAATGGAAAACTTGTTTATTTGAGAGATTATCATCACGAAATTTGGCATAAAATGACAACGCCAAAATCTCCGACAAAAATGTTCAGATCGGAACACTCTAGCTACCTATAGAACCTATAAAATTTATATCTAAATTATCAGCGCGACAAGCTGAGTCGATTTAGAGCTTCAGTTTTTTAGATATCGTCCCAAGAAGGTGCTCATTTGTAGGAAACGCTGTTATCGGGACACTATAGCATAAAATTGCCATACAAACTGAACGATTGGAGTTCATTTAAAGCATTTTTTGTATCTGTCAAGGGTATTATAATAATATAATTTTCCAGTCCTATTTATTTTTGTCAAAATAAAAAGCCAAAAATGAATTTGACTCTTTTTTTTAATGACCAAAACAGTAAATTTAATGACAAATCAATTTTAATTTGAAACTGAAAAACATGCTTTTATATTTTTTGAGTCAACGTTTCTGTGTCACGACTTCAAAACCAACAACTGCACGTCCATCCATTCGTTTGGACTAAGTCCAATCCAGTCAGCTGCTCGGAACATGACCTGAACGTGGCTTTATGCACAAAACAAGAACAATAATAATATGAAACAACAACAACAGCGATATAAAACAATATCAACAATGAAGATATTAAAAAGCAATAATAAAAAATCGTAAAAATTAATAACAGCAACAACAACGTAAAACAAAACCAATCAAAAACCTACACCACAGATATAATATGTATGCAAATATATGTATATGCCACTCACAATTGCATTTCGAATACAAACATACCCAGCCGTGTAGATTTTCAAGAACACAGGAACTGCATTCATGCACCGATGACGTACACGCTGACAGCCAATCCGTCAGCATCGACTTTGCCACGATTATTGCACAGTAGCGCTAGTGTCACGGCCAGCTGTTGTACATACTTATTGCTGACAGATATTTATATTTACATGTATATATACATATGTATTTACATTTGTTAGAAAACGTCACTGTGGTAAGGCGCTTATAATTAACAATGAGCGTTTTTCATACGTCAACGTCATGCTTCGGCGAACGTATGTACATAAAATCGATTGCATTTTTCGTCTGCCACATTTTTACGCTCTTTTGCTGTTGTTCTTCCTCTTCTTCTTCTCAGTATGCATCTTTGTTCTCGCTCAAGTTTAAGGTAGCGGCAACAGTGCGCAGAACTTTCGCTGCAAATTGCACTTATATAAGTACTAACATATGCAGATATATTTTTATAGATCTAAAGGGTGATGCATTTCGAGGCTCCTTAGTTTTTTAAAGAAAAAACACAGAAACTTCAAATTTAATGGGGATTGTTTATTATGATTCGAAAGAACATTCTTCCGATGATTCCACCGGTCCACAAACCACACCAAACTGTTCATTTTCCTAGATGAAATGTCACCTTTGGAATACCTTCAGGTTCTTCTTCGTCCCAATTGCGAAAATTTTGCTGGTTTACATACCTATTGAGCTAGAAATGAACATGAGGCTGAACGAAATTTGGCTCGAAAACGTCGGATCTTCATGGAACTTTTCAAGAACCGATAGAGCGAAGCGATGTCGCTGGGAAGGTCGAGCTGTTTCAGTTCATACACGAGTGGTTGTTTTGTACGCTTTCAATTTAAAATGTAGTGTAGAATGCCCCAGGTCGTACCTCTAATTGGATCACCCGTTATATACATACATATATACAAAATGCATGCAACGCTATCGTTGGTGTGGCCTTTAATGAGTTCACGGTAATTGTTGTTTGCATCAATCTTTTTTTCAAATTGCTGGCAATTTCTTCGACTGCCCACTTAAGCTATTGCTTTTCTGTTGCGTTTACCGTTAGACCGTGTAATGCTTTTATTCGCTTTATGCGGATTTTCTTTTGTTGTTGTCGCCCATATGTGTTGCTAATTGGATTATTGCCATGTGGTAGCCAAAGCACATTGACATTCACCTTGATCGCCGCTATTCCCTGTCACATATTGGAAATCTGATACATATACATACATACATGTGTATAATTGCTTTAAACGTGAGTGTTTTAGTAGTTTTTTTTTTAATTTTTTGAAGTAAATTAGCTGGCCACTGCTTAATGTATAATAAATAGCTTCTATTATTAAATTAAGCCTCTTAGGTTCATTTGCATTGCGAATTTTTCTATCGTGTTGCCACAATATTTATAAGCTATCACTTACAAATAGTCTCACTTGTTTATAATCGGTTAAAGCCAACTCTTTTCATTTAACTCTTTTCAAAAGTGTTTGCTCAGCGCTCAGTGCTTATCTCCGGTTGTTAGGGCTTCCAGCCGAATATTCAAGTATCAATCGTCATCCCAGGGTCGTATATATTTGATTGTACTGTAAGGATACGACTTACATAGGTGCCACTCAAGTGCAGTAAAGCTAGCCTCTCCCTAGTTGTAGGGGTTTTAACAAGCCATAGCTCTATTAGCGTCCATGCTATAAGGCTGGAAATCTTACTAGACGCCATCTGCAAAAGCTGTATGGAAGAAAACGAGGTGGAAGATGGAAACTCAACACTTACTTCTTGACTGTCCCGCGTTTGGAAGAACGCTTATCTTCAGACAACTCACCGAACTGGCGGGAATGATTATATGTATATGCTAATTGTAAGATCGAACACAGTATCTTCTTTTCTATGGCTTCACAAGTAGTCCATGTGCGATCTCTCTAGATCAGCTAACCTAACCTAACTTAACCTCACCTACTGAATAAGACGCACATCTAACGCAGGTTCGGAATTTTGTAACATTGTAATAATCTCTTCTCAAAGCACACGTGTATAGTAAATATACCCCATAGTTTACTTGGATTCACGGAATAATTCTTAGAAATGTCAGTAATTGATTCTTAATTAAAATTTTAACTTATAGCACATTCAGTTACGTTTTTTGCTCATTTTCAAAAAGCGCTTTAACGCTGTACCGATTAATAAAAGCAAACCTATCAATTACCTGCGGTTTTATTAAGCTACTTTAAAAGTTTATAAGCTGCAATAAAAATGTTATTGACTCGTATTCTTGTTTGCTCATTATTTACCCAGAGATGTTTGTGTGAATTGCAGCTATATTAATTCAGTCACTATCTCCATATAGTTACCATTGTTTTTGCACACTTTTATGAGTATCATGAGTGCAGTTATCAAATTGTATAGGAGTGGTCATAAACTTTCATTAAACCGAGCAGATATCGCTTTTATCGACACGGCAACTTGTCTGAGTAGAAATATGTTAGCGAAATTAGTTTACAATTGGAAAAACTCATAGTGACTAAGAGACTTTAGAGGATTTCATTGTTTTTATATTTTATTACGGGTATTAATAGCAGCTTTGTTAATTTGTTTGTCGTTATTCGGTACTTTTTAGGTGCATTTTTCTTTATTTTATTTATTAAATCAATATATTAGCGTTATACCCAGTAGTCTGGCAAGCTTAATGATTTTTTCGTTACTTGGCAACATCAAATCAGCTGTTTGTTTAGCGTCGTTGCCTAAAAAGTTCTTGCGATTTTTTGCGAATAAATACATTTTCTGCTTCCTAGAACCTAATTTACAACAATTTTTTTTAAATATTTAATAAAATTTTCTACTTTACTGAGATAGAGCAAAAAGTATGTTCACTGTTGAGTGTTTTATCGAAGTATCAACTGACGAATTACCAGATTAAGATGTGCGGTGTGAATACCCTTATTGTACTTTGCTTATTATATATTGTCTTCTAATATGTAAAATAGCGTAACATCACTTTTCGCCACTAGACGGAATAAGGAAAACGCGTTGTTTGAAACAAAATTTTAATTTCGGTTATAAATTGGTTATATCGGATATTAAGTAGGGTGCAATATTGGTTTTAAATGGAAAAAGAGAAAAGAATTGTTGGTTCAAACCCATTGAAATGGGGATATAAAATAATATAGTTAAAAGAAAAAAGAAAAGGAAGGTGTCTGGTTGAATTTTTAAGAATTAAAAAGAGGTTTTTTCGATTTTCGGCAAAAGTATGAGTTTAATGGCAAAAGTTGCAGGTAATGAAAAGATCGACAGCTTTTATTTTAACATCGTTTTCACATAATTCAAAAATTTATGTAAAAAAAAATTAAAAACAATTATTAAATTTTTAATTATTTTTTTTTTTCATTTTTTTTAATTTTTAATAATTTTTTTATTTAATTTTTTTCTTTATTTTTTTTTAATTTTTCAGAAATTTTTTTCTGTATGATTTTTTAGTTTTTCAGATTTTTTTTAATATTTTTGCTTTATGATTTTTTTTATTTTTTTTTTTTTAATTTTTCAGAAAAAAAATATTTTTCGAAATTTGAAGTAAACTAACAAACTTAATTTTCTTGGTTAAAAATAAGTATTTTTTTCTTATTTTGACTTAGTAGTAAAAAGCCCTCAATTTCAATCGAAAATTTTTACGTTAAAATATCTGCTTTTTTTAAAAGCGGTTCATTTAACTATTATTTCATAGTAGCATTTAGTATTTTAGGTGACAATATGTCCTATGTTCATTAGAGCGGGTCGATTTTTTTTTACTATAAAATCACGTATGCGGGAAATGTTCTACGGATCAGTCTGAATAACTTTGCCTAAGCGACTATGGGTTTAAAATCGGTTTCGAGCCAGCCATTTTTAAGGTGAAGTTTAATAAATCTGCGTTATGGGTTATATGGGCGATATAGTATATGATATGTGTATATAGATTTCCGATCTTGTCGATTCCGACAAATCATCATTTGAAAATCAAAAAGCACGTACATATTAAATTTCATTATCATTCATTATCTCCAAAACAGAAAAAAGTTTTATAATCCCAAAAAAATTCGCATTAAAAATCGCTGCTTTTGGACAAATTTGTTCAGAATGAACGCCTACGCGATTTTTTTGTTTTTTGGCTCCCTGTAAATCGACCTGTTATAATGTGAATGTCATATACATACATATGTATGTATGCTTTTTAGGCAATTGTTTTATATAATAATTAGATTACCATAATATTTTTTTATAATAAGCAGCTAGCTGTTTACAAGCTATTAAAATTGTCATATTGTGAAATTGCTAATTGCGAGGCACTTGCACTCACTTTCCATTTAAGCAAATGCAATAAATATTAATAACGGTAAATTTGTGCAATGCAATTAACGCAATTAACAGACAACAATGAGTAGAACGTATTTATATGGAGAAAACGTTAAAACAGAAACATACAAACAAACACACATATACAATATAAACACACATATACAATATAAACACACATATACAATATTTTGAAAATGTTTGCATTTTTTATGCAAGCATATTCGCTTTCATTCAATCCGTCAACTTGACGTCAAGCTTTTTCGCCATAATTCGGTGAATCATACGCCCCGGTGTGCGTTTTCGGAGTCAGCGCGGCTGCCGGCGTTTCTCACCTATTAACATATTTTCAGTGCTTGTTTTTTAGCTGCCGCCGTGCATGTATGTGTGTGTGTGTATGCGGATAATTGATGCGTACTTGTTTAGTCGTTGTATTAACATTTCTATATTTATCGGCTGTCGGCTGTCGACTTTGTGCGATTTGTTTGGAATTTGCGTGAATTGTTACGGTTGAACTTTCATTGGCCGCACTTAGCATTTCCAGTGCTGCTGAGAGGGCAACAAGCCGCAATAAGCGATCTGCATACAATACATATGCATGTGTGTGTGTGGATATATGTGTGACTGCGTGCAATGAACGCGCTCAGCGGCCTGCGGTGTTGAAACATTTCGATAAACATCGCCAGCGTCTGCTGTTTACACGCATTTTTTAATGTTTTCGTTTATTTGTGCTTGTTTTTGTAATAAATTACCATGTATTTACTCTGAAGTAGCGCTTTTCCAGTTGCCGATTTGTATAGCTAAAGAAAAGCAGCAATTTTAAGCAAATGTTCGCTGTAAATGAACTGCAGCGCCTATTAAACTGCTCAATAATTTAGAAATTCCATGTCTAGCATTTCTTAATAATTTCACATTAGATATTTGTAAACAAAATGAGCATATCAACACTTTATTTTGCAATTTTGCTTGTTTTATTTAGTATTAGACGGTTTTTAGTGCTGAAATCGTGTGAGGGAAAAGAAATTGCTACTTTTATGGCTGCTATTGAAACAGATCGATATTCAGGCCTACTTTTATCATAAATTAGATACTAATGTTCATAAGCATTTGCTGTTGAAATCTTTTGTTAATGTAAACAAACACATCTTCGATTAAATTTATAATTATTTTCATTAAAATTTCTAAATTAAAAAAAATAAACATTAACATTTACTTAACAACTTGTATACTCTTGCAACATGTTGCTACAGAATATAATAGTTTTGTTCATCCAACAGTAGATTGTATTACCTAAAATTAATCGAGATATAGAGTGATATACGGTATGCAAATGCTGATCCATTTCGAGATTTCCTACTTTTCCTACTTTCTTATAAAAAAAAACACAGAAACTTCAAATTTAATGACGAATGTTTATTATCATTCGAAGGAGCATTATTTGGCATTTATTTTTTGAAGATGATCTCTTTCAAATGTTGTCCGTGGCTACGTCTCAGATGATCCATCCATTGAGTTCAATTTTCGTTGACTCGTCCGATCATTTCGAGTGATAACTGGTGAATGACTCGTGTGATGTTTGGCTACTAGGCTTGAATCGAAGCGCGATTGTTCGCATAGACTTTAGACTTTCCATATCCTCACAGGAATAACTTTAACGGTTATATCACACGATCTTGGTGGCCAATAGACCGGCCTAAAACGTGAAATTATCTGCTCACCGAAGTTTTCTCCCAATAAATCCATTGATTGATACACATATCGCAGAAGTGGCGCTGTCTTGTTGAAACCAAATATCGCCGTGATCACGAGCTGCAATTTCAGGCATCAAATAGTCGGTTATCATGACGTGATAACGATCGCTATTGCCGGTAACGTTCTCACCGACAGCATTTTCGAAGAAATATGGACCGATGATTCCAACAGGAATCCATTTTATGGATGAAATGGCAGCACTTGAATCTCTTCAGGTTGCTCTTCATCCCAAAAACAGTCAAACGTCTGATCTTTTTGGAACTTTTCAACAACCCTTGAAAAAGTACCTTCGATCATCCATTAAATATCGGTTATTTAATAAATATATAATATGGACGGTAAGGCAAATGAAATAAGTCGTAATTAGGTTCCCTATTCGGAAAAAACTTAAAAACATATTTTTCAGCCTGTCTTATTAATTTTTATACCATTTATGAATTGTTTATCGTATCTTATTTTCTGACTCCTTCGTCTTCAGATACAGTACATCTTTTGCAAAATCGCGCTAACTTACTCTCTTCTATTCCGAAGTCATTTTGTGACGCAATTCATCTTGCATTAATTGCTTTTTGCAGTCATGTGATTGTCATTTAAAGAAATTGCAAAATAATTAATGTCTTCGCTGCCTTTTTTCACACAAAAACAGTTAAGTTTCTTTCCTTTTGCGGTTATAAATATCACTCTCAGTACAAAATTATCGCAAAAGTGTTATTTTTATCGACAGCGACAAATCTGTCCACGAAGGCGTCATAACACTGACACCGAAGACCGCACTAAATTACTTAATTTGCCCATAATTTACGCACAAACAAAGCGTGAGCCTTAAAAACGCATTTTATAACTTTCCAAAGTTCAATTTAGGGTGTGTGCTAATCGCACTGTTAGACACTGCGTAAATGCATTTTGCTTTGTTTTATTTACAAAAAAAAAAGGTTTTGTAGAAATAAAGCAAGCTTGTGTGACACAACTTTTTTGCTTGACAGCCGACAGAATGATTAAATTACGATTTTTAGAAAGCACAAAGCTACTGTCAGACAAAAGTGCACGTGTGTCTGGAGACAAGCGCATCGTTTCTTTGTTTTAATGAATGCGCTGGCTCACTAATATTTATAAAAGAACCTGCCTTATTTGTTATTTAGTATTATATGCTGCGCAATATCGATAATATCAACTTGTGATAGGCGGCGATGGGTGCGAAAGTTCACACTTATGCGTTGGTATATGAAAATTATACTGAAGATGCGTTCTAATGGTGCTGTCATTCAGGCCTATTTATAGTTCTATTAACTTGGCTGTCGAAGTTACGATTCGCGATTGGCGGCCACATTTTCATCGGCATCAATTTTGAAGAAATATGGATCAATGATTCTACCGGCCCACAAATCGATCCAAACCGTTTTTATTAAATAGCAGCTTTTGGATCTCTTAAGGTTGCTCTTCGTCCCAAATACACCAATTCTGCTTACTTACAAACCTATTGAGCCTGAAATGGACCTGAGCAAAACTTGGCTCGAAACGTCGGATCTTCTTGAAACTTCTCAAGAACCCATAGAACGAAGCGATGTCGCTTGCGAAGTTCGAGCAGCTTCAGTTCTTGTCCAAGCTGTATTTTGTACGCTTTCAATTTAAGATCGTAAAATGAGCCAAATCGTTCCATACGTCAGACCGTAGTGCTGCGAACGGCGCCGAATCGACTCTGTAAAAGAAAAGAAACAATCTTTTATGACGCATCATTTGATATACACGTGCGCAAATGGTTATTGAGCTATTGATGGCGTGAATGATCAATAATTTATTTATTTTTTTATATCACGCAAAAGTGATCTGTTCGTACAAAAGTAAGAAGGCTTGTCATTAATGACGTTATTGTATCCGGTTCTTGCGGCACTTCGCCGCCAAATGGGTGCGCCTTACATATGGCGTATGTGTATGTATGTAGTTACTTAGTCAAGGGCAATGCATGTCTGGGTTTCTTACACAGTCTTACACTGATAAACATCTGCTTATCTGCTAAAGCTCAGACTGTCATTGAAACTCACTATTTATAAAAATCAGTCTTAAATACAGCTTACAAAGCATTATGGTAGGTAATTTTGAAATGAAAACGAGCGAAGTGGCAATCTTAATTTTTAAAAACCCGTTACTGTGCGAATGTAAGAACATATGTTTGCACAAATCTTCTACCGCCACAAAATCCACTCATTTGCTGCCTCCTAATTGCATTTTGCTTGACATCGTAACTTTTAACCCCCGACCACGTTTCTTTCAAATTCCAAGTGCCGTTGGCTGTTAGCCTCTTTTCAGCTATGCGCTTCAGCTGCCTTTGCCCAGCGCATACCGGTGCTCGGTGTGCATGCGCGCCGGTGCTGATCGATGCACAATCGTTTCTTTAACCAATTGAAGAATGCAATTGAAAGTGATTCTGACAATTGACAGCCAACTAACCGCTTCACACTCGATCACCATTTATTGTTTGCTAATGATTGCCGCTGTAAGTTTGTAAATTTCCTTATGTAAAGAAGAGCGCTGAGGCTGTTGTGGCATGTGCGGATCGCTATGTTAATAGATATTTCCTTTGTTGCTGTTGCTTATTGCAAGCTTTTCGCGATTGTTCAATTTATGTCAGCATAGTCTATATATTATAATATGAATGAGTGGGTCTATTAGGTCAGTTATGCACATTTCATGTTTGCGCAATAAGAATGCAATACAGTTATTTTGTCATATAGTTTGATGCAATGATTATGAATTAGAATTAGACATTAATTAATCGGGAGTTCACCGCTGAGATGATTTGAGATGTTGCAAATACCGTCTTTTACAGTTTCAAATTAGTTCTATTTACAACTGACATGCAACAATTAGACTCGTCTATATGCTTTTCGAGTCTCAAACAACATTTTTTGACTAAAATCGGTTGACGGTAAAATCTTGCTTGATATATTTAACCTACAAAACTTCCAAATAATTCTCTAATTAGGTATGAAATTAATGGTGTATACTTATGCCATGTTACATTATCGGAAGAATTTAAAAGGTTTAGAATAATTAATATTTTTATAGCCCGGGTCTTGACGGTAACCAGGGGAACCCCGAAATATTTATAAAAGAAACATTTAAGAATATCTAATTTCCAATCACGTTTTGTTTTTATAAATCTTTCAAACTTTTAACAAATAAATAACTAATAAATATTCAAGAGCAAAATCAGATGGCAACCCTACTCAATATTAATTTTGTAATACATATTACTAAAAATACCTTATATACATACATATATTAAGCATATGACTAAATACTGGAAATTTTTTGACACGGTTACATTTCTCTTTGAAAATAAGTGGCAACATTTTCTAAAATAATTTAAAAAAAATAGCATATTTCAAGCTAATTGACAATTTATTACTGAAAATGCATAATTTTTTTAAATAATAATAATCATATTTGAAAATAGGTGGCAACATTTTCCGAAATAAATTAAAAAATATATAGATTATTTAGCACATTTCAAGCTAATCAGCAACTCGTTATTGAAAATTCATATTCTTTTTAAAACAATAGTATTTGAAAATAAGTGGCAACATTTTCTCAAAAATTTGTTAGAGAATTTAAATTTTTTTTAGCATATTTAAAGCTAATTAATAATAATCATATTTGAAAATAGGTGGCAACGTTTACCGAAATAATTTATAAAAAACATCGATTTTTTTAGCATTTGTCAAGCTAAATGTCAAATCCTTATAAGAATACATAATTTTGTTAACAAACAATAATATTCGAAATAAGTGGTAACATTTTCCAAAATAAATTGAAAAGTAAATAGACTATATTTATTATTATTATTTCAAGCTAATTGGAAACTCGGTATTGAAAATTCATAATTTTTTTTTAAAAAAAATAATATTTGAAAATAAGTGGCAACATTTTCCAAAATAAATATCGATATTTTTTTGCATAATTCAAGCTATTTGAAAAATTATTATTCAAAGTACATAATTTGATTTATTAATTCGAATTAAAGCGGTAGATGGCAACTCTGTTCAAAAAAATACAGCATGCTGTTTCCAATGGCAAAAAATCATCAGGTCAATTATTGTAGCACATCTAATATATTACTTATTTCCATATGTATTGTATATATATGCATATGTCAACAACCGCAATGCCTACATGTAGTATGTGTATGCATATCTGTATATCGTCACCTGAAATGCAAAATAACGTAACAACATTTTCGGAAATTTACAGTGGCATGAATGAAACACGAAATAAAATGGAACATGAGTGAAACAGAATTTTAATATTGGTTAAAACTGGTTTATATCTGACCGCAGAACCTGAAAATGTTGAACATATGTAATATTATGTATGTAATTTGAAGTAGTGAAGCGTAATCAATAAGACACTCAATTTCGAATTTTTTGATGATACGTTATTTTGCATTTCAGGTGACGATATGTATATTATATTTTATATACAATTTATTTCTGCCACATTCATCTAAATTTTTGTTTATCTAACATGTATGTGTGTATGTCTATTATTTTGGACTTTGCTACCGGCTGCTCTCGCGACTTCAATCAACTAATTGCTTATTAATTTTTATTTTCCTTCGCTATGCTTTGTATTTGTTGTACAAATATCGAAATAATTTGCAATAAATTTTCGCTCGCTTCTTCTCGTTAAACTGCCTTGATGATCTTATTACAATTGAGCTTTGACTCCTCGGCGCTCACATTAATTCATTGCCACCTTCATTTACACCCACTCAATCAGCGGGGATAGACTTTCTGTCTCACACGGCCTTTGTAATTTCTCAGAAGCGCACTTAGCCGATAAGTTGATGATAAACAGCAGCAAACGGTTTTAATTGAATTTTATTTATTTATTTGAATTTTAATTTTTTTCATTTCTTTCATTTCCAATCATTCAAAGCAATTATTTCTGCATAAATATATTTCGTTGCCTTTTCGCAAACAATTTCTTACAAAAATTATGATTATTATATATTTCCTTATCGATATTGTAGCTGGTAAACAAGTTGGCTTACAATATTGCCTTGCTAAGTACACCGACCGTATCTTATCAGCCGCGTTGCGCATTTCATTTTGATAAGAATGTTGTTAGCGTGTGTGTTCGATAAAATTGTGGGCAATAACTTGCCATAAAGTCGATAAGATTGTCGAAAACTAAAGCGCGTGATTGCGTTCAAATAATTTTATTTTTGGAGCAAGGAGTTCAAAATGTTTCGCAGGTCGGTTTCTGGAAGGCAATAACTTTCAATGAACTTAGGAGTTAATAACAGAAATGAACGTGTTCAACAGAAGCAAAAATTTTTAAACGAATTTTGTATCGAGCTGATTCCTTCCACTTATCGTTGGTCTGCTTCAATTTTCTATTCAAATACTGACTAGCACTCCCAACAAGTTTATTAACTGCATATAAAGCCGAAAAAATAAACGAGCAGCTTAATTTAGTTTATGCCGCACAATTTGACTTTTTCGACGCTTCTCGAATGTAGCCAAGCATTTTCCACTTGTACATCCCTATACACTATAACAGTTGTTAAATCCAATCAGCTTTTACTTAATAATTGCTTATTTAAATACATACAAGTATATGATTCATTTAAGGTTATCCGCCTAACTCAGCCTTGACCAACTGATCTGCGGCACCGATTTCATACATATATGTATTAAAAAAAATATTTTCGATTGTCGTTGCAGAAGTTGTCAAGTAGTCTTAATTGTCCGACAATAACAGCAACAAAAAGAAAAAACAAAATTATGCGTATAGCAGTATATATGTATGAAGTTATGTATGCAAATAACCAGGTTCAGGGGCATGCGGCCATGTGGAGTGTACGAATGTGCATATATGTACATATTTTAGTGTGGAATGTCTTTAAATATAAATTCCTTTCTGCTTGTTTGTTTAAGATATAAATGTTATTGCAGTTGATTTATTAACTGTTATTCGATTTTAAATTGGCTGCCACAGAAAAGCGAAATTATGGCAAAAAGCTTACCAGCTAACTGTTGCGTTTTTCCACGCTTTCGAGCGGGTTCATCGTGGGCTGTCCACTCGAATGTCTGTCGATTGTACTTTGGAGTGAAATGATGAAGCCAATGTTTCATCCATTGTCACATATCGATACACAAACTCTGGCTTATTACGTTTGAATATCTCCAAACACTGCTCCGAGTAACCAACTCGACGTTGTTTTTGGTCAAAAATGAGCCCGCGCGGCGCCGATTCTGTGCAGAACTTTCTCATACCCCAAATATTCGTGAATGTTTTGGTGTACGCGTTCAGTTGATATCTTTATGGTGTCTGTTATCTCGAACAACTTCACTTTACGGTCAACCAAAATTATTTTCATGACTTTTCCACTGCTTTCATCATCCCGGGTACTGTGGTTGTCATTGTAACGGTTATCTAGTCCACATTAGGGTGGTAAGATTCAGATAAGTTGTCATCGAGGTCATCCAACTGTAGGTCCAGGAAACGTGTTGTTTCGATGGAGTCGAACCATAGGCAGAGGGGTGTTAGATGTGTAGGGTTAGCTGTGCATGCAAAGAGGTGGTTAGAGTCATGCGTGGACTCGTTTTGAGTTTGAGTTACACTATCCAGAACGAAGCTGCGCAAAAGTCAATCAACAGTCACGACAACTCGAGCTCGTCGTCTGCAATGCATAGTAGTTTGACTCCAAGTACATAATTTATAGCGAGTCGGTGAAGGTGTTTGTGACTCTACTGTGTATGGCGGTCAGTTGAGGAAAGACCGACCTCTTGCCAACAACGTGTTCCCCATGTGCTGTCGACTAGCGACTTGAGGATTTTCTGCGGTTCTGTATTTTAGCAGTAAATGCGGAGAAGTGAAGGAGCCTAGGCTGTCGAGTGTCACACTTAAAATCTTGAGGTTATTGACAGTCGAAATTTAAACGTCATCGACTGCAATATTAAGATCAAGCCTGTACTCCTTCCTCCCGCCGTTTATTGCATTGATTCGTCTTGGCGCTCATTTCGCCCCGTTCACACTTAGCAAACCACTTTTCAATGGTTGATTTCTCTATTGCGGAGTCCAAAGAATGTTGATCAATCGAAACTTGGTGAGGACAGTATTTTTTTTTCTACGGAAACCAACGTTTTGTTAACACATGAAGTTCCATTTTATCCAAGGAATTGAGAGTAGAGTGATTACAATTCCGACTGTCTTCTACAGAGAACCGTAATGACTTCGCAGTGTCCAAAAAACAAGTTGTAATATTGTAAGTGCAAACAGGCAACTTTTGTCAATATTATAAGCTTTGAATAATAGAATTGAAGCAAAATTAATTGAGTCACTTCTCGCACACAAACTCATAGATCATAAATTGGCAACGCCAAAAAGGCGGATCAATCAATCGAAAAATGACGACTGGAACGTAGATAAAAAGTAACTCACACCACACCACAGTAGTTGAGACAGCCAGAAAGGCTGCAGAAGCCTATTCGAATCTTAAGCTTTAATATCAACCGCTATCAGCGCTTTCAATCTCATTTGCAGTGAAATTGACATACATATGTACATATATTCAGGCAATTTTTTGTGCGATCCAAAGTAAGATGATGAAAATAAGTAAAGCAGAAGAAGGGGGTACTGATAAGGTATTTAAAAAAATAACAATAATAAACACACGAAAGCGAGCGCACAATAAAAAAATCATAGTCACACACACACACACACACTTGCGCACACACACAGGAAGGTGAATTGCAATCGAAGCAAAATATTGAGCCACACTAAACCAGCGTGTGTTTATATTGCTATGGCTGGCGCTGATAGCATTGCTTTTTCATTACGTTTTATTTCGCTTTTTTACTCATTTATTTTCCGATTTGTTTTTCTTTTCTGCTTGCGCGCTCGTTTTCGTACCGCTGGTGCTGTTGTTAGCGATTTCCTTGAGTCGCCAGCGAATATTCGTGTTTGGTACGTGCAAGTGCTCGCAGCGCTCGTGCGGAGTATTTTGCAAAGCAACAACAAAGTTTTTAAAACAAAAAGTTGAAATATAGAAAAAAATATTATTTTTTTTTATTTGAACAAATGTGGTTTCGAAAGGAGTAATTATTTTTTCGGTTAGTTGAGAAAGTTTTCGCGACGCAAGTCAGCAGCAGACACACGACTCACTTAAAAAATTAATTAAAAAACAATAACAACAAAACATATTTATAAATCTATTAAAAAGTACGCCAAACCGAAAGCAGCGTTGTGTGTCGCCGTCGGGTGAAGTGTGGGCCACATGCAGGGGTGGCAAAATTAATTGCAATTCGCCGACAAGATTTGTGCAATAATTGTGGCATTTCTCAGTGCCCACGTGCGTGTGTGTGTGTGCGGTGGTGCTTGTTGCAGCGTCTAAACCAATTTGTCGCGCAAATGCCGCTGAATTGCAAATGCATTGACTAAAGTGTTTTACAAAAGCAAAAAAAAAAACGTAAAATTACAACAACATGCATATTATCTAATACAAACTTGTTCGCCTGCATCATTCAGTCACAGCGCGTTGGTCAAAGTCGGCGGCAGAAATAGTCGAGTGCCTCAGTGTTTGCGACTTAATTAACCGTTAATTGAATTACAAACTCAAATTAAATAAATACATTTTGTTTTCGCAATCTAGAAATATTACATCAGCGCCGCAAAATTACATAAAAACAGTAAGACTTTATTACTAGCGCCGTGCACGCGGTCTGCGCTGCCATATCTACCAGATTTTGGTAGGACAAATAAACAAAACAAAAACAAATATAAATAAATTTCGTACTGCAATTTGTTGTTACGAAAATAGTACATAAAAACAACAATAACAGCAACACAGTGACAAAAGTGTTATAAAATTGCACGCCGACAAAATGTTGAAAATATTCAAGAGCAAGAAAGACAAGTTGCCAAAATCGGAAATCATCACTTGTGAACCGCAGGTGACCAAAGAGCCGCGCACGAAATGCGGCAAACCGCTGGTCTTGGACAACACGCGATGGGAGGCAAGTATTGACAGCAGTTTAAGGTTTTATATTAGAGCAAAGGAAAAAAAATTATTTTTAAAAGGAAAAAAAAGTGATACAAAATAATCAAATTAATCAAACAATCTTAATGCAGCCAAAATGTTGATCTAAATGAGGGCTGCTGAAAAAGTAAACTAATTAAGCAGTAATTTTATTGAAAGAATTTTTATTGTTTATCATCAAATATGTATGTAATTGTACATTAAGGCGCTATATCCATTTGCACATCAGAAAAATACACGATTTTGTGATTTTTTTTTGTTTTTGTAGAAAATTTTATTTATTAAAAAATTAACTTTTATGGACTCACTTTCATAATCGGTGATTCATTTTGAGAAACTCCCCGTAAATAATCTCCAGTAGAGCCTCTGAAGAAATGTGTCTGGAGTTGGGGAAGATTTTTCCGCCTAAAATTATGTTAAAACCAAAATCAGTAAAAATATATATATATTTTTTCAACAATATTTTCTCATGTAAAAAATTAAATATTTTATTAGAATTTTTTATTGTGGCAAGCGTACACTATTAGCAAAGAAATTCTGAAATTTTGAAAAAAAAATATTTTAAACTCGGCCATTGCGATATTCCATATATTGCCATATCCGGTGATCCCTCGAAAAAAAGATGCCCACGTTGGCAGGATAACTCTTTACAAGATCGTCTAAAGTGAAATAATATGTGTTTTAGTTAAAACCTTAACTTGGACGAAAGAAAAAAAACTGAAAATTGGATTTTTGGCAGACATTTTTACAAAAAGGAAAATTTTTAGTAAAAATTTCGCGACATTTTTTTTAAATATTTGTAATCGCAAACAAAAGACCCTCTAAGAATTTTGCTTCAAAGATCAGTGTAAAATTTCATGAAGATCGGTTGAGTGTTCTTGAGAAATCTTGCTAAGCGACTTCAAAAACACAATTTCGAGAAAAACGCCTTTAAAGACGGCGCACTTAGCTTAGCCAGCCTCGAGTGCGCAAGTTCTCAACGCTGTATCCCCGAAACTATTACTCGGACCAACTCGAAAATTTAGGACAATATTCTAGAGGTGTTGACGAATTTAATAAGACAATAAAAAAATTTTTGGAAACCCATAAAAGTAGGGGTTATATTAATTTAATTAATAATACATAATTCTTAAAAATACGTTCACATCTCGGATACTATTTTCGGGATCAACCTCAAATTTTCGATGAATATATATACATTCTATACATATGAAAAACAATAATCGATTCCTTGAAATTCATAAATGGTTATAAATCCTTAAAATGATTTTTGTTATTTTTTAAAATTGGTGAAAATTCATTGCCTACATTTAGGGTTATATTAAATAATCGTCTACCCATGATTCGTGGCTTATAATCAAAATCCTCATGCTGACTTGGTTCCACTTAGAGAAGTGCTGTACTGATTGAGAGAGCCTTCGTAACTCTTTTGGATTTTAATTAATGTTTTCTAATTGGAATTGAGTAAATTCTTTGCCTATGACAACACTTAGGGGACTCACAACTTATCATAACGCAACGTAAAATCATAAAATCTTAAATATTTTCGCTTGTTAAAAAAAAAAAAAATGTTGGATTATAACAAAAATTAAATTACGGAATTAGAATTAAAATACTCGACGATATGTTTTCGATTCATTTTAACTTATTACTTTAAGAGACTAAATGAATCTCCTCACCATATGATTACAAAATGTTTTATTGGCAGCAGTAATGAAAACAAAAATATCTAAAATTGACATTTGCAACGCCATCAGCTGTTTTCAGCGAACATATGACTGCTGATAAAATGTAATATTTATTCATAATTTCTGCTGTGGCTTTTTTTGTTTTTTGTATTTACTACACATTTTTATGCATAATGAATTTCCATGGAATTTTACACATTTTCAAACGGTGGAGTAGCCACAGAAACACAAGTCATCTATAGCACTTGTATGGGCTAAGTAGTGTGTGACTAATGATGTCATAGCGAGATCTAAAACAACTTAATACTTTCCCGTCATGAAATTTATATATTTTTTGTTTAAGTGGTGACGTGTTTGTTAATTTGCGTACATAAAAAAATTACTTGCAGAATAATAATGATTACATATCCTTATCTGAAGAAGCTAGCTACACAAACATATTTAAATACGAGCGTGTGATTGTCTAAATATTATTTCACTCAACAGATGTACATTTTGGTGATACAAATCTTTAAAAATAGCATTTGGGGTACTTTTTTGTTTAGATAGATAAGTTTTCTAAAATCACTTCCGCTCATGTTCAAAATTAACTAGACAAGATGCCACTCTTGATGAGAAGAAATCATTTTTTTTATTTTAATCAATAAAGAACAAGAAAGTACGTTAACTTCGGCTACACAGAAACTATAAGACCCTTCGTAGGTGCATTTCTTGTAGCATTAAGGGTATAAAATATAGTTATCTTGCTTTTGTTATATCGGTTTGTATGGCAGCTATACTCTATAGGGGTCCGATCTGAACAATTTCTTCGGATAATGTGACGCTGCCTTGAATAATCATTTATGTCAAATTTCGTGAGGATATCTTGTCAATTAAAAAATTTTTTCATACAAGGAGCTGAAAACGATTGGTCAGTTTGTATGTCAGCTATATGTTACAGTGATCCGATCTGAACAATTTCTTCGCAGATTATATTATTACTTAAGATCAAAATGTATGCTAAATTTCGTGAATATCTTGTCAAATAAAAAAGTTTTCCATACAAGTATTTGATTTTGAGCGATCAGTTTGTATGGCAGCTATGAGCTATAGTCGTCCGACATCGGCGATACCGACAAATCAGCAGCTTCTTGAGTAGAAAAGGACATGTGCAAAATTTGCACCTTAAATTCCTTCACTATGTATGCATTTAAGTTCTTATTACCTTATAACATTTCATATACATACCTACTATATACCCAATAATACTAACTGAAAAATCCCCACTTAAGCTACTTTGCTATATTTCATTGTCATTTCATAGGCTTTTCGAGTATGCGGTACTTAACACTAACCACACCATTTTTAAGTGCAAATTTTGTACCGTCAATCGATATAAATAAATTTATTTCCGCTATCTTATCAATACCACAACGATAACAATGTTGACTAAGAACAGCTCATTAATTGTGTTTTGTTTTTCGCAAATATCTAAAATAAATAGTACTCATCATCACTACGGTTATAAAGTATACATATGTACATACATACATGTATCTAAAGTAAACACACAATAAACAATTGTTTATCAAATTCAATTGTCAAAATAAGAAGATGTTTTCTTTTATATATGAATAGGTCTATATATATAAATTATATTTGAGCAAAATGCAAATATCACATGCTAATACACCTATGTTTGTGTATACTTGCTCAAGCATTGCAGAAAAATTAAGTTATCTTATCGATAATTAGACGCTATAAAAGCTTATTGACGTGTTTGCGTCAAAGGAGTGTAATATTTACGTACCGTAGATACATACATATGTACATAAACATACATATACCTATGTATATTTATATGTAAATAAATTTCTTTGTGTAATTGTCTCAACATTATTCTCCATATTTCTTTTTATGCCAATAAATATTGTATAAAAAGCTGCCACCATTTCACAAACTGGATACCTTCAAAGTTTCTTCAGATTTTATAATTAAATCTTTAGATATTTTAAAAATTTCATAATTTCACTTTTTTATTACGTTTGAAAAGCCTCCTAAGTCTGGAAATCAAAACCAGTGATAAGAACCGTATATTAAAATGCTTTCTTTCGGCGCTAATTCTTGAGCTTTAGGCATTTAAAACAAGAAAAGCTGTTAACTTCGGCCGTACCGAACTGTAATACCCTTCGTAGGAGCATTTATTATGACATAAAAGGGTGTAAAAAGATCTTTATTTTGATTTTGATCGGTCAGTCTGTATGGCAACTATATGCTATAGTGGCCCGATCTGAACAATTTGTTCAGGATTTATACGGATGCCGTAAATAATAATCTGTGCCAAATTTCGGGAAGATATCTCATCAAATAAAAAGTGTTCCATACAAGGATCTGAAAACGATTTGCCAGTTTGTATGGCAGCTATATGCTATAGTGGTCCGATCTGAACAATACGTTCGGAAATTGTAGCGCTCTCTAGGACAATAATTGCTGCCAAATGTAGTAAGGATATCTTCACAAATAAACAAGTTTTTCATACAAAAACTCTATTTGGATCGGTCAGTTTGTATGACAGCTATATGTTATAGTGATCCGATTTGAACAATTTCTTCGCAGATTATACAGTTGCTTTATATAGTAATCCGTGTCAAATTTCGTGAGAATAGCTAGTCAAATGCGCTTCTTATCCATACTATGACTGTATTTTGAACGATCACTTTGTATGGTAGCTATATGCTCTAGTGGCCCGAT
This sequence comes from Bactrocera dorsalis, assembly GCF_023373825.1. NCBI lineage: Eukaryota > Metazoa > Arthropoda > Insecta > Diptera > Tephritidae > Bactrocera > Bactrocera dorsalis. Next base: position 86,298,310 of record NC_064305.1, read on the forward strand.
CTAAACATTTTCTTCGGGTATGACTGCAATAGCTTTGACAATAAGCCATGTCAAATTTCTCGAAGTTATCTTGCCAAATAAAAAAGTTTTTCATACAAGCACATGAATGTCACCGACGTTCAGGGTATTAGAAGCTTTCAGCAGAAGCTTAAACGCTTACCATTTTATTCTAAGGCTTTTAACTGAAGGCCGAAAGTGCGTATATTTCAGTGCAAATAAGCGCCATTTTATTTCAACCGGTGCAATCGAAATTTTATTATAGCAGCCTTTGTCGCATAAATATTGCTACACTTTTAATTATAAATGGTGTGGAACGTGACTGCATTGTTGCTGCTTTTTTTCTAACAATACTCCCATATCTTTTTTTCTATTTACAGAGAAGATTACACAAAGAGTTGATGTCGCTGATAAAGGAACCGCCACCGGGTGTTACCGTCGATACCGATAGTATAGGACAAAACTTATCAGAGTAAGTTGCCACACATATACTACCATATATATGGTTGGAATTTTTGACATTATACACATATATTTATAATTTTTATAAATTTCTCTCTTTTAGATGGAAAATAAATATTGCCGGTTTCGAGGGCACCCTGTATGAGGGCGAAAACTTTCAGCTACTCTTCAAATTCAACAATAAATATCCCTTCGATTCGCCAGAGGTGAGCTCGCACACCCACACATATTTTTTTTTACAAATTCATGTCTTTACAAATATATATTATATATGTATGTATATATAGTATATATGTTTATGACACTGATTTATTACAATGTTATCATATGCACTTTGTTATCTAACGCAGGTGACGTTTATTGGCAACAATATACCTGTGCATCCGCACGTCTACTCTAATGGACATATCTGCCTTTCCATATTGACAGAAGATTGGTCGCCAGCGCTATCAGTACAATCTGTCTGTCTGAGCATAGCATCGATGCTTAGTAGTTGCCGTGAAAAGAAGCGTCCACCAGATAATACATTATACGTAAAAACCTGCAATAAGAATCCGAAAAAGACCAAATGGTGGTATCATGGTGAGTTACAAAAAAATAATGGAATTGAGGTAAAACCTCAAAAATTGGGAATTATCGATTGTAGAATTTGGTTACTACTACTACTTCATTATATAAGCCCCAAAAAGTTTTTGTGCACCTCCTATGATGTTCAAAAACATAGCTCTTTTTCACCATACCGTCTCCTATTCACATCTATGGATACTTTAGATTGCGGTTTCTTTGTTTTTGTAATTTAATCCCTTAATGTGTATTTCTAACTTACATTACACCTTGAAACGAGTAAATTAAGTTTTACCTACTACTGGGGGGCAGCACTATCCAGTGTTACACTCTCCGCTCGAAAACTTCGGTAGGCATTGCGGGACCGCATACAAAACTATCCATACCAATGGTATGCTGTCCGAGCATCTTTTAAGCAGAAGTCTTTGCTATAAATCAGTCTGCAGAAATCAATCTCCAAAGCAACCATCACAACCAGCGAATCGCTATACTCAGCGATAGTCAGGCGGCTTTGAAAGCGATCTCAGCTTATGAAGTCAAATCGCTATTAGTGAAGGAGTGTATAGGAAGGCTGAACCACCTATCAGTTTGCAACCGTGTACACCTAATCTGGGTGCCGGGGCATAAAAGGGTAGCCGGCAAAGAGCTGGCCGACGAAATAGTCCGTTCTGCGCTGGCTTCCAGGATGACGGGGCCAGAACCATGCATTGCGGTGGGGTCTCACACCCTAAAAGAGTTGCTCGGCACAGAGTGCTTCAGAGTCCTGGACCTTTGTGACCATATGTAATATAAAAGGGGACACAATTGACCATATGACCCTTTTTTTCTTTACAACAACAACATTGATTGTACTCATACCTTAACGTACCATATTTCTGATTTTATTTTCACGAAACCAAAAGTAGTAATCCGCAACGTGTTCTTTTTTGCAGACGATTCGGTCTAGTGGAAGTTGAATACCGCTACCTACCGGTACACAAATAAGCTGTTCGCTGCACTGACAAACTCATTGCTGGTACTTAGAATGGAACTACAACAACAAATTACGCAAATATACACTGAGAGTAAATTGTCTGTGAAAAAAATACGCCGACGTGTAAAACTCAAACGTAAACGCGCATCCGCAAACACACACACACACACACATAACTAATCAACTGTAAATTGCAAACAAACAAACAAAAACTAAAACATAAAACAGCTAAAAAACAATATACTATAACAGCTGTTTGGTTGGGAGGAAAGCGTTTGAGCAGAGGGCACCCTGTGATGTGACTTTGCGCAGGCGTATGCGTGAAAAAAGAAATATCGTATTTTAAATTTACATATACATACATACATATATTTTAATTATTACATACTCTTTACTTTAACTTAGCGCGCCAACAACAAAAAGAAAAGCAAACTTAAAATAAATATAAATTTAATGAAGGCAAAGACAGAGGAAAAATAACATTTTTGAGACGCAAACATGCATTATACACACACTAATACAAACATACAGACAACTTATCTATACAACATAGCACACATAATACTGATAAAATGATTTATAGCAAAAGCAAACAACGTTAAATGGAAAAAGTGTCTAAATTTTCGAAAATAACAAAAAATAAAAATCATGAATTATAATTATGTTATGCGTGTATGAATATTTAGGCTAGCGTGTTTGAAAAGACATTTTTTCTAAAGTTTGTAAAATTCCGGAAAATGTAGTAAAATTACAACGAACAGTAATTTTATAAAAAAAAAATCAAACGTAATTAACAGTTATTTATTGCTGCATGATTTTTGTGTTATTTTATTTTTATTGCATTTTTTTGTGTGCTTTGTGTTAGTTTTTCTGTGAAAATAACAACACAGTTATAATTGGATATAGAAAAAGCAAGCAAATATATAAAAGAAAGCAAACATTACAACTAAACAAGTAAAATGTTCTTTGAAATATAACAGTAATTATCTAATGAATGTTGCAAACTCGTCTGAAGTGCAGCAACAACATTCCACAGTGTGTTTGCTGAAAGTGCAATAAAGCCCAACAAACCTAACCAAACAATATATTTTATAAACGAAATTTCTTTGCCAAACAAATATTTTAACAAAGAATATTTTATTGAGCTGCTGCAGTTATTTAAAAATGTTTTCTGCACCATTTACAGCAATAAAGCGAAACGCATAATGTTAAAGTAAATAAGAAATGTATAAAATTAAATGCCTCAACTTGTTCCAAGCGTTGAAAGTACAACTATTTCTACACTTGCAACACTGCATAGCTTTCTTTGCGCTTCATAAATGTATTTACCAAATTTGCCTGGTAGAATTTTCTTTTGAACTCACTGTATGCTTTCGTTTATTACGCGCTTTGTTAGCTTGTAGTCCTAACGATTTGATGCAATTCGTTTGTATCGTTCATATTTTTAGCTTTGAGTTGTCAACTGTATTGTAGACCTGTCAGTAAACGTGTGATTTCCTTTCTCATATGATCTGCATATGATATACATATTATTAATTAATTACGTTTTCCTTATCGATTCAGTAATTGCCAATTCTTTACACGTACATACACATATACCTTAATTAATATTTATATATAAAATATACATATATACACATAAATACATATTTACTTGTATTTTAGTACGCGGTATGTAAGTATACCGTTAAATCATTATGATAATTTTACATTTACACACACCCCCCTTTCTTAATAATAACTTTGTAACATTGTGTTTGTCTATAAAGTGTACGTTTATTTTTCTGTTTATTATATACTTACAATACATACATACGTATAGTTACATAAGTGTCGATTTATGTGTAAGTCAAGTATGAAGTAAAATAAGTAATGTGAATTGCTCTACGCAGTTAAAACAATCTTAATTATAACAATAAATGCGTGTCATTCTCAAGTATTCAATAAAACAAAACACTTATGATTATAAAGAAAACATACATATTAAATGAAGTTGGCATGTTTTATTTCTTTAAAAGTAAAAAAGGAAAGTAATGGTAGCTTCGGTTGTGCACGGAGCCATAATAATAAAGTTTCCCATACAAGGATTTGATTTTGATCGTTCAGTTTGTATGGTAGCTATGTGCTATAGTGGTCCGAAATGGAGTTGCCCACAAATAAGGAGCTCCTTGGGGAGAAAAGCACGTGTGCAAAATTTCAGATCGATATCTCAAAAACTTGTATATACAAACAATCGAACATGGTTAACTCGAGTCGTCTGGTCATTACACTTTATAGGGCCTCCGGGTATTATATACTTCACAGCAAACTCAATATATGTACCTTGCTCAGAATATAAGGACATTGAAGTAAAAGTTTTGAAATATCTTCCACATATCATTTGGCTTTAAACAATTCAATTTCTTTGTTGTTATTCCTCAAGGATGTAAAATAATATATAGTTGTTGTTGTAACGGGTAACTAATCCCCCTTAGGATAGTAAGGATTAAATAAGTTGTCACCGACGTCATCCAACGGTAAGCTCTAGAAACGTGCTGTTTCGAAGGGGTTGGACCAAAGAGTTAGTAGTGCATGCATATCTGGATGATAACTAGGAGTTTAATGTGCTACAGTATCCAGAACGAAGCTGTGCAAGGGTCACTCTCGTTTCTCCCAACAACTTGAGCTCTTCATCTGCGGTGGGTAGTGTTTTCACTCCAAGTACGCCATTCACTGAGAGGGAGTCAGTGATACCAGCCGAACCACAACAAGAACAACAACAACAGGGAGTCAGTGAAGACGTTAATGAATGGCGGTCAGTGTTTGTCGGAAGTTAGTTGCGTCCGAAATCTGGTCAGCGCATTGTTTGATGTCCTCGACCTAGTTAAAGACTGACCTCTTGATGTTTTTCTTTTACGACAATCTTTGATTAACACTTACCGATTAGGGATGGCAAACTCGATTCCGATTCTACTCGAGAATCGAGTTTTCTCGTAAAATACTCGAGTTTTCAGAATCGATCTTCAGTAGTCGGAGTCGATTAAGAATCGATTCTTGACATTCGACTTTACTATTAATTAAGTGACCAGTTTCAAGTTATAAGCTTAGTATCCAGCTCTCAAGAAATGTAAAAACTTCATATAAAAAACGCTTAAGAAATGGTCAAGAAACTTTCCTACAATAAATTTACTGAAGCGGAGATTACCGATCCAAACCGGGTTAGATCGCCGAAAAACAGCCCTTGGCTGGATAAAATCCGGGTCAATTCCGGTGTGTAGAAACGGCTGTCGTGAATTGTCCCAATATCCAATCTCTTGATGCTCCTACAAAGCGGTTCCGTTCCAAGCAGATGAGTGCAGTGATGCGAAAATAACCCAGCAGGGGCATTCTGGCGATTATATACTAGGTGCGATGAAGCTAAGGAGCGACCGATGGATTGCCTTGTATGTTGCCAACAACGTTTTTTTTTCTCTTTTTTCCATGTGTTTCGGTTAACGACTTGAGGATTTTGTTGCGGCTCTGTACTTTGGCGATAATCGCGGTCATATGAGGAGTGAAAAAGCACCGACTGTCAAAAGTCACACCTAAAATTTTAGGGTTATAGTCAGTCGGAATCTTAACTACACTGGTTTATGTAAGTGGTATACATTCGTTTTTATTTGATGGTACTAGACAAAGCTTCAGCGAAGAATACATTATCACAACCAGTCAATCCCTCAACAGTTTGGATTCTATCGGAACAATAATCATGGCATCCTGAGTTTCAAAGTGGCTAAGGAAACAAATACTTATCCATGTGAGAAATATTTGTAACGAACCAAAACGACCGAATTTTATGAAAAATGGTCTCGAATTTCGCTTATGACAGTATTATTTATAAGAACTTCAGTTTTCGCCATTTACAAGAAATGTTGCTCGAAAATTTTTAATTATAATAAAATGCTTTAAATGGATTTCAAGTTTTATATTATCTTACGGCTGGTATTCAAGGAAACATTTCAATTTAGCAAGTTTTGTAAACCTATTATAAATTACTTAATTGTATACAACTATATGTCTATGGTAAATTGTGTATCCTATAGTTTGTTAAATTAAAGAATCTGAAATTCATTTCTTTGTTATACAAAAAACTACTAAGGGTTGATCTCCAACTGCTCTTCGTTTATAATGTTATTTTCAACTTCGTGTCAATTAACTGTCGGTGCACCAAAGTAGAGACCCATCAATGCCTCTTGCAAAGCACGTTGACAAGCCAAGTTCGCTTTATAACCACCGGCACGTTCAGCACTATTCTCGGGCCGTATGTGCGCAATGAATCCTTTGCTTTCGATTTCGGCGGTAGCTGGCGCAGCTGGGCCTTCCGTATAAAGCGTAGGCACTTTATGCACATAGAGTGGTCCCTCTTCCGCCTTTGGTAACGGCAGGAACATTTGATCCGCTGTGCGTCCAAATTTTATTCCTGTCGAGAATTGTGTTGCTGGTTTGGGTGGTGGCAGTTTCTTCTCTTCCTCGCGTAGTTTTTCAACCTTTTCGGCGAATTCATTTACAATCTCGGCGGCATCTTTGCCACTGCACATTAGTTCATCGATGAGCGCTTCCTTCTCTCGCGCTTTTTTCTTTTTCTGCTCAGTTTCGAGTTCAGCCAACTCCTGCTTGCGTGCTTCTTCTTGCGCACGCTCCAATTCAAGCATTTCCTCCAGCTCGTACTCCTCTCGGCCCATACGCGTTTTATTTCTTTGTATAACTTCACGATTCTCACGCCTATAAGCTTCGATGCGTTTATTGGTGCCGATTATATCAATGTTGTTGCAAAGATTGTAGATAATAGTCTCGATTTCTTCTAAGTAATCATTGTATTCTTGTAGCGTAGCGAAATCATCCTCCTTTTTGTTGTAATCGCGTAGTACACGTTTTCGTATATCTACCTCCTTCTCCACCATAGGATCTTCGAAGAGTTGCACACGGAAATTGTTGCGCCGCAATGGCACCATACATTCCGGACAGGAACCCGAACCCTTGAGGAACAGCAAATCTACACAGGATTCACAAAGTGTATGGCCGCAAACGTTGACCATCAATTTCAGTGAGGGATTGCGGTATTTTGTTGTTTTGCAGCGCGGACATGCCTGGTCCTCCATGCTGAAAACTAGATTTTCTCTTAAAACGCGTCAAAAATGCAAAAGCTAATTTTAAATGGAAAATTTTATTTGTTGTGCCAATTCTACCGGTGTGTTTCCAATTTGACTTATCAAAAACAAAATTGCAGATAAATGATGTGGAAGGGATACAAACAAAATCAGCTGCTTCAGCATTGAGTTATCTATTTACATGATTCACCCTGTGTTTGTTTACATTTATCGAAGTTAAAAATTCGATGCAGATTCGTGACGAATTTTATTTTGCACTGCGAATATGAATGTTACAAAATATATACATACAAATATTAATCATAACAATTTAACTTAAATATACAAAAATATTGGATTTGTAAAGAAATCAAGGGTCGGCAATCGAAATCATCTAAAATATTGTGTGCGACGAATAGAAGGTGAATGCAACTCTGAAAGTGTCGGTAATGAAGCGCAACAAAATTTTATTCTTCTTTGCAGTAAAATTTAAAAATTTGATTTAGCTTGGCTGGTAGAAGCAAAAAAAGCGCTGGAAAAGTAATATTAATATTTATTTTTCAACTTGGATGAATTTAAGTAATATTTTGATATGCAGAGGCGTGGACGATGACAGCATCTGATGATTCCACGTTACGAGTTTTCGAGAGAGAGGTTCTGCGGATTATAAGGTCCTTTGAGCTTTGGCAACGGCGAGTATCCCATTCAATGGAACGATGAGCTGTCCGAGATATACGACAGCATTAACATAGTTCAGCGAATTAAGAGACAGCGGCTACGTTGGCTAGGTCATGTCATCCGAATGTATGAAAACTCTCCAGCTGTAAGAGTATTCGATGCGGTACCCGCCAGGGGTAGCAGAGAAATGTGGAGATATCCATTCCGTTGGAAAGACCAGGTGGAAAAGGAACTGTCTGCACTTGGTTTCTCGAATTGGAGCAAGTTACTAAAAGGAGAAACGATTGGTGATTGGTGATTGGTGAAGAAGAGTCACCGATGCAAAAACTACTTGTTTTGTAGTATTTAAGCAGCACTTTCAACATACGGCCTTTAAGCACCTCTTGGCTTCAATACATATGCTTTTTTGAATTTATCCGGCTGCTTTTGAACGTTTCGAATTGGCTGCTTGAGTGACTACCAAATGTTCTGTGAGCGCTTCTTGTATTCGACAACAATCTCCATCGAATAATTCTTCCAGTGCCTAATCTTAAAATTTTTTGGTCGTTCTATGCTTTCCAAGCCAAAATCTCCACTTTTTAACCTTGCAATCCACTTTTGGTCCTTTACTTCAGCGACGACGTATTTGAGTACAGTTGTATATATCAATTGTTGGTATGATTTTATGCTTAAGGCAATGGCCATATCTTAAATAGACAAAAAGTTTAGGTTTAGGTTTAAAATCCGCTAATCGATAAAACAGAAAATATTTCTGTTGCTGATACATTTCTGTTTCTGTTCTTGCTCCTTTTTCGTTTCTGTGATATTGCTCATCAGTCTGGTTTATAAAAACTAGCATATTTTCTGCTTCTTTTAACACTTTCATCCATAAATCTACATAAATTCTTACCTTTTTGCCCTTCTTCCTGCATATAAATTAAAATACCAATTCTTTTATTCACATTTTTCGTGTATTCTTTATTTTAAATTTCAATTTTGTTATATATGTAAATTTATACATGTATATACTATATATATATATTTATATTTAATTTATTTAGTTAAATACATTTACAATTCTAAATAAGTATTTCGGTAATTAAGATCGGCTAAATCGAGAACAATGCAATCAATCAATCAATCAATCGGTATTAGTGTCTAATAGTAGCTGAAGTTGTTTGTATACATATAATAATGATCATTACAAATTAAACAAATTTATTCATTTATATAATTTTCTAATTAAAGAAATTCATTTAGCATATACAATGCCGTATTTGTTGGCACGCACATTGTTGTTGTTGCTTCGCATTTATTTATTATTACTTTTTTTTTTGCCATGAGGCGAGTACAAACAATTCAAACAGCGACTCAAACCACATACAAGCATACAATTTCTAACTTTAGCATACTTTCAACAACTTTTTAAACATGCATGTGCATACATACACACCGACATATGCAGTAAATATGTATTACACACATACATATGCATAGTTTTATGTTTCTACGTGTGTATAATAAATTTTGTTCTTTGCTATACGAATTGTTTATATGTAAATTAGTTAACTACATACATACATATATGCGCGTTTATGCCATATACATTCATATTCATATACGCCTAATTACGTATCATACACTGCATATACATTTGAAAATATTTATTATTATTTTATTTATTTTTTTTCTAATAATTTTATTTTATTAAATATATATTTTCGTATATAACTGATTGTGTTTACATATATATACTTGTATATGAGCGTGGCTAGCTATAATTTCATTTAAATAAGCTAAATGCTAGTCTATGTCACTATGTATATAAGCTAAGTATATAATTATTTTTTAAGTTGTAAGTGAAATATTTTCGTTAAATGTCTTTGAATTTTATATTTTTAATCGATTTTGTTTATATATATATTGTTTTTTTAGTTTTAATTTTATATATCGTCACCTGAAATGCAAATTAACGTAACAACATTTTCAGAAATTCACAGTGGCATGAATGAAACACGGAATAAACATGAGTGAAACAAAATATTAATATTGGTTAAAACTGGTTTATATATGACCGCAGAACCAGAAAATGTTGAACATATTTAATATTATGTATATAATTTGAAGTAGTGAAGCGTAATCAATAAGACACTCAATTTCGAATTTTTTGATGATACGTTATTTTGCATTTCAGGTGACGATATATAAATTTAAATATATTTTTTTTTGTTGCGGTGCTTTATTTTTGCGCTTATATTTTCGTAGTGCTACTATAAGGATTAAATAACAGCGTTTATGCGCTTTCGAAAGTTTAACGGTTATAATAAAATAAAATTACCTTTCAGAGTATGTGTAGTGTGGTAATACTTTATAGTTTACAGTTAATTAAAAGTAGAGCTGTTTAATATTTTTGTTTTATTTTTTTATTACATTTCAAAATTTTTGTGTCGTTAGTTACATACATATATAGTTTATGTATCCATATAAAGTTGTCCATTATTTTCCAAGTTTATTTTCTTTCCAAACGTCACCTGAATTTACAGTTTTTGCACTTAAAAACGTTATGCAGCAAAAAACATTTTTTTTTTTCAATTTAAACCTTGTCTAAATCATAATTCTTTTCCCATACATTTTTCATGGTTTTTGTTTTAGTTTTTGTAATAAATATTTTAACTCCAAAACGTATAACTCTACAATTTTAAAAATATTATATTCTGATACTAAATTCTATTCTCTTCAAAAAAGCTCTTAATGAATTTTTCCATAAAACCACTCGTTTATAAGTTATACGCAGTTAAAGTCATACATCAAATGAACTGAGCATTTATACGAGAGCACTGAGCAAGCATTGAGCACCATGGCGTATGAGTAACGCAGTAAGCATTATTCACTCGTAAAAACGATCAGTACATTTGAAGCATAACTTTAACGGCGCATAACTATAAAATGAGTAATTTTATGGAAAAAATTATTAAGAGCTTTTTTGTAGCACGCTAAATTTTTTATTAGAATATTATCTTTCTAAAATTGTTAGTGCATTTTTTTATGGAAAATATCAAAGACACCATAGAGTTATCTACATGTGAAGCGAAATATGATTTCGGCCCAGTTTAAATTGCAAATAAAAAGTTTGTTTCCGTTGCATAACGTTGTTAAGAGCAAAAACTGAAACTTGCTAACAAAAAAAAAACTTGGGAAATAACGCACACCCTCATGTTTATACAGTTGCTCTCATAAATAATGTTTGAAAATGTAGACGAAAGTTGTTATATGCTATATATATACTATATTTCCTTGTTATATACAAACAACAAATCAAAAAAGCTTTCATTTAGTAATATTTAATATAAATACTTAAATCGTTTGTTAATAAAACTCAAATTTATTCTTATTTTTTATTTTATATATATTTTTCATATATAAAAAACGAGTGCTCTCTGTACAATTGTGTAACATTAAAATGCTTTCAACACAAATCAAATAATTCTTTTAATATTTCACTTTCGAAAACATTTGCAGTATTTGGCAAAGCATTTTTGTAGAAAGTTATTTCAAGCTTGGATTGTACTAAGGGTTTTTTTCTGCACGCAAGTCGCTTGTGTTTGACAACTTTTCGTTTATTTTTTAAATAACAAACACAAACTTCATAAATTTTTCAGCATTTCATTCTTTGTTTTTCTTTCTCATTTTCAACAAAGCAAATCATAGTATTCGCGTTCCTTTAACTTTATTTTAGTTATCGATTTGCGCGAACAAATATAAAAAAAACATTCATTACAAATCGAATCACTGTAAATATCACAATTTAGTTAACGCATAATGCATACTCAACGTATAATACATACCTAAGCACATATACATATATACGCATGTGTATATATACATATGCACATACACCTACATGCATTTAATCATACAATATACTGCATTTGTAACACCCTAATGTCTAAGTTGGTCTTCTGCGCTCAACACTGCCGCTGCAATGAGAATAATAATCGCTCGTGTGTACTCTTTGGTGGAGTACCGTTAGCGTACACCTCAAAGTACAATGCAGTTAGTACAAGATTTGTTTAAGCAAAGAAATAGCGCGCTTGTTGAGCTCATATGTGTGGATTGCTGAGGGTACACTGTTAATATTTATTTTTTATTTTTATCTTTGTAACTAACAGATTTTTTTACTGTAAAGCGTTTATATATTTTAAATTCAAATTTTTACGTTTTATTGATAGTAATTAATTAAAAAAAGGTGTTTGAAATTTTTCAAAAAAAAAATTGAAAATTTTGTTCGTTTTTTATTTTTTAAAGTAATTAAAAAAAGTGTTTTGAAATTTTTTTTTGTAAACATTTTTTGAAAATTTTTTTTTGAAAAAATTTTTGATTTTTTTTGTAATTTTTTTTTTTTAATTTTACTCGTTTTCAAATTTTTCAAAAAATTACAAAATTTTTTTTTTTTCAAAATCTAATTCTTTTAACTAAGTAACTCCCAAATATGTGAGTCATTGAGGGTCCACTGAAAAAAAAAAAAACATTTTTTTTTTGATTTTTGAAAGTTTTCTATACATTTTTCGCGACTATTTGTCGTAATTTAGTTTCAAATAAACATTTTGGCAATTTTCATGAAATTTGTTTACAAAAAAAAATATTTCAAGGAATACATACAAATGTTAGGGTGGTACTTAAATTTAAAAAGTACAATTTTGCAACAAATTTTTCAATTACGCAATCTATTAGATATACTTTGACTAATTAACTGCTAAATATAGCGGTCGTTGATGATACACTGAGAAAAAAATATTTTGTTTTTATTTTTAATGCCTTTTTCGCGACTATGTAACTAAAATTTGTTTAAAATAAACACTTTGGCAATATTTTAAAAAAATTTTATTTTTTTGTTAATTCTTTCAAAAACAAAAAAAAAAAATATTTCAAGTGATAAATGAAAATGTTAGGGTGGTACTTAAATATAAAAAGTACAGTTTCGCATCAAATTTTCCAATTCTCAAACTTATTACATATGTATATTCAGAGATATCATTTAACATATAATTTAAAACTCAATTGTATGTAGATAGGGTAATCCGAATTGTTACCTACTTTGATACGCCTGAATCGATTTAATAAAAAGCATAACAAAGAACATATTTCAGTTATATGCGTTTTAGTATAGTTTAAGTACGAGGAACAGAATAATTCATTACTTTGATTTTTTAAGCACCACCCTAATGCACATGTGTAAAATATGTAATGCGATTAATATGTTGTTATGCAGACTTTTTGTTGCTGCGAAATAACCAGCAAAAAAGGATTAACAAATTGATTTCTTAAAGACCATCCTAATGTACATAAGTCCTATGTAAATTATTTAATGCGATTAATTTGTTGTTATGCGGACTTTTTTATACTTCGAAAGAGCCAAAAAAAAAATTATATTAATAATTAACAAAATGTAAATAAAAATCAAAATTTTATGTCGAAATAGAATTATATAAATTTCCAAAAAATATGTAAAAAAAACAATATTTAAAAATTTATAAAAAAATGAGTTTTGTTAAAATTTCGTGGTTCGCAAAAAAAAAAAAAATAATTAAAATAATTTTCTTTCAATAAAAACTAGAAAATTGCTTTTAGGAAATTTAAAAATAAATATTTTAGCATAAATAAAATTGTATAAAAACGCTTGGCTAGCAAAAAAAAAAAAACAAATCAAATATACCGCTCAACAATCCAGTCTGCGCTTTACATATTTAAAAAATATGCACATAACATATAAGCCTGTGCAGCTATTTGCTTGAATCCGTTAATTATGTAATGCAGGAAAACAAATAACCAATCAGCATTGATCCCTCCACAAATCCCCGGTAATCCAACATGCGCTATTCTTTGTGTTTGGTTTGTTGTTGTTTATTGCATATCGGAAGTGAAAAATATTGTTTTAATTTTTTTGGGATTTCGCTTTTATGCACATTGCAACACATTTATGATTTAAAACAAATAACTTTGTTAAGCCGGTTAAGGATTTTGCTTATTCTCTGTACACGATTTTACTTTTTTATAACTATGTACACATACACATACATACATAGGTACTGATATTAGTGTTGTTATAAATATTATATAAAATCAGCTAAAAAGTGGTTCGCAAGTGACTCTTTTTACTTTAAATATTTTCCCGTTGTGTGATAAGAAGAACTTCAGAGCATTCTGTTAGTTCGATAGTGCCTTAGATTTTTGGTCCAAATTCGGGTTTTCGGTGCGTCGATGCCTTCTAAAGACTGAAAATACGAGAGCGTAAATTTTGTATTACATAATGGAACTGAGAAATTAAATGTCATAAAACAACAACAAATAAGCGATCAGTTGCTCACCTTTGTAACGCTGTCGCCTCGTCCAGCTCGGCATCACCCTCATCGATCCGTGCACCGCTACAACTACGACATTTACAACATATAATACAGGGTGCCGCCAGCAGTAGCAGTGGTGAAGCGACCAACAGCAATATACCGAAGCCGGCAAAAATGCCAATCACTTGTGCTCTGTGCCACACCACAGAGGCACGGGAATGTCCGAGCTTGTTCTTACATGGACCACGATCATAGTGACGCAACAGAAAGTCGTCCTGTGAGGATGAAAGAGAGAGACAAATATGTTTAAAGCGAACTTAGTAGAGTAAGTAACTAGAAGAATAATAACTCAAAATACTTTGGTTAATGTTTCAGGTATGAAGCGTGTCAATGTCAGACCAAAAAGACCTGAATCTTTTGCAAAAGCGATTTTGACAACCCTACAGGGTTTGTCCGGAAAGTAATAGGACTGAGTCCATTGAAAAATAATTATAGAACCAATCCTTGAAATTCTTTAAAAACTTTCAAAATAGGCTTCTTCAGCGGCGATCCAACGCTGCCAGTGTGATTTTCAAGCATTGAAGGCGTCATGGAAGGTATTCTCCGGAACAGCCTTGAGAGCCGAGGTGTATGCTGCTTGAATCCCCTCTGTTGTCTTAAAATGCTTGCCTTTCATCGGTCTTTTCAGGCAAGGGAACAAAGAAAAGTCCAGGAGGTCCACAACTCGGCTGTAGGAAGGCTGCGGAAGCGTTGGGATGCCGGCCTTGGTTAGGTAGCTGTTCGCAAGAAAGGCGGTGTGAGCCAGGACGTTGTCGTGGTGCAACTTCCAATCGACTGCGATGTCTTTTCGGACCCAATTGAACCATTATTTGAGTCTCTTGAGGACTTCCAAGGAAAATTTGGTGTTGACGGTTTGTCCAGGAGGAACAAATTCATGGTGGACGATGTCTTCAATGTTAAAAAAGACAATGAGTATTCATTTTGGATTTACTCATTCTTCCGATCTTCATCAGCGACTTCTTCCCGGCCCTCCAAAACGGCCTGAAGCCAACCACTTCTTGCTAAAGCAACATCTGGGTAAGTCTGCTTGATCAAACCAAACGTCTCTGTCGCAGATTTACCGAGTTTCACACAGAATTTAATCTCTCTAACGATTTTTCATTCATTTTCGGCTTGCACCACTCACAGAAACACAACGCGCGAAAATGTTGGTCCTGACTCTCCAGGTGCTCGGGAACAACTGATTAGCCGCTCGTTCGTTAGCTAGGAACGTCTTCTACCGAATCCAGTCGGTGCGCACAGGCTCCAAAGTACAGTCGCAGCGGAAGGAAATCAGTCTTATTACTTTCCGGGCAAACCCTGTTTATCATTATTGATGACAAGAAAGAGGGTTTGTGAATAAGCCGTCGAAACTGTCCAACATTTTAGTGTAAAGCGCTTCAAAACAAAACTAAGTCGTGCGCTATTAGCGCTAGGTATTATATTTCTATCTGTGATATCCGAGTTTCCAGTATCTGACTAGTGCTTATGAGCTCACCTGAGGCTCAACCATTGACCCAGTTAACCGCAAGAAGCGAATGAAGCTCCTACACGTTCCTATTCCGCAGATAGTCAGACAAAAGTACCTGAGCAAGCAAGCTCATCAACCTGCCAGTTTCCTGCCATTTCGCAGTGGTTAGGCACCCAAACCAGTCTAATCATCAAATAACTCAATGCCAGAGACAAAGAGTAGATACATCTCTTCAATGTCTCGAGCGTATACTATGTATCTTCTCTTACTATTTTGAATGTTGGTCCGTCCCAATTTCGACTTTCATCATCAAAATAGGAAACTTTCAAAAAAGCAGGTCAGCAAACATTACATTCTTAAGTACCACAATTTAAGCCGAAAGCGAACACTTAGAGCCCATAACTTTAATCAACTAATAACGCTTGTTTTCACTACCAACTTGGGTCATTTCGTAAATGTTAGCAAAAGCGCTGTACTATTTAAATATTTAACTTTCGTTATGGGGGTACTCACATCCAAACTGGCCAGACAGTACCAGCAGAAGACGTGCTTGCAACGTTTGCACATCATCTGCGCGCAACCCTCGTCCTTCTCGATGGGCACAGCGCACATGGGACAACACTTGATGAGGTCATTGTCGAAGGGTATGCCAATGTCATCCTGGCCGTCCGCCACCAAGCGACGACTGTTCTCCTCGCAAGTCATGTTCGGATGCCACTGAAAAACAAAAGCACAAAAAAAAAACGTTAAAAGGTAAAAATAACAAAATACTAAAAGCACAAATGGGTAGGTATAACCAACACACCCCATAAAGGTTGGCAGTTGAAGCGAGTGTCACAAGTACTTACCGCCTTCTTGCAGGCCGAGCAAAACTCATCTTTGCACGACGGACACTGCACGGCGCAGAGCGACTGTTGTGCGCCTTGGCTGTCAGTGAAAGTGGCTGTGTGCGTGCCACCGCTGCCACCGCCGGTCGAGGTGGACGGTGTGGCATCGGAATGTGGACCTACGCCGACGAGGCAAACCGTTTCGCAGCCAGCACGCGGACACCAGGTGCGCGTCTTATCCATTTCGATTTCTAAACGAAAGAAGGCAAAAAGTTTAGTATTTTTTTAATCTTTCATATAAGCCAGCTGAATTTGTAGGTTAGGGCCGCCAATAGCAGCAAATAAGTTACCTTTATTGAGTCGGTATCGATGATGCTTCTTCATCAGATTGGTCGTCGTCAAGTTGGCGATTTCGGGTAGTGTCATAATGCCTTGCGCCGGGCATTGAGCATCGGGACACGAGATCTCGTAAGCGCCTTCGGTAATTTCGAAGTCCACATAGGCCTTCATGCACTGTAAAGAGAGGATAAAGAGAGAGGGAGCAATTATTAAAGAGTTGCATTTACAAAATAACGTAATTTTCGGCATTTTTTGAAGTGTTGCCAAATTAGTGTTGTCATTATACAAATATAAAACAACAATAACAATAAAAGCGTACAAATTGAATTGCAAAGTGGCGCCTGCAATTATGCACCAGTGGTGGCCATTAAAAATTTAAAAGTTTCAAGTTTCTATGGCTATAACAAACAGCAACAACAATAACAACAACAAAATAATAACGAAATCTGTGGACGAAAATAAACTAACACACTAATTGCGGCAACGCAAAGGATGGATACAGTTTAGGATGCGTCTTAAGCCTGCCACTCGCCACACACACGTACACACACACACATGAAAAAAGTAATTTCACAACTTTTGCCGAACGGAAAAGAGAGAAAAAATTTGCTGAAACTTGTAGCTTAAAAAACTAACCACAAACTGGAAATTTCCGCTTCCGTTAGAAAAACTTCGGCTACGGAGCAGCAGCCGTGAGCGCGTGGAGTTGTCGTAAGTCTGTGCGCATATCGAGGGAGCGGCGCGGTAATGTTGTATGGAAGGAGATTACAACGACATTGTAAGGGCGCAAAAGTTTGTTGTTGAATTGTTGCCCACCAGCAGCAATTTTCAAATGCGATTTCGGCCAACTGTTCGCCACAACGAAAAATAACGACAACTTCACTAGCCACACGATGATTATGTGGCTTCAAGCAGTTGTTTCAGCAACAGACGGTTTGTTTGAGTTTATATTTAATATTTTAATTATTTATGTTTGAGAGTTTTTTAATTTTTTACCTCCTGATTTAGTATTCCATGGAGAACCCAAGTGAGTAGGTTCATTACAATAGCTTTCTTATTATCCGAAATATCTGCTTTAAAGCTAAGATGATTAATATTAAACTAGCGCCGAAGTAAGATATTTTATGACAATAATCAACAAATCATATTTCGTTTAATTTCATTAAGAAATCTCTCATTTTGATCAAACAGAGGCATAGAATGATGTAGATCGTAGAAAGTGGGTACTTTTGGTTCAAGACTGAGTGCCTCACATTTGATACATAGGTAGTAAATAGAATATGTACTACTATGAGCAAAAAATAGTAAAACTTTGTTCATACTTCTAAAATTATTAATTTTTTCTTCAAAACCTTTGTCGTTCCACTCAAAGTAATCCCCCTTGGTCAGAATACAGTTGTGCCAACGTTTTTTCAATTATCGAAACAGTTGTGAATGTCAATATCCGAAATGGACTGCAATGCGCTTCACGTTTAATGGCTTCAATTGGCTCAAAACGGATTCTCCGGAGAGGTTGTTTCACTTTGTTTGAAGTCACACGGAGCTAAATCAGGCGAATACGGTGGTTGCGGCACGATATTGTTTGAAAATTTGGCGAAAAACTCACGAAGAATCAATAGCAGCATGCGACCGTGCATTATAGTGGTGCAAAAACCACGAGTTGTCAGCACATAAATCCGGCCCCTTTTTACGAATAGCTGCGCGGAAATGACGCATAACACTCAAATAGCATTCCTTGTTGACAGTTTGGCTGGTCAGAAGGAATTCGGAGTGCACCACACTTCGATAATCGAAAATAACTCTCAAAATAACCTTGATTTTTGACCTGTTTTGACGTGGTTGGTTCGGCTTCGTTCCCCTTTGCCACGATATACGTCCGATTGATCGCTTATTTCTGAGTCATAATCATAGATCCAAAACTCATGGCCAGCAATATCACGTTTCATAGCATTTGGCAGTCGGAAAGCAAAGTTAGCTGTGTTTCGGAAAAATTTAGTTAATTTGGAAGCAATCATAATTTTACTTTTCTTAGGCCCAAATGATATTTCAAAATGGTTTTCAGTGATCCTTCTGATATTCCAACGATGCCAGTAAGATTTCTGACTGTTAGTTGTCGATTCTCAAGCACTAATTCCTTTATTTCATGGTCTTGTTGAGCAGCAGTTGATGTTAACGGCCGTCCTGGCCGTGGTTCATGGTCAACGCCATCTTGAGCCTCTTTGAATAATGTAATACATAGGCTGCTATATATATCTCTGACGTAGGCAACACTAAGTGTTGCCAGGTGCAATCTGACATTTTCATTGGAAAGTTTGACATTTTTTAGCATAACATTACTCAGAACGTTTTGTCATTTAATCGTGAATTGTTTTAGTTACAGGGAATTAAAAAATTCATCTCGGCCAAAAAATGGAATTAACTCGTGAACATTTTCGTGCGATCATTTTTCACAACTTTCGACGTGGATTACCACGACAAGAGTGCATCGATAAACGAAAATCTTTGTATGGCTATGAAGCACCATCCTATAACACTGTGAAAAACTGGTACAACGAATTCAATCGTGGCCGACGCTCGCTCAAAGACGAATTCCGTGAAGGTCGTCCAAAAACAGCCGTTGTGCCAGAAAACATCAATTTCTCCCGCCAGCCTACATTCGATATTGCATGAACACCTGGTAGTAAAAAAGGTTTGTGCTCGTTGGATCCCGCTCAATTTCACAATCGTTCAAAAAAAGGCTCGTGTGGATGTGTAAAGAAATGCTGAAAAAATACGATCGTGGTGCTTCAAAAGACGTTTATAAGATCGATGAAGATTACGAACCATGGATCTATGCGTATGAGCCCGAAACAAAACAGCAATCGACCGTGTGGGTCTTCCAAGACGAGCCAAATCCAACGACAAAAAAAAAACACTATTTTCGTTGATAAATATGCCTATTTTCATTATTAGGCCAGAAATATTTATAGCAGCCCTCGTATATTTCAGAAATACAAGACTATGTTCATGCGAGGACTCTTTCTGTCACCCAAACCGGGTTTTGTGGTCAAGTGCGTGTCGAGGAAAGAAGAAGAGACTGATTCACGGGCAATACGCATTGTGTTTTTGTTTAAACCAGTTCCCAGTTGCCCGATTCGTCATTCCCTTCCTTTCTGAATTGCTTTCCATGGTTGTAATTGTGTTCGATTTCAAACGAGTTTTTAATATATTTGAGTTGAATTGAATTTGAGAATAAGATATGAAAAGAAATGCAGAAAATATTCCACCAACCCGAATTTCAAGACTCGAATCAGCCTTGGGAATGCAATGGGCAACACTGATAGAGAATTTCCCAGTAATCAGCAACCAAAGTCTTCCTGTATAAATGCGGTCTTATTAATTTCCGCTAAAAAAAATCTTAAAACTGAGGAATTTTTAACCAGGCTACCAGAAATTAATAAGAATAAGCACGATTGGCCTCTAAAAAATTGCTATTTCAATATTTAGGGAAAGGATCGTTAGAGATTTTATAATATATAGATTCAAGTTCCTCATTCATTCGAACTTAACTGACCGGATCGGATGCTAAGTATAAAACTTCAGTATAGTAAGGAATATTTTTTAAAAATTCCAAAATAAACGAAAAACCTTTTTGTTTTTATTTTACAAGATCAAAAAACGGCTTCATCCAAACAACACCTTCCCATTAACAATTACATGAATGGCAGTCGGAATTGCACCCGAATAGAATTCAGTCCATTATTTGCCTTTATTCACTCCCAACAACTGGATTATCCACACACGTTTCTGAATCACTGCGAAGCGCTTAGCTAAACTTTTGTGGATATTTTTGCTTTCTACAAAAATAAACTGGAAATTGTTGCTTTTGCTGGTCGTTGGAAATCAGTTGCTGCGGTGAAAACTTTTAACTGTACAATGGCAATAACTGCACAGTGTTGCAATGCGCACAAACACACACACGCATGCATACTCGATCACGTGTATTGTTATGGAAATTGCGTGTGTGTGTTCCTCAGCCCGGCCGTCATACTTAGTTGCCGTTGCTGTGGTTTGTTCTGCTCCTCTGCCTCGACACTCCATCACTGTCAGTGGCAACAACAATTACAATAACAACAGCTGCATTTAAAGCGTTTATTCGCATTGCGATTGAAGCCTTTGTAGTTGCAACACCAAAGCGTAGCAGCTGCTGTTGTTTTTGTTATTAGTTTTCGCAAATGTTTACGTTTATCTGCAATTGTTTGATTGTTATTTTATTTGTATTTCATTATTGTGTGTTTCATTTCGTTTTGTAGCACAAAGCTTTATTTCTATGCTTTAAAGGTGCTGAGAGAGTGAATGGGCCTCAGAGGGAGCGTTAACGCTGGTACTTTTAGAGCAAAAGTTACGGTGTCTCTTAAATAAAATGAGATTTTTGTGGTGCATTTGGTGCAATTAATTCTTATGACACTGAAATAAAAATGGTTGTTGTTGTAGCGGCATAAATTATTTCTGAAGTAATTTCGAGGAATGGTGCCGAGTCCTTGGTCGGATAAAAATCCGGTTAATTAGACCCGATTGTCGTGTAAATGGATATCATAAATAGCACACGGTTCTAGAAGGGATTAGCATCACTAACTTCCAAGTCGATATCATAGAACACAAAACAATTCTTTTTCTCTCTTGGCAGTATTATATAAGTAAGCAGAGGCTCAAAGGTAGACATCACTAACCGTATAAAGAAAGTCAATCAAGCTTTCGGCGACCTCCATGCAGTCTGGAGTCGCTCGATCGTTACTTGGCGTTTCAAAATAAAGACATTCGACTCCATTTATCACATTTTCTAGCCCGTCATCGCCTCCAATACGGACTTATAGTCATGCACATGGGGCTAGCTCCGGCACGTTGTGAGACGAGATTCAGTCACAATCACTCGGAACGCTATCGACTGGAATCAACAAGGCAGCCGAAGGAAAGGCCGATTCGCTATAAAATGGAGAAAGAATTTCAACATTGAAATACCAAAGATCAAATGAAGAGGTTATGACAAGATCAAAATAAATGCAAGAGCATTATGTCTCTTCACTCCACCTTAGATATATTGGTTGTCAAATATCTCCCTTCCGCCTTTTTGTCTTATGAATTTCGCGGCTATGTATAAAGTGCTATAGAGCTCTTATCTATACAGTTTTGAAAGGTCTTGACATAACCTACAAAACGACGCTATGCATGATTAATTTGGATAATGCGTTCAACTGTTATATGCGTTCACAAACGGCGAAATTCGCGCTATTTTAAAGTTTTCCTTTGTTAAAGGCAAATCCGCTAGAGAAACTTTCCGTGAGATTCATTGTGTTTTGGGGGATGGTACTCCATCATTTCGAATTGCGGAGGAATGGTTTCAACGATTCAGAACGGGCGAAAACGACACCATGGATAAGCCAGCCGGCGGAAGACCTGTGACAACGAATACCGATTAAATCATGTAAAACATCGAGTTAGACCGGCACGTGGCATCTCGTGACATCGCCAGAAGATGTGAGTTAGTCACTAAACCATTTTAAACCATCTGCAGAAGGCTGGATACACAAAAAAGCTTGATATTTGGGAGCCGCATGATTTGACGCAAAAAACCGAATTAACGCTTGCGATATGCTGCTGAAACGGAACGAACTTGACCCATTTTTGATGCGGATGGTGACTGGCGACGAAGTGGCTGACATGCGACAATATCAGGCGAAAACGGTCGTGGTCGAAGGCCGATGAATCATCCCAAACAGTGACCAAGTCGGGACTGACGGCCAGGAAGGTTTGGCTGTGTATTTGGTGGGATTGGAAGGGAATCATCCACTATGAGCTGCTCCCATATGGCCAGATGCTTAACTCTATCATCTACCGCGAACAACTGAACCGCGTGAAGCAGGCGATCGACCAGAAGCATCCAGAATTGGCCAACGGGAAGGGTGTAGTGTTCCACCAGGACAACGCCAGACCACACACTTAGTTGATGACTCGTCAGAAGCTACGGGAGCTCAGATTGGGGGTTTTATCGCATCCACCATATAGCCCGGACATAGCGTCAAGTGATTACCAACTGTTCCTGTCCATGGCGAATGCACTTATTGGTGTAAAGTTGAACTCAAAAGAGGCTTGTGTAAAGCGGCTGTCCGAGTTCTTCGGAATTAAGGAGGGGAGCTTCCACGAGGGTGGTATTGTGAAGTTGCTGTCTAAATGGAAACAGGTTATTGTACGAAACGGCGCATATTTCAACTAAATCCGATCACAGTAACACTTTTATAAAGCATTGAATAAAGCGCAAAAAGGCGGAAGGGAGATATTTGACAACCTAATATCTATTAATATATATAATATAACGTCATTAGAGCAAAAAAAAGTTTGTTCCCAGAAATATTACATCTCTAATACTAATCGCATATTTACAAGTACAAGACTTCATTTGGTTCGTTGACTAATCACCACATTTGCAATTCACAGCGCTCTCATGCACCC
This sequence comes from Bactrocera dorsalis, assembly GCF_023373825.1. Taxonomy (NCBI): domain Eukaryota; kingdom Metazoa; phylum Arthropoda; class Insecta; order Diptera; family Tephritidae; genus Bactrocera; species Bactrocera dorsalis. The sequence continues at coordinate 86,321,571 of NC_064305.1, forward strand.
ATTTATGCGATTTCGCCAATTGCTGAAACCATTAACAAGTTGACAGCTAAGAATTGCAAAACTTACGGCGAACCAAGCGAAGGAAAAACAAAAACAACCAACAGAATGAGGAATATGCAATGGAGATATTAAAGAGTGAGGCGAGCGAATGGTCAAAGCTAAAAAAAAGTCAGCAAAGGGGAATACAAATCGCAAGCTAAACATATTAAGCACACACATATGTGGGCACAGCCGTCTTTTATTGCATGCAACAATTGCAGCAGAGCGCCACAGAGCTTAGTGCGGTTGCAGTGCGTCGCAGCGATGGTGAAGTGATGGTGATGAAGGTGAAAAAACAGCGCTTGGTCACGACAAAATGCACCCCACAGCGTGTCGGCCACTGAGGCAATCAGTAAATCCTGTGACTCACTGGCGAGTGTCGTGCGGCACGTAATGTGCGCCTTGTTGACCACAAGCTGAGCTGTTTTTAGTTTTTGCTTTATTATTATTTTTTTTATTTTTTATTTTTTTTAGTTTTTTTTTTTAACTTTTCTTATGTCCCATATGGATGTAGAATGCTAAGCGCGTTCTCGCCGAATGCCCCACTTTGCGCTGGCTGACCGATTTCCCTGGCATACAGCTAGGCGCACGTCGCACGTGTTTACGAGTGTGTGTGTGTACGCATGCATATTGCATAAGACAAAAAGGAAAATCAGAAGCGAGCGTGTGGGTTGTTTGACGGTCTTAGCCACTGCACTCTACGCCTCTCGCTCATCACTGACCGCTTTCGCTTGCCCCTGTTGTATGTGTTTGTGTGTGTGTGAAGCACGTTGCATGTTAAAATAACCATACATGCAGCACTTTTTGCTGCCGCTTCTAACGGGTGATTTTTTTGAGGTTAGGATTTTCATGCATTAGTATTTGACAGATCACGTGGGATTTCAGACATGGTGTCAAAGAGAAAGATGCTCAGTATGCTTTGACATTTCATCATGAATAGACTTACTAACGAGCAACGCTTGCAAATCATTGAATTTTATTACCAAAATCAGTGTTCGGTTCGAAATGTGTTTCGCGCGCGTGTTTTGTTCAGCGATGAGGCTCATTTCTGGTTGAATGGCTACGTAAATAAGCAAAATTGCCGCATTTGGGGTGAAGAGCAACCAGAAGCCGTTCAAGAACTGCCCATGCATCCCGAAAAATGCACTGTTTGGTGTGGTTTGTACGCTGGTGGAATCATTGGACCGTATTTTTTCAAAGATGCTGTTGGACGCAACGTTACGGTGAATGGCGATCGCTATCGTTCGATGCTAACAAACTTTTTGTTGCCAAAAATGGAAGAACTGAACTTGGTTGACATGTGGTTTCAACAAGATGGCGCTACATGCCACACAGCTCGCGATTCTATGGCCATTTTGAGGGAAAACTTCGGACAACAATTCATCTCAAGAAATGGACCCGTAAGTTGGCCACCAAGATCATGCGATTTAACGCCTTTAGACTATTTTTTGTGGGGCTACGTCAAGTCTAAAGTCTACAGAAATAAGCCAGCAACTATTCCAGCTTTGGAAGACAACATTTCCGAAGAAATTCGGGCTATTCCGGCCGAAATGCTCGAAAAAGTTGCCCAAAATTGGACTTTCCGAATGGACCACCTAAGACGCAGCCGCGGTCAACATTTAAATGAAATTATCTTCAAAAAGTAAATGTCATGAACCAATCTAACGTTTCAAATAAAGAACCGATGAGATTTTGCAAATTTTATGCGTTTTTTTTTTTTTAAAAAGTTATCAAGCTCTTAAAAAATCACCCTATATCAATTTTTTTGCACGCCGCGCTGCCACATGTGACTTGCATCTCAATATGGACGCGGCCTCAGTGGAAAACTCATTTATGCACACACACATACAAACAAATGCAACACATATGGTTTATATATGGGGGACCAGCAAGCAATATTCTTTCACATTTATTCATCATCCAGCAGCAAAGGGAACTCGTGGTCCAACTATTTTTACTTTCACATATTTTAAAGTTTTTTTTTGCCATTGAGGCAAGAAAGGGTCAGGTCAGTAAAGGCGCTCTTTGCTCCGTTTGGCTCGCATTCGCTTCGTTGGCTGATCAACTGAGCTTGCACAAAAACTGTTAAAGAAAATATATTTGCGCCACTTACACAGGAAAATAAAAACAACAACAAAAATAAAAAAAACAACAGCGAAGTGCTTTAGCTGAAGCCAGTCAAGTTTAGTTGACGAACTGTTTGCATTTTGCATCTGTGCAAATACAAATACAAATATATTCATTTTATTTGCTTGTGTTCTTCTTCTTCTCTCTAACAACACTAACGAGTTATTATCGTTGTTTGCTCTTGTAGTTTGTCATTATTTGCCATTGTTGTTGGCCGGCATCCATCTGCTGCGCACGGCCCTCATGAATACCAAGCGAGCAAGTGTGTGCTGGTATGTGTTTGGCGAGCGTGCTCTCGGCATTTGCGTCCACAAGCTGCCCCACCAAGTCTACTCCATTAACTTGCCTCTACAAACACGCACTCATACCTACACACAACCATAAGCTAGTCCTTATGGTTGGCATTGTCCTGCAGATCCTCACTCATCCCGCTTCGCTTATATTCTTTATGCTCGGCACGTTTCGCCAGCATTCCATTGTAGCTACGCATATTTTCTGCGTGGAAAAGCACAACATTTATTTATATATTGATTTGCGGCAACAACAACGTACTCTTTCAGGATTTTCGTTTTTTTTTGTCAACAGCGTAATGTGTAAGTAGTTCGTTGGAGTTTATTTTCGACATTATTTACTCTTGTCTCATTATTTGCGAAATGATAAATTTTATTATGTTTTTGCTAATGGATTTTCGTTGGCAAGTTGGTGGGTGTCTTTCAACCGAGTGTGTTAAAGATAGATCAAATAGCTTTCTAGCTGAATAATGGTAGGCGAATACCAATTATCCCCACACTTGTTTCATAGCAACGCAAAAATTTTTTCTTTTTTGTCAACAAACAGCCTTGAGGCAAAATTTGCAATATTACACAATAACCATCTTTTTAAGTGCCTACACCTAGTGGAAAATACTAGGTTGAGATAGGCTAGGTTAGATGGCTGATTTAGAGAGGTCGCATGTGGACTGCTATATGTAGTTCTTTGTGAAGCCATAAAAAAGAAGAACTTTAATATTCATTCCCGCCAGTTAAGCGGGATGTCTGAAGGTATGCACTTCCAAGTCTTTAAGACTTGACCGCCCAAACGCGGGGTAGTCAAGAAGGAAAAGTTGAGTTGTTAATGTCTGGTAAGATTTCAACCTTACAGCATGGACGCCAAAAGAGCAACGTTCTGTTAAAACCCCCACAACTAGGGAGAGGCTAGCCTTACTAAGGGCAAAGGGATCACTAGACATCTTGTGATCGGTCTTGTGCCTTTCTTGCTAGTTCATCAGCTTTACAATAGCCTGCGATTCCGCTGTGGCCTGGCACCCATAACAGTCTTATCACAAAGAGACTTGATGCTATTGATAATGAGGTTACGAACTCCTTGACCAACCCTGAACGCACTCTTAATGAGTTCAAGGTTAGTATCGCCGCCCTGCTATCTGAGTGGATGGTCACTTCTCTAGAGTGAATCTAGAAGTAAATCTACTGTTACCTTAATGGATGCAACCTCGGCTTGAAAAATACTGCAATAGTGAGGATATTAGAGGCCGGGGTTGATAGGCAGTTCCTGACTGTGAGTTTTTCGACCAACCTTCTCCCAAGCTTTGACACATTGCGGATCGCTATACTCAATTATTAGATTCCCAACTCAATGAAAAAATTAAACATAGTCCTATGACAATCGGCTTTATGTTTACGAAACGAATCCAAATTTTTTTAGTTAGACAAGATCTTCAACTTGTCAGTTTCTACAAAATTATTTGGGAATTATTTTATAGTCCTACCACGAAAACATATATTTTTTTGCTGTGAAACTAATTAATAGCAAATAAATAAAATGGGAAGACTCTGATCAAATTGAAAGGTGAATATATGTATTTATACTTCGCGTGTTTTCCGAATCGGTAAATTTTTTTCTGCAAGTTGGTAGTACTGTTAGTGACATCTATGCCAAATTTCACGTCAAAATATTTATTTGTACTTTTTTCGTCGTTTTGTGAGGCTCAAAAAGTGAATTCTTCGACTATGCCTGAATTTATTGAACAAAGAAGTGCGATTAAATTATGCTTGCGAAATGAAATTTTGCTTGCAGAAAAATTGAGGATATTGCAAAAAGCTTTTGGAGATTAAACTCTGTCTTCTAAAAGTGTTTACAAGTGGAATAACGAGTTCAAAGCCTGTTTTGAGAGTGTTGAGAAAAATGTGGTGTCAAATCGGCCAAAAACATCGACTGATGAACATCACGTCAAACAAGTCAAAGAAATGGTGATTGAAACTCATCGATTAACTATTAGAGACATTCCTGATAGTTTGGACATATCATTTGAATTGGTGCAGGCTATTTTGAAAGACGAATTGGGCTTGAGAAGAGTCAAATCTCGAATGCTTCCAAAAACACTCATTTTTTTTCGAAAAAGACCGCTGTGTTAACATCTGTGTTACAATGCTTTCTGGCAATCAAAACGTAATGAAACGCATCATAACTAGAGATGAGACTTGGATCTATGCTTATGATCCCGAAACAACCGATCAGTCGAGCGAATAGTATCGCGTAAAGAAATATGCAAAAGGTTTTCGTGATAGTTTCGGGTTTCTTTTGCAGAAAGCAATAACAAATTGAAAAAGCAGTTGTTAAGAATGCGATAATAAGCTTCCATCTAACTTTGAATGGTACAAGTTGTGAACTAATTGACGACCAATACACTCAAGATATTATATGGTAATTTGAAATATTATTTTCAATATATAACATATATTTATAATGCCTTTTATTTTTCAGCATAATTCAAATTAATTATCCTTTGATGCAATTCCAGTTTAAAGTATTGATTATAGTTATACAAATCATATGATTTATTTTGATATAATAATAAAAGCAATCAAGTTGCCACAAGAAAAAAACAAAAAAAAACTATTTTTCGGTAAATCCTTTAATATCCTTAAATTATGCCACAAAAAGCCTCCTGCTGAGTAATGCTAACACCCTTTAATTACGATCAAGCTGCGAATGCTTAAAATATATATATTGTATATGATGTGGTGTGTGCTACACTGATTACAAGGACATGAAATTACCTAAGAATATTACTTGCAATATGTTGGGAGAAAATATCCATATATGTAATATAGGGTATTTAGCCACGTGTTGTAGGATACCGCAAATATGAGGTGAGACATATATACAAAGCCAAAACAAATTAATTAATAAACGTGAGCTGAAAATGAAGGACGATGAAGGAAAATGGTAAAGACTGGGGCAATTCAGAAAAAAGAAAACAGAGAAACCCCAAAAAATACGCATATGTACATGAACAGGTATATGGGTATGCATGTAAGAAAGAATATGGTATATAAAAAATAAAAATATTAAACATATATGTATGTATGTATGTTTATATGTACATACATATACATATATGACTTCGTTGAAAAGGTTGTCGCATGTGTTGAAATATTTTCGCTGCAGATTTCTTTTTCTTTTATTATTGTATGTATATATGTACATACATACATACATTCATCGCATGTAAGTGAATGTGGCAGACAGCGTGACAGTGTCATTAGAAAAGGCACGCAGCAATAAAAAGCAGCTATAAAAGTTTGAGCACTTAATAAATGTACACCGAATTGTTGAACATTAAAAGTGGCCATAATTTTGGATATGAACTGGTGTGCGTAACCAATTTGCATGCACACATACATACACGAGTTTTTATGGTGTGGTGTGTTACATATTTGTCAGCTTATAATGAAAGGGGTGATTCAACCAACCCAACCGATGTATTTCTTGGTGTCGTCTACATAAGTACAATGCATAAATATGTTTGTCTAAGCACAAAGAGGAAGTTTCATTTTCCAAAGTAAACAAATTTGACATTTAATATTCTTTCACATGTTATATAAAGAGTATGTATGTTACTCTTATTTTTGATGGAACACTCTTCAGGTTTCCTATTGTAATATTATAAAAGACCATGGAAATTTTATAATAATATCCAGCAGTGGTTTTTCAACGTATCAAGTAACTAAGTTGTGCATTAGGGTCATGCATTTTTCACGGGAAGGGAGAGATTTTTGTATTTTATACTCTGGCGCCTGATAACTTTTGTTTGTGTATAAAACTGATATTCAGTTATTTTCGCGACTATTTGGTGAAATGCCACAATGATATAACCAATGTATAACCAATATATATTTCAGATATAACCAATATATAACCAATTTATAACCAATGCATAACCAATATATAACCAATGCATAACCAGTATATAACCAATGTATAACCAAAATACAATTTTCTATTTATATTATTATAACGTTCTCCCAATGAAAAGTAGTGTTATATTATTTTGCATTTTAGGCGAAGATCTCTTGCATTTAGTTACATTTTACCGTTCATTCGACATTCAAAGAAATATTTTTTAATCTTATTTAGTATACCAAAATAGTACCAAAACATACATTAAAAAAAACTTCTTCCTATTTAGGGCTAAGACTTAGCTAATGTTAAATATCTGAGTTAAAAAATTGCCTACTTAAACCAAAAATCTTACATTCCATAAAAAATAGTAATTCCATACAAATAAATACAGCCCTAACATATTTTAACCCTCTCTTTTTCAAATTCAAACCGATTTGTAAACAAATTAATGAATATGTCTTGTATGCCATAAAAGGGTTTCCCAAATAAATGACCGGGGTAGGTAAGTGGGCAATCTATTTAAAAGCAGCAGTTCCTGTGCAACGACTTTGCGTTTCTGTCGCAGTTTGACAAACGTGCTTCAAAATTATTGCCACTTCCTCTCACTGCTTCCGAAGTGCCTGCTTCTACCCCACAACTCGTGATTTTCGCTTCGTCTCGTATCAGTCAATTTGACATACACGCACATCACTAATGAAATTGAGGCAATCAAGTTAAACGAGTTCAAACACGAGCTCGTACGTTGTCGGAAATTTGCATAGAAACGCAAAGTTTGGAAAGAGAATGGAGCGCACACGCATTTAATGACCTTAAGGCGCTGCAGGAACATGTGAATATAAATATTAGATATATTTGAGAAATGTTTACATGTAGGCACAAGCAGTTATATATGTATGTACATTAGAGAGGGTCGATTTATAGGGAGCCAAAAACACAAAAAATCGCTTATGCGGATCAGTTTGAAGAATTTCGCCAAAGGGATTATAGATCTAAAGCCGGTTTCGAGAGAGCGATTTTTGATTTGATTTTTGAGGCCAAATATTTTAGGGATCATAAAAATTTGTTCGTTAAGTTTGGAGATAATCCAATGAAATTTTGACATTCTTTTGCTCTTTTGTCGGAATCGGAAAGATCGGACAACTATATCCCATTGCTGCCATACAACCATCATTTTTAAACTTCGCCTTACAATTCGCTGGTTTCAAATCGATTTTAGACCAATATTCACTTGGGCAACGTTACTCAGAATGATCCGTAGAATATTTACCGCATTCGAGATATGAAAGTATAAAATCGATTCGCTCTAATATACATATATATGTATGTTTATTGGTATTTGACTGTACATTTATTTTTTTGCTTGCCATCGTTGCTGAAAAGCCTAGTACTGCAATAAAATTTACGATTTTCATCACGGAAGGGTGGCTGTTGTATGAAAGATTGATGTAGACAAGTGCGTGAGTACCCTGTATATCATATCTTACAACCATCAAATGCATGAAATAAATGAAAATGTACCCAATGGGAAAACCCATTCACTTCGCTTTTTATGGTGCCAATTGGGATATGTTTTAAATGTTGTGAGCTCTTCCCCAAAATACAGTATATTAAAATAAAAAAAAAATTGCTATTTAATTCTAATAACTTAAAACTTTCGAAAGGAAACGGTCTGAAAATTCCGATATTTTATAAGCTTTCAATTAGAAGAAGAGAAGGGCGCTCACTTCCAACACGGACCAGCGTACAGTTCCTACAGCTTCATGTCACATAACTATCCAGTTCTTGAGTTATGCTTTTCACGTCAACGCAATTCGCATGATCCAGAGGTGATATTAAAACAAGCCTGCACTTGGTCACACAGTCACATAATCACACACTCGCCTACATAAATATATATCTTTCATTTACTCATTCGCCGCTTTCGTGTATCCACACGTAATATTTATCTTTTTCGTTCATTTTCTTGTAGGCAATAAAATTACATTTGCTCTGTGAATTGCATTTGTTTTCTTTCCCAAAGTCTGCGAAATTTTTCATTACTTTGCCATTGTTGTTCCATTGTTTCTTGTGTCGTTTTTCGAGTGTTTGTTGATTTTGTACGGACGGCTGGGTGGTCGGCTTTGTTGTCATTGCTGTTATTGCAATTACCTTTGGCTATCGCTAACCTTCTTGTCTTCTGTTATTTGCCCTTTTTTATTGGAATTACATAGCGTATGTGCCCCACAATGTGGCACATTCATTTGGAAGGGTTTGTAAAAGCTTACAGATTCAATGTGACACCATAAAGAGTAGGGAAAAATACAATAGGCAAAAGTAAAAAATGTATTTGAAAGAAATCTTCAAATTGGACTCATTCATCTGATTAAAATTTGTTTGGACAAAAAACACATTTTTACATATTTTAATACAAATCTTTATTATTGCCTTCAAAATTTAGTCCAATTTTCCATAAACTGGTTATAAGCTTCGACTGGGATGGCCTTTAAAGAATTTTGTTTTTCCTATCTTATTTAATTTGATGTTCTTATCAAAAAATATTTCATTTAACAAATTAAATTAAAATTTATTTATTTCGTATGTATTTCGTAATTGTCAAAAGGTGGCAACCCTTCTGAAAAAATTTTTAATTTTCAATATTCTGAAACATTTTTTTAGCTAATAGCGTTTATATTTATTCAAATCTATTAAACAATTGTCAAAAGGTGGCAACCCTGCTCGAAAATATTTTGAATTATAAATATTTCGAACGTTTTTAATTTATTGTGTTAACTTATTTTATAATATTTTTTTATTGAAAAATTTGTAAACAGATGGCAACCCTTCTGAAACTATTTTTAACGGTAAATATTTCGAAATATTCTATATTTTATAGTTTCCATTTATTTAATGATTACCTTTTTTATTAAAATTTATTAGGAATATTTTGACATATAAACATTAGAAACCTTTTTCAATTTATAGTGTTAACTTATTGCATAATCTGTTTTATTGAACAAATTTTGAACAGGTGGCAACCCTTCCGAAAATATTTTTGGCTATAAATATTTTGAAACATTTTTTAGTTTATACTGCTCATTTATTTTATAATTTTCTTTCATTTAAATTTATTTCGCAATGGTCAAAAGTGGCAACCCATTTAAAAATCTTTTGAATTATGCGCATTTGAAGCGTTTTTAATTTAAAGTATTAACTTATTTTAGAAATTTTTTGAGAAATTTTAAACAGATGGCAACCCTTCTGAAAATATTTTTAAGTGTAAATATTCTGAAACACTTTTTAGTTTATAGGGTTCATTTATTTTATAATTTTTTTTTTTTTATTTTTTTTTTTTCAATAATTTCAGGTGGCAGCTTTTCAACTATTTCCTTTGACGATATTTAAGTATGGCACCTGCTAAACTAAGAAAATGGTTCTAATGAGCCGTTGTAGTCTTGACTTTTGAGGTACTCAGTGCAGTTCAATCGCAACTCCACTACCTTTATCCAGGGTCTTACATATTTGGAGCGTCTGATGAACACTCAAATATGTATACATATTTCTGAAAAAAGCAATTCATCAGCCTTTTGGAGTCTGATTTAAACTATAGCTCCCCCATATGACGAATATCCCAAACGCATATAAACGTAGTAACCAGAAGTTTTAATTATATTTGAAAAAATGCCATCAAAAAGTAGTAGGTCTTGAAGTAAAACATGTAGAAACATCTAATTTGAAAAATTAATCAATTTCAAACTTTCCCACAATGAAAACGCCAAACATCAATAAACAACAATCGAAGTATGCACGGTCTACCAAACATAATACATAAATTAATGGCAGCTGCAGGCAGTATAGGCGACCAAGGCAATGAGAAAAAGTTAGGAACTCATCAAGAATGCCAAAAGTGCTAACACACTCATTATAATAATCCCCATACACTTGTATGTGTGCATGTTGGTGCGTGAGTTCAGCAAAAAAGAATTTGTCAACTTATTATGTTTTTGCGGCTGTAAAAGCTGTTTGCAAATTTTTTTGCAAAGCTTGAATATTCATGCTTTGTTGCTGCAAAGTTAGAAGTTGAAAGCACAGAAAGACGCCGAAATGGCAACGACCACGAAGTAGGCATTTCACAAACAATGGAGTGCCACTTCGAAGCCAGTGAGAGGCTCAAATTTTGCAAGTTTCTTACGCTGTTTACACGGTAGTCCCTGGCAATTGTATAAGTGTGTGTGTGTGTGTTTTGAATGTGTGCGCTTGACAGTTAATTAGGTTAATATTTGGATAATAAAATTTACTTTTAATAAAGATAAGAGGCGTACACGATTTTTTAAATTATTGCTGTAATAAAAAATTGCGGGAAATTGCCTCGAAAGGAAGGGGGAAGAGGAAAATTGAAAAGTAGAGATAAAGCTAAAGTGAATTATTTTGCTTGTCTGCAAAAATTTCATATAAATGGCGATTTCGGATTTATTTCTTTACTGGTAATGTGACAATCTTGAAAAATACTTTATGTGGGAGATTATGAGACTCGATTTTTTTCTTTGAAGTCACACCATTTGGTTATTCATGATATCGAGCGTTGTTAATTTATGTTTGTTTTACATTTGTTAACTTTATAAAAAATCATATCATTTCATGTCAGGTCATATCAAACGACTATGGTATGTCATAACATGCCACATTACGTTACGATATAAGACTATATCACGTCACATCATATCATATAAATGTATAATGTGACTATATCATCACATTATATACCTTATAATAATAAAACATATCCAATCATATTACAATGTATAATATGACTGTATCATCATATGACATCACATGTGACTTTGCCATCACGTCACATCATTTCATATCTCATATAAAAAAAATGACACATCTAAACAAATGACAATGTATGATATGACTAAATCAGCATATGACATCACCTGTGATTTTCTCATCACGTCACATTATATTATAATCCATATCATAAAATAACACATCAAATCATATGACATTCCATCAAGTGACTTTGTCATCATGTCACATCATATTACATACATTATCATAACATATCATACCGAATCATATGACAATGCCACATGATATCGTAAAACTTTGCTATGCCTCATATAATATCATATCATATTACTTTGCTTCGCAGCTCGTCATATCATTGACATGATAAAGTCACCCTTAAGCACTTGATAAGCTGACGCATGAGTCATATCATATCACAACATAACTCATCAAATTAAATCATAAAGATTTATCATGTCACATCATATCACACATTTCGACATCATACTCATATCACTCAAACTCATTATATCAATCACTTCACACAACTTTGCTAGGCGTCACGGTACCAACAGTTGATTTTTCACATTTCATTTATATCCTATCATAGTCAGTCATATCGTATCAAACTCATCGCATCACATCATACAGTTTCGCTACCTATCAAGGCACCTCATATTATCATATAGCATCAACCATACTATTGTTTATTTTTTTGGCATTGTCTTGGAATTATTTTAATAATTGAAGTGTCCTCTTGAAAAATATTTCTAAACACACCATTTTCTTGCTTAAGCATACACTTTAAAATAAATATAATACAAGGCTTTCTCCGCACCTCAAACGAATCTTAAGCAGCCAAAGAAACTGCAACTTTTTCTAATGTCGCTTCAATGCTTGCCAAGCTGGTGTGAATCCGCGCTAGACATATGCTAATCTGCCTAGATAAATATCGCGCACCGCACATTTTCATCAAAGGCTTCAACATGAAACATTTCCTACATATTTCATCACGATTTGCTGCATTAAATCGCATCTGCGTATCTACTTCAACACTGCGAGCCAACGACGCAAGCCTCAGCCGTAGACGTTGTCTCAGCGGCAACCTCAACCTCAGCCTCTCACGCCACTGTGACCTTCTTCCGTTGAGCACACCTTTTGCTGCAATATTTCGACTTTCCAACTGTGTCTCTGAAAGGAGGTGAGCAGATACCAGAAATGGGTTGGTAGAGCCACAACACAGCTGGCAAGTCAAATACGGCGGCTGCTACTTCGACGACGACGGCGACCAAGCTCGGTTAAGACAGGCAAATCCGCTTAATTAAAAGCGCTAAAGCGTGTACGTGCGCCTCAAAGGCGGCTAAAAAGACGAAGCGGCCGCACGAAGAGCAAGGTAAAAAGTGCGCGAATGTTGTATGCGAGTAAGAAGAAGGCTAAGACGACTTTTACGCGCACACACATACAAGCATACGAATGCAAGTATGCAAATGAGGACGCTGATGACGGTGAGCATTTTCTTGTTGTCTTCTTGACGACACACAGTCTTCGCTTTTTGTCTCTTTAATGTCGTTTAATTGCTGCAATAATTTAGCATTTAACTTTGACATAACTATCATTCAACTTGTTACCGCAGCTTATGCGGCCTTTGCCAAGACAAATACAGAAAAACTTCAGCACACAGGCCGGCGACGACAACTGTGCTGATTGTCCTTGAACGAATAGAAAATAGCGAATAAAAATGTCGTAAAGGTCTTAAGTGTCTTGGATGTGGGCTAGTGGCGATTAAGTGCCAAGCTAACGGTTGTTTGTTCGCTATTACGGCCTCGTGCGACGATTTAAGTCTATATTTGAGCACAGTACACCATAGAATTGAGAATACCGTTACTTTGTTGTATGTAAATGTTTTCGCTCTATTTTTGCCTTTATTGCTTTGCTGTTGTTGTTGTCACCTAGCGCATTAATTGCGGTTAAGCGCTTGGAAAATTAAATTTTATTGAATGCTAAGCCTGCGACCTGTTGAATTGTCGGAATATTGCTTTGTTGGCGTAGTGTGGGTGACAATTGTAGTTGTGTTTATTTCGTTCATTCAATTTAGCGAAATAGCATAATCGTGTATTGTCCCCGAAATAGCTGGCATTAATGACAAATGGCGCATGGGAATTGGTGAGTAGGAGTTCATTAATTTAGATTATTTCATTGTTTTGCTTATTTAGTTGCATAATAATTGATTTAGCTCATTAGTTTAGCTTAAATCTGTGATCGGGGGAATAAAGACAGAAAAATTGTATTTAAATGGCATTAGCTATAAAAAGATGTACTTGACATTAGCTGTATTAAGGTTGACTTACATCGAAAACTTCTAAAGCAAATTTGCAAAGTTTGGTGGAAAATCAAATTAAATTAAATCAGACAAACATGCCAACGGAGTGGATGTTTTCTTCTTCTTCCCATGGCGGCTACTGTATCGGATATTCTCAGAACTGTAGTGTTTTCATCCACTCGGACGGCATGGTCTAGTCAGCGCAGCCGCTGTTTCTTAAATCGCTGAACTGTCAATGTCGTCGTATACCTCGGACAGCATATCGTTTCATCGAATGCGGTATTCAAAGGACCCTAAATTTTCCGCAGAATCTTTCTCTCTAAAACTCGCAACGTCGACTCATCCGTTATTGACATCGTCCAAGCCTCTGCACCAGATAGCAGGACTGGAATAATGAATGACTTATAGAGTTTGGTCTTTGTTCGTTGAAAGAGGACTTTACTTCTCAATTTTCTACTCAGTCCGAAGTAGCACCAGTTAGCAAGCGTTATTCTGCTTGAGATTTTAATGCTGGTTCCAGGATACACGAATTTATCTACGACTTCGAAGTTATGACTGCCAATAGTGACGTGGGAGCCAATTCACAAGTTCGACGACTGTTTGTTTGATGATAGGAGATATTTCGTCTTGCCCTCCTTCACTACAAGCCCCATTTGCGTCGTTTTCTTACCCAACCCGGAGAAAGGCTCTGCAGCTCGTATCATTTTTACCAGCAGTGGAAGTCGCACGATAGAGAGTTGCCTTGTCTGAGACCTCGTTTGGCATAGAAAAACAAGGTTTAGGAGGCTTCTGGTCTCTAAAGTCTTACTATACTGCGACGTTTTACATAGATGAGTATCATAACCACGAAAACCAAAAGTAACTGAAATAGAGGATGAGATCATCGTATCATCATCAATATACATAAGGTCTAGTAAAAAATTGCATTATTTCTGCTTTAAATTGAGGGTTTTATTTAACCTGGCCTGAATAATCAGATTTATCCCAAATATGCACCATTTAGTGCGAAAACTTTTGCGATTTTGCGCGTAATTTTTTCAAGCTTAGAAAGACTCGGCGCTTTGACAAAAGCCTGCACCAGCAAAATAATCGCTATGGCCAGAAACAGGATGCTGGGTGTTGGGCTCGGCCTATAAGTTAGATGCACAGGAATCTCTCAACAAAGCGTTAGATTGATGTGACCACCCATTGACCTCATGGTACACAATTCGCCTCTTATTGACTAAAGCTGGTTTCTTCCTGGCAATGTGGTTTTTAGTCGGTTTAACTGTGTATAGTACCTGTCCAAACGAGGAGTTTAGGCGTAAGGCAAAGCCATCTACTAGATGATTCCCCGACAATCCCAAAAAACACAAGCAACACTTTTCTGACCATCAATTCTCGCTTGGTCCCTATTTACGTGGGCTCAGTTAGGTTCGAAAACGACGAGTTTCGCTTGTCGCTTTCGCAAGGGATCCACTTTTCATCAAAAATAACCATTCGCTTCAGAAATGAATCGATTTTTATGCGATTCAGTGGCGATTTCACGATTGAAGTTAGGTCCATGAGCTTTTTTTTTCGTTCGCTCGTGTGGCAGTCATACAACGAAACTCATATCCAGTCCTATTCAAATAGTAACAAATATTATTTGCGCTATGTTTAGCTCCTGGACACTCCAAACAGAGCTTACATGACGGTCGAACTCGATGATTTTTATTCTTTTATCGATATTTTCAGTAATCGACCTTCCAAAGCGTGGTTCCTTTTTGACATTAAAATTAACTGAACGACATCGACGAAATAGAAGTTGCATATTGGCTGTAATAACATCAGCACCGTAAATTTTATTTATATTTTTAGTCACCTTAGTTGCGTTTTTGGGCGGATGGAGCCATTTGTAGAAGTTTACGAGAGTGAGCACCATTCACTGGGATGTGCCCGAAACGTTTCTATTACATATAGCTCAAGCAACTCCAGACTTCCGACCTTGGACGGCTCATCCTCTGGGTAGCCAAAAAAAACATCCGTTTGAACGCGAGCTAAAGTGAGAAGACGAAACATCCCTCCACAGAGTTATGCGTTGGGTTTGGGACTCACAACGTAAAAGATACCTCAAATGAAAAGAAGAAATCAGTCTTCACTGTTGTAAACTCGGTTATAATCGCGTAATAATCATCTTCATGTAAGTTAAAGCATTTTTAAACCATATCATATATGTATGCATCATCAAAATATAGAATCTAATACCAAAGCAAATTACCCTTGGCTTCGCTTCATTTAGTGCTGAAATTTTAAATACCATCAAACACAGCGACCTCTCAGCAAAAAAAAAAAGCACTGCATTGCGGAAATTCCTCGTCGCATTATAATTTAATGATCAGTTTATTTTTACACATGCACACACACAAAGTGTCCACAGCAGCTCAGCCATTTGCGTATCGAAGCATATTGGTGGTTCGGTTTCCGCCTCGTTGGCCATCGTTTGACTTTGACATCTGCAATATTTAAGCAAGTTTTGTGCATTTTGTTTAGCGGAAATGAGCTTTTACACTAATACCCCCGTAATGTGGCGCGCTGTGTGCGATTCGGTTCGGTTGCTGTGTGTACGAAAACTAGCATATGCTCCAGTGCGCAGCGCAAACACAGACACACACACAAACATGCATGCACCGTTATTAATGCCACAAAACATTTTCGATTAAAACGCGCATTTCCGCCGTCCGTCAGCGCCAACACACCAGCCACCACAGCGGCCGCCGTTGCGTTACATTTCATTAAGCCGGAATAACACAGAGCCATACACGCACATTAACACACAAAAATGAACAGAAATAGACAGCGGCAGCAGGAAGAGACGCGCCGCCGCAGCTAACCATTGAATCATCCGTCCCCGCAACCGCCACTTAGCCACCACCGTCAGTCAATTGAATTTCGCTCGCATTTGTACTCATTTATATGCGCGTGTGTTGGTGTGCATCTGCGCTAGTCCAACTTCACTTCCGTTTCCGGCTGTCAGATATTTTAGAATTCCATTGAAATTCAATTGATTGGAGTTGTACAAATGTAACTGTAAGCATTCGAACGAGCGAGTGAGCAACTGAATGAATGAGCGAAATGAAGGTGCTGAAGCTCATACAAACACACATACTATATAGTATATGTTAGCTACCGACATGGATTGTTTTGGCTCGCCATTGATGGATGTGACGTGAGTTGCTGTAAGCTTTTATACTCATCCAACGGTTGCTGAAAGGTAATCGAGAACTCGGAGTTTTTATTTTAAATTATCGGCAAAAATTCAGTTGAATTCAATATCTGCGGATATTTGTGCTGCAAATGATGGAGTGGTATACTCGAGTGGCAGGAAGGATAGGAAAAAGGCAAAAATAAAGAAAAACTGCCAATAATGTTATCGTGACGGGCTGCTTGAGCGCTCAGCGCATCTGTGTTTGTTGCGTCTAACAAATGGGATTATTGTTGAGAAATATTTTCCAATATTCAATTATGGGAAATGTGGTGAATGTGAAGATTGCAGACTGGCATCACATTTTTTTTTTTTAATTTTATTTAGAAATTTTAAACTTTAATCTCTTGATAAATTATTGTATTTTATTAAAAAACACACTTAAGGATCTTATTTTTATACACTGAACAGAGTATGTATTCTAAATTTCTAACAAAGTTTTTAGCTCCCAGAAGAAAATGTCGGAGAACCTATAAATGTCGAAATTGAACCATTTCTGAGGCTAATGGCAACAGCGGACGAAAAGTGGATCAAATATGACAATAATGTGCGAAAAAGATCATGATCCAAGCGTGGTGAAGTTCAACAAATGGTTGTAAAGCCAGGATTGACACCTTGAAACGTTATGGTGTGTGTTTGGTGGGATTGGAACGGAATCATTCAATATGAGCTGCTCCATTCTGGTCGAACGATTGATTCTATATTTCACTGTCAACAATTTCTGAGATAATTGAACAGAAAAGGTTTCGTTTTCCATCACTTCCGTTTTCCGTCTGCCATCAAGACAACGCTAGACCACACACATCTTTGATGACTCGGCAAACACTGGGAGAGCTTGACTGGAAAGTTTTGATGCATGCACCATATAGCCCTGATCTTGCACCATCGGACCACCATTTGTTTTGGTCAATGCAGAACACCCTTAATGGTGTTAAGTTGGCTCCAAGAGAAGTCTGTGAAAATTACTCGTCGCAGTTTTTCGCCGAGAAACCAGAAAAGTTTTACACTAATGGAATAATGTCTCTGGTGGAAAAATGGCAAAAAGTGGTCGACCAAAAATCATTAAAGTTCATTATAAATAAAAAAATAAAATAAATTGCAGTTTGATTAGAAATACGAAAATACTTTTTCTGCCGAAAATACTAGTTTTCATAAAATTTCTTTCTTCATTTTAGATTTATTGAGATAAAATCACAAGCCTATTCAAATTTCATGGGACCATTTTTCACTCTTTAAAATATATTTTCATATTAGTATAAAACCTTTAGTCTATGCCCCTACTTAAAGGTTGACGACTTCAGTTGAACGTGACCATTAATCATTAACTAACAACACATTAGGTTTGCGACTTGGCTGTAATATTAACTGGCGACGCCTAATTGTAGGTAATGTTTTATGGTTCATTATTATTTGAGGCTAATTTTAAGACATGATAGATTAGAGAAGACAGGATTCCATTTACATATTATAGCCACTTTTGAGCTAAAAACGGAATGTACACTGCTGAGAAAAGAGCTTCCAAAGTGAACTTTTAAAAGTACTCGTTCATAAATATATATATACATTTTTATTATTATGTTTTGAGATATCTTTATAGGGCATCTTGAACCCCTACCCAAAATGAGAAGCAAAGCTTATACACATCTTATTCTGTACAGTATTCTGTATTTTTATTTTTTATCTTTTTATTATCGTTTTTTTTCTGTGCACTTTTATCCATTTCCTTGCAAACTGTTTTGATTTATGCAAATTTTGTCGCTCCATATTTCATTTATTGTTGTTGGCTGTGAAAATTGGAGTTACAACCCCTTCGAATATCGCGCCTGTAGCGCTATTTGTGGAGTGCAAAGCTGCATAACGAGTAAAATGGTATAAAATAAAAGTAGTGTAGTGTTACAGCATGACAAAATAAACAATAAAAAAGCAGAAAGAAAACAATAAAAAAAGTAAAAAAAAACAACAACAAAAAGGCAGAAAAAAATAATAACCTACAATTCAGTGCAACTTTGTTGTACAACAGGCGGCGTAAAAAATTGTAATCATGGAAATAAGGAAAAGGAAAAAAACGCCAGACGCCATCATCACTATGGCAGAAGCCATTATTTTCAGCTCATAAATTTTAATATACAAATAGACGAACAAATACAAACAGACAAACAAATACAATACAAAATATACGCGAGCATGTTTATGGCGCTTTCCACATATTGGCCTGCTAACTGCCGCTAGCTGCCACCCCTTTCATCAGCGCTTCAGTTTCACTGGCTTTTCCGCTTCCTTGTTGTTCTGGTTGTTGTTGCTGTTGTTTATCTGTGCTTCCTTTTTTAAAAGCCAATCTATCCTGCACTAATGCCGCAATGACTTCCTGTGCATTTTGTGCTGGAAGCCCACACTTGCCAGCCATAAATTATGATGTTTTGTGGCATGCTTTTGTTTTGTTTTGTTGTTGTTTACTTTAGGCTCATCGCAGCTGCGAATTTTCAATATGTTGCAGCTAATATTTGCCAAAAAATTTTTATTTTGAATTTTTGCACTGTTTTTATTTTTTTTTTTTATTTTTGCCGATATGATATATTTAGTTCCGATAACCCATATTTGTGTACCGG
This sequence comes from Bactrocera dorsalis, assembly GCF_023373825.1. Lineage (NCBI taxonomy): Eukaryota > Metazoa > Arthropoda > Insecta > Diptera > Tephritidae > Bactrocera > Bactrocera dorsalis. Next base: position 86,340,838 of record NC_064305.1, read on the forward strand.
AAATTCACGGTTTGAGTAGCGAACAAAGCATCAAGTATTTGTTAGTAGCACAAAGCTGAAAGTGAGAACGATCGGGTATACTAAAGAAATGAAAGTAATATTGGCATATTGCATTGGAGTTCGGGTCGTAATGGGAAGTTCTAATTCGTATTTGCGAACAAATTAGCTAAAAGACCAAATATAAAGTATTATTTGTATTAATGTGAGTATTTTAGAGAAATCAAACTGTAAACTGCGATATAAGAGAGCCGGTGTTGGCTAAACATGTGAATATATGTATGACAAATGTTAGAAAATATTTAATAATAAAGGCTCTTTAATGGCTCTAGAAACATGTAATCAATCTCGTATCGAAGCTTAACAGTGGACATTAATGAAGTGCCAACGAGCAAAGCGAAGACGGATTGCAGAACTTGTTAATAGAAACGAAAATTTTGACACAAAAAAAATGGCTGAACAGACCTCTCTTCACTCTTCGTCATATTATGCTTTTATCCCTTTTAACTGGGGAAGTCCTTCAAGCCAAGTCTCTTTACTAAAGAGTTTGGAAAAGATCATTGACTCTGAAATAAGGTCGAAGGCGCTGAAAACGGCACCCCCGTATGCGAACCATTATGGTTACAGAGCAAGCAGATCAACCAACACTGATCTGTACCAGCTATCATCGGAGACTCAGAGTTCGCTGGAATGAGGGGAAGCAATATTATGCGCCTTCTTAGACATCGAAGGTGATAAGACGTCTCACGTGGCAAGAGCACTGAAAAAAAGGGGCGGCACAGGTGCGCAGATGAAAAGAGACTGTACTGCGCACCAGAATAGTTGAAACCACAGTAAGGGATACCAGAACTCGTCTCGGCACCACAAGAGACTACCCACAGGGTGGAGTGCTACCGCCCTTATTATCGAGCCTTGTTCTGAACGAACTACTCCTTTTGATAACCAACAATGGGATCCGCCGTTAAGGATATGCGAACGACATTGTTATTAAAGCCAGAGGAAAATTTGACAACAGTCTCTGCGATATCTTACAAAGGGGATTAGGCCCGGCTAAGGGATGGTGCAATGGGGTTGGATTGAACATCCACCCCTCAAAGACAACCATCGTCCTTTTTACAAGACGGAGATCCCTGCTTGGCCTCAGGAACCTAACCCTTGGAAAGATAGATATGACTAATATCTTTGGTTTCAAGCTGGATTCCACTCTGTGGTGTAAGCATCATGTTGACCTGACTATGGCCAAAGCTAGTAAAGCACTTATAGTGAGCCATCGACCAGCTGAGTAATTCTGGAACTGCAAGCCAAGTTGTACATTATAATCGTGCGTCCGAATATCAATTATCGAAAGCATCGCAAGCTTCGGTAGGACTTCAACAATAGAAGCTCGCCTGCATCAGACTATCGGGCACATATCCTACGGCGGCATATGAAGTCACTTGAAGTCCGCTCTCGATCCACGGTTTAGGAATAGTACCAACAAGTTGTACACCGACGGCTTGAAAACGTCGGAGGGAATTGATGCAGGAGTCGCAGGATCACCCACTAAACTCTCCACTCCTATGGGAAGTTTTCGGAGCATATCCTAAGTAGAGGTCTTTGCTATAAGTCGGTGAATAGAGATAAACCTCCAACGCAACTATCGCAACGTACATGCCAGTTATATTCAATGACAGTCAATAAAAAAGCAAAAAAAGCGATATCTGCGTACGAGATCTAATTGCTACTGATGCAGGAGGGTATAGAACGGAGGAACATTCTATCAAATCGTTAACAAGCTTACTTTATCTGGATGACGGGTCACAAAGGTGTAGTCGGGAATGAACTGGCTGATGAACTCGACCGCTTTGCAGCATCCATCAAAATGGTAGGACGCGAACCTTTCATTGCGGTTGGTCCCCATACCAAAAAGGAGCTGCTCCGCAAGGATGAAGTAGTGGGCAGGGAGGGTTATTAACAACAACTCTAAGGCAAGCGCCTAGCCAAGTTGCTGATGGATGGTTAGAACCATAAAAGCTTTATATAAGATGGGCCTAGCTACTTATACGAATTGACAGTTCTGCGACATGGAACCTGAAACTCCTGAACACCTGCTAATTGACTGCACAGCAGTCTCTACGATCGCGTTGTTGAGTTCAGAAGCCGCTACAATCTCTCTTAAATAAAACTAAAAAATTACACCGAAAACGCGAAGCTTAAGCACATCAAAAATCAACAAAAATATGTCCGTTTAAATCCATTACCCCAAAATTCCCATTAGACAGCAGCACCAAGCACGAGCCACTGCTTTAAAATGCCAAATCAAGGCCGACTAAAACTAAATAAACTCTCATATACACAGGCAAAGCAAATAAAAAAGCGACTATGCTAAGTAGCTAGAAAATAAACAAGAAAGAGAGGAGCGAAAACAGTTAGTGAACCGAGGAAAACTTTTGCTTTGAAGCAAACAAAATGCGCAAAACTATTCAAAGGATGCAGGCAGTTGGCCAATGCGGTGTTGTTGTTGCTCTTGCTGTTGACTACAGTTGGCCTTAAAGTAAGCAAAAAATGCAGGCCAGGCCAAAACGATAGCACAGCAGCCAAGGGCCAAGTGTATGAATAAAATCGCTCGACAAATAAAGAAAACAAGAAATGTGTGAAACTGAGTTGCAGGCGCCAGCGCCTTCAGCTTCGGCTGCGGCAAGAAGGATAACCCGGTGCTAACAAATCGAGAAGAAATAAAACTGAATGAAGTTGAAAAACTGCAGCAGCAAAACTTTCAGCAAGCAAAAGCAACAACAGCAATAGCAGTAGCAACAACAACAAACGAGACAGTAAGTAATAGCCAAATGAAGTGAAATTCGATGAAAGCCAGGACATTTGAGTTATGCGGCACAAAGGCGCATCGGTTTTTCGTCGAAATGTACTCGTACTTATTCGTTTTTGCCTGGTTTTGTTTTTGTAAAGTGCTTGCAAAGCGACGAGCTGCCAGTTAAGATTTCAATGGAGTGGGTAGAATTGGGTAGATTTGCACTCGGCCAGTTAAGCAGTTAGGCAGTTGTTGAAAAAAGCTGCTGCTAAATGCATAAACCATAGATAAAAGTATAGGTGTGTATGTATGCCTGGTGGCTATATGAATTGGCTGCCTGTAAATGGCTGTAAGTATGCAAATTTATGCTAAATTGTTTGTAGTGGCAGGCGAGCACTTTGTTCAAGGCTTAACTTGCATACGTGTGTATGTGTGTGTGTTTGCCTGGGTGTGTGTTTATTTATGTATTTGTTTCGAATTAAGTGAGTGTATGTTAATCTGCTGCCGGACTAACGAATTGGCATTTTTGCGTTCATTTTGTTTATGCAGCCGACCGCCATCAATTGGCGTTTGTTTGTTTAGCATAATGGACAATCATGTCACCATTTGCATATTATGCGAGTGCACTGTATAAAATATGCGCCTGTATGTGTGTGAATAACACAATATGTCCTGCTAAAACAAGAGCGTGCATTTTTTGAAGCGAGTGCAGCCGGATAACCGTCTATTGGGCAGAGCAGGTATTAGTAGTTAAGGGTTAGGTGGATTTCGGAGGGCCAAAAAGAGATACTATTGTTTTTTTTTTTTTTAATATAATATAAATGATCATATATTTAAAAAATATAATATGGCATATCACAGGCGCATATTTGAATAATGTTTCCTGAAACTTTGATAGAAAAAATATTGAAAATTCAGCCGTTGAGACCTGTTCCCTGGATGTCTCACAAAAAAGTGCTCTCGCCGTGGACAACATAACTTATTATGTGTTCATTTAAAATTTAAAAACCAAAAAAATCTTCAGAATTTTTACACATTAACCATCATATCAGTCAGACATTGGTTCTCTTGAAAGTTTGGCGAATCGAACACACAACTGGTATAAGTCAAATTGACTGGCATAAACAGATAAAGTTAGCACAACAGCCGGTATTGCATGGAATTCAACTGGGTAATCTTGTTGTTGCTTAAATGAATATGTAAATTTCTTGACCTGAGAGTAACTGCCTCTATGCTGCTATGTCTGAACTTGGTATCCCCGCAAAGCTAATACGACAGTGTAAGCTGACGTTGAGTTCCGTCAGGATCAAAAAGGAGCTCTTCGTGCCGTTCGATACTAATCGAGGTTTCAGACAAGCAGACTCCCTATCCTGTGACTTCTTCATCCTACTAATGGAAAAAATACGCGCTGCAGAACTATATAGAGAAGGTAAAATCATCTCTAAGAGTGTAGAGCTTTGAGATTGATATCATTAACCCAATTCCCATAAACCTGGTTATACATTACGTTAATTGACCCGGATTTTATTCGACCAAGGGTTGTACTTTCGAAGATCTAACCTCGTTTGGATTGGTAAGTTTTAGTTTAGTTCAATGTCATTGGCTTCAATATCCGCGCCCTAAACTCTGCTTACTTCATACTGGATATGGAATCAAAGCAAAATGGGTCTTGTAGTAAATGAGGTCAAGACGAAATATCTCCTGTCATCAAACAAATAGTCGTCGAACTCGCGACCATATCACTGTTGAGAGTCATAGAGTCGTAGATAATTTTGTCTAACTTGGAACCGGTATTAACACAAACAACAATATCAGCCTTGAAATCCAACGCAGAATCACTCTTGCCAGGTAGATCATCATCTGATCATCATCATTAACGTACTGCTATATGGCGTGGAGGCATGGATAAATACGTCATCTGATTAGTCGGCCTTAAGAGTGTTCGAGAGAAAGGTTTTGCGGAAGATTTATGATTTATGATATACGGCGATATTGATAAAGTTAAGCGAATCAAGAGACAGCGACTGCGTTGGCTAGGTCCTGTTGTTCTGATGTCAGAGAGCATTACAGCTATGAAGGTTTTTGATTCAGTAATCGCGTACTTTTTCATAACATTTAGTGCGCAAAAAATGGCGCCATCAATACATTTTTCCAAGGAATACTTTTCTATAAACTCTACTAAATTTTCGCCTAGAGCGTTGCTCCTTTTACTAAACCTTTCGACTAAATTAGATAAAAAAAACTGTTTTTAAGAAAATACTTAAATCACCTTCATCCTTCGACTAAAACCACTACTGTCCAAACAAAACAAAATCAATTTCAAGCACTGAAGCACAATTAATTCATAGTTCCACGCCACACATGGTGCTTAGGAGGAAAATCTCGCGAACTTAAGGCATCAATTTGCAAATAGTAAACATTTACATATAAAGATAAATAGATTTACTGTCTGCATACTAAGTGTATGAACACATTTGCTGGCCAAAGTTGAAAAATAATGGACTTTAAAACGCTCAATTAGCCCAAGCGCGAGGAATTTTAAGTGCCTGCTGCTTTGTGTAAGCTTTTTTAAAACTTTTTAAGCGAAGTACAAAGCTAAACAAAGCAAAATCGCAAAAAAATGAATCCACATTGTGTCTGATAGAGATAGGGTAAAGAGGCGGTTTCAGCAGTAATGATATGTGACGGAGTTCATTGTCAAGTCAGAAAGTTACAACACTGGCAGCTAAGCGGTGCAGATAAACAAAAACAATTATTCAAAAGTAAAACACAAAAAATATCATTTTGTACAAATTTATTATTTTTTGCTTTTTTAGTCATTACTAACGCTTGCGTTCCCATACTCGTGCCACAAACTATGCTTGTGGAGTATGAAAGTTCTGAGTGCTGCGCGTTTTTGTAAGCTGTAATCTGTAATTTCATCTTGCCTCCAGGTGTTTACGCGATATCAACTTCCCGGAAAACGTGACAGCAACGAATAAATAAAGGATATCATACTCACATATGTTTGTAAATGTGTATGTGTAATAAGTAACTATGTACTTAACTGGTTTTGTAAACAGCATTGCGCCAGCGAAAAACTACACAGAGTTTAGATAAGCTAGAACTCATTTGTTAGCAGAGGGTTTATAAAACTATGCAGTTATGTATGTTAGCATGTGTAAGTATGCATGTATACGGGTATATGGGTGTGTTGATATGTAGTTATGTGCTTAAAGCAGCTTCTAATGTTGATTCGTTTCTGTGTTTGTATTTATAATCAGCGTACTCGCTGCTATGATTTTTCTTCTGTTCCTTTACTTCCGCCAATGTCATGAGAAAAAAACTTGGACCGTATGTAGCTGATTTATAAAATATTTTTGCCTCAAGCAGGCATATAAAAATACTTTTAGTTGTTCACCATCGTAGTAACTTAGGTATTTGGGAGGACTATTATCTAAATACATATGAATATGTATATAATAACTTGTTAAATGTTATATGATTTGCTATTTCATTTCCGCTTAATTATGCCAGTCTAAGTAATTTATACCAGTTACTGTTCGATTGGTCAAACTATGTTTTTGCTTAAACCTAATGCCACATTGTGACAAAGAGATCCCGGAAATTGTAATTAAATTCCCCGGCTAAATGGTATTCCAAAAAATATTTTTTTTTAAGTTGATAGGGCTGTCCTTAATTGCTATGCCGAATATGAGCGTGATCTGTTAACCAATTTGTTGACAGCAGCTGCTTAAGTGGGTACACCTCAGTAGCGCGTTGCAATTTTTACAATGGATACAAATTTCAAACATAGAATTTGTCTCAAATTTTGTATTTGTAATCGCATTACGTGTACTGAGGCATTGCGAATATTGGAAAACGCTTATGTTAATTCAGCTTTATCAAAAAAAAAAACATGTCTACGAGTGAAACAAAGCTTTCACAGACCTTTTCAACTGATGAAAATACTAAAAAAGTGAGGGATTTGATACTTAAAAATCGCCAAGCAAGTGTTAAGAGCTGGCAAAAGACGGCTCGACATCTCTCGCGAATTCGTTTAAATGATTTTGGTGAATATTTCAGGTATACAAATCGTTCTTGCTCGACTTGTCTTGATAAAGCTGATTTTGTTTCAAAAAGAGTACCGTAAATAGGTCTATTTAGACATGCCTGATCGTCCGAATTCAGATCACATATTCATGTAGAGGATTGAAACTGCCGATGAGACGGTTTATGAGTTTGACAGGCAAACAAGTCAACAATCGTCGGAATGGAGAGAAAGAAACAAGCCGAAACAAAAAAAAAAACAGGCCAAATCCGTTCAAAAATTAAGGTGATGTTCACTGTTTTTTCGATATTCTTGGTTTGGTGCATCATGAATTTATTCCGGAGGATTTAACAATCAATAAGGAGCGCTATTTGGCCATATTGAGGCGTTTGCGTGAAACCTTCGTCGAGGAAGAACAATTCGTGGATTTTATACGATGATAATGTACCATCGGAACGAATTACGATTGTGCCTAATTTAAAGCCAAAACTGCCATGAATACCATCGATCAACCACCACTTTCACCAGATATGGCTTTGTGTGATTTTTTCTTCTTCTCCAAATTGAAATTGGTGCTCCGTGGAGCCTATTTTCAGTCGATCGAAGAGATTCAAAATTCGCCGAAGGAGCTGAAGACCATCGCAAAAAGTGCTTATGAAAAGTGTTTGGAGAACTAGAAAAATCGTTGGCATAAGTTTACTACATATCATGGGGATTACTTTGAAGGCGAAATATTGATATTTACCATACCCGGGTAATTTTTAATCTCAGTGTATACTAGTTGCTGGAATTAAAAAAATTTTCAACCATTTCACACAGTGTTGCCTATTGCTTAGTGAACACAGAACACAGAAAACAAAAATGAACGAGATTCCCCGAAAAAACCTTTAGTAAAACTTATTTGACTACCAAGCAGATAAAGTAGACCTTTTGGCAAAACTAATTTACGAAGAACTTTCAACTTTACAAATTTAATTGCGTCCACGTGCGTATTTCTACAGACAGACACGCATATATGTACTTAAGTACATTTCCTGTGTGTGAAAGTCTCGCTAAGCAACTGATGTTTGCACACGTACAGTAATTTGAGACAAAGAAAAAAATTATAATTGGAAACGTGTGAGCGCCTCAATTTTGCCACGCCCAATGACCATTTTCATTTGGCATTTCTAATTTACTCTTTTTTTCATTTTTTGTTTAGCTAAATTTCTACCTTTGCCTTTATTTGCTTTTCCACGTGACTCTCGCTGCTTGCTTACACCTTTTAACTAACTGCAGTTGTTGTTGTGTATCGCCAACAATTTTGCTGCTGTGTCAATACTTTCTGTGTGTGTGTAATCCAGCTTTTTTCATTTTGGGTTATGCTGTTTGGTGTGACTGATTCAGCAATTTCATTTCCTCTCTTTGATATTCCGGTCTAGACAGGTCCGGCTGACTGTTTGCTGCGCGGCAGCCACTACACCTAACGCTCTAATTTCATTTGAATATTTAACAGGACGCCGTTATGGCCAAGTAAGTATTGGGGTGCTATGAAACACGGGCAACTCAAAGGTAATGTCTGCCGTTTATGTTGGTTGAGTAATGAATTAGAAAATTACAGCAGTTATAATTATGTTGGGATAAAGGTTTGTTGACCTGTGGGTGTGTTAGTGTGTAAGTTTTTAGTTTTTTTTTTAATGCTGATAAAAAAGTTGTGAAGTGGAATAAGGATGTAATAATCTTTTGAGTTTGCAGAAATAATTAATGAAACGCTAAAAGTAAATATATTTTTTGTGAAATTTGTAAGCATTAAGGAAAGAAGGTTGAAAAGTGAAAACTATAGATGGCGCTAAGATCAAAATCAATGTGCGCGATATATAATTGAAATACTGAGAATCCTTTTCTGACATTATGGACTTGGACAATATGTGTATACAACAGGACGGCGCCACAAGTTTGGTGATCGTGTTATCTCACGAACTGGTTCAGTCGGTTGGCCGCGGCCGTGCGATTTGATGTCATGTCTAAGGTCTATGCCAACAAGCCAGCGACGATTGATGAACTTCGTACAAATATTGAACTGATATTGCAGCAATATCGGCCGATTTATGCCATAGACCCATAAAACTAACAAGTCTTATCTACCTAAGGGTACTTCCCTGGCTTTAGTTCTTGGAAGCTGCAAGAGTATGAAATGCTCGGTTATACATGAGCTTAGGAAGGATCCTTACTTGTTGAAATTATTTTCATAGAAAAAATGTTTTATCTTATATAGAATTTGCGAGAGTAATCAACTTGATGACATTTTAGTTCATTTTGTGTTATTTTTGTATGAAAAAAAATTTTACATAAAAAATTTTTAACAAATTTTGAAAATTTTTCTTCAGGAAATTGAATTCGAAAACATTTTGTATATATGTATAACCTTCTTAAGCAATTTCTGTAAAGGTCTTTTATTTTAAACTTTCAAAAATAAAAGTAAATGATTTGAAACTTACCAAAAAGGTGGTTTAATAAAGTATTTAAAAATGGATATTCACCTGAAAGGAGAAAAAGAAAACGTTTTTTTTTAAAAAATGTGTATAATGATAATTTTTGTTAAGTAAAAGTACACGTAATCAAGACAGTAGACATACAAATATGAAAAAGGACTACCAAAAGTTTTCGCTTAACTTCGGTTTTTATAATAAAAAAAAATTAGAAAAAAAAGTAGCAAACCGATAAAAAATCTCCACATAATTAAACACACACATACAAACAATTAGACCAGCACACCGTCAAGTACACGCAGCACTTGCTAGTGAAAACGCGCATTGCCGTTGAAAAAAAGGGGTTGGCGTTGCCGCGGCCTAAGCATTTTATGCGCCTCAATCAACGCATTTGCTATGCTAATCGACTCACATTAATACAGAATACTGTTGCGCTTGTGTGTGTGTAACGCATTTATTGTCTGTGCGTTTAAGCGCGTGCTTAGCCACCGTCATCTAGTGGTCGCTTACGCAGCAAACCACTTCGCTGCTCACCACTAAATGGATAAATGTTGGCCGTGCCGTTTTTGCCGCGCTCACTAATGCTACTTTAGTATTGTTGTCGTTGTTATTGTTTCGCTGCTGTTGTACCTTTCGTTGCTGGCTATTAATTAAAATCGAATTTACACCTAAGTAAGCTGAATTAGTGAAACAGTGCGAACACAAAGACGATTAGCTGTTGAGAGTCAGCGCAATCGATGAAGGGCGGAAGGGGTAAGGGACAAGTGGTGGGCGCGGCGGTCGGAGGACTGTGTGCGTTGTTGTAGTCGTGGATGGCTTCATTATTGTTACCGCTTCCGAGCAGTTCACGCGTACTAGTAGTTGCGAGTGGAACATGGATGCTGGTGGGTATGGTTGTAGCTGGCGTATGAGTAACATTTTAGTTGCTCTTTATATTGTAACTACAGGTTATATTAACTTTGCTACGAGGCTTTTAACAATAAATTTTTGAAATATCGATCTGAAATTTTGTACACGTCCTTTTATCGCCAAAAAGCTGCACATTTGTCGGAACTGCTTATATCGGACCACTATAGCATATAGCTGCCTTACAAACTGTTCGAACCAAATCAAGTCCTTGTATGAAAAACTTTTTTAATTGACATGATATTTTTACGAAATTCGGCATACGGGATTATCCAAGGCAGCGCCGCATTATCCGAAGAAATTGTTCAGATAGCATTGCTATAGCATATAGCTGTAATACAAACTGTTTGATTCAAATTAAGTTATTTTTCAATTTCTTTTATATTTTTAAGACTGGAAAATGTAAAAAAATTTACTATTTATGGTCTTAACTAAATGCAAATTAAGGAATCCCATTCTGAGTGAAGTAAAAATTTTGTTTATAATAAATTGTGATTTTAAGCCACGCTCTTTTTAACATAGCAATGGAAGTAACTCATTATCTCTTCTCCTATCGGCAAATAATGAATATAATCATATTTTTAAAAGCTACTAATTTATATCAGTGCCTCATCAATTTCAAAAGTTCGCCATCAGCAACAAAGTATATGCAAAATTATTGCTGCCAAGCGCTTCACGGCGCAATTCCCGCAAATGCATTTCTCACAGTTCAATAATATTCGCCATTTCCAATGATATTAGAGGCAAATGAAATTTTCATGAGCGTAAATATCGCAGCTCCTAGCAAAGGTGTTGAAAACGGTATACGAAAGTTACGAAAAAACTATTCAAAAATTCGAAATAGTTTGCCCCAGTTGGTTGTGCAGCGCTTGAGGCTGCGTCAATGCCAATGACAAATTTCAGCTGCAGCAAAATGAAATAAGCCAACAGCGAGCAAATGTACATACAGCTGCCTCTCCAAAGAGTAAGTATACACAAATGCAGCTGCTTACATTAAAAGCTGCGTGTATTTACGAGCGCATATGCAGCAGCATGCGCGCATATGCATACAAATGACGCACTTGCAACAGGCTGCTTGCTGCTTTGTGCGCCAGCAGAGCGCAAAGACATGGCAAATGCAGGTAAATAATGGTGCATGCCTGTGCGTATTTACATGCGTGTGTATAGACTTTAATATGTGCGTTCGTAAGCAGCTCGACTTATGTGGCGTACACCTGGGCGTATGCGTGACATGAAATATAATCTAAATTTAGCATATGTAACGGTATATGAGTGTGCACCACAAGCTGTCTAAAATTGTAATGGTGACAAAGAAGTAAATATCGCAAGTTTATACTTGAATTTCGATTAAATTTTGGTCTGCAGGTTATTTCAAACCCTTTGAGATGAATAGCGGTAATTTCTTATTTTCCGCTTGGTGCACATCCTGCTCTCTCTACATGCTTCTATTATTAGTTATGATGCCATTTATCAATAAACAACAGTCTTAGACCTGAATGAAGTACAAATCAAGGTCACTGCACTACGCTGAATCTGTATATAATTTTTCAGCGTCCAAGGATTATATATACAGCTTTTTTGTAATAACAAACAACAACAAAAACAAGCTAATTTCAGTTGTTTGGCGGCTACAGTATTCCTGCATTTATAAAAGTGTATAAAAAGATCTCTATTGCCATTTGGATCCGCCAGTTTATATGACAGCTATATGCTATATTGATCCGATCTGAACAATTTCTTTACAGATTGTACCGTTATACATACCCTATACCTATACTAAATTTTGTGCAGATATCTTATCAAATAAAACATGTTTCCATATAAGGTCTTGTTTTTTTACGAACAGTTTGTATGGCAGCTATATGCTATAGTGGTCCGATCTGAACAGTTTCTCTAACATGTTTCCATATAAGGTCTTGTTTTTTTACGAACAGTTTGTATGGCAGCTATATGCTATAGTGGTCCGATCTGAACAGTTTCTTCGCAGATTGTGCCGTTATCTTAACCAAACATTTTTGCTAAATTTCGTGAAGATAGCTCATCAAATAAACAAATTTTCCATATAAGGACTTAATTTTTATGGGGCAGTTTGTATGACAGCTATATGCTATAGTTGCATGATAACGATGATTCCGACCAAAAAAACAACATCTTGGTGAGAAAAGAACATGTACAAAATTTCAAGCCGATATCTGGAAAACTAAGTTAGCCCGTATATGTGTATATGGAGACATACAGATAGGCAGACGAGTTTGGCTGAAATCGCCTCAGCTCATCGAACTGATCATTTATATAAACATTTTATAAGGTTTCCTACCTATTTCCTTTTGTGTGTTACACACTTCATGACAAACTTCATATACCCGCTCACTGTGCGCTGTTGCATGCAACGTAACCTTAAGAGCTCACGGCTACACTTGTTACAGTAATTTGTTGCTATTGCGCTGATAAGGTCGAGCATTACATATTTTCTTTACTTTTTGTGAACTTGATTTTGCACAAATACCAATTTTTCAATGTTGCACATATGCGCTTGCTTTTGGCTACACAATGTTTGTTGCATTTATTTGCAATTTTTCTAGCATCTTTTGCTCGAGTGCACGAGCCGGAGTCTGTGTGTGCGTGCATCTCAGAAAATTGAAAAATATTTTCCAATATGAAGCGCAAAATTCGATTTCACAATTTTCCAATACACCGCCGTCGTGCAACCAACGAATTGGGCCCACTCAACGCATGTGGCATGATTGATGTTGCACGTGAGGCTAGCATGCAATGCAATGGAGATGTGGAAATTGTATATCGCAGCTTGCTGAGAATAAGTATGCAATGCGGAGGGTGCAAAATGTAAGCATTCGCAACAACAAATGCGCTTCTGGTAGCTGCAGCAGCAACGTGTGTCAGATGTTGCCATTTGACAACACGAAAATGATGCGCCGTCACTATGGCGAATTGCAAATCGAGCAGCCGGGTAACCAAATGCCACGAATCGATTTGCGCAATCATTTATCGCTGCCTGCCAAGTTCTCGCTGCCAATTGCCGAAGTTGTAGCTCAGATTGAACTATTTGCACAAGGCTCTATCGTTGACTTGTCGCCGCCGTCGTTTTCGTAATCGTTTAGCGACAAGTTAACAATACCGTAAATTGAATTGGCATAACGATTTATGCTTATGCAACGCTGTTATGCTGACAGCCCACCGACAGCTGGCAAATTTTCGTAATGCATGTTACGTATACGCCGTGGTGATGCCGTCGCAATTCTCGGTGGTATAGTTGTAGATGCTTGTTGTTGGGCTTATTGCTGTTTTTAATATATTTTATTTCAAATTTATATAAATTTATCTATTTACTTAGTATTAGGGTGACACCACTTGTGTGAAATTTTCTTTATTTATTATTATGTTTGAACGTAAATTGAAATGTTTGGGCTTAGGGATATTGCTATGTTTATAAATAAGAAAATATTTTTGAAGGAATTTACTCACGAAAGATATGTATGTATATTAAAACACACGATTTTTTATTCATGAATTTTAAGGATCTGTGGTATATGTCATATTCCTGATAGCGGCCTCTTGATCTTTCCTTGTCGTGTTTTAGTCAATAGACCAATTACAATCATGATTAAGTGGACTCAACTCAATTATGTTTAAAAGTGAGGAACTACGTGATTTGGACAGCTGTTAGCGTCATCATGACGCTTTCACTTTGATATAGTGCTTAGAAATTGTCCAAAACTATTACGCAAATTCAAGTTCTCCGAAAAATTCACAAACTTGAAAAATCACCTTCTCAAGTGAGCCCCATTCTTGGTTTAATGGCTTCGTAAACAAACAAAATTGTCGATATTGCGGTTAGTTAAGCCCTCGTGTGCGAAAATTTTGTTCTCATAGCGACCGAAGAAGGCCCTTTACTTACAATCACAAAATTCAGCAACACGGGTTGAGCTGCGGGTCTAGTAGCTAACGAAATATCATTCAAGGAAATCTTCATAGAAACTCACATTTATATTTTTCGAAGTAGGAATCTGCTTATAACATAAAAATGTATATCTCAGACTAAGTTGTGACCTCGCTTGCCTAAATATGCAATGTTTCGCATTCTCTGAAATTTTTTTTCGGACAAAAAATCAAAAGAGATTGTTGGCATTTATTCCGGCTATATTTACGGCTTCATTTACAATACTTACTGGTTTAGGCTCGAAAATGGACACCGGGTTCGTTGCGGGAATGTACTGTCCAGAGTTGGGCATAAGGAACCTTTTAAGTTGCCGAACCACTGCAGCATATTCCAAATTGAGGTCTTTGCTATTGCAAAAGCCGCTGAGCTGACCTCTAATGCACCTGCAAGCAATTCCACAGTCAACATCTACATAAACTGTCAAGGCAGTAAACTCGTATGACAAATCGATCAGAAGTATCTTGGGAAGCCGGACAGCAGTAGAAAGTATTGCCAGAAGCAAGGAACTTCTTTTCAACTGGGTGCCAGGCTTCAAAGGCATCGAGGTCAATAGTGGACGAGATTGCCAAAAACAATGTACAGATAACCCCCGAAAACTTGATCAATATTGGGGAACCATGTTTACACGACGATCTCGACAGAAGTATGTTAAATAAAATCAAAACACGTCCCGAGCTACTGGGCGGAAAATTGCAAATGTCATGTGCAAAACGTTAGGTCGGAAGTACACAAAATTCACATTGGAACACGGTAGAAAAGACTGTAGGAACCTGATCGGAATACTAACTGGTCAATGTCTGGTGGCGACACACGCTCGCAGAATGGGGTTGACAGATCAAGAAGACTGTAAGAAATGTCAAAATCAAGGTTCCAGGGAAACAATGGAGCGTCTCTTGTGAATTTGTTCTGCATTGACAAGACTACGCTTTACGCATTTGGGGTTCGCATGGTATAAAACACTGGAAGAGGTAGCGATAGTGAGGCCGTAGAGTTAAACTTCGGGTCAAGCGCAGGCATGCTGAATGAATGAATACTTCCAATGAACCTAGCAAATGAATTCCTTCTGATATCACAAAGTATCAAAACTGGTCTATGCGTGGCTTATTGTCATACCGGATAAACCTAATCTAACCTAATGGTTTAGACAGGAACTGCAACTATTGCAAAAAGTGTTAAGTTGTCAGGAGTGTATTAAAATCCCTTTTAATCACATCATTTTAATCTAAAACTCTTATCAAAGATATAAAGATTTCTAAAAGCGACGTCATTTGATTGTATTATGTATTAATTATTTTGGAGTTTCCACAGTGAGTGGGAGTGCTTTATTATAGTTAAGTCAGAGTTGTGAAGTCACTTGAAATCCCGAAATTATATTCTTATTGTTTAAAAAAATATATATACATATATAAGTAAAGAAAGTCTTAACTTAAATAAACTATCCATTTACAGCTGACTTGAGTTTTGCTATGAAACTGCAAGCAATCAGTGCTGATACTTTCACACACATACATAAAGGACTATTCCAAATATCAGCATAACTTCGACGTGGCATCTAGTTGCTCTCGATGAGTAAATCTGTATTGTTTGCGTAATTCTGCTAAACATCTTTCAAACTTTTTCGGGCTCAAGAGCTTCGTTGGAAACTTAAAATTCATATCGCAAAGCAAATGGAAGGCGCAAAAGTTCAACAAGAAGTCGTGCAAAGCTTAAAAGTTTACACATATCATATATTTAGTTAGTAATAATACATTTTGTGTGGGCAGATAACAAACTACGGCACATGCAACACACACATACACAGATACAACCAAACACAAATAGAAGAGCACATACAAGAACACATGAACACATGAAGGCATAAGCGCAGGGAGATATTTATAAATTCTTAAGTTGAAAGTATTTCCAAGTAACTATGGCTGGGTAACTCTGTGAACTCGGTGCCACACAGCCATGTTGCATACGCAAAGTACTTTTAATCTACTTGCAACAAAGTGAGCGACATTACTTAGACTCCAAGGAAATACGCACACACACATACGCACCCATTTGCAGAGACATTCATATTTATTTGCACTTGTTAGGGTGGGCTGTAGGGACAGGGTGACAGCAGAAAGTTCGAAAAGCAAAACTTAAATGAACCCAAAACTATGCACGAGTCACAGCTCTCTGGTGTCGATGCGTCGCCGTGGCGTTGCGATTCACTGAAATTTGACACAAAAAGTACACGATTATTAACACCAAACGCTTGACGCATTTACATGCCACGTGGGTGTACATGCACTCTAACGCACTCACACACACACACATACAGACGATTGCGTGCTACAACAGTGAGCAGAAGAGATAAAGCACAAATGCTGACTGGCATTCAAGCCACATGGTGGCGGTGTGGCGGTGGCGCGTTGCAGCTGCAGAGCTTGTTAACTGCAACACGACACATACATACATTCATGCAAATAAATGCATAAAAGTTGCAACAAAAACACCAAAGAACAACGGTAATCAGGCAGAAGCAACAAAATTAACACTTCATATGCTGCGCGGAGGGTAAATTTTCGGTTTTTTTGGCAGACTTCTGTGGTGGGGCTGCCGCGTCTGCTATTAGTGTTATTAGGGGTGTTCTGATTTTCGGGGTTTTATGCGAATAATTAAAAAAGTTGAGTGTAGTAGTTTGACAAGCATAATATTATTATTATTATTTTTTTAAATTATCATTAGGGTTGTACATAATATTATTCAAAAATTTAAACAAATTTATTTTTGCAAAAAATTGAAATCTAAAGAACAGTAATTAGAATAAGTCACTTTTTCTGTGTTTTTAAATTTTGATTAGGGTTGTTCAGAATATCACCTAAATTTTATTTTTAAAATTTTTTTGCATTAGTAATAGAATACGCAGCAGATTGATTGGAATACGCAATTTTGGGTTTGATTTTACAATTATATTAGGGTTGTACATAATATAACCGAAAATTATTTTTTTTTGCAATACTATTTAAATCTGGAGCATAGCAATTAAAATAAGTTTAAGTTTCTTTCTTTTTAAATTTTTACTAGGGTTGTTCCGAATATCACCGAAATTTTTTTTTAATATTTTTGCATTACAAATAAAATGTGCAGCAGAAAAGTTGGAATAAGCAATTTTTTTTTGATTTTACTATTTTATTAGGGTTGTATAAAATATGACCAAACAATTAAAAAAATCGCATTAAAAATAAAACTTCCAGCACAGATTTAAAAATAATAACTATGTTTTTTTTGTAAAAAATGTGAAATAGAATTTGAAAAAATATCTTCCTAAAATTTTTTTGAATAAGATTCAAAAATTGTTTTCGAAGTCTACGATAAAAATATTCTATAACAATTTCACTATATTGTACAATCGAGTTTTTATGATATTAAAAAAAAAAAAAAAATAATTACATGTTATTCCATACACATTAGAACAACCCCAATACACATCTTAACTGCTGATTCCATCACAGCTACTCCTGCATATCCACACTTATCGCTAACCAACACGCTTTGCTTTTCAGCACGCGCGTTATGAACTCACAGCCGAACAACAACTGTCGGTTGGTTTCGTAATTGGCGCTTTGACGCTTGGTAGCTGGCTGCTCGTGGTTCGTGGCTGGTGGTTGGTGGCTGGCTGTCTGCCAACCATAAAATGTTGTTGCCAACAACAAATGGATGTAACGACTAGCAGCCAGCAGCCACCAGCCAGTCAGTCACAGCGGCAATAAGCAAATGTAACTACTCCAACGCCGCGCTTTACTTTGCAGACACAGACGGAGAGACGCGCAACTGGGGAGCCATAGAATTGTGCAGCGCATAGCGTTTAGGGACCCTTGTTTTTGGGGGCGCGAGCAAATTGATGTTGTGGGAGCACATGCACGAGCTGCACGTTGCAAGTGTTCATATAAAAAAACATACATCTGTATATACATATGTGTCAGAGTGTGTGTGCATGCATAATTATATGAGTGTGTGTTGGCGTAATTGCTAAGTTCGCATAATTAATGTGAGAATGTTGCGGATTTTACAAATGAGCGTGGAGCTTTTGATGCAGTTGGAGATTTTGATGCAAATTTTTGCTAAATTTTGAAGGAAAATTAAATCGAAAATGTGATTGCATATATAAAATTAAAAAAAACGGGCTTTATTTTAAAAAAAAGTTATCAAAAAATAAGATTTGACAGGGGTCTCTGGCCGTATACTTTATAAATAATGTTATAAGAGAGGCTTTGATTCATGGTACATAAAAAAATAGCAAAAAACGCGATAATGAGTTTGGTTTCTTTTTACTTATTTAGATAAATAAAATTTTCGTATGTTACTGCTAAAAAAAAGTTATAAGGTTGCCACCATTTTCAAAATAAAGTGAAATTATTAAAGAATGAAAGCATTACTAATCATAAATTAAGTTACGGATTTTCAAGAGTGATTTCAGTTGAAAATATGGGAATTTGAAGTTGGGTTGCCACATGTTTTTTTTTTTAAATTTCTAAATCAATTAAATTCATTAGATAATATTTTACATCCTGTATATAATAAAACTCAAAGAGTTTAAGAAGACTCACAATAGAAAATATGCTAGCAAAGAGTTGCCACCTTTTTATATTGTTCTACATGATTGTTAAATTAGACACTTCTTTTAAACTGTCCAATAGGTTTCCATGCAGTAAGGCTCCGAATGTTGGCGGACGCTAGTTCTCAAACTTGTATTGAGAAGTGTGAGGTGGAAACATCGAAGAACTTTCTTTTCCATTGTCCAGGCTCTTCAAGATGGAGGTGGAGATGAAACTTGACTTCGATGAACCAGAAGACATAGCCGACACTGATACTAGCCATCTCAAAAAATTTGTGATAGGCTCCGAGCGCTTTGACGATCTTTAAGGGTCTTAATATGCAATTTTTTGGAGTTTTTGGTACCACAATTGACCAGCATTCAAGTGAGATTGCTCTCAGTATCTACTTCTTAGCCGAACCTAACCTAACAGAACCTAACCGAGACATAGCTAGATTTCTGCCAGACATATTCCAATGACATACCGATAAGCCTTAACTATAAGTTCTACGTAAAGTCGTAACGTGATGCAAATAGAAGTACTTTTTTCAAAACCCTTTTTAGAAAGATATATCCTACGCCCAGCACGCAGTGAAGAAAATATAGCATCTGTAGATGAAGACCGTTGGGAGTCGATTTGACTGCATTTTACATCGAGGTCTTATAAAATACAGCTTGTGCAAGAACCGACCTTCCCAAGCGACATCGTTTCATTCTATGGGCTCCTGAAAAGTTCCAAGAAGATCCGACATTTTGAGCCAAATTTTGTTCAGCGATGAATGCCCTTTTATGGCTCAATGAGTATGTAAAGAAGCAAAATTGCCACAATTGGGACGAAGAGCATCCTGAAGAGATTCAAGAGATGCCATTTCACAAAAAAATCATCATTGGCCCATATTTCCAAAAATTATGCCGGTGACAACGTAACCATCAATGATGATCGTTATCGCGTCATGATGACCGATTATTTGATGAATGAAATCGAAGCTCGTGATCTTAGCGACACTTGGTTTCAAAAAGACGGCGCCACTTCCCACACATCGCATCAATCAATGGATAATTTCACATTTTGAGTCGGTCGATTGGCCACTAAGATCGTGAGATATCACACCGTTCGACTTTTTTTGAGAATACGCAAAGTCTTAAGTCTATGTGTCTATGTGTATTCAAGCCTTGGAACCATACATCACGCGTGTTATTCGACTGTTAACAGTCGAAATGCTCGAACGAGTCATCGAAAGTTGGACGCAGCGGATGGATCATCTGAGACGTAGCCGCGGCCCATATTTGAAAGGGATAATCTTCACAAAATAAATGCCAAAGAATGTTCTTTCGAATGATAATAAACATTCCCCCTTAAACATGAAGTTTTTTTCTTTAAAATAACAAAGCAAACTGAAGTACAATGCAAAAATATAATCGATGAAAATATAACCTACCTATTAGTTACTAAAGTTTAAGACAGCTTTAAGCTTCAAGGAGTTCTAATTGAATTTTCTGCACTTACTATAAATCCGCTGATAAGTGATTTACTGCACAACTGAATGAAATATGCCATTCAAAGTGCTCAAACTCCAAACAAATTCGATTAGTTCGCACACGCGCAATGAATCATAAATGCGAAACTGCTAATGAACTCAAGAGAAATCATAAAGAATAAAGAAAAAAAAGAACTAAAATGTAGTATAATAAACTTCACACACACACACACACAATTGACAATCCATCACACGCACTTGTCAGCATGAATAAGTACAAAGTCAACAAAGACATGCAAAAGACGCGAAGGAAGCAAGAAGAAAACGCTAAGCGGAAGATTGAAATATGAAGCAGAGCGTAAAACGTGGAAACGGAAGGAATGCCAACCCGAGCCGAGATGAGTAGTCAAATATAATGCAATAAAACAAGAATGTCACAAAATAAAGAAGATATTAGAGGTGGAACTGGCTAAGGGGGTGTGGTGGTGTGGGAGACAGGACGTGTGTTGGGCGCTGTTTACACACCAAAAATGTGTCTGCGATTGAAATTCCGCGTTCATCACAAAAGTAATGCGGCGGCAAGCAATTTATGACACCCAAGGACAGGCAGCGAAAGCAAAAAGCGGTTGAGTGAAGGAAGGAAGTGGGTGCAGGAAGTGGAGCGCAATGGCATTTCAAAGCAATAGAGCGCACGGTGGGGATGCGGTTGGCGTAAAAATGTAAACAAAAGCTAAACAAACAGCTGCCAGAGCAACCATAAAAGCAAGCACTGACGCTTTAAATTTCGCGCGAGGAGAAATAATGCTTTAATGGAAAAGTAAATAAATAAAGAATGAAAGGAAAAACGAAAAAATCATAACAATTTCATTGTAAGTAAAAGTTAGGGACAATGCTCAAAGGCCTAGTTAAAGTAGAAATAGAAAGCATAGATTGCACTCGATGAAAAGCGAAGTTATAAGCCGGTATTTTTGTTGTTTCTTATTGAGTGGCAAACAGGGAAAAATATAAAAATTAAAGAATATACACATTTTGTATATATGTAATAGGTTCAATACAAAAAAATTGTAAATAAAAAAGAGCAGGGGCTATAACTCCTTATAAGTAAACAATTCAGACACACACACTCCTCCACAAGTACCTTGTAATCAACCATCTCCTCATACACAATGTTCGCAGCAATGTGCCGCGCCACGATTCGCGCGGCACGTCGAACGCGGTGTCGCATAAAAGCACGTGACCTGCATTTGTATGCAAATCGCATGCGAGACACACCACGACATGGCTTCGCGATGGCCCAAGGCGCTGTTATGCCAAAGCCAAAGCATACTTTGCGCCAGCCGGTGCGCTCCGCCCCGCCCGCGAACGGACACAATGGCGAAGTGTCAAAAGTTGAGCGTGAGTATGCGCGAGTGCTTCGATTGCAGCCATTTTGGCGCGACAGTTGTCATGAAGCGACCGAAAAGTGGCCAAGTAAGTATAAAATACTGACTGAAGTGCACAGGCGGCCGAAGTGGCGTGAAGTGTAGTGCCTTGCGGATGCAATGATGAGGCCATTTAAACCGAATTCAACGACACCAACACCAGTCGCAGCACCGAAACGAGCGACGCCGACTTGGTGTAGGGCACATAAAAGCAGCGGGAGTGCCTCGTAAGTACTCGTAAAGCCGCGCTGCGTGTTGATGCCGCTGTTTTTGTGAGGAGGGGCTAAAAGCACACAATACTTACACGTACTACTTTTTCTGTAGGAAACAAAAATAAGAAAAAATGAAAAAAACTGAAAAGCAAAAAAATTGATTGCTGCAGGTATTACCGGAAGTCACCGCGACAGGGCGTATGAGTAACAGCTTTAGTGTGGCCATAAATGTGAGCCCCGGCGAATGGGCAGTAATGACTTGAAGTGCCGCAAACGTTTGCACGGTAAGCGCGCTTGTCGGACAATCAGCAATGAAAGGAGTTTTAAGATTTTTTCCGCCTTTATTTTATTTTCCTGTGTCCGTGTGGTAATATTAAACCGGGTGCTAAGTAGTGGGTATCAGTGCGAGATATGAAAGTTATTTGGTGGCTCAAAAGTCATTACGTGTACTTGTAGTAAATGTGGCATCGCGTATCACGGTGGGTTAAAATTTATGCTTTTTAATTTGGCATAAAAGCATGGCATGAATTACAAAGTGTATGCTGTTCTAAGGCGCTTCGTTGGTGTGTTCAGCAGTTTTTGAAAACTTTTTCAAAGACGGCGGGTCGAAAAAAAATTTAAAAGGGAGTCTAGAGCTATGAGCCATTTATTTTTCCAAGCAGTCAGCAGACTGTTGGCTCTTATACGGACTCATTTTAGACTTCGAAACTATTAAAATTTACTACCAAAATTCGAAGTCGGTGTCCTCAACTTTAGGAGCGCTGACGTGTTGAGGATATTGCTGCCGCTAGCGTATCAATTGAGGAGTACCCAAATCAGTCGTTGTCGCGAATTTTGCCAAAAGATCTTGGCCTACAACCTGAATTGGCTGAGAAACTTGAAAATGATCCGAATTTTCATCGAAAAATCAGCTCATCTCTGGCTGAATGGCTTCGTCAAGCAAAGTATGCGTTATTGATCAGACAACAATCCACACGTACTCCATGAGTCACCATTGAGTCCCGAAGTGATGATCAGGACTGTGAATGGGCATCGCTACTGTTCAATGGACTTGAACATTATGTGGTTCCAACACGACAGCATGATGAACTTCGTACGAATAGCGAAAGTGAAATTGCAACAGTATCGGCCGATTTATGCTTGAAAACCGTCAAAAATTGGGATCAATGTCTGGACTTGGAAGAAATTTTTTGCAATAATTTTGATTTTTTAGCCACTCTGAAGTAAACAAATTTTTTTTGAAATTCGAAAGTCGCCATTCACCTTTTACCACTACCTCTAGTCGTGTAATGTAGTCAGTTTTTGTTGTTTTTGATTTCAGATAATTTTTAAGCTAGAAAGTTTTCCTAATCGGCTGCTACCTTCTTTTGGGGGCCCTGCTATTCCAAAATTTGTCAAAATTAATCCCTGATTATTAAAGTACAGTAAATTTTATGTAATTACATTATTTTTTATAAAATAAAATGCCTCTTAAAATCCAATTCAAAAAACTTTCTTTTTGGCTTGCTCGGTTTTCATTCTTTCAGAAGTTCAAAGAAGTTATCTGAAATTGATTTCATTCACCTTAGCAATTTTGTAATGAGCTTAAAGGAACTCGACGATATACATTTTCGTTCTAGGAATTATGACATTATATACAAAGGTCTTATTTTAAAGAAATTTGCACAATAATTTACCTTATTACCTACCCAATGGTAGTCGAAAAAGTTTTTTCGTATTTCTTACCAAACTTCAACTTAATTTATTTTTATATTTGTACTAATTAATAAATTTACACATATGTACCATTTTGGTCGACCACTTTTTCCCATTATTCCAAAAGTGTAAAACTTTCATCAGTGTAAATCGAAATTGCGAAATTTCCAGAACGGAAGCGAGCGATCATTTGTTGAGTACAAAAACTCAAAAATATTATAATTTAGCGAGGCCGCCAGCGCCATAATTAATTTTGATTAACAACCAAAAGTAAGTCATAATTTTCTGCAAGCAAATAATAAATTACTACCGCCTCCTAGTACAAAAAAATAGTAATTTAAAGTCAAGCCCAAGCACCAAAAAAAAGAGGAAATAAATAGTCAGAAATACAAGCACGTGAAGAGCGCATTAAGCAACCTTCCAGCCGCTAAATACACACCAAAAATATCAAATTTATTTCGGGTCCGAAAAGCAACATAAATGAGAAAGCACAAAATAAATTACGGCTAAGGCAGCCCATTACTTTTTTCGGCATTCAAACTTTTTTGCATAAAAGCCTAAGAATTTTTCTGCCACTCAGTAAGCACACTGTGGCAATTTATATATTATATGTGTTTATAAAATATTTAATACATATACAGAATATGTAGTTTTCGTGTATTAGACCTTGAGAGAGCGACATGGCTGCGCTTGTTTTAGAGGACAAGGATAATAATATCAATGTGGCACTTAGCCTTCGCACAGCTACCGAAGACACGAAAAACGCCAGCAGCTATGAGACATTTAATATGCTGACCGCGAAAAAATGAAATGCAAGAACTTGAGCAATAAGCAAAATAAAAAAATAAAGAAAAATATTGAAAGGAAATGAGAGAAAAAGAAATTTTAAGATACAGCAAGGATATGAAAGACATTTTTATTGGAAGCTAAACTGAAAGTAAAGCTATGGGAGTATACGAATAAAAAGTATTTACTTTAGTTTGGAGTTTTGAGTTGGTCTTTTTTGCAGAGGATAGTTCAGCCATTTGTTTAAAGAAACCAAGCACAAGTTCAAAATAAATATTTCTTAATTAGATCGAAATAATGCTTAGGATCCCGAGAGATTCTAATTCTGTGTAGAATATAACCTTTCGGACTAGTTTCCTACCAGCTGTTAATAAGGTTCTGAACTCTGCTTCGTTGTTATGAAGAATACAGAAGAGGCTGGCAAAGATATTGAGGTTATGTATCTGGTGGGTATCGAGTAACTACATATAACGCTCACAGCCTTTATCAGAATCAATATGAAGATGAATTTAATATTCACAAGTCAGAAATTAGATGTGTTCGGGAGGCAGAGGATGAAATCAATACCAAAGTAGACCTATCAGAGATTTTCTGGTTAAGTAAGATAGTTATGACAATTAAATTTCTTGGGCTAGTCAATAAATGTATTTTACAAATTCAAACATTGACAAAAAATTTTATTTTGAAAATTTCAAAAATTTGACTCGTTTATAGTTAGTGTGCGATATGTACGTAAGAGACGTAAAACTTCTTTAAAAATGTCTTCGGACCTCACACACGACAAGATTTTAACCAGGTTACCACTCTTAGCAAGCTTTTTGTGCACTCCTTAACTAACGCAGGCTGCTCCGTTACGGGACTAAGCGATCTGAAAGTCAAGACAAGTGCGTTTTGCACCAACAACTAATACTATATTTTGCTTGCCAAAGAATTACCATTTTCAACTTCTTTTAGAAAAAATAATTAAGACTATATGCTGAAAATTTGCTTATATTTGGTGTGTGACTTTGCTAAAATAGCCCAAATGAACCCAAATGTAGGCAATGATTATCATAGATAGTCAAATAATCAAAAAAGTCTTTTCGTATTTTGTCAATAGATACCGTTGCAGTCGTACATAAATCTCCAGTGCTACCAATCACATTGTGTCATACCATATGGTGTTGGAAATCATTTAACCGAAAAAATTAAATTTGGGGAAGTTGAAAAAAAGTTACAGCTGTTCAAAAATTAGTGAAAATTATGAAGAAATGCGCTATATATTTAATTTTTTTTATAAAAAAGGGAAGAATGCAAGCCACCAATGAAATTTGTGATGTTTACGGAGACGATGCCCTATCAATTCAACACAATAATGGTTCACTCGCTTCCGTTCTGGAAATTTCGAAATTTCCATTTACACTGATGGAATAATGTCTCTAGTCGACCAAAATGATACATATTTGTTCATTGATTTATTATTACAAAAAAATAAAAAAATAAGTTGAAGTTTGATTAAAAATACGAAAAGACTTTTTCGACTACCCAATATTGGGTGTGTGTCTTTGCTAAAATAGCCCAAATGTAGGCAATGGTTAGTTTAGATTTGTCATCACAAGTGCTTCTAAGGACACAAATATTAAAAACGAGAAGAAAAAGGAAAAATATTCAAGTAAACTCACAGTTGAGTTAATAAAATCGTGTTATTATCTTATTAAAATTATAAAGGTTCCTTCTTACGTAATAGAAAAAACTGTGGAAGGTTTTGTAGTTACTTTTTACTTAGAAACAAATTCATTCTCCACAGACACGCCTTCTTATTTTCATATTAAATTGCACAAGAACTTGAATACTTTGTCTGAAGTCTGATAAATCGACATCCAAACGGCTCAGCGCACGTTCAATATTGGCTTTGACATCACTCTTCTTCGGTGGTTCTCCGTTATTTAGTGGTATTCGCTGAAAAATTAAATTACGACGTGCTTTTGGTTGCGCAGTATACAACAAAATACCTGAAATACAACAATATATGTGTTTATCGTCAACAACAAGCAGCACCTACCTCTGCACCACGCTCCCTTCGCGCCACCCATGCTTAAGCACCAATTCAGTACCTAATCGTCTATGCGTCGCGTAACCTTTCTACTGATTTTCTATTGCTCGCTTTTGTTAGGCTTAAGCTTGAAGCGCGCCAAAACAAGTAGCGCAGCGCAGCCAAGCAAGGGCCAGCAGCAGCAAAAAAGTAGCTCATACTTCACGTTAACGTCATGGCGCTCACCCGCCCATTATTGTTTTCCTGAGTGGAAAATTGCAATTTCCGTAAACTAATTTTTTGCCACTGCGCGCATTTTCGCCATCGTCATCGCCGTCGCCATTGCCTTCACCGTTCACTGTAGTTTTTCTTAAACAGTGGAAATTTTCACGCGCTTCGCATTCAGCGCATAGCTGCAAGCCACGCGCCCCTCGCCTAGTTGGGCATAGCGAGGGTGCTATTGTACGAGTGTGTATGTGTATGTGTGTGCCGCTGTGAAGCACAAGTGGACTCTAGCAGCAGCTGGCAGACACTCAACTAGACTCTAGGGTTTTACTTTGAAAATAAATGATTATTTGCGCCTTAAAGGCTGCTTTGTTTTTTGCTCATTGTTTTCGTTGGTTAACTGTTGCTGGCGCTGCCATTGAGCATGCTGCCAGATTGTTCGCATGAAATCGCTCCAGCGCCTTAATCAGCCACAGCGCGGGGCAGTGTGGAGATGCCCGTGATGGCGTGAACGGCGCTGTGTTTGTTTGGTTGAGTGCAGCAAAACGCTTTGGTTGAAATCCGCGCTCATCGCAAATTTGCATTTCTTTGTTTCGCAAATTGTTTTCGGTTGTTAATGAATTCATTTGCTGTAATTAATCTATTTGGTAGTGCTGGCTGGCTGAGTGGGGTGTGAGTGGTTAGAGAAATGCTCAAACATGTTGCTGCTACTAGATGAAGTAGGAAAGGAAGTGCGAAGAGCGTGCCAATTGCGAATGGTAAGCGGGCTGCTGTTATTTTAGTGAATTAATGAAGGCGGAAATAAAGGTTTAATAGCTTCATTGGAATGTCTGAACATTTAGTGGTCATATGTAATGGAAACTTTAGTTATAGTAGCCAGTAGCTTTTATGCGAGAGACTATACAGCTTTGTTTTATAAAAGAGGCGTGTTAAAATAAAAAAAAAGTCTTCCTTAAGTGCTCATATTCAGTTGCAAGTTTAAAAACACGAATTTTCGTGATTTTTCTTGCAGTGATATTTTTTGACACATATTGGGAAACCAATTTGAGATTCATCTTCAGTTGTAATACCTTTCCCACTTACTTTTACACTAATGGCTAATTAAGCAAAAATTTCCGCTTAAAAGTGAAACGAGTAGAGAAAACAAAAATTATAAGATATTGCCATATCTGTCGGAGACTTAAGTAGCACAAGTACACGCGCGTGCAACGCCATAGATTAAGCATTTTGTAACCAAAAACGAGCGCTCTTATAACTTTTCTACCGATTTTATGCGAAATTCCGTCCATTGCACGCGCTTACAGAGAGTTTACTGCTTTAACATAAAAATTACTTGCCACCAGGCGAGTCTCCTGGGCGTTACACAACCGACGAAGATAAGAAATGCAATCATAATTTTAATATTTTAATGTGCTTTCGTCGTCGTTTGTTCCACAAACTCAAGTGCTGCTTAAAGTATAATGTCCTTGACGATGTTGCCAATAAGTAATTTCACTATCACAAGCAGCAGCAGCGGCAGCGGCTATTACTATTTGCCACAATGGCGGAGCATTTACTTCCGAGCACACACTGGCAAGCAGAAATTATAGCTAATGTATGCCACACCTACACACATACATATACCATATGCATTGGTACTGCAGATATATGAAAGGCACTACACACATTGTTGCAGAAAAACAAAGCAACAAAGTGCGAGCGAGTGGCCAGGGATAAAGTTGCCACAGTACATGCCGCACAATAAGCAGGCGGCTGTTGGCATTGTTGCGACAATTTGCAGCATTCACTGCAACCCAATACAATCAGCACTCGCCACTCAAAGCTTTCAGTATTCACTGTCACAGCCAATTTTGCGAAAACAAACGAAAGTGGCGCAGATTTTTGCGAAGAACTTGCGTCAATTCACGCAATCCTATGAGTGGTATAATTTCGAAAATGAATAGACAGCCGCACAATGAGTGAGAATCGACGGCAATAATGTCAATGCTAATGGCTGCGACAATATTTGGGTGTTATGTTGTAGTATGGTACATATTAAAGTTTAAGTGTAGGCGAAAATTAGTTCAAAGTTGAACTAGTTGTCAAGTGTATCAAAATATATTTTCTGCTTATTTGTTCAAATTACATAATTTATTTAGTATTATTAATACTAAGTGTTAACTAGTCAGAAACTGGTGTCAAATTTAACTAGTTACACAACACGCTGAATGAGAACTAGTAATAAGTATTAAGTTCGTGGAAAATTTGTTTGCCTTAATTTACTTAACATTATTAATGCTTTGAGTGTGAACTAGTCAGAAACTAGTGTCAAACTGAACTAGTCACAAAAGAAGCTGAAATAGAACTAGTAATAAGTATTAAATTTGGAAAATTTCTTAGCCTTCTCCACGTTTCGGCAATAAACTAGTTAGCAACTGGTTTCAATTCGAACTAGTTAGAAAATTGTACCAAAATAGAATTAGTAACAAACTTTTTCAAAAGAGTTTAGCAAGATATTAGGCTTAAATTACCATGAATTTAATAGCTTTAGCCAATACCTAACAAATACGATGAAACAACTAGTTACAAGTTGGCCCATAATAAACTACTACCAAATATCTTAAAAATAAACCACTTGTGGATGAGTACTAAACTAACTAATAGATCAAAAATTTTACTGCCTTGCTTGTCCTTTCGAGCTGCCGAAAGTAAGCCTTGCCTACAGTAGTTTGCAATTTACAGACTCTCCTGTGCTGTGGAAAGACCAAGTGCGGCAGCTTTGTAAATACATTGTATGTATGTACCCTCGCTTTGTGTGCACTATAAGATGCTATCAGGCAGATGGAGAGTGAAAATGGTGGAAACCAAATTTGAAAAATGGCCTAAATACACCATTGAAAATGCGGCAAGAGATGGTGAGCATCATCTGCGGCTACACAATTTCAACTGCGAATTGCAACACTTGCAACAACTGAGTGTTGGCGTCAATGGCAACTGTCAGTGGTGATGTGGTCTACTTTGAGTCGCTGCTAGCACTCAACACTCGTAACAAAGACAAGGTGGGGAGTGCAGTTTGATAATTGAAAATTCAGCAGACACTTTGAGTGCATTGCGGTGGGAGTCAGTGGTGGTAACCGTCCGATATTAACTGCAGATAAGATGTCAGGAGTGAGTGCCACTTAAATTGCGAAGCGAGATTAATGGTGAGATTAACTATTAAATGGCGCTGACGATGGCGCTGGATTAAAGTGGGCAACAATAATATAAACTACAAAGATTGCAATCAGTCTATCTAATAGCAAGCCAAACTGGCTATTTTCAGTCAACTATTTGCACCCCGGAACATTTTAAAAAGCTTCGCCCCCATAAAGCTGTCTCAGCTCATTTCAACAACTATTTTTTGGTTTGATTTCCTGTCGCCAACTTCTCTGCATTTTTTGCTGCTTCGTTTGTGTCAACTTGTGTCCTTTGTCGCAGTATCCTATATCTCTGGCGTTTAGCATATTTTTTGTTTGTGTCACATCCGTTTAAAATTAGCTGGAAGTAGACACTCAAATGGCAATTTCACGTGCTCCCCTTTGCGCATAGTTTCTGGATGAGATCTGATATTAACTTTTTTCAACACCGCGTATAAATGTCTTTGTAGTTAACAGAGCTGCCGTTGGTGTCTCCTCTGTTGCCTGCTTTCCACTCCACTTGTCTTTAACTGTGTGTGAACGTTCTTTTGGTATAGGTGAGCGCGTGATAACTGTTTTGGGGTAAATTGATGCCTTTGGTGAATTGGTTATATACAACTTAGATAGTAGTTAGAACATATAATGATAATGGTAGGAGATTTAACGAAAAGTTTTCTTTTGTCAAAAGATAGACATGTTTTGGGTTTGCTGTATAAACTCAGAGGTCAAGCGCTTAATAAAATCTTGCCAACTGGTGCTACTTTAGGATCGGTGGATAATTGAGAAGCAGATACGAGTATCATTGTCGACGAACAATTAATTATCATTTCCTTCCTACTATACGATACAGAAACATAGACGATGACGAGCTTAGATGCGAAAACTCTTGGAACATTGGAGAGAACTATTCTTCGCAATGCACGGTTTTTTGGAATAAATCTTCCACTGCCAATTTCATGCTTTCTTTTCGACTCAGAATAAGCAAATCTGCAAAAAGGATATCAACATTGTTCGGGCCGATCTGAAACTTGTTTGAGAGTAGTAGACGAACGAAATTAGTGGGTGCTCTGAAAAAAGTCTTAAGTTCCGTTTGCTATATTTTAGAGAAAAAAGAATTATAAAAGCAAAAAATCCCATAAAAAACATCCCTTTTGTAATAGAGTAGACACTTGAGCTAAGAATTTAGTTTAGGAAATCCGTCAGATGTATTCAAAAACAAGATATTTGATTGAATTATAAAACGTGTTAGTAAAATAATTTACTTATCAATTTCAGTAGCCTGTTCCTCATCAAACTGAGTAATCATCCAAGTACTGCGAAGGCAACACTATAGATAACAATAAAAAACGTTGACTGTGGCTGCACAGAAGTTATAATACCCTTTAAAGGTGCATTTTTTCTTAAAAAAGGACATACAATTATCATTAGTGGTCAGTTGTGATGAAGCTAGAGCGTTTAGAATGTTGGAAAAAAG
Organism: Bactrocera dorsalis; assembly: GCF_023373825.1. Classification (NCBI taxonomy): domain Eukaryota; kingdom Metazoa; phylum Arthropoda; class Insecta; order Diptera; family Tephritidae; genus Bactrocera; species Bactrocera dorsalis. Next base: position 86,372,006 of record NC_064305.1, read on the forward strand.
ACTTCGGTAATAATTTTTTGTCCTGAGCAAATGTTTTTTATTAGTACAAATTATTCGAAAAGGGTCGAAAACGCTTTGGCGACGAACCACGTTCAGAACGGCCATCAACATCAACTGATGATGAACACGTCAATAAATAAAGGAATTGGTGTTTACTGGCATTATGGGAATATCGAAAAGATCAGTGAAAACCATTTTGAAATACCGTTTGGGCCTCGGAAAAATGAAAGCACTATTGACTCCAAAATAACTAATTTTTTTTCGAAAAAGGGCGTCGCGTTAATGTTTGTGAAATAATGCGTTCCGACTACCAGAGTGTCATTCAACGTATTATTACTTGTGATGAGTCTTGACTTTACGCTCTCGACCCAGACACAGACGTGAAGATGAGCCCACGTCAAAACTAGTCAAAATTTTTCCTCGATTGTCGAGGTGCGGTGCACAAGGAATACTATTTGAGAATTATGCGTCGTTTGCGCAAAGCTATTCGTAAAAAGTGAATGTGTCGCAACCACCGTGTTTGGCTGATTTAGCTCCGGGTGATTTCTTTTTGAAAACATTAATTGGACTATACCAGTGTAACCCATGAAAAATTAGTCGATTTTCGTGAATTTTTTTTGAAGAAAGTACTCGATCGAATGTTTCGAAGTTCTTTGAACATAAGAAGGTATATTTTCAGCCATATTTTAAGATTTTTTTTCACAAAAATATTGAAAAATAAGGAAGCCGAAAAAAAAAGTTCACCAAATGCTAATTGAGTAGCTGAAACAAAATAATTCAAAAAATTGAAGGTATTTCCAAGACAAAGTCCTACGATTTTTGAAAACTAAGTGACAATTTTCAACCAACTAAAAAGATGGTAGTTCATTGTATAAATATACTCAAGAATACTCAGTTTCAGTATAAAGTCGATCGGTCAATTTCTCATTAAGTTATGATGTCAACAATTTTGAAAAATGTCGTTTCGAGAAATACCTGCGAGCGGCCGTTCTTTAGAACGCTGTCGTTCAAAAACTATTCAAAATACGACTTTGCCAATTTCACAAGATATTTTTGAAAATATGAACTAATATCAAAATAAACAATAAAGAATCGATTTTTTGAAAGTGTCACTGTGCTTTTATATACATACATATATGTATATATGTTATATATTTGGCTGTTACAAATTTAATATTCATGAAAATAGTAGCTACAACTCCTTTAATACAATTGAAATTGAATAATTATTTGAGGACTATTTTCCGAAAGCCAAAACACTTTTAAAGAAAAACTTAAAAAATTATTTCAACAGAATTTTCTATTTCACGCTCAAAAAATAATATTACGCCTCTCGTTTGTAACTGCAGCCAACTTCAGCTACTAACTTGAAGGCTCCCCTCCGTATGCTACATTCAACTAATTGCAAGCTGCAAACTCAAACTTTAACAGCACTCATTCAGTCATTCACTCAGCCAGCGATTCATTCATACGCGCATTCGAGCAAACAAACAGGCAGACATACATACACACTCTATGTACAAACATACAAACAAACGAGCACAGGAATGCAGCGAGGGGAAAGGAAGGCACGATAAGCACGCATTCGAGGATTTTCCGAAACTTCCGCCAACCGAGGCAATTTATGCATGACACACATACATGCAAATAGCAGAGTGTGTGATGTTGCTTGAATTTTGAATGAATGATAGACGTACCGCAAACACACATACAAATTACATACTCGCAGCAACACATCGACAGCTTTTGTTTATGCCAACACCCCCGGTCCACAGCGCCTAACTGTGCATTCATTGTTGCCACTGTTGCCATTGTGGCAATTGTTGTACTTGTTGTTGCTGCCATGTATTATGATGAGTGTGTGTTGTGGTGGTTGTTGTTGTTGCTGCTGCTGTTCGCTGTTGATATAATAGTGATTGCAAGTGCTCCACTTATGCACTTCACAGAGTAAGTATTTGCTGGCTGCTCTCACAAATGCAAATTACCAGCGCCACCAGGGGGGTGGGATGTGTTCGTTGCACGATGGCGTTGCAAGGGAAACCGAAAGTCATTGTAGGCGCCGTCAGACTAGGCGCGCGCGTCAACAACAACTAGGGCAGCAGCCGCAGCCGCTGCCGCATGGCGTTTGCTACAAATAGTTATGGCGAATGCATAATGCATGAGGAGGAATTAAAGTGAAATTTCTCGCCGCATTTAAGCTTCACTGTTGAGACGCACACACACACATACGCATGCAAACACGCACCGTAGAGTGCTAGTTGCTTGTGGCTGAAATGTGCTTAAGTGTGAGCGTGGGCGTGTGTGTTTCGGTGTTTCATATTTGATATTGGCAAGCATTTGTGCCACATTTGCATTTTAAGGCACAGGCAAGCTCACACAGAAATACACACATACATTCACATACACATATGCACTTTAGCCCTCTATGCCTTCATTATAAATGCTTCTATTCTTATGCACTCACACATGCGCACACGTATGCATTTATATGCAAATATTTATGGTTCAATTTCTTTGCTTCCAATGTGTGTGTGTGTGTGTGAGTATGTGGTTGTGTATGTTGGCTCCTCAGCAATCATTAATTATTTTGGAGAATTTCATTTAATTGGCCTCAAAATAATTTTGCTCACTTGCACTTTACCCCCGACTGAGCTTAACCGATTTGTGGCCAAGTGGTTGGCAGGTTGACATTATTTTGACCTTAGAATAACGGATTTGTCTGACGTAAATAACGGCTTTGGACACTTGAAGGTTAATTAGGTGTACATTGTTGAGCAATCTCTACTTACGAAATGCACGGCAAGATGATAAGTTTTTATTACATACATACACATTATATTATAGATATGTATATATTTTATATATATGTATACATATTTATGTATATGTATGGGTAAAATTGCACTAATCACATTTTAATACAATAAGAAATAGCGTTAACTTGCCACAATACCATTTACAAATACAAGAGTTTCCATGTTCCCACGACGGTCGATTCAACTTAACCGAAACGGACCCGAAAGTTACCGGAATGTAATCTGAAAGTGACCTGAAAGTTACCCGAAAGTAGCCCGAAAGTAACCCGAAAGTTACCTGAAAGTTACCCGAATATGACCCGTAAATCAACTCGGCGGAAAATATTCCTTAAGTAATTTCAAAGAATAGTGCAACTTCTATAATATTTAGTTTTAGATCTACATACATAGAATTCAATATACTTCTAAAAAAAATCTAAATACATATGTATGTACATACATATATTATACTATATACAAAAATATTTGTTAAAAAAATTCAAGTGGCAACACCAAAAATATTTTTTTATGTATATTAAAGTTCATAAATATGAAATCACTTTTTAAATCTAAAATGAATAAATATTAAGAAAATCAAAGGGTGGCAACACTGTCAAAACAAAGCATCTTATAAAAAATAAGTTTAAGTCTATATTCTAATATACCTAAATATTTTACATCTAAAATGTCGTAATTCTAAAATTTTTTTTGATAAAATAAACAAGTGGCAACTCTCAATTTTTTTTTAAATTTATTGTATAAACCCATTTATAAATACGAAAACATTTTTTTTCTAAATTAAATGAATAATTCTTTATAAAACCAAATGAATGGTGGTAACCCTGTCACAATATTGCAATGTACATACATACATACATACATATGTATATAATATTTTAGGTCTATATTTTACTATGCTACTAAATATTCTGTATCTACTATATAGTATTTCCAAATGGAGATACATATGTTAAAAAATTAATAAAGTGGCAATTCCGCAAATTGGCAACTCTCAAAGCTATTTTTATTGTTTCATTTTTGTAAGTAAAAACTAAATAAAGTGGCAACTCCATCATTTTTTAAATGCGTAATTATGTGCTTAAATATGAAAGATTATGTAACTCAATTTTGAGTTCTTAAATCAATAGATATTTAGTTAATTAATTGTGATCAAAAAATTAATGGTGACAACCATGTCACGAGATTTACATAACTAAAATAAAAATATTTTAATTCACTAAAAGAAATTTCGAAACAAGCTTTAGTTGTTATTAAATAATATATTTTGCAAAAATAAAATCAAGTGGCAACTCTGTGAAAAAGTTTCGTAATCACTTTTTTAATACAAATATTATGTAAATATTTTTTAAATTTTAAATGAACAGTTACTTGGATATTTAAGAGTTACCAATAAATTTCTGGTGGCAACCCCTTCAGAACAGACCATATACATACATACATATGTATGTAGATGAAATAAAAATATATTTTAAGTAAAAAATCAATATACTAATAAATATTTTATATCAATACAATACCAATTCAAAAAAAAACAATATATATATATAAAACATTCTGGTGGCAACTCCGCAAGCAATTTTATAAATTTTTTACTTATTATTAATTTATACTAACGATAATAAATATAAGTATCTATTAATTCTTAAATGTGTAGAGGTTTAGATAATGAATTGTTATCAATAAATCAATGGTGGCAACTCTGTCACAACATATGTACATATGTATGTATTAAGAAACTATATAGTTAAAAAATATATATATTTTATATCTCTGCTGTTCTGTTGCCAAAAACTAAAAAAAAAAAATAAAAACAAGTGGCAACTCTGAAAAAAATATTCATATAATTTGTTATAAATGCTAATTCTTTTTTAAACTCAGGTGGGAAGCTCTTACTGATAAAAATATAAAAAATATATATTCATATTAAAACAAAAAAACTCCTGTGGCAACTCTGAAAAAAAATGCACATAATTTTTTATTAATGCTAATTCTTTTTTAAACTCAAATAGGCAGCTCTTACTGATAAAAAAAATAATAAAAAAAAATTCATAAAAAAAGAGTGGCAACTCTGAAAAAAAAATATTCACATATTTTTTATTAATGCTAATTCCTTTTTAAAACCAAGTGGGCACCATATATATTCATAATATTTTTTTTTTAATAAAAAATGCATCTCCTCCTTAAGCGCCACCGATAATCGCATGGGCATATAATTGCTAGCCAATTTGCTCATTTGAAATATCTCATGCAATTTGCGACAAACGAAGACTCAACTAAAATGAGATGATAATGGAGTTTTAATTGCTTTTGGCTTGTAAAAGATAATTGCTGGCATTGCATGCAATTATGTTTGCTGGCACACACCCACGCCTACGTCACCGCAAGCACACATGCAGAGTCAATTTGCATAGCACTTCATAAATATGCACACAACGCCTATATACATATGTATATGTGTATGTGTGTGTGTGTAGCTGCAGAGGATAACTGTAAAAAAGCATGCAAATGGCATGGAAAGCCGGCGTCTGCTTAACAACATTAATTCACCACACAAATCATAGCGAATCGGTGATTTATGTGAGCAGCAAATGCACAAATAGCAAATACACAAACACACAGAGTATACCGATGCAACCAAACACATACACATACACATGTAGATTGTCACATGACTGGTTAGAAGCTTCTACTTTGTGGCGAGCGCTTTACTTGCAAACTTGTTGTTGTTATAGCTATTGTTGCTTGTGGTGTTGTTATGACAATGACAAGCGCAGCTGCATGTTGTTGGCAGTAAATCTGTAGGTGCTTGTCCACTTCCTCGAGGCAATTGATTGCAGAGGCAATAGTGGAAGGACAGTAAAGCACACCATTTGTTGGCGGAACTGTATGTGTCTAGTGAAGAGGCATTTCCCTGCAGCAAAGCAATGAATGTACGAATCATACAAGGAACTGCGGAAAGTACTATGGACACGTAAACAACTAAATTATATTTAGTTTTTGTTGAAAGTTAGGTTGTGTGAGTTCCTCGGCAATTTTAGATGAATAAAGGAAAAAAATCTTATCTTGCTTATGATCAATCTGGTAAAAATTTAGAGTTTATTAGAGTTGATAATACGAGTATAGCATATGGCCAACAGTCTTTTCAAAAATTCAAAGGAATTTTGAGGCAGCTTTAAACGACTTGAGGACTCGATGAATCGTGACCGAGTAAAAAAATCGTCCCAAGCGAACTTTGTACTTTAATATTCGGCGATTAATTTAAAAATTTTTTAGATTCCCCTGATCCCGTAACCGATCTCTAAGAAGATCTCCGAAAAAAGATATATAGTGGTAAGAATTTTTTTTTTCAAATCCAAAAACCAAAAAATGTTTTATCACTATAGATGAATACAGATAATGACAGAAGGACTGGTAAAAATTTCTAATAAAATGCTTGCCGCTCTTTTGACATTTCTCTTCAGTTAGGTTTGGCATTCCATCATAGAAAGATATACGATCCAACAACACGTCGAAATTATTAAAATTGACAACCGAAATTCGCTGTCAGCGACCTCAACTTTAAGAGAACTACGTCCAATTAATAGTCATCATAAGCGTTCTGCTAGATCAACAATTGAGTGTCTAGTGAACCAAGTTGAATCCACAGGCACAGTACAAAATGCTCCTGTAACGGTGAGAGAAAGAAGTGCCCGAAGTGTCGAGAATATTGCTGCCGATAGCGCATCAATTGAGAAAGACCTAAATTAGTCTCTTACACGTTGTTCTCAAGCGTTGGGCATCTCTGTGCATCGTTGTGGTGAATTTTGCGAAAGGTCTTGGCCTACATCCTTACAATATCAAATTAACGCAAGAACTGAAGCCGCTTGAATATCATAATCGTCGTGTAATCGTTAATAGGATTGAGCAACAACTTGGAAGTAATCCGGGATCCGGATTTTCATTGAAAAAATCATCTTCAGCAGATGAGGCTCATTTCTGGCTGAGGCAGGCGGCATCATTGGGCCGTACTTTTTCCGTGATTATCAAAACCGCAGGTTACTGTGAATGGGAACCGCTACCGCTCAATGATAACGAAATATGTGCCTCGAATTGAATGATACGGAATTGAACAATATGTGGTTTCAAGAGGACGGCGCCACAAGCCATGCAGCGAATGTCACAATCGATTTATTGAAACCCAATTTTGGTGAACGATATGAGCCGGTGGCGTCGATCAAACGTATCAGGTAACTGCTCCCAAAACCACTAGTACCGCCTTGGTATTTCACTAACCAATTTTCCGCTTGGCTCATCTGTAAAGCAATTTGTACTTTTGTGTACTTTCTGTATTACCCTTGTCGTGACTCAACTGCAATACATCGACTGCACCGTCAATTGACGGGGCGTTCGCCATTTTAGCGTCACACTAATTGATATGAAATGAGCTGCTGCTGCTTGTGGCGGGGCATCTATGTGCTCGCTAACTGCTTGTCATTCGCTGTGTGGTTTATTTGCGAATCGTTTAGATTTCCCATTTTCATCTATGCACACAGTATGCACACATGCAAACAAAGTCATATACAAACGTATATTGACAAAGCCACCTACAGCCAGCACATACATTGAGCGCGCATTTCCGACATCCTGCAGACGCATTTCCGCTTCCCGTACCTGCAGCTTCAGCCTTTCGCTGAAAGCATTAGCGCAATTGTCACTCATTTATTCAAGAGCCAAAATGGCGCAGCGAAGTATTTTACAATCGTTCATTGTTGGAGCAGCCCGTGGTCCCATTAAGAGAGCGGCGCTGCTGCTGTGATCCGAAATGGGTTTAGCCGCAATATTGTTTTGCCTGTAGCCACAGCGCGAGTTAATAACAATCGGTGTTGCCCAGTCGCAGTCCGCTGCTCTGACTTAATTGCCGTGCAAGTTTTGGGCATGGCAAAGTTTATAAATAATGTAACATTAGCTGGGATTTGCCTCGAGCATTTGTGGTTTTGAGTTTTTTCGCACTGATTTGTGCAGTTGACAGCCCGAGGCTGAATTTATAATTGCACTGGATTTGAGTTATGAAGGTATGCTGAGATTGTGGGCAAATATGAAATGAGATATTAATAGGGACACTAACGTAAAAAACTTTTGCTGTTAAAAAAAATATCCATGACTTTATCAAACTGCTTCTGTGGAACCCTCATTCGTTATTATATAGTTTAGCGTTTTCGCTTTAAGCTTTTTAAAAAATATGTCAATGAGACAGATTAGAATTCGCTTACTTTACACGGAAGTTGCTTATCTCATGAGGATTTTGGAATATCTAAGCAATTCAAGGAAGATTCGACGTCGAGAAGCTGCAATCACAACAGACAGTCGAACGATTCTCAACTCGTCGTGCCTTAATGCCGCGATGTCTGAATTTGGTATCCCCACAAAGCTAATACGGATGTATGAACTGACGTTGAGCAATACCAAAAGCTCCATAAGGATCGGGAAGGACCTCTCCGATACCAAACGAGGTTTCAGACAAGGCGACTACTTTTGGAATTTGAGATAACTTTAAGCACCGCCGAACTTCCTTCGGAGAAGGACATATATAGCCTACAGTAGCAAGGGAATCCAAATTTTTTAAAAATGAACCACCGGCTGTTAAAGTACTATGCGTTAAATTCTGTAAATTTATATTATTTTGTATCTTTTATTAAATAAAGTATAAAATCTCAAAAAAGCAAAAAAGAGTCCTTATATGGATCAGTAGCTTATTATTTAATGCATCGGTTGAGCGATAAGACAATACGTCAATACAAATAATTAAAAATTATGAATTTTCTGAAGCTAAATATTAGATCGGAATACCAAATCAAAAAAAATAATGATAATCAATCAAAATTTAAATTTATACTCACAAGTTTGTTTGAAAATTGAAGATGACAATTAGGAGATGCATTTATTAAAGAACTTACCTGCAAAAGAAGAAAAATTAATAAATATTAAATAAAAGAATTTAATAGAAAGTGTTTGATAAATTTATTTAAAGCCTTATTTTGTATTAAAATTACACTCTCATTTCTGTGAAATATTTACATTTATCCTTCAATTAAGCTTTTGGCTACACAACCACATTCACAAAGTCTTACTCTTGAGCAGAAAATGTAGGCACGCCTATCAAAAACACATGTCTCATACAAAACTTATTCCTGCGCCGCCACAACTAACTAAATCCTTAATTGCACAACTTTGTTTTATCTGGAATTGAATGAATTTGAGCGTGTGAATGTGTTGCGGCAGGCATAAGTGAGTCAAACGTAATTAGAATTATAGCTAGAGATACACACCTGCGTGTGTGTGTGTTAGTACGAGTACAAACGAGAACTTATGTGTGTGTTTTATTCACCAAACAGTGATGTTAGCTAGTTGAAATGTGCCACAGAAGCAATGTGGGCCGAAAGCTCAACTGTTAGTCAGCTATATTTTTTCGTATAAGCAGTTGAAATTATTAATATATTATTTGACTATAAAACTATACGTACTTTTGTACCCACTCTGAGTGAAATATTTCCGAGGTTATACTACAACTGCATAATATATAATTTTTTCTTGATCTTAATGTGAATTTCAAGAGAGTTACATGGAATTTGGATGAGTTAAGCTGGATGTATTTGCGTGTAATTAAAATGACGTTTGAGTTAAGAGTCCAAAACGTTGGGTTGGATTAGTATAGCTAATCGTCGCATTAAAGGTAATGTAGGATCCCTAATGGAAAGCGGAGAACGCTGGTCTTTTGTGACTACCAAACAGCCAAGATATAGATCTGCAGACCTTTATAGACCGACAAAGCGCTTTTAGCCAATCACAAAGTTGTGAAGCGGTTGATATCAATCATCGCTTCTTACCAGATGAGACGTTACAACTTCAGTCTAGTAAAATCATAAAGTTGGGCAGAATGTGCCTAGATTATTTAACCTCATCTTCTTTCATACTACTTTGGGTCCGACAAGATATGAAACTCAAAGCATCAGAGCGTATTGAACCTTGTCAGAACAACTACCATGACAACGAGATTAACCTTGCTATGTGAGACTAGTTCAGAGGACCGCCGAATTATTGCTCAAATATATATAATCTATCAGAATTTAATATCTACAGAACAAGAGGACATTTTTAATCTTAAGAAATATTAAAAAACAAAAAAAAAAATTAAACCTTCAACATTTCCTAGTTCCAATTTGAAAGCACACAGGTTACAGAAAACTGAAAAGAGAACAATTATCGTCATACATCTAAGTAGATTGAAGTTTCAAGGGTTACGAGACAGAATATTATTGTTTGTTTTGCCAATTAGATAAGGAATTGTTTCTTGTTTGTGCTTCGAAGGTGCCAAATAATCATGAGATCGCCTCAGCATTTCAGATTTAAGATCAGAATACAAGCAAGTTAGAATTACTACGGAAAGCTCGTCCTTTTAGCACTAGACAAAAACTAGTAATGCTGACAGGTAGTTAAAGACTGCTCAAGTCTACACACATTTCTATGTAACTGTAATGTCAATGCATGAGCTACGCATGAGTGTAGTGATTCTGATTGAATCTGATGCAAGTTGAAGTACTTGGCTGCTATTTTTCCCTTCGTTTTTTTTTTTTTTATAAATCAGCGGCTGTTGATGTAGAAACCCTTGTGCAAACGCATGTACTCTTGCGAAATTATAACTTCCCTCAACAGAAACCGTTAGTGCATTGAAACTTGCGTTTTCTGATTGCGACGATGGAGTAACTTTTGAATATGGGCCGCAGGCAAAAGGAAAAATAAAACTTTTTACGCGCTTCTTGAAGCGAAATATGTGTGTTATGAAGTTGAGTAGCGTTGCAAAGGAACAGCTGTCACCAATTACTTACATACATGCATGTTTTGTAAGTATACTGCATAGTTGAGGCGGTTTATAACTTAAAGGGAGTGCTAGAAGAAAAGTGGAAATGCAAAATCGAAGTCAATGTGGTAACAACCAACAACAAATGCGGTTAATTTTCCAATTACTAAAAGATTCTGACGGATTCTGTAAGAGAAACGGTTTTATATAAAAATTTATCGGTATGCATTGTTTTTGTAAAAAATTATTTGTTATAAATCATAACAAAAATAGGAAAAACTCTTAACTTAAAACTCTTAACTTCGGCTACATAGAAGCCACTCTCTATCCTCATTTTGATAACTTAGTTGGTGGGACAGCTTTATACCATAGTGGTCCGATTCAAACAATAAACTGGGAGATTTAAGCGTTGTCTTCGACAATAATTATCACCAAATTTTGTAAAGATGTCTTGCGAAATAAAAAAAAATAATTAAAGCTTTTCTATGAGTAAATCCTTTTCATATATGCTGCTTATACCAAGCCATCACCGTTGGCTGCTGTTCCATATACTTCCTCCTTTCAGCGTTCTTCCCATACACCACCCCTCCTACGACTTGTTTACATTTATGTAAATCTGTGTCACTGTATTTGTAACTCTAGGCATACTCCGGCAAGTGGAAAAGTTCTGAAAAGTGTGTCATGTGGAATTCCGTTACATATCCCTTTCCGTCAACGGCGTCAACAGCATCGTCAACAGTCAACAAATCTCTGCTCGTTCATTTTGCGAGGCTCAATCAACAACCTCATCACTTTCTCGAACCGCCTCATTATTACGCGCGATGTTGCATGTAGTTCCGACAGAGTCGCATGCGAGAGTGGTTGTTGTGTCTTTTGTTGCGTATCTAAACTGTTGTACAGAGGCGGTTATACCATTCACCTGACGCTGTTAGTCGGTTAGCTAGGGAGTTCATTGACTTTACAACAGCATAGTTAAACTGGATTTGTTGTTACTGTTTTTTTATAGATATATAGTGTGATTATATTGACTACGTTCGTACTGCAGAATGGCATACGAAAACTCAACAGTTAATTAACTTGGATATTTTATAATTTTATTGAAGTTTTTCTTTTGAAAACCCTGAAAACTTGTAGGTGGAGACCTTAAAACGTTTCAGGCTTTCAGTTGACTTTTCTTGTAAATTAAAAGAAGAATAAAATCTGTTAAACCAGATACATATGTATGTCCTCAGACTAACTCAGAGAATTGAACACCCTCGATTTACGATTTTCGACCCTTCTTTTAAGTTTCCGGTATAATGCCTTTAGAACTAAAGGGTGATTTTTTAAGAGCTTGATAACTTTTTTTAAAAAAAAAACGCATAAAATTTGCAAAATCTCATCGGTTTCTTTATTTGAAACGTTAGTTTGGATCATGACATTTACTTTTTGAAGATAATTTCATTTAAATGTTGACCGCGGGTGCGTCTTAGGTGGTCCATTCGGAAAGTCCAATTTTGGGCAACTTTTTCGAGCATTTCGGCCGGAATAGCCCGAATTTCTTCGGAAATGTTGTCTTCCAAAGCTGGAATAGTTGCTGGCTTATTTCTGCAGACTTTAGACTTGACGTAGCCCCACAAAAAAATAGTCTAAAGGCGTTAAATCGCATGATCTTGGTGGCCAACTTACGGGTCCATTTCTTGAGATGAATTGTTGTCCGAAGTTTTCCCTCAAAATGGACATAGAATCGAGAGCTGTGTGGCATGTAGCGCGATCTTGTTGAAACCACATGTCAACCAAGTTCAGTTCTTCCATTTTTGGCAACAAAAAGTTTGTTAGCATCGAACGATAGCGATCGCCATTCACCGTAACGTTGCGTCCAACAGCATCTTTGAAAAAATACGGTCCAATGATTCCACCAGCGTACAAACCACACCAAACAGTGCATTTTTTTCGGGATACATGGGCAGTTCTTGAACGGCTTCTGGTTTCTCTTCACCCCAAATGCGGCAATTTTGCTTATTTACGTAGCCATTCAACCAGAAATGAGAAATGATATGTAGACCATAAATCGGACGTAAAGCGCGAAACACATTTCGAACCGAACACTGATTTTGGTAATAAAATTCAATGATTTGCAAGCGTTGCTCGTTAGTAAGTCTATTCATGATGAAATGTCAAAGCATACTGAGCATCTTTCTCTTTGACACCATGTCTGAAATCCCACGTGATCTGTCAAATACTAATGCATGAAAATCCTAACCTCAAAAAAAATCACCCGTTATAAATATCTTGACAAATTTGTCTTTGTGCCTAAAAGAGGTTATGGATCGAAGTATTATCAAGCAATATCATAAATGTATTCCATATTTTGTCCAATACTTACAGTAAAACGTTAATGAGACCAGTGGTTATATGATGACATACGATCAAATTTGAACCAGACTGGCCCTGTTTTTGTGTTCAGCTGAAGTTTGATCTCCATATGGTAATTAGTGACAAGTAGTGATTTTGGCTACGGTATTGTTTCAATTGTTGCAGAAGTGTTTTGGCGATTCTACTTTATGTCGAACACAAGGCACAAAGCATTCAGCAAAGGTCGCGAATGTAACGAAAACGCACGGGCTCAATAGACCTAAGGTCGCGGTGCATTCCTCATCTATCAATCTAACAAAAACGTTCCTTATGCAAGTCGTACAATATAAATATGTAAAGAAATAGTGCTTGAAAATAATCACATACGCATCAGTGAGACAGCAAAGGAACTCAACATCTCTTTTGGATCGCCTCCATAATTTTTTGGTTACAGTTTTGTGTATGTAGAATGTCAACGATAGACTTGTCAAAAAACCTGAATCTTTTGCAAACACGGCGTCTCATAAAGATTGCAACAGAGCTGCTTGACAACACTGCTGAGCTTCTTTCAGTCAGTCCGGGTCAAATTTGATCATAGGGTGTATTAGACTCGAGGAAGGTATAGACCACGTTTAGATTCATTTTTGCAATTAACAGGGCTATTCTTATCGCATATTTGTAGTTATCATGAGAATTTGCATTGCTGCAATTTTTTTTTTTTTTTTTCAATTACAAAATTCTTTAAAGCTTAACTAGCATACTTAGAGAGATATGAGGAAATAGTATCTGACAAATTTAGTTCGAGTTTGTAAGACATAAAATCTTTCTTTAAAGCAAGTGCTTAGTTCTATTTTTGGACCGATAGACTTGCAGGTCTGATGTGTCACCTTCATCTTTACATAAGCAAGTCAGTGACTTTTGAAGAGTTTGGAATGTGTGCGTGGTTCTTATCAGATTTTTTCTCTTCTTACATTTTGCCATATGTCCACCTAAAGCCGACTTAAAGCATATTCCAGCACAGCCATTTGCATTAAACCTTCACCAACTGGTCTTTCCTTAGCAAAGCCTCTACTTGAATCTGACTGACGAGAAAACACAAAACATTAAGTGCTCTCCTTAGGCTCCCCATGTCTGGCATGAAGTGACAAAGGAAACAAAAGGTGAAAGGCAAAACAATCGGAGTTGTTGCTCTCCTCGCACCGGTATTTATGGTGTATTAAAAGCAAAAGAGGTCAGTATACTAATCACAATATTAATAGCATATGCCACATGCCACATACGAGTACATACGCAAGCCTTTAAGTAAGGGTGAAATAAACGAAGAAAGCAAGTGAACACGAACAATGAAAACAAGATACTCACAAAATCCACACACACATACATGCACACATGAACATATATCAGTAACACAACACAAGCCAAAAGCGAAAGTATAAGTAAGGGCAATGCAAGGAAATCAATGTTGTGGCGCCTTCAAGTAGGCAACGAAATATGACACACAAACCGTGCCACATGCACACGCACTGACCGTTGCTGAAAAGTCAAGTAAAACAAGTAAAAAGTGTTGTCAAGGTAATAAAAGTGTAGACGTGCAATAAATCAACAACAAAAAAGCGGCGACGACATGCCACTTGCACTATTTCCACTGCCGCACACCTACTAACAATGCGTTTCCTCTTCAAGCACAATTGTATAACTCACTTACTCGCTTGCTAGCCTGCCAGCAAACATCAGCGTGGGCGGGGAGTGGCAGGTGGCAAGGTTTGCATGACACAGACAATAACAAGCGGCAAGTGCGCAACGACATGCATGCGGTGCCCCAAAGGGTTGTTGGGTGTGGCAGGCAAGTTGAGGTAAGCTGAGGCAAGTTGCTTGATAGCCAAGCGATTTGAAGTAATCACTTTTAATTCGTGTTTTCTTCCATGTTTCGCCTTTTTTCGCAGCCAACAGCAACGCGAGCACGCCATAACTGCCATAAAGCAATAATTCGAGCGCAAAAAAATACCTCAATTACGCAGAAGCAATGAAATGAGTGTCACTAGTTGGCAGTTGCTAGTTGTGTTGCAAGTTGCTGTTAGTTTTTTTGTTGCCGTTAGCACTAGTAGCGTATTTGGGGCACGTATAATGTGCGGCGTCGCAGCGAGTCGGCGAATTTTTCATGCGTGCAACACACTTGGCAACACATGTTGCAGAAATATACATACACACACACTCATGTGTCAGTATATTTGTGTCAGTTTACAAATGTGGTGGCTGGCACATGAGCGCGTGTGTGCTTCAAAAAAAAATAACGGTATTTGTGACAAATTGTAGCTCGCAATATAACAACCTAGCAACATTAAACACGCAATAACTGCAACAATGGCACTACAACAACAACGTGAAATAACTAAACACGTGAGGCATAAGCTGCAAAGTGCGCAGCATTCAGAGCGCGGCTAACAAATGACTAGCTGGCGTTGCATACACACCGTGCAACATACAAGTATATACGCACACCTATTCATCTGTATGTATATACATATATATGTGTGTGTATATGAAGCTGTGGCAATTTGCATTATGAATACCGTTAGATTTTTTATTTTGCACGTTGGCAATCATATTTGGTGTTTCTGTTTAAGTTGTTGCTTTTTTGTGATCTATCCGATCCCCATGGAACCTCGTTGTATTAACTGATATCAAGTTACCTTCGGCACTAATTCAGGATTAAGTTCGCTTAATTTATTTATCTCTGGGACAGTACTGATAGGCGATCTTTTGAGTTTAAATTTGATGTTTTTGCCTAAAAACAGTTTTCCAATTGAATATACCATCTGATCAAAATTGACTCGGACTAGATTTTGTCTTCCTTTTCTTAGATTGATCTCCAGATGTCTTTCCAATTGGTTATTACATCTGATCAATTTTGACTCGGACCAGATTTTGTCTTGTCTTGTCTTTTTCTAGATTGATCTCCAGATGTCTTTCCAATTGAATATACCATCTGATCAAATTTGACTCGGACAAGATTTTGTCTTGTCTGTTCTTAGATTGGTCTTCATAAGTCTAATAATGTGTGTTTGGAGCTGTTTGTTTATGACGCGCACAGCTTCTCTGGCATATTTTTTTCATGACAAAACTATGCTCGAAATTTTGTGCTTCCGATGAAATCATGGAAATTATTGATAATTATTGAAAATATATTATTACAGAAGTGTATTGGCGAGTCTTCTTCATTACGAACTCCAGATGTCTTTCCAATTGAAAATCACCTCTGATCAAATTTGACTCGGACTAGATATTGCTTTTTGTCTTCCTTTTTCTAGATTTATCTCCAGATGTCTTTCCAATTGTACATATATCACCTCTGATGCTACCATTTTGGTTAATGTTTTGGATATGAGGAGGGCCAATATTAGTCTCGTAACTAAAAACTGAGTCTTTTGCAAAATCGACGTCGAGTAGAGCTAGAAAAGAGATGTTTGACAACATTCATATACATGCATTCATACAACGCATCTTTATTGGTGGAGAAACGTGGGTTAATATTGCATTATATGGAAAGTGTTTAACAATCTTTCTCTAAATATGAGTCGAAATCAACAAAAGCAAAATTCGTCACTGAGGGCCATTCCAGCCTTATAACAAGTGTATGGGAAAGCAGTACTTGAAAGGTGATAAGAAAGATTTTTATCAAATCCTATTGGCACAAAAGCGGACTATTTGTAAGGTGATAAGAAAGCTTTTTTTTGATCAAAATACGTGAAGAAGTAGTTTTTTTTTTTGTTAGCCCAAATCAAAGTTTTCCAGTTTATGTCATAATAAATCTTCCAGATATGATTAGATATTTCGAAAAACAGATCTAAGGTTAAAAAAACCTTGACAGGGTTCACAGTAAGATCGAAAACTTGCTCATATGACAGCGACATGGGTTAAAAAATCTCTTGAATTAAGTGTCCAAACTCTTTCTGTAATCTCTCTCAACACAGAGATAGTCAACCAACGAAAAAATGTTAGATAATGTCAAAAAACATGATAACAGTAATGTTGTCTTGAAGAAGTTAGTGCAAACTATTTCATCAAAGGTTTCAAATATCGTGAGAAACAAAATTCAAGATAGTGTCCAGTTTGCTGAACCTCCACTGCAGAAGAATCCATCCATTATGTTATAACCTATTATATAATCATAAATATTATATTTCTAGGCCTTTCCATACTATCGCAACTTTTTACAGGAGTCATCGATATTTAACTTTCCAGCTGGGTATTTTTTTGTTTATTTGATGAATGAGGGAGGTCGCTGGCTATGTTTTTAGTTTCCCACGCACGTCCTCATTTCATTTTGCCACAAGCCACCGTGGAAATTCATAAACAAATACATATATATAAATAAAATCATATATATGCGCACACACACATAAATATAAGGGACATGTGCATGAGAGCATATATGTGAGTATACAGGACTTCACTTTGACAGTTTTTGTTTTTGTTGTTATTATTACTTTTTATGCTGAGATTGACAAATTTGTCAAATCAGTGAGTCAAAACATTTTGATGGAGGCATAACGCAACAAATTGCTGACAAGCGCAAACACACACATACACATACACATACATACAAAGACACAATCAAACGCATACCACTATATACTATATACATACATACAACTATACACATACTGCTGTATATATAAGCATTCAAAGGGCCGCAGCACTGCCAGCAAATGAAAAAGAAATATTGTAAACTAAATGAAAACACTGCAAATATCTATAGCAACAACAAAAAAGGCAGCAAATATTTATGCTGCTAACAGCATTACTAAAAATGACATGAGATACTTCAACAAATACCAGCAAACAAATATTTTATAGCGAAATGTTTGCGTGCGGCAAATGAATTGAGTGAAGTTCACGGGAGCGTAAGAGCTGTTCGAGTGATACAAATACTGACTGGCAACAAAAAAGTAAAAAAGAAACCAATAAATAAAAAAAATGAATAAATATGCGAAGAAGAAAGTTGTGTCAAACCTGCTTTGAGACATTAATGAATTGATTTTAGCAAAACCAAGCAATTTCTTCAATTAAATCGTCACTTAAAATGCAAAATAACGTAACATCACTTTTCATAAGTTTAGAGTCGAAGGAAAACTGATGTAATACATAGAAGCCCCTCATATTGAAACAAAATTTGGGGTTTGGTTATGAAATGGGTATATATTGGTTATAAGATGGTTATATATTGGTTATTTCTAAGAGCGGAAGTCTGAAATTTTATCATATGGCCATAATATGATGTCGTGAATTGCAAACAATATAAAACCTAAAATTGGATTTGTTTGATGACACGTTGTTTTGCATTTCAGGGGCGACGAAATGCTGCTTGAGGTAGGAAAAGTTCACTTTCGTTTAAATTAATTGTTATCTACTTGTATTCTATAATTTCTATCCATCAGCTAAGAAGTATAAATCGAAGAACAGAGAACTTAAAATGCGAAATAGGATAGAGATCCTGGTTAGATGCTAGACCGAGTTTCATTTTCTATAAGTCATATTAAACTTGATTTTATCTCTACCTTCAAGTTTTGGGCCATCTTCAAGCAGCCATTAGACAATATAATTCTTATACGGAGATTTTCCATAACATAAACATACTCGAAGGCTCAGTATGAGCAAATTCCGAAAAAAGATGAATTTCCCTGTATTTTGAAATGTTTTCTCAGACAAAAATTGGTTCCGCATTGTGCTAATGACAATCCGTTCCTCCAGAAATGCTGTGGCAAGCTTGAGAAGGCAATACTAAAAGTACGAATGGCTGAAATCTTCACAATACGACAATAATATTAGAAAAGCAAAAGACCTCTCCACGCTGTCCGATACCAAACTGTATTTCAGAGAAGGCGACCCCTTATCGATTGACTTTCTAATACTTGAGAACATAATCCGCGCTACAGATGTTAAGCGTACTGGCACGATTTTCTTCAAGAGTCACTGGTTATTCGCCTTTGTCATCGACATGGTCGGCCGCAACAAAAAGACCGTGTGTGCAACCTTCTCAAGAATAGAAAATATTCAAAAAGAAGCGAGACAAATAGCTGTGTGGTGAACGCACATAAGACAAAGTAACTCCTGACATTAAATGAAGGATCTCAAATGTTGGAAGATCATGTCAGTGTTGACAGTTATAACGTCGAGGTAGTGAAAGACTCGCCTACCCAGGATCCTGCAAAAATGCTAAGAACGACGTCGGCCGCGAAATCAGTCGGATAATCATTCTTGCCAAAAGGGGTATCAAGGGCTCTGAAAGCCCTAAAAAAGCCCGCAAAACCTAACTAACGCTCTGTAAGTCACTCATAATATCCGTTGCTGTTGTTGTAGCAGCAGAAAATGTTCTTGAAGTAGTTTCGAGGACTGGTGCGGAGCTGACAGTTCTTGGTTTGATAAAAATCTAGGTCCGTTCCGGTTACTTGGATCCGACTAACGTGGGAACGGCTCATAATATCCGACCTATTGTATGGCGCGGAAGCATGGGTGATAAAGTAAAGTGATAAGTAGTCTTAATTATCCGAAGCATTTTTTCTCCCTATCACTATTTTGGACATATCGGCCTAGTAGAAGAAAACACTCCAGCTTGCAAAATGTACGTTTGGGTGTCCTCCATTAGTCGACGAAGAACGCCACCAAAACGCATATGAAAAGATCTAGTGGTTTCAGACTTGGTGAAACTTGAGATATCCAACCGGTGCCGACGTGGCAAAGCCAATACTGGCCAAAGGCTTTTCGAAAGGGTCAAGGTCGACACGCGGTTTCTCTGCCCATACTGCTCTTACGAATTGAGGTTGGTCCGATGGAATTCAACTTTCGGGATAAAAATGGTTGAGCCGTGCTGGTATTGTTGAATATTAATATGACGTCATGAACCTTTGAATAAGCCATGAACCTTTGTACCTACATTGCACCTTGAAATAATATTTACTTTAATCAAAAAGGCTGGATCTAGTCGTCATTCTTCCAAGACCTATTCGTTGTGTGACCCAAACGGCGAATCTAGCTGAAACCATATTTCTATCATCACTAGAATGCTGTTCAATATAAAGTTGTTTAAAGAATATTTATGTTAGCATAGAAAAAATGTCTGTAGTGACTCTTTGAAGATCAACCAAAAACCGAAAACTTTTGCGAAATTCATTTGCTTCAATAAATACCAGAAACACACGAAGAAAGCCGCTCTAAATTTGATTACTGTGCGACTGCTACAAGCTCAAAATAACGGTACATTTTATTTCCACCAAAATTCCGACAAATGAACTGACAGACTAATGAAATTTTCTACTTTCTAATTTGAGAAATATTTGCGCAATTGCGAACGGCTGGCTTATCGGCAAGAAATGCCAGACGAACACGTTCGCAGCTCATTAAATTTCGACGAAAGCAAGATAGTGGCAAATAATTCACGTGGGAATTGCGAATGTACTCAAGCATGCACCTACGTACATACATACAAATGTATATATCGCTGAATGTATGGTTTCATGTGTGAGTAATTGTGTGCGCCAGGTATTTCCCGTGGAATACCGGAGCGGCACTGGGCGGCAGGGGAGTATCACTACATGTGTAAAGAAATAAATGCTTTTGTAGGTGTGTTTGCGTGTTGTGGCAGCCACGTGCGCTGCGCCGCCATTCAACTTCATTTCGGCAATGTGCTTAGAACCGAAAGCCTGAAAACTCAGCAGACACGTACCAAAATATGCCAACATAATACGGTAGTATATTACAACACACACACATACATGTACATTGTTGCAAGCACACATTTGAGTAAATTTAGGAAAATGTAGAAGGAAGTGAGTGTGTTAGTAAATCAAATGCTCGGTAACTTGACTAAAAGGTCTCAAGGACTCAGTTGCCTCGGAAGACGAAAGACAGTTGAAGAAACGCAAGTGAGAGAAAGGCGTAAGTGGGAATGAGTCTGAAATGAAGACGGTGTGGGTGTGGCATTTAATACTAACAAATCATTTGTAGCTACCGAAGGGCGTTGCTGCGTTGGGCGTGATGCTTAAGCATACAAATCCGATTTGTGGCAATAAATTGTGCAACATTGGTGAGAAATAAAATTTTTAAATCCCGCAAGTATTCCAACTCAAGAGAATGGTAAGTAAGAGAAACTAACGTGCATGCTGATGGGAAGTAGAAGATGGAAGGGAAATAAAATTTAAATGTGCTCAGGTGTAGAAAAAAAAAAAAAACGAAATAAAAGTAGTACGAGCAGAAAGTGTAGTAAAACCTGAAAAGCTAAGAAAATGCGCTCTAAGTTAATTAGAAAATCAGAGTCAAAGACGCAAATTTTGTTGAGAAAAATTAAAAATAAAGAAGAAAAAAAAACATAGTTGGCTTTGGTCACAAATAAAAAAAATCCATATAAGAACTTGATTTTGAGCGTTAAGTTTGTATGACAGTTATATGCTATAGTGGTCCGATCTGAATAATTTGTGCGGATATAGTGCCAATTTCTTAGGCAATAATCTGTGCTAAATTTCATTAAGATATCTCTTCAACTAAAAAAGTTTCTCATATAAGGACATCATTTTGATTGATCAGTTTTTATGGCAGCTATATGCTACAGTGGTCCGATCTGAACAATTTTTTCAGATGTTACTTTATTGCTTAAGATAATTATCTATGTCAAATTTTGTTAAGGTATCTTGTCAAATGAAAAAGTTTTCTAAGCAAGAATTTGCTTCCGATCTTTCAGTTTGTATGGCAGCTATATGTAATAGTCATCCGACCTAAATTATTTATTCGGGTATGGCACCATATTTAATGGCAATATCTCATGCCGAATTTCTTGAAGATATCTCGTTAAATAAAAAAGTTTTCCATACACAAACTTGAATTTGATCGTTCAGTTTGTATGGCAGTTATATACTACAGTCAGCCGATCTTAATAATTTGTTCGGAGATAGTGCCGTTGTCCTATATAATAATAATTACGAAATTTCGTTAAGATATCTCTTCAATTAAACAAGTTTTTCCATATAAGGACTCCATTTTGATTGTTCAGTTTATATGGTACCTATATGTTATTGTCGGCTGATCTGAATAATTTCTTAGGATCTTGTAGCATGACATTAAGCAATAATTCATACCAAGTTTCTTGAATATATCTTGCCAAATAAAAACCTTCTCCATACAAGAACTTCATTTTGATCGATCAGTTTATATGGTAGCTATATCTCTTAGTGATCCCATCCAACCGGATTGAATTTGGGTAATAATTTTTACTAAATTTTGTAAACATATCTTTACAAATTGAAAAATTTTCCATACATGAACTCGTTTTTAATCGTTAAGTTTGTATGATAGCTATGGCCTGTAGTGAACCGATAAGGGTGGTTTCGATAAATAAGCAGCTTCTTAGGGGAGAAAAGAGCGCCTGCAAAATTTCATATCCTTACCTCAAAAGATGAGGGACAAGTTCGCGTATATACCGGGTTTTCCAAAAGCGATTAGATTAGATTAGATAAACAAATAAGGTTTGCACCGCGACCTAAGGTCTATTGTGCCCTCTTCTAAGTCACAACTACTCACTTAGCCCCAGCAAATTTATAAATTGTAATATACTGCTAGGTGCTATTGAGGTGATGTGATCTCAATTTGGAAACATGGATCCAAGGGCTTGTATCCTGCGCCTGCAGACTGCTCAGTCAATTAGCAGGTGTTGTGGAGTTTCAGACTCCAGGTCGAAAAACCGGCAAATCGTTCGAGAAGTTAGGCCAATGTTATATTATATAAGTGCTTCTTGGACAAAAGCCTGTGCAAAAGGCGACAAGTAGCCTGAGTTTATCCATTGGTTGATTATATATTTCAGTTTTTTAAGGTTGTAACCACTCATTAGTAACTTGGCATGGCACATGCCTGGAAGTTGTTGCCAATACCTCTCCCTATTCACTACTTCATCCTTGAGGAGCAGCTCTTTTATGGTATGAGGATCAAATGCAATGAAAATTTGGGATCATACTATGTTTCAGGTAAGTCTTGTCGATTTCAAGACGTCCTCAAGGATTGGCACTGTTTTAAACCATAAACTGGCGGATTTTGAGTAAGGAGTCGGGGTAGCATCCGTATAAAATTGTTCTCACTCAAGAATTCAAGACGTTGGACCACCGCATTTGCTATTTTCGTCTCGGCACAACTTGAAAACGATAAAAGATTTTTTTAAGAAAATCTCTTTCTTCGATGAGGCTCACTTACATCGGAGTAGTGCAGTAAATAAACAAAACTGTCGATTCTGGTACGAAGAAAATCCACAAATTATTCATGAACAACCATTACATTTACCTAAATGAACAGTTTGGTGAGGTTTCTGGTGGAATTATTGGCCGTACTTCTTCGAATTGAAGCTGGTGACACCATTCCTGTCTATAGAGGGCGGTATCGATCGATGATAACCAACTTTTTATGGCCGCAATTGGAAGAAGTTGATCTTGACAATATTTGGTTCCAACAGAAAGCAAAACAAGAAAGCTTCATTATGAAAATACCTTACTTGACGTTTACACACTGTCCTGGCAACTTAACACAAAGCAAATTTGAGTGAATATATGCGGTAGATAATATAATGGAAGTCCTAACGGTAACTATATGCTATGAACCATATGTGATACAACCATAGCTCTTTTTTCACACCCTCAGCTTAAGCACACTGCAGCGTTGCATTCAACGTGTCGCCACTCAAATTTTAGTACTCCACACTCAAGACAAAAGAAGCTTACGAGCTGTATATAAAGTCTAACAAAGCGCACGGTAAGACACGCTGACCTGGTCCACCACCTGCTGCGCGTCAGTGCGTTAATTTATTTATGGCACACAACAAGAAAATTTGTTGTGGCATTAGGTGCAGTAGGAAATTAGTTTAGCACGCCTCCCAGGTTGGACACCTGCTGAAGTTAACTTGCCTTGGCAGCCACATCTCGACATCTCTGCAGCTGCGCTCGTTCCTCACAGCTAGCTGGCGCTGGCTGCTTTTGTTCGCAGCATTATTTAAGGTGTTCGTTGCACTGCAGTGCTCTCATGTGCGAGTGTGCGGCATGTATGTGAGAGAGTATGTCACAAATATGCGAAGTTGGGTGTGTTTGTATGTTTAGTTGAAAATATGCTTCACATCGCTTGCGTGTTGAATATTCTAGTACCCTATTTTTTGCCTTGCCCTGTTGCAACACATCCGTTTTATAACGCCAAATAAAGGAGTCAACAGTGGAGCCTGTTGTGGCATAAAAGTTAATATCTCAAATAACTGTATGTGCAGGAATGTTGGGGAATTTTCAGTGTAATATTAATTTTTGCCTTTGTGCAGAGCTAATAAATTTTAGAGCAGTCTCGATTTTCCATTTGCTGTTGTGCATGCAAAAGAGCAACCAGAAAGTCGAGCCTATTTTTAGGCGCGGGAGCAGTCTGCAATACAATTATGTGGGCTGTGTATGCGTTGAGACTGGAATATTTGATTTTATTGTGAAAGCAATTTAGTGGAATTTAGTCAAATTATTTTTGAAATGAATTCTTTGGAAATATGGAAAATAATTTGTATATTATATACAATTGCTTATTGGAAAGCTTTATGGCGACAGCAACGCTTTGAAAATTATATGGTGCAATTGCATACTCTTGTTGGCCCCCCAAAGGTGATCTACAGGCTGATGATCAGAGTATACTGAAGGGAACACTTCTCCAACCTGCTGAACGGCAGTGTGAGTGTAACATCTGGAGATGCCGAACCCGATTTCCCAATCGATGACGATGGAGCAGACGCTCTAATGCCCGACTGATGAGGCTCGAATAACAATTACCCGACCGAGTTATTCAAACACGGCGCTGAAGAACTGACAAGGTGCATGCATCAGCTTCTTTGCACAATATGACCGGATAAAAGCATGCCCGACGATTAGAACCTAAGTGTGCTCTGTCCAACCCACAAAAAGGAAGACCCCACAATCTGCGTCTATTGTCGTGGGATACGCCTCCTTAATATCACGTGTAAGATTTATGAAGAGTGGTCTGTGAAGGACTGAAGCCCACCGCCTATAAACTGATTGGACCTTATCAGTGTCATTTTAGACCTCGCAAATCCACAATCGATCAGGTGTCTGATAGTGATCGAAACACACCACCTCTTCTGCTTCTACGCCTTTATGACTAAACTTGTTATCCTCGCAAAGCTAATACTGCTGTGTAATCTGAGCAATACCAAAAGCCTCCGACCTCTCCGAACCATTCGATACCAAGCGAGATTTCAAACAAGGAAGCTTCTTCAATCTATTGCTAGGGAAAATAATACGAGCTGCTGGGCTAAATAGAGAAAGTACAACTTTCTATATGATAACGAGGCATGGACAATGACATTATCTGATGAGGCGGCCTTAGAAGTGTTCGTGAGGAATATTTATGGTTCCTTGCGCAAGGAAAAGTGAACAGTGTTTTTGGTTCTGATACTGTCAGCGCCTATAACTGACCATTTCGAATTCGTTGATTCCGTTCTGTGATTCCTCTGTGAGTTTGCAGCTTTATCATAAACCCGACGTAGAACTATTGAAATCCATCAAGTGCCTAATATTGATTGTCTATCTACGAAAAGCATACACAGATAGGTAGATTCATTGAGTGAACCAAATGGTTTGAACACAACAATGAAACGAGAGCCGAAAGAGGCTTCACTCATACTTTTCTAACTGACCATCGCGATAAGCCGACGCAAACGGCTTGATGACAGGAAGATTTTGGTACGTGTTTGGTGGTATCCACTACGGCTAAACTCTTAATTGGGACAGGTGCCAACAGCAACTCGCCAGAAGCGGCGAACTATGATCAATGGACAGACTAAGACCTTCATTAGACCCATTTTGCTCCCGGCTAAGACCAGAAGCGGCGAACTATGATCAATGGACAGACTAAGACCTTCATTAGACCCATTTTGCTCCCGGCTAAGACCAGCAGTAGAGGACTTGTGTTTCGTGAGGACAAGAACAGACCACACACATCGTAGTGACTCTCCAACAACTCCGGAAATCGGATTATTATATCAATCAATTTCAGTTCTACATATTTTTAAAGTGGTGAATTGATATCAGGGTTGCATTTGAATTAAAAACTAGTTGCCACACGTAAGTAAATATTTATGCTCTTCTCTTTTTCTTCGTCTACCATTCGCCATCAAATATCATAACAGATTTTATGGCAGCATAAAAATAACAATTTAATAAAGGTTGCAACATGTCCCAGGCCAGGACCACATGCCACATGCCACAAAGCATCATCACATGTGAAGTGAAGTTAAGGGCATTATCAAATGTAAGATATTTATTAGAAACGATTTCACGAGAGTTTAAGAGTATGTGTGTGTGCGTGTGAAGCTTCGTGCTTCGTGCGTGCATGCAACGGCAACAACAATAACAGCAGCAATAACTTTTTAACTGCAATGATGTGTTGGCATTGTGCTTGGCTAACCATTCACTGGAATTGCGAGAGTCCCACCTTTGATTTTTCCGCTTTCTTTTTCCGGCTTCCTTTACTTGCCCACACAGCGAAGTAAAAAGAAGCGCTTAAGTAGCGTTTTATTGCTGCAATTTCGATTGTGGAATGCATTGAAAGCACTGCAAAGGTAAAGGTTGGTGCCGCCACAGCATGTGGCAGTGCTGGAAGTGCTTAATGTGGCAAATCAGCTGGTGGAGTGGGTGATTGAGTTCGATTTAGTGTTGCCAGGTGCAAGCGTGACTTGACTACCTCGATCAAGCAGCTAACGGTAATGCTGATGATTTTGACAATAATGATGATGTAGCATGGCGCTGATGTTACCGTTGAGAGTGATACTGTTGTTGGCGCTTGCTGTTGCTGTAGCTGCAGCTGTCGGCATGTCGTTGTGCTTGGTCAGTTTTGCTCATCTAAGCTCTTGCTACTGCTATGTTTTTGTTATTGTTCTTATTGTTGCCATGGCACTTCTTACTGCTTATGAATGCAACGTACATTGTGGCAAGTTGATTGCTTTCGCCGATTGCAATTTGCGTTAGTAATAAATGATATCGCCGTATTGCTACAGTTTTCTGGGAGAATCAATCAATTTTTAGTTTAAGTCTTGGAAGTAAAGTAAATCTTTAAGTGAAGTATAAGTTACAGTTTTAAGTAGGAGAATTGGAAATTGTTATTATAAAAAGTGGGTGGTTGAGGCCAAGACAGTAGGTGACGGTCATATGAAATATGGGCCCATTGATTCGATTATCCGATTGTCAGAGTCAATATGAGCGAGAATTCACATTGAAATTGTTTGTATATTATATAAAGTAGAATATTGCTTTGTCTTCTTTTTTCTAAATTCACATGATCCATAGAGATCCAAGATTTTTACATTTGATCAAATTTGACTCGGACTGGTACATTTAATTTTTTTTTGACACAGAGCCTTTTCTATATTCGTGGGAAAAACAGCTACGGAAGCGTTCAAAATCTTACCAAAGTATCTTGTGGACTCTCTAATCACCAATATGAACATTTGAGTGGCACGAAGTATTCTGCAAAAACCGTAAAGTCAACGAAAACTTGATTCATGCCAGTCGTTTACCTACGACTGAATGAGAACTACAAGTGTGTGGGTACCCGGTCTCATTCCAAGGCGATTATTTCAGGTTACGTCTGCTCTTAGCAGATTGTAAGGACAAGAAGACGGCCACTTGGCAACCGGAGATCGCTCCGAACTTGCAAGGATGGAAAGGCTTAGAGTTTTGAACAAAGAAAAACCGCCCATGTACAGCATGATGGCGTTTCTGCATAGGGTCGCAAGTAAGCCTAACAAGTTTACGCTTGGTATTGCTAGAAATCAAAACGAGGGCATAAATATCTGGGATTGACTGTTAATGACGATAACATCGAATCATTTAAAGAAACAGTGCTTGAAAATTGCACACACTCAACACATTTTGGTTAATGTTTCGGATAATGTTTGGATAATGTCTTGAATAATATATTGAATAATGTTTCGGATAATGTGTTCGATAATGTTTTGATAATGTTTTGAATAATATTTTGGATAATGTTTTGGATGATGTTTTGGACTATGTTTTGATAAGGTTTGGATAATGTTTCGGATAATGTTTAAGATGATGTTTTGAATAATTTTTTGGATAATGTTTTAAATAATGTTTCGGATAATGTTTTGGATAATGGTTTGGTTAATGTTTTGAATAATGTTTTGGATAATGTTTCGGTTAATGTTTTGATAATGTTTTGAATAATATTTTGGATAATGTTTTGGATAATGTTTTGGATAATGTTTTGGATAATGTTTCGGTTAATGTTTTGGATGATGTTTTGAATAATGTTTTGGATAATATTTTGCATAACATTTTGAGTAATGTTTCGGATAAAGTTTTAGATAATGTTTTGAATAATGTTTTGAATAATGTTTTGGATAATGTTTGGGATAATGTTTCGGTTAATGTTTTGGATAATGTTTTGAATGATGTTTTGAATAATGTTTCAGATAACGTTTTGGATAATGTTTCGGTTAATGTTTTGAATAATACTTTGGATAATGTTTCGGTTAATGTTTTGGATGATGGTTTGAATAATGTTTCGGATAATATTTTGGATGATGTTTTGAACAATGTTTTGAACAATGTTTTGGGTAATGTTTTGGATAATGTTTCGGATAATGTTTTGGATAATGTTTTGGATAATGTTTTGAATAATGTTTTGGATAATGTTTTGATAATGTTTTAAATAATGTTTCGGATAATATTTCGAATAATGTTTCGGATACTTTTTTGGGTGTTAAGCGTGTCAATAATAGACTCGTACCAAAAGACCTAAATCTTTTGCAACCATAACGTCAAATTGACATCGAAAACGACAACGATGCTACATTCATCATACGTGGTATTACTCTTGACGTTGGTGGATTCATGAATATGATTTCCAAACGTTCAAATCACGTTGAATACGATCAAAGCTCAAGGTGATGATTATCGTTTTTATTACATCAATAAAGCGCTGTCATGTTCTAATATGATCGTGAAAGACTTTTCGCCCAAATAAGAAACGAGAGAAACTCAGAAACCGTAATTGCCAGTTTTGGTTTCTTCTGACTTTATTATGTTTGTGAAATTGAAAATCTACTTCGGAGAACGCGTCATAATTGAAGCTATTTAAAATCAATCGCTGAAGGCACTGAAAATTGGTTTAAGCATTGCTTGCATTAATTCAAGTTAAGCCTATTTAGAAGATGATAATAATTACTAGTATTGAATACTAGAAATTGTTGTTTCTTCTTAATATGGGTCATATTTGATCATCCTTTTGTGGCATATTTCAAGCACTTAAATGCAAGCAGGTTAATTTTAGTACCTTTAATAAGGAAGACATGGAGCAATATGGACTAAATTAAAGGACTTGGACCACGGTTCAACAATACGATAGATATTTATCTCTCTCCAGCTGATCAGAATAATTCTAAAAGTAAAATTTAAGGCCTTTGAAATAAACTTGAACTAGAATTGAAATCTTAGTGTCCTCTAACTCTGTAATTTGCCAATAATATATAAGACAACAAAAACGTGTGTCCTTAATTTATAGGAATTTCAAGAAAAAGACGTCACAAAAGTCGCTGCAATATTCAAATTTAACAATGCTATGCAACTAAAATAAAAACAACAAACAAAAACAGTTTTTGAGACTCGTTGTCTGTGCTTAAGAATTGTTTGGATTCATTCAAATAGATTTTCATATCAAAATATTTAGCTTTATCACCTCTAATACTAAGTTAACATGCGAGCGGTTACCTTTAAGTAACACAGTAATTCCTTACAACACCTCATTTCAGGTTTCAAAGCAACTTTTGAGGTTATGTTGTGCAGCCACAGCTAACCATTTACACACTATAAACCAGCTTCAATAGCTTATAAAAATCACAATAAATTACAACTGTCAAACAATAAATTCAATTGAGCACAAAATGACACTCTCAGATTGACTTTACCCTTATCCTTGCGTTAACTCCTTCGTATACTAACGGTAGTTGCTAAGTAGGACATTTAATGAAACACACTGTTTGCCACACATTCACTACAAATCACAACGACAAAATCCGGCAATTCATTTCGGATCTATTGTGTCATTCAAAAGCTATAGAAAGTCATCAGGCAAAACGATTTACACGAAATTAGATTGCCAGGAAAACTGCTACAACTGACAGTTGAGCACGAGTACAAACATATTTACATAGATGTAGTGGAGCATAAGCAATGACTTTGACTGGGAAAATACCCGAAAATGGCGAAATGAGAATGCTGAATGCCGAATGCTGACTACACAATGAAATTCGTATTTAATTGCACCTTGAAGAGCAATTAATGTCACACAAAAGAGCTGCTTGTTGTTGTTGTTGCTTTCACTGTTGTTGTTGTTGGTTTTACTGTTCTTGTTGTTGCTTTCAGTATAGTTGTTGTGAATGCTGAGCTAACAGCAGATAGGTAGGAGAAAACGAGACACGGATGAATTGTCGAAAGACATCATCAATTCACGAGTGCTTAGCAAACCCTGCTGAAAAACACACACACACGCATATAAATACACCGTTGCTCAAACACGCGCATATACAAGGAACACAAGCAACACATACCTATACTTACATACATGTGTGTGTGAAAGCATCATGAAGCTACGAAATTGCTTTGCTTTGCCTACCCAAATGTATGTATGTAGGTATATGTGTGTGTGGGCAAAGGTGAATTCCCAATGGCGTTGCCAACTGCAGTTGCAGCGCTCATACATACAAATAAACAACAATTACTTGCTCGTAATATATGCGATGGAGGTCACACACGCGGCAGCCAACGGGCAAACACACACCCGAGTGCATATTTAACCATGTTCACACATACATACATACATATATGTATATTTTTATGTGTTTGAGTGGAGAACCAGCGAAATTGCAACTGACAGCCAGTCGGGCAAACAAGCGAAATTTGTTGCTGCCGTTGGCGTTGGCTTATAGTATTTTGTTGTGGTTTGAGAGATGTTGTCATTCGCCACGAGCAGTAGGACGACTGTGGTCAATGAACCATAGTAAAATCATATGTAATGGTTAGTTGGTAAGGTGAGACTGCAGGTGGTGGATAGTTGTGCGGAAAGAATACAGCGAAAAATATGACTGAGTCATTGCCAAATATCACTAAGCTGTCTGATTGGGTATTCTGAACTTCACGTAGTGTACGCTTCTCAGTTTCAACTACCTTAGCGAGGTTGGGTGATTTTTTTAGAGCCGTGCTTTAGTTCGATAGTTAGAAAAATACGAAAACAGACAGGTAGATGTTAAGAGATCAAACGACACATATCTGTTAATAGTATATGCAAATAACGCCCCAAGGATCTCCAAAATCGAAGATGCAGGAGAGGAATTAGCTACAAGCAATCGGAGAACAACATTATGCTATAAATTCCTCCGTTAGTTGAAGGCGAGCAAAAATATTCCGAGGCTCTAAGAAGCATACGGATGGCGGTACAGCCTTGCTACTTTCCGCGGAAGACTTTGGAGTCAGAGGAGCTCACTGAGCTACAGGAGAACATCATGGATGAGAATTGCAGGGGTCTAGGTACAGGGTCTCATTTTATGGCGTTTATTTCAGGTTACCTCTACTCTAAGTCGATTGGATGGTCGAGAATATGGTCACCTGCCTACCAGAGATAGCTCCGAACTTAAAAGAATGGAAGAGCTCAGACTTCTGGGCAAAGAGGGTTGAGGAAATACTGCCCATTTACATATACCGGAGGTTGCTCCGAACTTGGGGGATGGAAAGACCCATACTTCTTGGCAAAGAGTTGTGACGAGATACCGTCCAAGTACAGCATGATGGCGTTTCTTCATAGGATCGCAGGTAAGCCTAACGAGTTTACGCTTGGTCTTGTTAGAAATCAAAACGAGGGTGTTAATACCTCGGATTGGCGGGAAAACGATAACAGTATTGAGAGCATATGATGGAGGCTCAATAATAATAATGAGTTGTGTAAAAACATCTGAAAACGCCATGGTAATGAGGATCTGGAAGTCTAAAACTACGGCAGAAAATGCAAATTTATATGAAGAATCCTGGTGGATGAGGCGCCCAGTCATTCCGGTCATTCCGGCACAGGCATAGTCGAGCAAGTTTCTACTGCTACAGTCGTAGGAGAATACCGAACGGGTCTCCTATCGAGCGAGACGGGGATCTGCACTGCACTCCACAAAGAGCTTCTCAAAGAGCTGAAAGAACAAGATGGTGGTAATAATAAAGATAGCGGTAAAGAGGGTCATAGAAGTTGCCCGGTTGTACCTGCATCACGGGATGGCAGCTGAGGCTATTACCGCTACCAGATTGCACTCGGACGACCTGGCCATCATATTGATCCAGGAAACATGGACATACAGAATATAGGTTAGAGGCCTCGATATCGATATATTGCACTTCTCAGAGTTCCTAACGCAGGACCTGTTGGACAAGGAAAATTTTAACTTTGTGCTGATGGCATATTTCCGAGGAGAGATAGTTACAACCCCTACACAGGGATTCATAAACTGATAGACAACTACAGAAGAAATCTTTGGGACACCAAAGATTCCCTAAGTGGGCCCCCTGTGACCAGGTTCAGCCTTTATTGGAATGAACAGGTTCATAAAGAGAATATCTGTTAACTTAAATAAAACTAAGATTTTTCAATCAATAAAATCCTTATTAAAAAAGTAAGCTCTGGCTAACCAAAGGTATTCGAATAATATTTTTATTGCTTGTACTCACCTCAGTGCAAAATTCGCAGCCGCATTGCTGCAGCGTGGTGGCCTCCTCCTTCGCTTCTACATCTACCAAACACAGCTTGCACGTGAAGGGCTCGAAATGTTTGAACGGCAGTGCTGCCGGTGCCGCATAGTGTCTGCCGTCGACAATGTCCGTTGGACCTTTGCCCGCAGATGAAATTTTTATCGTCAAAGCGACATCTTCGTCATCCGCACCGCCCGCACAGCGTCCGCCGGCATCGCGTTCCATTGTTGTCTTTGACATCGCCAGTAGGGAGGTTATGGTGAAGGGATATGTTTGCGATGTTGGCGGCAATGCGTAGGTGGGTGCGGGCGTGGTGGCCGATGAGCAGGAGGCGGAGGTGCATGGTGTGCCAGCCGACGAAGCGACCGATGTTGGCGAGGTCGGCGATGAGGGCAGATCGACGAGTATGCCTGAGGTGTTGCTGTTGTTAGTGTTGTTGGCCGTGTACGGAGACATTGCTATCGGTGCTTGCGGGGCGTTGGCGGTGGGTGTGATTACTAGTGTATCTGGTGCGACTACGCTGGCTGCAACTGACGCGTAAGCTGTTGCTGTTGCTGCTGCTACGGGCGTTGTGGGTGTGCTGGCATGCGGCGATGTGATGCTTGAGGTGAGCGTAGCCGTGGTCATATTGGACGGCGGTGTGATGCTGCTCGCGCTGTGCGTACTTGGCGCATCGGCCGAGCTTTTACGGGAACAATTACCACTGCTACTGTTGCCGGCACCGCTGCCACCGGCATTGTGCTCGACGACAGTGGTATCAGCAATGCGATTACTACTTAATACAATATAATTACTACTATTTAACTGACTACTGCTTACGTTGCTAATTTTGCGTTCGCGCTGTTGTTGATGTTGTTGTGAAGAGTGTGGTGGCGGCTTGTAATCAAGCGTTGCTGCCAGCGCTTGCAGCTGTTGTTGAGAAGCGGATGTGTGCATTTGCGTCGCAGTAGTCGGTGCGAACGCGCTTGCAGCGCCTGCATTCGCCGCCACATTGAGTGAGTAGCGCGATCCGGAAGCGGCCAGCGATAGCAAACTTGAACAGCGCGAGCATGTCGCTGCGGCATTGATACTCGTCACGCTGTTCCGCAGCCGATTTAGCGGGCGTATTTGTTCGACGCCACTTGTGCTGAAGATGCCGCTGCCAGTGGTATGTGTGCGCCTCATGCCGCCGCACGCGCTACCGCCACCACCGGCGCTACAGCTATTGTGCCGCGCTACACCAGCGCCGCCATTATTGGCGCTTCCATTGTTTCTGCCGCTGGCGCCCACATGTGCCGCCGCGCTGCCGCCAAATATGGGCGAGCACAGCGAGTTGGTTTGCCGCGTCAGCGCCAATACAGTCTCACACTTGCGCAGGCCGCGGTACTGCACGATCGAGTGCGACTTCTCGTTGTACAAGCTGGCCGCGCTGCCCTCGCGCCGCATGATATTCCACAATTTCTGTTGCACCACATTCAGCGATGATGTGCTACCCTGCGTTGCACCATTCACGGTTAGCTTGTCGCCGCCACCACAATCGCTCTTTCGCTGCTCTTGCGCCGCCGCCAATTGTTGCTTATATTGACGCCCGCGTTGCGACGTTTCACGTAACAGCACCATGTTCTGTTCCGATGGCGTTCGCGTAATCTTGATCTCTGGCGATGAGGGCATCGGCTGTTGCGAAACAATATTTTCTGCGCGACAATTCAGCACATCCACATTGCCACCATTGATCGAATTGCCGCTATTGCTGCGCGCACTGGACGACTTGCGTCCAACCAGCGATTTCAGAAAGTTCTCTATGCGCCTGCGTGGCGGCAACGTGCCACCGAGTGAGTTCACCAACCCAACATCGCCATCAAAGCCGTTCATCGGCGCTGTTGTTTGCGCGTCTGTGTAGCCGCTCTCGCCTCCGGACATCTCGGCCTGCATAGTAGCATTATGTGCATTCGACAGCGGTAATGTTGTGGGCGCTTGCGGTCCGCCACCATTTGTACGTCGCGCCAGGCCTGCGTATTTCGCTTCGTACTTCGCGTTGCGTGCAACTCCGACACCACTGCCACTTCCAACGCCGTTACCGCCACCAACAGCACTGATGTCGTTGCCGTCTTTGGCCGCATGGGCGTGGCTGTTGGCCTGCGCATGCAGTTGCGCCTGTATGTTGACTTGGTTGCGCGTCTCTAGCAGCGCAACGGTCTCATTGTCGGCCGCCGTCGAGGAGTTGTGTGAGGACCGTTGCTGTTGGTAGTGGTTGAGGTGTTGTTTCTTTGTGTTGGCCAGGTTGTGGATTGGCGAAGAATCCTACGTGTTTGGAACAAATCAGAAAAATCAATTTAATTTTGACATGAAGTTTAATATTTTTTTTGTTATTTGTTTATATTTTTTCTTACATTTTTTTTTTACTTTCTCTTTCTTGTAGCTTACACTCAAATTTTCAGTGTTGAAAAATTTTGTGAAGTTATTTGAAAGAAATTACAGATTCAGAATATTCAGATACTTCTATTAAGAGCCACGAGTGTTTCTGAGGCTTGGCTATCCCATAACATCACACAACAGATTACTTATATTCTTAGTCTACATTTGTAGATCTTGACAATACCGGGTAGGATAACACCTCCTCAATGCTCTTCTTTCTGAGCAAAACCTTCTAAAATTTCATGTAGACCATTCAAAACGGCCAAAATTTATCACCTATTTCATCAAGCGACATCTGAAGTTTAGAAATGTAAGCCCCTTAGCTTCAGTATACACTGCTTCGGTTCGCTTTGGGCAGACTTCATGCAGTTGTCAGAAGGAAGAAACAATTTTGATTCCCCACCGTCAATGGAAAGGCATCGGCCATTCTCGAGGACGCAGGAGACCTGCCAACACATGGAGGCGGAAAAACTGAACATAAGCAGAGAGAAATAGTCATTCGTGGTGAGACGTTCGATTTCTAGCGATAAATACATGGATTATGATTTTTATGTTTAGGCCTTATTCGTCTCTCGACGAACAAAGACCAAATTCTACAAGTCACTCATCATCCCCATCCTGCAATATGGAGTACAGGCATGAACGATGACAATATCTGATAAGTCGACGTTACGAGTTTTCGAGAGACAGATTCTGCGAAAGATTTATGATCCTGTGCACATCTGAATGGCGAATGCCTCAGTCGATGGAACGATGAGCTGTATGAGATAAACGGCGGCATTGACAGAGCTCAGTGAATCAAGAGACAGCGTCTACGCTGACTAGGTCGTGTCATTCGGATGGATGAAATCACTATAGCTCGGAGAGTATCCGAGAGGAAGGGCTCCACTCCGTTTCAAAGACCAGGTGGAGAAGGACCTGACAACATTTGGAATCTGCAATTAGCGCCAAACAACGAAAAGGAAGATCGACTGGCGCACTGTTGTACACTGCGTGAAATCTTAACTTTTAAGCGAATCAGACCCAAGCAGCTCAAATAATTGGACTTTTAACCAACCTATATTTTTGATGTTATTTTTCGTTGAGGTCATAGTATCTTCTGACATCTAATCTCCATTACTAAGGAACTACTACATTTAGAAATTGAGAATTTGCTATTCGGACGAGAAATAATAGTCAAAAATTCTGATTCAAGCATATAAATATCAGGGAGTCTCTGCCGCTGCTAGTGGTCACTCTCATACATATATGTCTATAGGCATCTATCCGCGCTACTTACTCTAGAATCCTGTTCCAGTTCCTCCTCGAGTGCTGTGTAGACGGGGGCGTACCAGGAGTACGCGTGTTGCTTGCGCGTTGTCGCAGCCGTGTTTGTGTTAATTTGACCGGCTTGTTGCTGTTGTTGTTGTTCTTCTGCCTTTGCCACTGTGGCGCTTAATGCAGCGCTCGGCTGATGATGTTTATGCAAAACAGCACCAACACTCTTGCTGCCACCGCCACCGGCGTTGGCGCTGGGCGCTCTCACACCCTTGCCCGTGGCGCTGCTGCAGTAGTTGTTGTTCGCGCTGCAGCACGTGGATGTGGTTACCAGATTGTTGTTGTAATTTAATTGTAAACTACGTCGTTGCTGCTGCAGCTGTTGTTGTTGTGGTTGATGCTGCTGATATGAGGCTGGTAGATGCTTGACGGGTTTGCGCGTCGCGTACTCGTTAGCGGAGCGCAAACTCAGACTATGATGCAACTGCTGTTGTTGCTGCTGCTGTTGTTGTTGCTTCGGTTGATTGGGTTTCGGTTGCTTTGTTTGTTGTTGTTTTTGCTGCGTCGCGCAATTATTATTCGTATTGGCAGCTTGGTAGGGCGCCACAGACGCGGTGCGTTGCGGCAACAGATCCTTCTTCGTGAATATCAATGAGGCACTACTCTTCGGCAGACGTATGGAGCGCTGCTTATCCGCAACTGTGGCCTCGATGTTCGTTAGCAACGGTTCGGTCTCGGAGAGCGGCAAATTTATAACGCAATCGTTCTGATTGTGTGACGGTGAGTCTGCGGCTGGAAAGTTGATTATGAAATGCTCAGCCGCGTCATCGAATGCGCTGTTGGCGCGCGTATATGAGTTCGGGTAGGGCGCAGCGTTAACGCCGCCTATCGAACCGTCCTCACTCGACGATGAGCGCGAGTACTGGCTGGCGTAGGAGGCGCGATGCGTTGGCACTGGTGCCACACTGGCTGCGGAGGCGCGTCGATATGGCGGTGGCACATCCGCTAAAGACCGTTGTGGCAAGTACGCAGATACGCTACCTTGCAACGGATAGATTGGCTCATGTGGCGGTGAAGTGCTCAAGTCCAGCAATTGTATGCAATCAAGACTGGCGCCCTGCGGTTGCGGCTGCGCTTGTGGCTGCGCGTGTTGGCGTTGCAGTAATTGCTCCTGCCTAGACTTCTCATCGACTAGGGGCAGCCTAATGGACGCTACGGAACTTCGGCGCGCATTCAGATTCACAGCCTCTTTCGCGGACGCTGTTGTTGTGGTCGCAACAAAATTCAACGGTTTGTCGACTGTGAACTCGTGTTGCTCGAAGTAGTATTTGTTGCGCGCTTGTTGCGCTGTCGCCGCCGCTGTTGGATCGTAACTCGACTGGTTGAGTAGTGTGGTTTGCGGTTGTTGTTGTTGCTGCTGGAATTGCAGTTGTAGCTGTAGCTGCTGCGGCTGTTGTTGTCGCAAGTGTAGCGGAAGGTGTGCTAAGTTCTGTTGTTGCTGTTGTAGTAAACGCTGTCGCTGTGTGTCGTTGTGCAGCTCATTATTCGGCTGCAACGCGGCTGTTTGCATGGCTGGTGGCCTCATCTTTGCAATTGTAATTAACGGCGCTCACGGTCTTGCTGTTGATTGCAGGTGCATATATGTGGCATGACACTGTTGTTGCATTAACGCTGTGACCAGCACAATTCCAAGTAGACAACTTCATAATGACAGCCTGCAAGGATAAAGAAGAAACACAATAGATCAGTGGAGGAAATGAGGAACTATATCGAGTGATTGTTGGCACGTCAGCAGTTCAGTGACTGATTGGGAACCGTTATGTTGATTGTTGGTCAATGAGAGCGAGTTCGGCTTTATTATAATATATAATATAAAATTCATATTAAACCTAGAATTTCAGAAATTTATGATGGATTCTATAGAATAAAATTTAATATAAAATTTTGTGAAGCCCTTGGATCTATAGTTAGGCCATTCAGCTCTGCATAATTTTCTGCAATTGTAGAAGAATCTTAAGTCTCTGTGGCGAAGGGGCTTAAGTGATAGTAATTGGCGCAACGCAAATGAGAACGCACATGCCTTCCCCTAACAAAGAAGGATATTTCATAATACTCACAATGGAGATATGGATACGAGTATATAAACACTCGATTTTACGCCCATCTCCTGATGCGGAAGTTTAAGAATACCCTCAATCACACCATATAAACCTCGTGATAGCTGAATGGTCAGAATGCGGTTATAAAATAGCTGATCGCGAAAATTCCCTCCAGTGCCCCTGTCAAGAACGGCGTTACTAAATGCATTCTCTACTCATAACTATTCTGGGGACAAGTGACCAACTCTTTCTAACTAAAACAACAACTTTTTATACATGGACGACCATTGCTATAACAAGGATGACTTTAACAACCGCATATAGGACTACAAAACTTCGAAAAGAGACCCTTGAAGGTAAACCCCTTGCCTCCAGTAAGCAGACGATTAAGCGTGCTTGCGGTTATATCAGCCACAGAACGCCGGATGACAGAGCAGATAATATAGCGGGTACCAACCAAAGTACCCCAATATGGAATCATCAACTCCAAAGCAGCCATGAGTACCAACCAAAGCACACTGGCGACTAAAGGAGAAAATCAGCGCAGTTGAAGAAATAAATCCCTAAATCAGTTGAGGAAAAGCCGGTACCAAAGAGCTTTATAATAGATAAGATTGCCAAAGATCAGGCTGGTGCTGGCACCTCAGTTTACTAAGTTGAAATAAAGCGCCAGAAACAAATAGTAGCGGAGTATAAAAGTTTCCAGAAAAGGAAACAAATCAAACTTAACTCCGTAAACGGCCTTGAGCTTGCAATAATTCGTTCAATTCCAAAGGATAGATTCCCGATTTCTTCCTGGTCTGATTCGCCAAACGAGGGGCTCAGTCTAGCGTGCGGGAAGATGAAGAAGAATGTATCTTAATATTTCCTCCTTCACTCTCCTTTTATAAAACAGTTGGCGTCGGCATGAATTTTAGCCCTACGTCATGAATACCTATTCTAATCCTGATAGAACCCCACAATTGCGGTGAGATTAAGTTTGTTAATATAGAACAACTCCAAAGAGCTCGTGTGTTCCACTCTGTGTCAGACGCATTTGCAACCACACTTACGCTTGCTGTTTTGGAGATTGTTCCAGCACTAGAAAACAAGAGCACAGGAGAAGATCGAGTCGATCCTAGCTTTATAGGACTTGCAATTTCCAGCGATTTCTCAGTGACTTGACATCCAAATAATATCGAAGTAGCTTGTTGACATTGCTAGCGAAATCATAAATTCCTTGACTAGTTTTGAGCAGTGAAGTACACTATCTGGACATTTTTTTGTTCAATAACATGGAGCCCCCAAAGCCGAAAGGCGTTCTAAATTACTGCAGAGTAGTCATCCAAAAGAGATGAAGTCTCTTGTGAAAAGTAATTGAAGTCTAAGTCTAAGTCTAAGCTCTTATAAGTCTTACCTCGCAAGTGGTTTAAAATATTAAAAGGAAACATTCTTAAGAACTAGAATATCTTCAACAGGAGAGTATACATATTTTCTGATAACCAACGAGACAACTTAATGATCGAACCCTAACAACAAGCGTCATTTGCCAAATCACCGAAATAATTTGATCGCTCAAAGCAACCATTTTACAACAAATATTAGATTATCTTTCGTTTTGACTAAAACGAAATTCTCTAATGCATTTTATATTGTTTCTCCTTTGTTGCCACTTTGCATTAAATGCATACTTACGAAGTACTTAAAAATCCAATTTGCAGCAAAGCGAAATAAAACAACAAAGAGACGCTCGCAAATGGAGCGCAAAAAGTTGGAATTTTTTTAATCTCACTCATAGTGATGGCAATTCGATATGCCATTTCGGTAAGAGAATTCGAAATTCGATTGAAAACGACAATTCAAATTAATACTGTGGTCGTTTACAAAGCACCGAGCTTATTTATCATTGCCATTCACTTTGTAAGCTGTCATTTTACGAGCACAATAGCGAGTACAAACGAACGTACGGGGAAACTGTTGTCGAACTTTTCAGCACTTTGTTGAATTAGAAGCTGATAAGATCAACAGAGGCAACAATGCAAGGAAGAAGTGCAAAACATAAAAATAGCAATTTAAATGACAGCGAAAGCGAGTAACGAAGTTAAAACAAAATACACCTAAAATGAGTTGGAAGACAAAAAGAAAAAAAAAATGTGAGTGGTAAACTAACGGATGTTAAGAGCGCCACGAATGCATTTCCTTTGCATCTGAACTCGAATTTGTTTTTGTGCTTCTTTTTTTTGTTATTTTTTTTTTTTTGTTTTTGCCCACTCACACTAATCCCAGTGTGTCTTCGTCTCTTCATTTCATACGACTAATCCATTTAGAAGATATTTCAATGTTTGAGAATTATAGCCATTGTCAGTGAGGAAGAGATGCTGGCATTACGCTAACTATAAATACATTAAGGTGGTCTTTTAAAGTAATATTGGGACGTTCTTTTTTACTTTTTAACTACAACTTCGATAGAAATACGAGAAAAATAAATTTCGATGCCGATTGTAGACCATGAACTGGGTCGTTCAAACCTCCGAGGCTCAGATTATACCAAGAATATGACAGCGAAACCTAATTTTTTTATTGTAGTGTGGTATTGTTCAAAAAAAGAGTTGGAAATGGGGATCCAGACAAAACCTCAAGCGAAGCATATCTTTCTATGTTGTATGTACCAAAAATCTTGCCGGATTTAAAGGAACTTTAAAGACTTCGAGCTTGTTTTAAAGCACAACTTTAAATATTGGTTTTAAAAAAGTTGCGAAGGGTTTAAAGAATACCTTACCAGATTTAAAGGAAGCGGAATACGAACTGGTCAATGTAAAGGATAACTACTCCTCTTAGATTTAACAACTGAGCTGACCATCTGGTTTCGCAAAAGACCAAAACTGGTCTACGCGTGGCTTATTGGTCCATCGGGTTAATTCTAACCACATCAAAAGGAACTTTAGGGTCTTCGAGCTGGTATTGAGGGTATTGATGAGTGAAAAAAAAGAAAAACATTCGAGCCTTCATTGATAAAGTTTAAACACTGCTTGGCAGGTTGTCTTAACCAACTCAGATATCGACAGTGTTGAGACTGTTTTAAGACTAAAAATCGAAAAACTTTCGTTTGTTTATTTTATTGAGGACCACCCTAATAACGATACATGCAAAGTACATACATACGTTTCAAACTTAAGCTCGCATATCGCATGCTCCGCTCATCACTCACTTATTCATTTTTCAATCAGTCGCAGCATTGTGCCAAAGCTCGCCGCCG
The DNA here is from genome assembly GCF_023373825.1 of Bactrocera dorsalis. Lineage (NCBI taxonomy): Eukaryota > Metazoa > Arthropoda > Insecta > Diptera > Tephritidae > Bactrocera > Bactrocera dorsalis. The sequence goes on from NC_064305.1 coordinate 86,413,792, forward strand.
GCAATGGCGAAATGGAAATGCGCAGCAATTTCAGCTCAATTGCATTAAAGTGATTTCCGCTTTGCACCCGAAAAATGTGCAGCAAACGTCAAGCAGTCGAGCGTGGACGAGCGCACGGCGGAACTATGAACACAAGACGAAGATGCGGCGCGCAACGCAGACGCGTGGTATTTCGTTACAAGTCGTAAAAATAGCCAAACTCGTAAATGCTGGATGGAGCAACGCCAAGCGGAAGTAAGCTAGCGCACACACAGCCTTAGCAGAGCTCATCCTGACTGATCCCACATAACGAGCAGCGCGACCCCGCTGCCTGCAGCCTTGAGTTGCCGTGTAACAGTCGACTCCCTGCCGCCACTACACGCTTGCCGCTGCCAATGATTATGTCCAAATCGACTAAATCTGGCCGTGAGCAATGTGATGTCAAATGGCAATGCCGGCTTTGGAAGCGTATTAAAGCTGTCTGCAGTAGCGAGAATAATAAATTTTATGCAAGCGTGGCGTGGCGTGGAGTGGAGTGCGGTTCACGTAATGTGCGCCACTGCTGTGTGCTACAAGCAGGTTAAGACTGCCATGCCAATGTTGTTTTGATTTCATTTGTTACTGTTGTTGTTGTTGCACAATACACTTCTGCTAATTTCACTATTTGTACTATCTCCGCCGCCGGCTATTTGCGGCAGTATTAGTGCTGATAGTCGTGCGTAGTCAGTGCCACTCGTTGTTGTTGTCGTTGTTGGCACTTTAACGTTGCTGTCCGCAAGGCAAATGCCATACCATTCGTTTTCATTGTGTTCGCTCGCAGAAGGACACACGGAAAGACGCATACTTTGTAGACTTTGTAGACTTATAACAAATGTTGCAAATGCAAACGAATTTCACGCTTGAGCTATGCTGGAAACTATGATAAAACGTCGAATTAATGAATCAGCAATGTGGAAATAATGCAAAGCGAAGCCGGCCAAACATTGTTGGCGAGTCACAAAAGAGCGGCGACTGACAAGGGGAGCTGCACTTTAGTTGATTTGGTGTGTGCGGCGCCAGCGACCATGACTCAGCGGCTTAAAGTTTTTTCAAAAAAAAATTAACAAAATTAAGAAATAAAAGATGATGGCGAAATTAGTAGACACTACAGGGTTACCACAAAGCAATTAGAGATGTTTATGACTCAACATAACCTGAACTTCAATGAAGTAGCCGATTCAGTGCCATGGGTTCACGGGAGTAAACGGATCACCGATTCATAACTCGAAACGCTAAAAGTTGTAAAAGGTATTTTGTTTCCATCAGAGTTACTGGCAAAATTTCAGAACATCCTTTTTACATACTGTCGTTCTTATACATAGGTAGAGTGGCTATCTAACGACGCACTTATGCCTCTAAGAGGCTTATTGTGTTATCACTGGGACAGAAATTCCCTTACAATATTGTCTGCACTCTATACCACCCATCTGACGAAGCAATTGTCTACTCTCTGAAGCATCCATAAACTTAAGATCAAGTTCATCAATATGAAAAGATTTATCTGAGCAAACTCCCTCACTCCCTCTGGCAAATCGTCATGAAACCGTCGACAAAGTCTTGCTTTCGCAAAAAAGATGTTTTATAGTCCGCTCTTCTTCTCTCATACTGCCTGCTTTTGAGCAAGTCAGGGATGGACTCCACCTATATTTATAACAGTTTTGCGTGTAAACAGAAGCAATAAATTCTTGCTTTTCTGGAGTCTAAATATAGCGTTCTTATGAAAATAATATTATTATTCAATGCCTACTATGCCAGTATGGGAGTTATTTGGCACGAAGTTTATAACATTTACAAGGATACGTTAGAACTTCGAAAAAATATATAAATGATATAAGAGGCTAGGTCAGTCGATTTAGCCACACAAAACAGTCCCTCAGTTTTGCAGATACCAATCTGAAATTTCTCACACGTCGGTTTCTCCGCAATAAGTCCCTAATTTATTGGAACCTCCGTCACTTTAGGTTAAGTGATTTGTTATCGGCGGTTCCCTCAAATAAGGAGCTTCTTGGGGAGCTATTCAAACAATACCAATCAATATAAAGATCTTCATAAAATATCCCGCTTCCTTATTAAGTAACCTCCATTCGACTCTAAAATTGTTTATATCACAGTGGGTAAGAAAATAGCAAAACTTGTTTGTGGAATTTAATCACCTGGCTGCTTACGCTGTCAGATTTAGTTTCACCCTTGTGAAAGATATTCCTGCATCGCTGGAGCCGATGTTCTTCAGAGAGAAAATTATCAACTTACAGAAAAATCCAGTAATCATATAATCATAATTATTACTTTCAGTGAGGAAACGACTAGTTGATAATGAGTATCTCTTATCTCTTTGATTAAATCATAGTTCGCCGCTCTTTTAACGATAGCATGTCATGTAACAAAGATTATGATCTTTAATGTGAACTGACAGATCCTTTATGCATATTTAAGAAGGTCGTGTAGTAGAAAATTCAGAAAAACACGTTTAAGATTTTAGGATCCCATTACAATAAGTTAAAAACTCTCAGAAATACTCCGAAACTATATACCGGATCAAATTAAAATTTTCGAAGAATATCCTCAAACATACGTTCTTACGATTTATTATATGTACAAACAAAAAAATTTTAAATTTGTTTTTGAAATTTACGAGTGCAGAAAATTTTAATCTTGACACCAATACCATGAATATCATTTTCGTCGTAGTCTTAAAATACTACTTATCTTATTTCATTTTCATTCACTATGCATTCAAATTCTTCATATGCCTTTTATATAAAATATTTAAATAATAGAAAATTTATGGTTAAAGTAGGAGTTTTCATATCTGATGAACCGCAGATTAGGGCTGGCGTACCACAGGGCAGTGTTTTAAGCCCAACACTGTACATCATATATACAGCAGATCTTCCTGTAGCTAATATGGTATTGACATCATCAACGGATGAGACAGATTTAGTGATCCGTAAGAAATGCCTCATAATATCATCAAGAATATTAGCTTAGCACATAAGAATGACCAACTAACGTATAATTGTGAATGAACAAAAGTGTTAGAATGTTACACTTTAGCTAAGACCAATAAAGATCTTGGTATTCCAAAGTAAAGTAAGGAAAGAAGTAGAGAAAAGCAGAATCAAGTATATATATCTAAGCCCCGAGATTACTCAAGCCCATTGGCTTATGCTTTAGTACAGTCCTGCGATTAAATACGCACAAGAAGATATACAGATATGCCTGCCTAGTAAAGGGCAACGTATCACCAAAACAGTTCAATCATTTGCTTCAGCTTGTCTAGTTTTTAAATACACTTAAGATGATATAACTTATTGTTAGGCTTTAAAAAAGCAGAACCAATAAATAAAGAAATATTGAAAGCAATATTCACTACACCCAGCATCATTTAAACTTTGTTTCACTATAAAGACCTTACTGCTTGTCATGAAACGATTAAAAATCCAGGGGTTGCTAACTTGAATGACGGATTATAGAGGCCTTGCATGGTTATTGTTTAGAAAACTGTTTTAAAGACAGGGTTTTCATCATCAATTAATTTACCATTTTATTTGAAAACTTAAAAATATATGAGACCTCGCCATAAACGCCACAGGTTAAACTCGAGTTGGTGCTGATGTGAATTTGGTTTAGGAATTTCATTTAAAAAAATAGTGTACTAAGAAGGTACCACTGATCTACTTTACAGAACTCGAATATATCGTCAGTTTCGTCAGGCAAACGTTGAAGATTTTCTAAAATTATTTAAGATTACGTTTCAAAAGAAGAAAATACAAGACTGGATGACAACGTGGCTGAGGACCCTTCAATCATTACTGGTGACGAGACGTGGGTTTATGAATATGACATCGGTGAAACAATATTACAAATGGCTCTACTAAAATCAGACGAAGACGTGAAAACCATAATTCGCTGAAGGCACCGAAGGTCATCCCAGCCGAGGGATATAACAGTTGTATGGAAGTTGCATATAATAATAAAGATTTGTGTTAAGCTATGTACATTTTCCCATTTTTTGTACGTTCGGGTCAAATTTAAATTAGCGGCAGATATCTTAGAAAGTTTTGAGAGAAATATTATAAAAAATGTTGAAAATTTCTACGCAAGGTTGGAAGATGATTTGATTAAAGAGAAATTCCAAGGTTATAAATTCTTCCGATAAACGAGCAGAGCCACGATTTATGAGCTTGCAAATTTTTACTATTCTTAAAGCAGACTGCGATGCAGTGGACTGTAAGAAATATGCTGAATTACAATTCAACTGTAAAATATTTGGAAAAAATACAACAAAAACACAAAGAGATGTAATTTTACAGAGCGGAGAGAGTGAGAGAGCAAATAATACATATTGCGAGGAGAGAACTAGCGCTGCTTGACAGCAAGTAGTAAAGTGTCATTGTGTATTAATTTTTTTACTTCTCAACTGAGAACACACATTTCATCCTACACAACGCACCAAAACGGATTTGTCTGGGCCACAAATCGATTTTATAGACTTCTTCGCTGTAAAGTTCGCCACACTTTCTAACCAAAATTTTGTGTGATGTTTCCATCGTCGACAGTCACATAAATCTTCTGCATGCTGAAGTGTACCAATTGGTTGGTTGGTTGATTGTTGTTGTTGCAACACCATTGATTTGCATGCCACAAACACACAAACAACGATGAATTGATGATGGAAAATTTTAGTTTTATGAGAATGTCTGATGTGCCAATCCAGTCGTTTCAACTTGTCCGATTCGCAATGAATTCGATTCATCTTATTCGGCGCTGCCAGTCAGTTGCTCACTTCACACGCTGCCCGCGGCGCGCCAAGTAGTGGTAGGTGGTGTATGTAGAAGGCTGTGGGCGGAGGAAAAACTGCTGCAACAGCAGTCTGCTTGCCGCCAGCCAGCATCACCAGCATACTTGCATTGAAAATTCAATTTGTCCAGCTGTCAATTCATGCTTAAATAAATTTCACTTGTCTACTTCAACAGTGTTCGCCTTTATGCGAATGCGAAGGATAGCTGGAGCATGAGCGATAATATGCTGGCGTGTGGCTGTCAGCAGGCTATGGCGGCCGAGCGAATTGACAAGCGACTGCCGGCCGCGCAACAAACAACCAACCGACCGCTGACATCCAATAACGCCAGACTTAATACATTTTTTATTTATTTTTTAGTTTTGCCAAAGTTCATTTCTAATACATATATTTAGGTGCTTGCCAGCAGTGTAAATCTGCTCATTCAAGCTCGGCGCAGCTAAATTTGCTATTTCACACATTTAAAATTATACACAGACCTTTATACAATATGTACGCTCTATGTAATCTTTATGACTAATCTTCACAAGTCTGTGCTTTTCACTAAACATTAGTAAAGTCTCGGTTCATACATTTCGGCTCTCTTGGTTCGTTGCTTTGCTTGTAATTTGCCGCTCACTTCTAATCAAATCTCATAAATGAAAACTTTTGCAATTAGACACGCTTGAAAGGAGCGCGTGTTAAACTCATACATACAATTGAACAGTGCGTTAGACTTTCATGGTGTACGAGTGGAGGACAGTGGCGCACAAATATTTGCAGAGTTCCACAACTTTTTGGAACATGAGAATTGCCGTCATCGAACCGCCGCACTCTATCTTTGTAAGTTGCACTCTTCTCACAGATATTTTTATTTGTAGAAGTAAAGTAAAAGTTGGTGAAATTAATGTGATATAAGACAGTGATATATCCAATTCTGTTAAATTTTTTTGTAACATGTATTAACTGGACACTTATCAATAAGCTTCGGTACACATTATTTGCTGGCAACGAAAATTTAACAGATCAGAAAACGTTCATTCCACAACAACGCTCTTGTTAAATTCTTCTCATTACAGAAGCCTCTCGAATAACTTCTCGTAACAATAATAGCAAGCTCAGATGGAAACCAAGGAAATTATGCGATAATACCGTTGATCGATGCCAGAGAGAAAACGTCTCTTGCTTATCTTGCAAAAAAGAAACAACAACACTGCTTAGAAACCGCAAGCGATCATGTGTAAAGAACAGTTTTACTACGAAGAGCACACGATTGTTTTTTTCTTAATTTTTCCTTAATTTGCTTTTTCTTTTTCACTAAGGGAAGTATTGACACAGTTTTGCCCATTTTTGGAATGAGAACAAATGATTACTAGATTTTACTTGGATATTTCGCAGTTTGGCCGGTATTCGGAACCCGATTTTAACTATTTTTGACAAAATACAGTTTCTCATTGCATATACCTCATAGATTTATACTCTTAGCTTACTGAAAAATAACCAAGGGTAGAGCTGAAAACCCGAAAATAAGAAGCATAAATATGGGAGGCGTCTTAAAAATGTCGTCGTCTAGCTCATACAGCTCTACGTTGCATCAAATACGATATTCGCCGTGGCCAACGCGCAAAGGACCATAAAAATTTCGCAGAACTTTTCTCTCGTAACTCGTCGACTCATCAGTTGTTGTCATCGTAAAAGCCTTTACACCATATAGCAGGACGGGAATTATGAGTGACTTATAGAGTTTGGTTTTTCTTCGTCGAGAGAGGACTTTACTTTTCAATCCTACTCAGTTCGAATTGGCATCTGTTGGCGAAAGTTATTCGGCGTTGGATTTAGAGGTTCACATTGTTGCTGGTGTTGATGCTGGGTCCAACATAGACGAAATTATCTACGTCTTCAAACTTATGACTGTCAATAGTGACACCCCCTGCGGGGAGGGGGATTGAGAATATTCCCGCGGTAAGGCATGCCTGTCGTAAAAGGCGACTAAAATCCAAATGCACTATGTCCGACATTCACAGGTCTGTTTTATAATGTCGACATGGTTATGAGGTGTCAGAAAAGTGCTATATTGAAATGATTATCATATTCTTTAAATGGGTTTGCGATTATATAACAAACACAAAAACGAAATGACGAACAACACATCATACAGCCGGGTCCTTAGGAATTCCTAGGAGTTCTTAGGGTCCCCGACTGGCAGTAGATCACAGGTAACACTGTGGTCTACAGGTCATACCAAAGACTAAAACATGGTACCACGGGGAGCAGTAATGCCCTTGGAGTTCGCTCCAATCTGCTCATTGGGTTCGGCCCTTTGGGGAGATTCGTGGTGGCTGTGGTTTAAACCTAAATGCAGGAAGGGCTTTTGTCCAATGTGGAGTCGCACTGCGGCTGGGTGCCGGACCTAAAGTACGGCAGAGGTTTAGGTAGGCCTCGTACCCGACCAAGGTGGCTAGGGTGTTTCCTTTGGTTTTCACCCGAACCGATTGGAACCAAAGTATAAGTGTGTTGCGGCACTTTGCTCTGGTTCTCCCAAGGTATAGTGTTGTGCATGCACTTATGCTTTGGGGCGTTGATCGGCGCATTATACTGATCTACGTGTTTCTAGCAATAGAAAACACCGTGGATTTGAGCCTACTAGTGGCAGATACTCACGTAAAAACACATTGACAGTTGTCAATAGTGACAGTTGCGTTTGAACAGCCGAGGCGAGCGACGTGTGCGCGGAAAAACGCGAGCTAGTAAAGCATTAAAGCATTGCGGCGATTAACGATCGATATAGTGACAATAGTTGTGACAATGCGAAAATTGTGTGTGTGTTTTTACCACACAAAGTGAAGGACACTAGGAATAGTGTCAAAAAAGTGTAGATTCTGTACATAACAATAGTGACAAAAAGGGTAGTGACCTTGAGAATAGTGTGCGTATGCCACACAAAGTATTAATCCCTGCGATAGTGGCAAAAGTGTATGTGCTACCTAAAGCACTAAGTGCAGTGACAGTGACAAGAAAATCCCGCGGAGGTTTGGGTTTTCCCTGAAATTAATCCGCCTGGGTTTTGCCATAAAAAAAAAGGGATTACAAACAGTGCTTTCCCATTCAGGGAAATTTTGCGGGGCAGAAATGCCTCCAAAAAGGAAGGGATCAAAATCCCAAGGAGAGGACGTGGACGAATACGTCACAACGGTAGAAGTGGAGGCTTCTTCGGATTCCGAGGGACCACCAATGAAGCCGCCACCACCGAAAAAGAAGGCCCGTAAAGGGTCAGCAAAGGAGGACAGGAAGCGAAGCAGCAATTGCAGTTCCTCGGACAGTGACAGCAGCACTGCCAAGGATTCACAGGAGGTTGGTCGGAAGGAGAGCAGTGGCGGGGAGAAACGCCCAGCGTGTGGAGGCATCGCACAGAAGGCGGCAGCAGCGGTACAAGTAAGTACAGGGGATGTTATGGGTAGGGATACTTCCCCGCAAGTGGAAGCTATGACAACTATATCCGGGGACATTAGGGATGTAGTCCTAGAGGCGGGCTTGGGTATTCCAGCAACAAAAAGATTGTTGGACCTGACATCAAGGTATGAGGCTATGGCCATATCCATGATAGAGGAGAACGCGCATCTTCGTGGGCAAATTGACGCCCTGAAGGGGAGTTGTGGGCCATCCCACAAGCATATGCAATTAGTTGCATCATCTTCGGCGCCTGTCACACCGGCGCCTGTGTTTGAGGCAATAGCGTCAAAAGTGCCTAGACCAGTAGAGACCTGGTCTGTCGTAGTGCGAAGTAAGGCTCCTGCCACTTCTTCCAAGGAGGTAGCCAAAAAGGTTGTGAAGGAAGTGGGTCCTTCACTTGGTGTGCGGGTGCACACACTGAAACAGATGAAGGATGGCGGTGTGATCATTCGGACTCCCTTCATTAAGGAGAGCGAGAAGATGGTGAACAACAAAAAGTTCGAGGAGGTCGGGCTTAGTATGTCCATCAATAAGAAGAGGCGACAGAGGGCCGTTGTACAGGGCGTGGACACTAAGCTTACGCTTGAAGAGTTTATGGAGGGACTCTTCGAGTACAACATTAAGGGATATTGTCCTGGGGCTAATAAAGCTGACATCAGGATTGTCAGCAAACGCTGAGAGGTTAAGGAGGGTATGACGAACGTCGTCCTGGAAGGAAGTGACAAGGTTATGTCAACTCTCCTGAAGGCTGGAAGAATTTACATGAAGTGGTTCTCCTTCCGTGTTCGTGCGGATAGCCCAGTTGCCGGTTGTTTCCGGTGTATGGGCTTTGACCATCAGGTTGCGGATTGTCGGGCCAAGTCCGATGTCTGCCTGAGGTGTGGCCAAGAGGGTCACAAAGCTGCACGTTGCACCAATGCACCGCATTGTCGCAACTGCCACTTCAGAGGTAAGCCGGCTGGGCATCTTGTGATGTCCGCTGTTTGCCCAGTATACTGCAGCATAGTGGAGCGCGCACTTGTTAGGCACTAATGAACCCGCTGTTTCAACTCAATTGCAAGGGGTCATTTGCCGTTATGTGCGAATTGGGGAGTTCTATGTCTGAGGGTGGGTGCGGTGTTGCCTTACTCCAGGAGCCCTACGCCACTAATGGTGTGGTTAGGGGTCTCCCTGGCAGTTTTAGGATATTTACAGATCTTGGGGTTAACGCCGCAATAGTTGTGAACAATCCGAACTATGATTGTGTAGTTCTGGACTCTTCACAGCGGGGAGCTTGCGTCTCTATAGAAGGAGAGTTCCCTCGGAGCATGTTGGTCCATTGCGGCGATGGCGTACCTCTGGTATCGACTGTGTACATGTCATTGCAGAATGCGCAATGTACTCAGACATCAGGAGCTTTAGGAGAATGGGGCTTAGTGAACGGCTAGCTGTAAGCGGAGTGATCCCCACTAGCTGGAATGCCGAACTGTTAGGGACGTTTGATAGGTTTGCGCGTGAGATATTTAGGCGGCGAAAACAATTGAGTAAAACGTTAGGTTAGATTAGGTAAGGGGGATTGTTGGGTGCATGGGATGGGGGTATGGAGTCTAACCCCTGGTCACCAGTCCAGAGAAGTATGGAAGCTCAACTGGTAGTAGTTTTGGCTACGAGGTCTGACCGGTGACTTAATTCTGGTACCACGGGGATCAGGAGCCATTGGAGTTCGCTCCAACCTGATAAGGTCCAATCAGTTTATTGAATGTGAGCTTTATTATTTCACACAATACGCTCGATACAACCTTATATTCGATATTATCCCACGGTAGTTGGACCCAACTGGTCCCAACGCTTTACTTTCTGAAGTACATAAAGTGCATTCGGCGATTTTATGAACAAATTCTTAAAAATTTTTGCTCGTAGTTTTTTCTATAATCGAGCCTAAGTTCTCAAATTATTATTATCCTACGAATTTTTATTCATCCCGTTATTTTCGCCTTTCTGGAGCATTTCCCCCACATTTTTTATACAAAAAGCTAAGGACTACAAATTCTCCTAAAAATATTCTTTAAAAAAAAAATGTTTGAACTATTTGGTCACCAAGATATGTTATATGCCTGAAACAGCTGTTGAGTCTGAGTTGAGTCTTTAGAACATTGAAAACGAAGGTGTTTGTCTCATTATAACTATAATTTTTTCAAAATAATACCAATTAAATAATAATCAATACATAAAATGTCGAAGCTAATACTAAACACATCTACTATTTATGTAAACAACTTTTTTTTAATTTCTTAATTTTTAAAAATTTATTTTTAACATTTTTAGTTGGGCTCAAAGTCAACTATAAACCTTAATTTAATAACTACAACTACAATTATACTCACATACATATAATATACTTAGTTAAGGGACTCAAACAATGTTCCCAATTTTTACTAGAATATGCTATTTCTTCCGAAATGGCTTGCAGTATCAGTATAATAATCAAAACCATCACCGGACTGGTTGGCAAAAAATGTATTAAGCGCACGCTGAAACAACTCTTCTGAATTAAAGGTATCTGATGTATCCAAATCGTCCATTGGCTCCGCTTCAATACTTGATGTTCTACTAAGACCATAATCAGCATCGTCGGTACCCATTCGGTTGGGTAACAATAATGCGAGGTCGTTGAAGTTCAGTTGCCTTCTAATTCTAGAACTTGTTGTGTTTTGCTCATTCTCTTGCTCTTTTTGAATACCTTGCAATCGCAGAAGATCATCAACCACGTTACGCTTTCCGCGTCCTGGGTGCTTTAACGGGTATTGTGCTATTGGAGTTTTTACTTCGTTATGCGAACTGTCCTCCTCGGCTAATGTTATGCCTTCGCCTCTCCTTAACCTTTTGATATGCAAGTTGAATTCGGCTTCGAATTCTCTTCGGCGTTTTAAATGCATATCTATTGATTCAATTTGTTCGCTTTTTATTTGAATATTGTTGTTCGCAAAGTCCATAGTTGCAGATTATTTAAAATGTTGATGTTTCAAGCTCAATAGTTGGGAATGTTATGATGGTGAGCCAACAAAATTTGTCACATTTATACCAATGTGATATTATTTGAAAAAAAAAAATTGGAAAAATTACAAATTGAAATTTCTTTACAATGTGGATAGCGCCACCTCTAAAAAAAAAAATAATTTTCGACCTCAAACGTATATCACCAAAGAGAAGCAGCTTTGGAATATTTTAAAGCTTAAGTAATAAGTTTTAGTCTCTCAAAATCTCTCAAAGAGACGATTTATACTGATTTTAATTTCTTACTCTCTCATCAATTTCTCTCCTAACTTCGTTGAACAATATCAGAGAGCACCAAGCAGCTTTTGTTTGTGTTGTAAAAGTCTGACAGAAACTGAGAGCGATTACGTACAGACTAAGAGGTTGATCAACACTTGGACTGAGAACTCCTCTAGCAAGACCTGATAAATCAGAGTAAGAAAAATGTCTAACTGTTTTCGCCCTAAGCCTGTGTTTATGTTTTACGACTGCCGCTTTAGTAGAATCCAGCTACCCTGTACCCTAAAAATAAGTTAGAGAAAGTTTTGCGGTTTCGTGAATGTATTGAACGAAAATATTTGCACACGATTGAGTCGTGGCTAATTTATTTAATTTTTTTCCTATTAATTTTTACATTTATATTTTTTACTTAATTTAATTATTAAAAAGAAATATTATAATTATTAATTTTACAATTTTTTTCTTTTTAATTTTTATCTTACGCCTAGTGAATTGAGGATTTCCAGAATAAATGAGCGAGTGGCTTCAGATAAAGCAAACAAGCTCGATTTGAGTCCAATTTTTCAGTATAAGTACTCTCCATAGTTTGTGGCTCGTCTCAGTGCTTCTTTGTCTGTTTGACCACCATTAAGGGGCTTGTGGGATCTCCATTTTCATTGTCCTGTTTCCAATTTAGTAACAACGTTAGTATTGTAGCGTAAGCTATTTCTGAACGTTGCAGCTCCCTAAATATGCCTAGATTCATCCTGACGCTTTTGCATGGTGGGTTAGAAGGACTGCCATAACCATCCTTATCTGTATCCATTGGACCTATTGCCTCCAAAATATACCGCGATAGATTGATTGCGCTTTCTATTATGTTGAAAAAGTCTTCCTTTTCTCTAAGAAGCATTTTATTTTCTACTGTGGAGTCCATGCTTTAAAGTTTCTGGTCTCTGAGTTGTAGTTGAAGTCTTTCTTATTGAATCGTTCTGATAGTAAACTGCAAATTTTACCGGTGTATATACTATCTTGCTTAACGACAGGTCTTTAAGTTGAGCAAGTAAATTTTTGCACCCATTTTTCTGCAGTAAAGTCAGGTAAAGGATGCATACACTGTTCTGTGGCTCTGTTCTGAGAACAAAAATGGCTGCTTCACGAAAAAAGCTTTGTCAAAATCTAAGCTGGGATATTGCTTAGAAGAAATAGGAAAATGTGATTTTTCTTATTTCTTCACATGTGCAAAGTATGGATTATGGTAGCTACTTCCATACTTAAAACATTCATTTGTAGTATAGGTTGATCTGTTCTTATGTTTCACTGGGTTGCGAACAGAATTCGTGTGAGCATAGTCCAAGTCCTGATTACTCAAGTTGATCAGAGTATTAGTTTTGCAGATACAGCCTTGGAAAGTTGCTCGAGGTCACTTAAGCTTTTTTCTCGAAACTGCGTTTTCAAAGTCAATTATCACTCAATTCTTAATTACAAAATCCTTGTAAAGTATGTATCTTTGGAATAATAGAAAGTTTGAATAAAGCATATTTCTTGTTTTATTGGTCTTCCTTTATTTCCTTTAATGGCAATGTCTTTCCTTCCGAAATGCTATTTTAATATACTGAATACTTATTTTCCAAAGCCATTAATTTCCCATGATTGCTATCGAACTCCCTTCATAATTTTCCCTTATGGAATGGACATTTGGCCATAATTCTTCAGAAATTTAGGCACCAATAATGCCATCAAAGTGACCTAACATGAGACCCAGGAGACCGAGGTTTTCAATATCCTCCTAAATTTGTTTTTCTTTAATGACAATGTCTTGCCTTTCGAAGTGCCATTTTTAACATTCTGATTACTTCTTTGCCAATGCCATTATTATGATTGACATCGAGTTCCTTTCGCAGTTTTCCTTTACGGAATGAAGATTAGCCCATAATTCTTCAAAAATGAAGGCGCCAGTAATGTCAACGGGGTCACTAAACGGGAGGTCCAGAAAATGAGCTGTGTTAGATTCACTCTTGTTTCACCCGTCAACTCGATCTCTTGTTCTGCGATGTTGCGATGGTGGTGTTTGGACTCCAAGTACACCATTCCATGAGAGTTAGTCAGTGAAGGTGTTAATTAAGGGTGTTCAATGCCCAATAGGACAGTCCTCTCACAGGGCTATCTTGGCGTTTGTGACGCTAAGTGCTTTGGTGGTGCAGTAGCAGCAGCGACCAGCTTGCGAAATAAACGTTCGCCAACGAATATGACCATAGGAATGGGTAGCTGCTCTCAGTGACTTCTGTGAAGCCAATCAGGTTAACCGTTAAGCGACCAGCTTGCGAAATAAACGTTCGCCAACGAATATGACCATAGGAATGGGTAGGTGCTCTCAGTGACTTCTGTGAAGTCGACCAGCTTAACTTTATTAAAGTCAACGTAGCTACTGTTGTCCATGGAAATAAAGTCGACGTGTTTTCTGATCACGATTATTATGAGCATATGGTCTAATGCGAGAGGTAGCATAGTTCGCCAGGTTATGCTTTTATCAGCGATGAAGGGCGAGCTACTGCAGTTGTCCCTAGAAATGAAGTCGAAGTGTTTTTTGGCTCAGCGTCGCCTGACCTGATAGCTATTTCCTGACATTCCAAAGTAGTATCCATGTAGTTGATGCTTGGTTTCTTGGATCGCAGCGATATGCCTTGCTGGTTCATAAATTCAACTATCTCCTTGATCTTGTTCGTTAGTCTGTCGCAGTTCAATTGTAATCAGATTCATCGTGGTATGACGTGTGGTGCTCAGGGCGGAATACGTCGCGAAACGAAACCAGCCAGAACAAGAACAGCATATGACTGATGTGATCCGATGTATTACGGTCTGACACACGTAATAGACAGTGCGGAGAACTAGGAGTTGCCTTGTGGCCCTCGTACGGAGATCGAACCAGGATGAAGGTTATGTTGGTAGGGGATTGATCAGACGGGGACTCACGCTGCTTAGTTGAGCTCGAGCTGTGTGCATTTTGCACAGCCGTTGAGGCTGTCGTCTCATTAGTGCGTTGGCAGCATGGGGTTATATAACATGCGGACCACTACTTATGAGCATTAAGACCTGAACATGTCTTCAGATGGCTTCAACCATTGCATGAATTGCATCTAATCAAAATGTAAATGGAATTAATGTGGAGCCTTTTTGCGCAAACGTAGCAAAAAATTCCTGCAGGGCGGGTTGAAATTAATGCCAGCACGAATCAGGAGGCTACAGAGCAACCCTTCTGCTAGGTGTTGCTCTGCCGATGACAATATTACTGAGTTACTTGACGATTCAAACAAGGTTAAATCGTCGAAATGACTACCATAGCTGAATAAAATCGAAGTTGATTCCGGTATTGTAGTACTGTAGAGCCGGCTGTCTTGGGAATTGTACTAGAAATTGACGGTTTTAACAGGACGGCGCTACGTACGGCCGTAAATAATCTATTGTAGGATACATTCGGTAAGCACATTATTAAGTCGTAGTCGTGGGCTTGTTGCGTGGCCTATAAAATCGTGCGATCTTGCTGTTCTCTCAAGTAAATGGCGTCTTGTTGAAACTAAATGTCGCCGAGATCACGAACATCGATTTATTCAGGTCGCTACCGAAGATTACGTTCTCACAGGGATCATTTTTGAAGATATAGACAGATAATTCTACCGGTCCACAACCCACACCAAACCCTTGTTTTTTTCTGGTTGAAATGGCAGCTCTTGAATCCTTTCAGGTTTTTCTTCATCCCAAAACGGCAATTTTGCTTGAAATGTCCCTCTGAAATCGATCGCTGAACAAAATTTGGCTCGAAAACGTTGGATCTGCTTGGATGTTTTCAAGAGCTCATAGAGCGAAGCGTAGTCGCTTAGGAAGATCGAGCGGATTACACAATATGTATTTTGTATGCTTTCAATGTCACCAGAGTTTCATTATGGTTCCTCACATAGAATCACCAATCATTTGGAGTAAAGTCCTCCAGATGTTCGATATCCTAATATGAATTATTGTAAATGGCGCTGGATCAAGTTTTCGGCTATTTTTATTGATTTTAGGCACAAAGATACCAAGTTTCATTATGATATCTAAATTTTACTCAGGTTATAACTTGCACGGACTGACGAAAATACGGACAAACATATAACTATATCACCCTATATCATATTCAATTAGTTTTAGGTTACAGCCACAATCTTTAGGTGAATAATGCTATTATACTCTGTAGTAACATGTTGCGGGGGAAAGGAATTCTTATATAATAATACTAAGATAGGGCTAAAAGCAGTCTTGACTGGACTACAAAGTCGCCTAAAAGTATGCTTTGAAAAAGAAAGATTTGAAAAACTGTTTATATATCAGGTTTTTTTCTTTGATTTCTATGCCTGAAACATATGTTAAGTCTTCAGAATAATTTTAAAATGAGGCTGAACGAGTAAACCGCCTTATATACATACATTTTTTCTCAAAAAAATTCTAATTAATTTATTATCAGTACATAAAATGTAATCAAAGCACATACTAAACATTATACAAACTAATTTTTTTTATTATTTTTTTAACCCCACTTTTAACGTCTTGAGTTTGGCTCAACACCTATTATTATAAACCAATAAAATACATATTTCTTTGACAACTTAATCTCTTAACCTTAATTGAATAACTACAACTACAGTTATACTCACATATAACATAACATTCAGACATATATTTAAGCTACTAAAACTATATTCTCAACTTTGACTGGGATAAACTATGTCTTCGGTTAGACTTTCTAACATCCGCGCATTTCATAGTTATTGCATTTCGAATATCACGTTCTGTAGATTGAAATGTGCATTTCATAAAATATATTAAATCCTGTATTTTGCGAGGGTCTAATTGTTCCGTGGCAGGACGGTCCGGAAAAGCAGGCGAGAGTTTACCACTTAGAGTGGATCTGACAAGAGTTTGGCGGTCGAATAGTATACACAGAAGCGACCGCGTGGCAGCTGATACTCCTGTCCAGTTAATTTTTTTCAAATCATTTATAGATAGCCACGTTCCATGAGGTCCTATTTCCAAACCATCACTGGATTGGTTGACATGAACTGTATCAAGCGCTCGCTGAAGGAACGGATGGATTGATGTATATAGAAGCGACTCCACTGAATTTAAGGTATTTGATGTGTCCAAATCGTCGATTGGCTCCGTTTTAATACCTGATATTCTGCTAAGACCACAATCAGCATGGTCGGTACCCATTTGCTTGGGTAACAATAATGCGAGATCGTTGAAGTTCAGTTGTTTCTTGATTGAAAAACTTGTTGTGTTTTGCTCATCCTCTCGTTCTTTTTTAATACTTTCAAATGGCAAAAGCTTGATGTGCTTCAAGTCATGTCTTCTTGATTCTGGTGTACCCTTTAAGTATAGTGGTATATATACCATTGGGGCTTTAACTTCATCTTGCAAACACTCTTCCTTGGCTATTGTGAAGTATTTGCTTCTTTTTGATTTTTTTACAAGCAAGTTAAATTTGGCTTCAAATTCTCTACGGCGTTTTAGTTGCTTTTCCGCTACGGATGGACTCTTATTATAAAATTGTTGTTGACTTTTCGATTCTGACAATTCTCTTCGGCGTTTTAATTGCAAGTCGGCATTGGATGGACCCTTGATATCATATTGTTGTTGATGTTTTGATTCCGACTCGCGTCGGTCAATGTTTTCTTTTAATTCCATCCCGTGCGGCAAATCAGGTGTTATTTCTATTGATTCGACTTTCTCGATTTTTATTTGAATATTGTTGGTCGCAGAGTCCATAGTTGCAGAGTATTTTTTAATTTTGATGTTTCAGGGACGATAGTTGAGAATGTTATGATGGTGAGCGAACAAAATTTGTCATATTTATACCAATTTGATATTACTTGCAAAAAATTAAAAAAAAAAAATTACAAACTCTAGCCTTGAAATTTCGCTCCAGTGTGGAAAGTAACAAGTCTGAGGGATAATTTTCGAACTTCATGAAGGAAGCAGTGTATTTGAGTATTTAGAAATGTATACAATAAATGCTGTTTATTAAATTTTAGTTGCTCAAAAACTCTCCTAGAGACGACTACTACCAATGCTTATAACGAAATCGAGGACCTCGCCCCCCGTAAGGAAAGAAGCTCTCCACCACGACGAATTTTAAGGAAGGAATCGTCGGAAAATTTAGCTGCGATCTGCGTAAAGCATTAATACGTATCCGGGCCGCCAAAATCATTTCAGAAGCCATTGTGGTTTACCCCGAAACCATCGACGGAAAAGCATAACATACGATATAAGACCAACCAGCTCCACCAGGACAAGGATCTAATTTAATGCCGTACTCAGAGGTGTCCTGGAATACTTCTACCACCAAACCATTCTCGATTAATTAAGAATGAAAGTTTCAGCGGTGAAGAGCGTATACCGCATGCGCATGGGCTCAAAAAAGGCCAACCCCCCAAGAGCTCCAAGGCTCTTCCACAAAGAGCCACTCATGCCTCAGCATAAACCACACCACAACCCCAAATCCGAGAATGCCCTCTCTCTTACGCCGACGTTGTCAAAAACGCAGCTAAAAATCATAATCCTGTCCCGAACATCGCTTCTCACCTTGAGTAGCTTCTTCAGGACCTAACCGTGGTCTGAAGATCCTAAACTGGAACGCCTACGGGCTCGAAAATTTTATTAAAAGATGCGCCGACTAATAAAAGGTTTCATGGCGGGGAAAATACCGTTGTGGAACCCCAAAAAGTGATCTAGTGACTGATGTCCAGAGTATATTAAACTTATGGAGCTCAGTGAATGACAGTGAAAGCATAACACCAGGAAATGGTGAACCCGATTTCCCCATCGATGACGATGGAGCACACGTTCCATCGCTCGACCATGAAGAAGTTCGAACGGCAATTACCCGTCTGATGAACAACAATGCGGCGGAGGTCGTCGGTTTGCCGGCCGAGCTATTCAAGCACGGCGGCGAAGAACTGATAAGGAGCATGCATCAGCTTCTTTGTAAAATATGGTCCGACGAAATCATGCCCAACGATTGGAATTTAAGTGCGCTCTGTCCAATCCACAAAAAGGGAGACCACACAATTTGCGCCAACTACCGTGGGATAACATCTCTCTTAACAACGCATATGAGCTTCTATCGAGCATATGGGGTGAAAGACCAAAGCCCACAGTCAACAAAGTGACTGGACCTTATCAGTGTGGCTTTATCATATGATATAGTTTAACTAAGTGGAAGTACCGTTAACAAAATATAAGACAGAATATAACTTTGAACGGTATAATGCTAATACTCCTGCATAAGGAAAAGGATAATAAGAAAGGCTACAAAAAACATTCACACGTCACAGAACATATATACATTTCAGGCGCTAAAACAATTTACTTGATAACCTATTCATTACCGCACACTTTTGACTTATTATTTTACGGATTCTACCTTCGGAACAATCAAATTTCTGTTTCAAAAAATATATTAAATCCTTAACTTTAAGCGGATCCAATTGACCTTTAAGTGGACAAATGCGATCCTGCAAAGAATAGCCACTCAGAGTATGTGTGGCAAGTGTTTCGGGGTCGAACATTACATCCAAAAGTGAACGCGTGGCACTTGATACGCCCTTCCACCTAATTTTTCGCAAATCCTCTGTGAGTAATCGCGTTCCATTCGGTCCTAGTTCAAAATCAGGCAACCCGTCATTGGTAGAGAAGACTTCATTCACATTCGCACTATTGGAAAGTTGGTTTTCCTTATTCCGTTCCTTCACCTTATTAAGTGTTTTCTGCACTAACTCGGTGTGAGGCGCCGTGCGGACGCTTTCTTGTAAATTTGAGGTATTCAATGTACCCAATTTGTCAATTGGCTCCCCATGTAGAACTGCTATGACATCTTCAAAGATCGGTTTAAGAGCCATAGATCGCATAATCTCATCAATGCCGTTATGTTCGCCTAACGCAGAGTCTCGTAACGGATACTGTGGTATCTGTACTATTGGTGGTTTTACTTCCTTTAGCTGCGCCTGTTCTTGAACTGTTATATTTTCTAACGCAGAGTCTCGTAACGGATGATGTGGTATCTGTACTATTGGTGGTTTTACTTCCTTTAGCTGCGTCTGTTCTTGAACTGTTATATTTTCGTCCGGGTTCGACTTTTTTGCCATCAAATTCAAATCGGTTTGAGAATCTCTTTGGCGTTTTGTTGGCAGTTCTTTTTCAATGGGTGCTGTCGCTGGTGGCTCATTCTCAAAAGCTAAAGTCAAATCAAGTGCTATTTCTGTTGATTCAGTAATTTCGTTTTCTAATTCAGTATTACTTGGACTGGTCGCGGTGTCCATAATTGCAGCGTGTTTAAAGTGTTGATGTTTCAGGGTCAATAGTTGAGAATGTTATGATGATGAGCCAGAAAACTTTATCATATTTATACAAATTTAATTTTATGATAAGCAGAAAATATGATAGCCTATTTGCTTTTAAAATACGAAAGAGAATACTAAGAAGAGAATCAGAAGGGGAAATTAATGAATATTGAATTCAGTATCTCAAAATTGAAAACATGAGCAGCCAATCTGTGAGATATCATAAATTATTAATTCGGAATCGATTTTAAGAGGCGACTTGTCACATATCAACGGTTCACTTCGTTATATTTGGATATATTTCTCAGCACTTCAGCTGAATTTAGTTCAAAATTTGGAAGACAATTCTATATTGTAACGCCGAACAAGTGCCCATGCTTAGTCCAAAAACTTTTACAACGAAAAATTATTGCGAAATCCATTCTGAATTTGCTGTTGAAGCGACACCACATTTTATAAATTCATCTTCAAGAGAGTGAACTGATTAAAACTTCAAGCTCAAGCTGTCAAAAACATATGTTTTTAATGCAGTTAGAGTTGCCATGCTGTCACAATTAGTAAAAATATACTAGAATATAGCTTTACCTTTATGGTTTTAGTTATCAAAGTAACCATAATAATAACCTAATATAACTTAACAAATATTTCATCATCCCTTTCAAAAGGAAGAAGCTATATGTACGAAATTATATGCCAATTTTTGGGTTGTAATAGAACCAGCTATTCAAGACTTTTCTTTACATTACCAGTTTTGGTTGTAATTAACTGTAGGGGAACCCTGGCCATGAAATCAGACAACGAGGGTAGAGTAGCGTGAGAATATAACAAAGTGAGGTCGAAACTGTCGGATTTTTCACTTCTCTCATCTCCTAAAAACTCAAATATAAAGCATAAACAGAAAAACAGAAACAAAGGCAAGTACAAAAAATATTCCTGCAATAACAAAAACACACAAATATTGTCTGTTTTAGATTCCACTTCTTCACGGTACAGTCAAAGAAACCCTAAAAGAATAGAAAAGTTGAGTTGTTGGCATATGTAGGTATTTACACGACTTGATAATGGGTGCATAAAGGTGATATGGAATATATCAAAAAAAGTGGAAAATAATTAACAATAATAAAAGAAATGATTTGTCCAGACCATAACGCTCTTCATAAATAAAAATAAAAATCTTTTTACACACGAAATAGTGTTCCGATCTCAACAATTCCTTCGGATATTTGCCAAATTTCAAAATGCATCGTCACATAAAAACGAGTCCCAGACAACGACTTCGGTTTCGACCTTGAGCAGCTTTTTGGGGAGAAGAAAGAGGTATGAAAATTTTCAGATCGATATCTCAAAAGCTGAGCTGTTCGCGTATATAATTTAAAGCAGGCAGATAAACAGAAAGACGAACATGACTCTAAATGAACGCAGCTTGTTATTCGTATGACTTATATACTTCGTGACAAACGTAATGTGCCCTTTTTTGTGTATAACCAGAAGCCTAGGCAAAGCAAAATCCCATAAAATACCTAAACTTGACCTTGCATAGGAATTCATAATCACAGATTTAGTCCTGAAATTAAAATAATTGTTTGGTCTGCGATCAAGTTTAGGAGCTACTACCGCCAATCTAATTTACCCAAAATCTTTCTGGCAATCAGATATGATTTATTAACGCAGATATGGGTTCAATAAATTTAAGTTTTATAAAATTTAATTCTTAGATTTTAAAGCTGAATTTGACATTACAAAAAGAAGCTGCCTTTATGCCGCTGTGTCGGAATTTGATATCCTTAAAAACTAATACTACCAATACTAAAAGCTCTGTCAGAACCGGAAAGGAGCTCTCTGAGCAGTTCGATACCAAAAGAGGGCGACTCGCTACTGCTGGAGAAAATAATTCCAGCTGCAGAGTTGAATAGATATGGTACAATCTTCTGCAACAGGGTACAAGTGCCGTACGCCGATGACATCGATATCATTGGCCTCAACATTCGCACCATGAGTTCTGTTTTTTCCTCATTGGACAAAGAAGCAAAGCAAATGGTTTGGTAATGAACAAGAACAAGACGAAATATCTTTTGTCATCAAACACACTGTCACAACTTCGAAGTCTTAGATAATTTCGTCTATCTTGGAACCAGCATTAACACCACCAACAATGTCAGCCTAGAAATCCAACACAGGATAACTCTTGCCAACAGGTGCTACTTCGGACTGAGTAGGCAATTGAGAAGCAAAGTCCTCTCTCGACAGACAAAAACCAAACTCTATAAGTCACTCATAATTCCCGTCCTGGTATATGGTGCAGAGGCACCTGATGAGTCGACGTTACGAGTTTTAGAGAGAAAGTTTCTGCGGAAGATTTATGGTCTTTTACGCATTGGCAACAGCGAATATCGCGTTCTATAGAAAGATGAGCTTTATGAGATATACTACTCATCCAGTTCTGAAAGTATTCGACGCAATAAACGCCGGGTGAAGCAAAGGAAGAGGAAGACCTCCATTTCGGCTATAACCAGGCAAGCGGTCAGAAAAGAAGAAGAAAGAAAAGATACTCGATTGTATTTTAGTGATCTAATCATGTATGAAGACGATTATTTAGCGTATTTTTATTAGTGGGGTACCAGACATGTATTTGTGGAAGCTGCAATTGCAAATCAGAATAATCGATTTCCTCAGATGTCGCTGTTGTCGTGTTCCAAGAAGTTACTTTATTTCTGTTGTCTTTTTGTTTTTCAACATTCCTGTTCGTTTCAGTTTCGGTTTCGGTTTCGGTTTCAAGTTCTGGTTTCTGTTTTAATTGAAAAGAGCGCGTGGCCGGCATCTCGTCATCAGCGGTGTTGCTGTCAGTGGTTGCCCCATTTTGTCTTAAATAAAAACCTTTATAGGTTGGTTCAAGCACTTCGTCTACGTCCATATTCCAAGTTTTTTAAATGTTGAGGTTTAGGCATGGGCGGTCAAAAGGGAAATGCGCATAAAAGCGAGAAATTTGCCATATTTATGCTATTATGCAGGAGCTTGAGCTTAGTTTTTTGTGTAAGTTATTTTTATTTTAAAAAAATATTGAATCATTTTACGAAAGTTTTCGAAAATCTTTATTCAAAAATCATCTCTGTAAAATATCTATATATACTTTCTTTGTATATTTGGGAGTCGAAAACCGACTAACCTTCAACCAAGTTAGACCTAACCTCACATGTAACATATGTTCTGTGGCAGGCTGAGCTCATTATTTTGAACTTTTTATAATAAAAACATATTTTTCAAGCGTGGTTTGGAAAATATAGCCTTCTACAATTATATTTTCCATACTTCTATTATTATATGTGTGTGAAGGAATCAGATTTAAGTTGAACCAAGTTGGACATAACCTCAAACAGTCCCTTTGTATGTACATATATGAAGTCGCGCTTTAGTAATTTCTTAACAAATACTTGGTTATTAACAGAGCATACGCCTCTACGCGGAAAAAGTCAACCTGCCAACGCTTAAATTAAAGCGAAACAGATTAATCAAGGCTTATCTGTCGTCTGTAGTGACATTGCGGTTGTTACGCACATAAATCTAAATTCCCAAAACAAATTGCTGATAAATTTACTGTTGCGTCTGCAGGCGTTTAATACTTGCAGGCCGTGCTTCCACCAAATCACACATCAACCAACTTGCCCCGCTTATCTTGAGACACTTTTTTTCTAAAAATTCCTACATTTCATTCGTGCTGCTGCTCGCCGTCGCAAAATTTCGCCGAAATTGTAAATTGATGTCATATTTTACGACAAACATGTAAAAAGTAGAAATGACGAGGCTGAAAATGTCAGGGAACAACTCCATGCAAGGCAAGAGAAACGAAATTACTGCGGGGATAATGACGATAATTTAAAGCGTTGCATACTTTAGGGAGTGGGAAAAGTACGCGGCTTGGATTTAGGTAAGTGTCGTGAAATAAGATTGCAAAGAAGGTGAAAGCAAAATTGGGTAAAAATGAAATAAAATACAATCACTTAAAAAAGTCAACAAATTGCAGTAAATAAAAAGCAACAATACAATAAAAAAAAATTATGTTAAATTAAAAAGAATATAAAATAAAACAAAGTATATTTAAATAATTAATCATATGTATATTATACCCAGACCGAACCGGACAGGATCCTTATAGAAATTCTGGAAATAATCGCTGCAGAGTGACTCGCGGTACTATTGAATATATACAAAACAACGCCTGCCTCGAAGCCGGAATATCCACTATGCAAGCTTGACATAGCGGGAAAGCTTCATGAAAAACTACTTAAACTCAGATTCCAGTCTATCAACGAAGCTGGAAGACTGGAGCGTAGAAGCCGCACAGCTTAGATAACATAAATACAAAAGAATAGTATTGCTGGCGACTTTTGATAGCCCAAGCGCCTTGAACAGCGCTAGAGGGGTGGATATGATCGACGCTCTCGAAAAAAGCTTTAAAATCACTGACTACCTCGGAGCCGTGGTGCGGATCTACCTTAGTAACAGGTAACTTCTGTACGAAACTAGAGAGAGTTCACGACAGATGGCGGGCACGTCAGGAGCACCACAAGGATTCATTTTAGGCCCAGACTAGTGTAACATCAGCGACGACGCTTTACTAAAACTTGAAATGCCAGATGAATCTTACTTAATTGACTACGTGAACAACATTGCAGTAGTAATAAAACACGAGACATATAAGAAACGTTAAGAAAGCTTAATCAAGTCATGATACGGACGTAAGCATGGCTCTACTGACACAACCTCCAGTGGCGTTATAGAAAAAAGCAGAGCTAACTGCTAACAAGTAAGCATACACCCTTGAAAAATTTATGCAAATGTCTACGGATATTCTTAGGACACAAAAAGCAGTAAACTATTTAGGCTTATGACCCGACACCTACTGGGTACAAAACCAGCACGCCGAAGGACTCAACTTAGCAGAATAGGCAATATAGGCGGCCCATGGCAAGGAAAGAGAAAGTTCCTAATGTCGACGACTATCAGCGTCCTATTATACGGAGCTGAGATCAGGGTAGATGCGCCTTAAAAGGAAAACCGGCATGAGGTAGTGGCCAGAGTGCACCACACCGCAGCCCTCATAGTTGCATTAGCCTGCCGAACAGTGTCAGGCTATGCAATATTAGTTATAAGCGGCAATGCCCCAATCGACCGTTTGGTAAACAAAAAGACAAAGCAGTGGGAGCTTAAAAAAATAACAAAGCTATTAGCATTCCGTCTATATTGGAACCAGCATTAACAGCGACAACATGTCAGCCTCGAAATCCAACTATTTTGCGTTGCGAAAAGGTGCTACTTCGGACAGTGGAGGTTGTAAAGTCCTCTCTCGACGAACAAAAACAAAACTCTATTGTTACTCATTGTTCTCGTCCTGCTATTTGGAGCAAAGGCATGGACGATGATAACATCTGATGAGTCGACGTTACGAGTTTTCGAGAGTAAGGTTCTGCGGAAGATTTATGGTCCTTTGTGCGAGTTAAGAAATGTATTCCTTATAAGAGTAACAAACATCAAAACAACCTTTTGTTTCAGTAAACAGAATGCAAACAACCTTGAGTTGGAACAATTGAAATGCAGTATCACTACAACAAGCAATCCTAAACAAACAAGTATCAAAACAATATTGAGTTTGAATACCACAACAACCTTATCTTAAAACAAAACAAATTTATGTAAGCTAACAATATATACATATGTAAACCAACCTAAACAAATAATATAATCTGTATCTAAACAAACTATCAACTAGTAATAAGTAAACGTACTAGTTAGTATAAATAGAAGTAAGAACCATGTAATAAGTCAGTCTTAAAAGTATAAATAAAGAGTACACATTTCGGTGCAGCTCAAAATATATTCTTTTGACTAATTTTTACTTAATGTAAAAATTAACTTGCGTTAGCCACGGGAATATCGCATTCGATGAAACGATGAGTACCTGACGGGTGAAGCAGAGGAATAAGAAGACCTCCACTCCGTTAGAAAGAACAGGTGGAGACCGACCTGGCTTGGCTTGAAATCTCCAATTGGCGCCACGTTGCGAAAAGAAGAAACGACTGACGCGCCTATTGTTAACTCGGCTATTATCGAGCAAGCGGTATATACGCCAGTAATGAAGAAGAATTATCGGATACTTCAATAAGTACCTTCAAGGAATGGGAAGAGCTGTCATGTCTATACATCGACGTGACAGAGGACGACGCTGAACACACATTCTTTAAAAGCGCACCGGCGTAGAGGACGTAGAGAGCCAACCGCTCAATAACCGCGGAGAATTTAATCAGCGCCTTGCTGAAGAGTGAAGTAAACTGGAGGATTAACCAGAAATTCACAGTATTTCTGCCGCGCAGCAAAACAAGGGATCTGAACGCAGATGTAAAAATGGAATGCCACTCTGAAGTAATGCAAATGCAGTTCCAGGTTGGGCGCCGCTTCCTTAGAGGGGAGTTTTAAGTGGCATGCAAGTGGCTTTCACCGTGGCTGTGACGACAGCACTGAGGATTCGAAAGACATTCTCCACTCCCTCACACGCAAAAAAAATATGCTATATGTTTTCGGATGTCCTTGGAGATCCATTCTCAATTTCATAAAGATATCTCGTCAAATACAAAAGTTCTCCATATAAAGATTTGATTTTTATGGATCAGTTTGTATGGCAGCTATATGATAAAGTGGTCCGATTTAGTCAGATCTAACAATGAGTGGTTTCTTCAGGAGAAAAAGAAAGTGTGACGACTTTCAGAACGATATCTCCAAAACGGGGGTACTTGTTCGCGTTAATAAAGACAGACCCTGTTCAGGGTATACTACTCGAACTGAAATTTAGCAAAAACATTAAATTTGGTTACAAATGAAAATAAAATAAATTAATTAGTCACACTGAAATTATTAATGAAGTATAAAAATTTTAATTAAAATTAAAATTAATATTTTAATAAAAATTAAAACTTTTTATGTAAAATTTTTTTATATATTTTTTTTCTTCTAATATATGTATATACATTTTCTTATCATTTAAAAATCATTAATTTTTGCTTAAGAACTCTTCATTAGCAAAATTTTTATTATTAATTTTTTGCTACATGCAAAACGGCTTTTTCTTAATCAATCAATTGTTCACTGTGAAATTTCAGCAATTCGTGCGCTTTTCTTCGGTACCACGCCGCTCTCTATATGCTTTCTGCGCGGCTGTGCTTATTTGCCTGTGCGTGTCATGTTGCCATTGTTATCATAATGAAATTTCCAATCTCCTTAATTTGGCAGCATAATGGCATAGGCAGCTATCAATCATCTTCGGTGGACGGAGACGACAACAGCCTGCTGCCTGCTGCTGGAGTTTATCACAATACGAATTATGTATCTGCACATGCCGTACAGGCATACATACTTACATATATATTTATATACGAGCACTTAGTGGTTGACTGCCAAGGCGCTCTTAGCAACAGTACTCAATCGTGTTGTTGTTGTTGTTGATTTTTGCAATATTTTCTTGTCGCTCGGCTGGGCCGAAAGCGGTTAATATTGATGATGGAGAAATTGCAGCGACAAAAACAACAATAACAGCAAAGAAAACAACAAAAACAGCAAAGAAAAACAAGAACAGAAAATATTGGCAAGTTCTTGGACCAGCGAGCAAGAGAGAGGAGTGAGCGTAATGTTGAACAGACGGCACTTAATTTTATAGATTGTGTCAATATTTTTTGCAGCGCTTACGCTTTTTATAAATACATTTATATGCTAGTTATAAGTAAAAGTATGAAAATATGTGTGCAACAACAGCAAATGTTTGTGGCTTGTCCGCCACAGTGTTTTCAGCATCATTTGCTGTGCAAATATGCGTGACGCGACGGCGAAATCGAAGGCAGAAATCTATGCGCCGTAGATGACATTCACCAAAGTCTGCTATAACTAACCAGGCAGTCGTCGTCGCCGATTGGTCACGAGCATGCTGCATAGTCGCCAATTGCTGCCACAGTTGCAAGTGGAAAAAATAAATAAATTTTGACAACCATTTATCAAAACAAGTTGCTGGCAAAGCGTGCAATCCAACGCAGCAACAACTACTGCGAACTATTGCGCTCGGCGAGCATTTATGAATGTATATAGTATGTGTGTGTGTGTGTAGTGACTGGTATCCATTACCGCAAAGTAATTGAGTGATTGAAGTTTGAAACTTTGAGACTGTGGACCGTTAACCATTCACTGTTGACTGTTGATAATGAACTGGTTGATTGAACGGCACTGCAAATTGCTTGAATTACAAAGAGAAATGGTGCGGAGAGTTAAGGAGTGACATGAAGAGGCGAAAACGGGAATTGGCAAATTTAATGAGCAAATATGGAAAATATATTGTGGGAAGTGCTGCAAATTTGGTATATTTTGTTGCTGTTTTTTCACGAGGACTTGGTTGAATCCCACTTCTAAGGGAGAAAATGTTTTATTTTTCGCCAATATACAGGGCAAGTTTCGCAATTGGGTGCCTTAGGTTAAGTTAGAAAGTCGATCCCAACAAGGTACTCACTGGTAACTAAAACTCCTAAAAACTGGATCATAATACATTTACAGATCGTCAAAGCGCTTTGAGTCTATCACAAATTTGTTGAGACAGCTAATATCAGTTTCGGCTATGTCTACGACGAAAGCAAAACTGACGAGATGGGGAAAGTGCCTGGATATATCCAGCTCATCCATATAACGTTGACAACTTGCGCCCGACAAAATTTTTAGCACCAGAGACTAGTAAGCATTTCTACAATTGCGGCATGAACAACTTTGCTCAGGGCAAGTAACTCAGTACAACTACTGCGTTCTACTCTAGGTCAAAAGAACCCTCACAGGAGCGGGTACTCGATCTCGCTATACGCCAATGGAGATCCAAAGTGTTCCCATTTCTATGTAAATTCTGTCTAGCTAATCGAGTTTCCAGTCACGAGCGATGCCCTATTACCGGGCACACAAACGAGTCTGATAGGAAAGTAGCTTGATGCTTTTTCTAGTGAAGACAGACACTTCTTGACAAGTTGTGAGGGCACAGCTAACGAGCTTAGCTCTAGTCGGAGTGAATGTTCACCTATCTGATGGAGGCTGAACTGTGTACCTGTACCAGCAGTCACTTCTACAGGAAAAAAAAACTACAGTTATCCGGTGGGCTAAAGAATATTCAAATTTATACCAAGAAGAGAATTTAAGCGTTTTTTTTGCGCGGACCCTTTTATATATCTAGCTTCTCCAAGCCTCATAGCGCACCTTGCAGCAATGCACTTTCCCTTTGACAGTGCTACTAGTACCAAAAACTCTATGTCTTTTGGAAAAATTACATCGATTAGAGGTGGGAAGGGAGACATTTTATACCAATTGCTTGAAAGCAAAGGAATTACTTATAATTTATAAAAATATTTTCTAAATTGTTATCAGCTGCTTAAAAGTTATACCAGTTGCTTATAAATTACGTATAATTTGTGCCAGGTGCTTAACAATAAAGAAATTGCTTATAAATTATTAGAATTATTTGAAAGTTATTTAAGCATGCTATGAGTTATACCAGTTGCTTACAAATTATACCAAATCCGTATAATTTAAAGCAGTTGCTTAAAATTCAGTTGAATGCAATGCGTATAATGTCCTAGAAAGTTAAAATGTGCTAATTATTAATTATGCCAGTTGCTTACAAATTATACCAAATCCGTATAATTGAAATCAGTTGCATAAAAGTAAAGGAATTTGCTTAAAAAGATTACTAATTTTCAACTTTCAATGATTATTATAAATTATACCAGTTGTGAAAAAATTATACCAAAACCGTATAGTTTATAGCATTTGCTTAAAAAGAAGTAGCACACAATGGAAACCAACTCCTTTACAGTTATATTAGCTGATAATAAATAATACCAGTTGCTTATAAATTATATAATTACATTATATACAATATAGTTACGTATCCTAAATTCATTAAACGCATGTTTACTGGTTAGGAGACCATGGTTAAGTAAATGACGTCAAAACTGTTCAACAATCTAGCGAATGGGAATCTAGAAACGAGCCAAAACCGAAGAAATGAATACCTGACTAGTCATTTATAAAAAGATTTTATGCAAAAACGAAAAGAATTACTGCAATCCATATATTTAAATGCGTAAATACTTGTTCAACTTGTAAATAATGTATAAAAATCTGTCACAGCTATAAATCTAATCAAATACCAAAAAAGATATGAACCCACTTGACTTCAGCACATATAAAAAATGCAAGTGTGTTGCAACAAGATGATCACATGCTGTACTAAGTTGACATATTATCGCACTTTTCACACGGTCATTAATCACAGCACGCACACACACATGCCAACATGTAGGCCACGCCCCTTGGCCACATTAGCAATTCCCAGTCAGCATGGTTTATAACAACGCCCGCAGACGCATCATCGCTCTAAACTCTTATGAACAAGAATTAAATGGTGTGAAATCGCGTAAAAGATAAATTTCTTTGCAACAATTCTCGTGAGGCCGCGCGGGGGAAGACGGGGTGTTGTGGAAAGTAACTTTTATGAATCTGATTTGTGTTTGCACCAGGCACAAGCAAAAAAGATTAAGTTGAGTGTCGCTAAAATAAATTTAATCGCGCCTGGCGGCGAAATGCCAGGGCGTATACGTAACATGAGCACTCGAGTAATTTGCTTTGCGTTCAAACGCCTTTGGTGCTGTGCAGCTATGCCTAAAACAATGTCCACTTGCACATGTGTTTGTTGATTTTGTTGCTGAATTTGTGTCAAACGCTGTGGGTTAACATTGCACTCGTTTTCTTTACTCAGCTTCGCTCTGTGATTTATGATTCTTTTATCAAATGTGAGGATTTGCGAGTCGATTATTTTCGCAAATGAAATACTGATTTGTTTCAGTAACCTCAGGCAATTTGTGCGTTGGTCGAGAAAGTAATTTATGAATACGAATGTTTTTTAAAAGCTTATACCAAAATTACGTTGTACCAGTTGCTTAAAAACAATGATATTGCTTATAAATTATAAAAAATACCTTTAAAATTGAGGTCAGATGATTATAAGTTATACCAGTTGCTTACAAATTATACCAAATCCGTACAATTTATAGCAGTTGCTTTAAAAGTAGTTTCATACGATTAAAACCAAGTGATTTAAAGTTATATTAGCCAACTAAAGATTATACCAGTTCTTTATAATTGATACCAAGTATGTTCAATTTATGCCAGATGCATAAAAATAAAGCAGCTGCTTATAAATTACAAAAACTTTTTGAAAGTCATATAATCATTTAATCTAAATTATACCAATTGCATACAATTTATACCAAATCCGATAAATTTAGACCAGTTTTTTAAAATGCTGCTCAATTGCATTGTGTATAAATTCCTAAAAAGTTATATTTGCTAATTATGAATTATACCAGTTGCTTACAAATTATACCAGTTTGTTTAAAATATTATACCAAAAATCTATGATTTATAGCATTTGCTCCAAAAAAAGGATTTTGGTTTAAAATTTTACTTATTCTTTGCTTTTTATAATGATTATTAATTATACCAGTTTATTTTAAATTATACCAAATCCGTAATTTATAGCAGTTGCTTTGAAAGTAATTGCATACAACGGAAACCAATTTCCGTAAGGATACACTAACTGATAATAATTTATACCAGTTGCGTGTAAATGATATTATGACATTATATTTTTGTAATTTACAATAAATTCTGTTCACTGTTGGTTTAGTAAACACAACTTTTGTGAAAAATTATTTTTCGCTATTTTCCAACGTTCTAACCTCATATTGAGCAATTATAGATAACTGTGAATTTCATAAATGATAAATTTATCATTAACAACAGCACCAAATAACGGTTACACGGCATATGCTGCGCCTGCGAAATTAATGAAGTGCCAAAATGAGAGAGTGAGGGTTTCGAATTCGCGCAGCGCCTGCTGCTGAGCCGACAGATATTAATGAACACCAGAAAACAACCCCACTATAACAAGTGCGATATACTTTGATGGTATAGCCCACCATGGGGTGTATATCAAGTATCAATGTGTCCACATGTGCGTCGGCTAGCGACCAGCTGTGCAATGGACACGAAGGGGAGCGGAAAAACATGTGTTTGCTGCACACCCTCACCTCCCCCGTTGTGCGCAATTTACAAATTACTTAATCAGCCGCTGTAAATGCTTCATATCCGATTAGTTGTTGTTGCCGCGGCGAACTTTATTTACAGTTATACGTAGTTTATTGTTGTTGTTTAATAATAAGTATTTTAATAAGCGCGTTTTTGTTGCTTTGGCATTTTGGTATATTTTCGCGCCGCCAAAGTTGAGCCGCAGACCAGAAAAAACAATGGCGGTTAATTGTGATTGTGTGTCCATGTGTAAGTGTGTCGACCAAACTGTGGGGCGTTGCATGGGCAAACACAATTGATTTATGTTTTGCGGTTTTTTACAATTTGCCAAATTTAAACACTTATCTACATTGGTGTGCGTGTGGCGCTACTACATGTGTGTGGGTGTGTTTATTTGTTGCTGGCGCTTGCTCCCCGCAGATTTTAAATGAATTTGTCGTTTCATGTTTCCAATTAGTATTAGCAATTTATTATTGGATAGACGATTACTAGAAAAACACACACATACACGCATATATAATGTGCGTGTTTAAAGCCTGGAGTTGCTCACACGCACTGTCAAACTTACACTTCACACAGGCCATGCTTTCAATTAATTAGGAATTTTCACATTATTGACCCCAGTGTGGGGCTGTGAGGTGAGAAGCGATTGGATTTTTGGTTATTTGTTAATGCGTTCTCCACCGCAAATTGTGTTGCCGTTACTCTGGCAGCTGCGGCGAGCATCAGCATTAACGGTGAATAACATTACAGAAATAAATTGCTAAAACATTGAATTTAACGCCTAAAAGCAGAATTTGTGTAGGCATAATGTAATGTGCTCATCTGAGCAAATATTAATTGAGTTGCGCTTTAATTAATAACTGGGAATTTATGAAGGAAATTATTAACCAGTCAGTAAAAATCATTTGTTTAAAATTTAAATTACGGAAAAAATTGACCAGTACCAGCACATAAGCTGCAATAACTTCGCTAAAGAGCTTAACATTCATTACCAAACGGTTTTAAGCCATTTAAAAAAGGCTGGGTACAAAAAGAAGCTCGATATTTGGGTACCATATGAGTTGTCTGTGAAAAATTTAATGAACCGAATTAACATCTGCGATTCTTTGCTGAAATGAAATGAAGCAAGCAACCGAAAAAAACGACCAGAATTTACCAACAGAAAGGGCTTCGTCTTCCATCAGGACAACGCTAGACCACACACATCTTTGAAAACGGAGAGAGCTGGGCTGGGAAGTTTTGTGGCATCCATCATATAGCCACGACTTTGCACCATTTGTTTCGATCAATGCAGAACTCCCTTATTGGAATAATGTTGGCTTCAAGAGAAGCCTGTGAATATTACTTAGCGCAGTTTTTCGTCGAGAAACCAGAAAAGTTTTACACTGAGGGAATAATCTCTAACGGAAAATTGGCAAGAAGTGGTCGACCAAAATGGTACATATTTGGTTCATTCAAGTTCAATATAAATATAAAAAAATAAGTTGAATTTTGATTGGAAAACGAAAAGACTTTTTCGACTATACAATATATATATTTTATGGAGTCTCCGACGATTATTTCCGGGTATTACAAGCTTTACGGCAAATAGTGTACGTTGTTAAGGTTTTAACAATATCTAAAATTACGTCATGTTTTATTTGTATTTTCTTAAATATATAGTATGTAATTAATTTATTTTTGAGTGATTTTAAATCCTGTGGACTCCAAACACTCTGAAGCAAGTTGCTGAAACTGTCCAGAAAACTTTGCAAAATCACTGAGACTTCTTCTCAATTTAAAACTTATTGATGGTGCTAGACATTGAGCCTCTTACGATTTACCCTGAGCCAGAAGCATGTTGTGATTGTATAGCTTCTGGTAGTCGACCAGCGCTTGCTGATTTGTTCTGTGGTTCAAAAGTTCAGTGTTGAACCACAAGTTGCCAACGGAGCTTCTACACGAACCCATGCTGTAGTTATTGAGGAGAGGTGCCTCCCTAGCAAGGTCATCAACCTTATGGTCTATTGTAATACCACCTACAAAAACTCAATGCTATCGCTGCCCTACTCTTGAAGTGGATAATCACCACCGTGGAGAAGACAGCGTTCCGAAAGAGTAGTTCTATTTCTACCTTCATGACAACCACCTTCGCACAGAAAGCCCAAAAGTGCAGCTGATGGAAAGCTTCCGACAGTGTACTCCTCCACCAATCCCCTATTTCCATCAAAAAGCTCACCGCCCCTCTCCTCCAGCGAGTTCTTGCCGTGCTTTCTCTGAGGGTATGTGAGCAGATGAGAGACAGTTAGGGCTAGATTTGACGATCCGATAAGCGGAGTATTTTGAACTGAATTGAAAGAGTGCGATTATTCCGGAGTATTCAAGCGCATGGTCATCTAAGTACCCAGACTGTCAGACAAAGAGGCACTCTCACAAAACAGAAAATTCCGTAAAATATTATAGGTCTAACTATGGTTTCAAATAGCCAAAGTACTACCTTTGCTGAGAGTCCCCAGCTCTTGCCAATGACACCGGTAATAGCTATCAACCCTGCTCAAAAAAAAAAAAATTAATTGACTACCGTTTCTCAGGTAATGTTTTTTCCTTTCTGTTTTGCATTTGTAAATACAATGTAACAGTTTAAGTAGCTGGCAATCAACTGGTTTGTTTGTTTTAAACTTTCTGAGTTTTACCCCACTGACACACACAACTTAATGACGTCATTTAGAATGAATAAATTTACAAAAATAATCAGTTCACACACACAACTTTATATAAAAGTATTTATAAGAGTATTTGAAACATAAAACCTGCGTACAGCGAAATTTCGACACCTAATTAGAATACCAGAAATTGCCTAAAATATAACACTGACGTCAATGGACAGTTAATTGCAGCCATATTTTTAGGTTATAAATAAGCACACACTTTTAATTTTAGGCCTTGAATATTGAATTTGGTGAAACTCAGTGCAATTTACTGCGACAAAAATAGCAATTTTCGATTTTCGTTAATAATTATATGAACATATCACACACTTAATGAACACATTGGCGCCAAGTGAACATTGCAGATTTGAAACTCGAAAATTTATTACGCGTTTATGCATTTTCAACTCGGCATATGCTCGATTGTGACACATCTTCCTACGGTTAAGTTACGCTTATAAATATGTCAGTGTTTTATTGCTTTGCCGCAAATGTGACTAATGACTGGCGTCTGCTTGAGTCAGCTCATTCTTCTGCTGTCCTTCGCTCAAATGAGTATAAGAACAAGAACGATAAAAAACAAACTCAATTTAAAATTTCGTGTTTATTTCGTGCTTTTATTAACTTCGAATTTCCATTGCACGCTTTCTTTGCTGTGATTTCAAGCAGTTGCTTTCTTTGTAATTTGTCATTTTGGGTCGCTTTTTCTAAAATATTTCCTTCTAATTGCCGAAATAACAGCGCGCGTGTTGTTTTGGGTATAATGAGGGCGAGTTTTCTTAGTTGGCAGAACATTTTTAGCAGCTAATTAACTTGTGATTTTAGAGAACTTAATTAGTTCTTTCCGCTCTTTGCGCACTTACTTAAGAAAAAAGATAAATAAAGGGTACAGAGAGTGAAAGAAAAATGAGACAACTACAAAGGTCACTATATGATTTTTTAGTTGGTAATTATAGTGAGTAGTGAGGGAGGATGGACTCATGTGTAGAAGTTTACGCAAGTGAGGAAAGTTCTCTGATTGCCATTCACTTGGGAGTGGCCAGAAACGATTCTTTTACATGTGACTCAAGCAGCTCACGACTTTCGGTCTTTGACCAAGTATCCTCTGGGTAGCCTAAGAACATCCGTTTGAAGGCGAGCTAACGTGAGAAGGCGAAACATCCCCTGCATAGGGTTGTGCGCTGGGTTTGGGACCCGCCACGTAAAAAAACACGCCCAGTGAATAGTCATAACCAGCCTCGGATCAGAGGCTACTTCGGACTAAGTAGGCAATTGAGAAGCAAAGTCCTCTTTCGACAAACAAAAACTAAACTCTATAAGTCACTCATAATTCCCGTCCTGCTATATGGTGCAGAGGCCTGGACGATGTCAACAACAGATGAGTCGACGTTGCGAGTTTTCGAGAGAAAAGTTCTGCGAAAGATTTATGGTCCTTTGCGCGTTGGCCACGGCGAATATCGCATTCGATGGAACGATGAGCTGTACGAGATATACGACGACATTGACATAGTTCAGCGAATTAAAAGACAGCGGCTACGCTGGCTAGGTCATGTTGTTCGGATGGACGAAAACACTCCAGCTCTGAAAGTATTCGACGCAGTAAGCAGAGGAAGAGGAAGACCTCCACTCCGTTGGAAGGACCAAGTGGAGAAGGACCTGGCCTCGCTTGGAATATCCAGTTGGCGCCACGTAGCGAAAAGAAGAAACGACTGGCGCGCTGTTGTTGACTCGGCTATAATCGCATAAGCGGTGTCTACGCCAATTAAGAAGAAGAAGAAGAATTATAGTGAGTAACTTATTAGAATCGAGCGGCAAAGAGTCGGAAGTAGTGCAGAGGTATACCTTAGTTCAAAAGAGAAACAATAATATTAGGAAATATACTAAAAGAGAGAGAAATAGTGAAAATATTGGGTGGTCGAAAAAGTTTTTTCGTATCTTGGCAAGATATTTCGTATATCTCCAGTGCTATAAATCACGTTGTGTCATGCCATATAGTGTTAGAAAGATGAGATTTTAAGTTTCAATCATGTCTCCGTGTTCAAAAATTATTATCGCTAACTTCACTCATCCGAAAGCAGGTTTAATTAAACGCTTCAAATACTTCGCAAATTTCATAAAATTACTCAAATCACAATCACCTTATCACATAACTGAAATGCATTTAATTTCTGCCTAGAAAATTTCATTTCAACTCACCATTTTGCTTTGTTGTTACACCGCAAATCGTGTTAATCGAATTTTCCGTAATTCTGAAAATCAAAACACAAAGTAAAAATTAAATTAGTATGAGTACCATATGTAATTATTCAATTAAATTTATTGTGTCTATATATAGTACAAGTATTAACGGTCCCATTAAATATTCAATAAATACGCTCACACATCACTAATTCACTAATACATATGCATATGCATACGAGTGAGTGCAATTAGGTATTGTTGACGTTAGCAGATATAAATCAAGTGAACTTATTGCACAATTGTCATAACAAATGCAAATGCTGTAAGTAATTAAGTAGTTGAGGCGAATTGAATTTGCAATTAAATTGTTTAAATTTGTCGGATTGAAAGTGTTTGTCGAGTGGCTTTTCAATGTGTTTCTCTGATTTAAGGGATAAGTTTTATGGGCAAGCAAGCTGATAGTGTGATTGCGCTGTCAGGAGGGGCAAAGTTGGGAAGATTTATGGTGAATAATAAAACGACAATGTGTTTTGAATTGCAATGACACGAATAGTAATGGTAATTGGAATGATGATTGTAATTGTAATTGTGATAGACCTGTAAGTGCAATAATAATTTCAGTTGTGGGACTAAGGAGTAAAAGAAAAGTAATTATGGGAGTAATGGTATTGGTAATTTAGTATTAATTGTAATTAGAGTAGAAATGTGAAAGTTAACTAAAATTTTAATAAGTGTGATAATAAATTTTAGCAGTAATAAAGAAAGTAATTGTAATTGTAATGGTAATGGTAATGGTACTGATAATGGTAATCGTAATTTATAGAACCAGCATGTTGCTTAATGCAACATTAGTTAAAGTTATTGTAATTGTAATTCTAATAGGCTCGTAAAAAGGAAAAGAAAAGTAATTATTGGAGTAATGGTATTTGTAATTTTAATAGTAATTTTAGTTAGAGTAGAAATGATAAAGCTAGTTATAATCTGAATAGGTGTGATAATAAATTTTGGCAGTAATATATAAAGTAATTGTAATTGTGGTGGTAATGGTACTGATAATAGTAATGGTAATCGTAATTTATAGAAACTGTATGATGCAGCAACATTAGCAATAGTTATTGTAGTTGTAATTCTAATAGGCTTGTAAAAAGTACAAAGTAATGGTATTAGTAATTTTAAATATAATTACAGAAGAAATGATAATGATACTTGTAATTTGGATATACGAAATCATATTTTTTTATCAGTAATAAATAATGTAATGATAATTGCGGTGGTAATGGTACTGATAATTGTAATGGTAATCATAATTCCTAGAACAAGCGTGTTGCTTAATGTAACATTAGGTATAGTTATTGTAAATGTAATGTAAATATGTGATTAATATATAAAATATTGGTAATTAATTTTGATAATTTTAACAGTAATTGTAATTATAATTACATTAAGAGGTATAACGGTAATTCTGATTTTAATGTAGGGGTCAGAATTTACAGCAGTAATAACGTAAGTAATGGGGATTTTGTTAGTAATGCTATTGGTAATTGTAATGGTAATCCAAAAACTTAATACAAGCACTTTTTTTGTAATGTAATATTATCTATAGTTATTGTAATTGTAATTGAAATAGGCTATTGTGGTCGGATTGGTATTGCTATTGGTAATTTAAATAGTAATGGTAATTGAAATGTAATGAATTGTAATGCAAATTGCAATATTTGCAAAAATGATAATGATAAAAGTATCTCAAACTCAAAGATGAGTGGCTTCTTTACAGTAGTCGAAAAAGGTATGTAATATTTAAGTCGTCACGTGATGATTACAAAATTTTGCCTAATATTGGGTTTCATATTTGGTACCCGCAGTGAAGCTAGGTAGGAAGAAAGCATAAAGCGATGCATCTTAAACTGGAAAACAAATATTCAATTCACGCTTAATATATGCTGATGTATTTTTTGATATAAATTATTTACTACTCTCCGTGTGTGAACAAAATTTAAGGTAAATAAGGAGTTGTAAAAACAATACTATAAGCGAATCAGTTTATTCAACCAGTTTGTCAGTCTCCTCTGAAATTAAACAAATATTAACACAATAATTCGAAACAGTCGGTAGTCATGTCTTTATTTATTTATTTTTTTTTATTTAAAAATAATATTAGGTGTATATATTGTTCGAGGAATATTCACATTATATAGCGACTTGCATAAAACGATGAAGGGTTATCAGTAAGACTAATAAGTTTATATAAATACTTTCTAAATATTTATTTAATCAGCTTACTACCATACACTTAGGTTTATGTTTTCACCCACACACTAATCATCAACAATGTTAGAGGGCGAAGCTCACGAGTGGTTTTAGAATCTTATCAGTTCCCAAAATTAGTCAGCGAACAAAGCGAGGTTATCAGTTCAGTGTCAAGCCACTTTGTTTTCAAAATATTGTCTGTTGCGTTTCATTTATTGTGCAACTGTATGCTCTTTATATAATTAAATACAATACTGA
This sequence comes from Bactrocera dorsalis, assembly GCF_023373825.1. Lineage (NCBI taxonomy): Eukaryota > Metazoa > Arthropoda > Insecta > Diptera > Tephritidae > Bactrocera > Bactrocera dorsalis. The sequence continues at coordinate 86,453,178 of NC_064305.1, forward strand.
AGTATTAATTATATCATGTAACGTTTTCAACTGATTGTTTTAAACACCTTGTAGCCGCGCATTAATTGTTTGGTGTTTGGTAAATGATACTTGATGCAAATTGCACATTTAATGTGTTAAATATTTAATTTAACATCACAAAGCATGTGCACGTGATTATTTGTATGCCGACTGCAAGAATTCTTTTGCAATTAAAATGTGGCATGCCACAAAAGCACCACATTCAATTATTTGCATGTTAAACGAGTACTACGAGTGGGATTAATAATAATGTTGGAGAAGATAGTGACGGGAATTAATGGTAATGGTAATATTAAATCAGTGTTGGTTGAGGTTAAGTTCTTTGAAAATCTGCATCAATAATTTTATAATTAGCGGAGGTCCTTTCAATATGTTCATATAATTTTATATAAGAACTTCGAAATTTGTACTTCCACCTAATTACACTTAACTTTCGTCAAATGAAATGAACGCCCTCTCATCAGAAGCAGCTAAAATCATAATTTACTACTTAATACCATTTTGCAGGTATTTTCATGGAATTGGGCTGCACTCCGCCAATAGCCTTTCTACCAACAACAGCGTAGCAATCCAACTGAGTTCCTCAATGCGAAATCAAATCGATTTGCAACCACTTATTGGTGCTGCATTCCACCTGAGCTCTCACGTTGTTCCTTTCGTTTGCTTGCAACGAGTTTCTGGCTGTGCTAACGAGTCACTCTAAGCGCTCTTTCAGCGGTTGAGGTCTCCATATTTGCAGTTTCCACATAATTGATTAGCTGATTAAATTGCAATTGGCAAACTGCACGCTGAGAAATCGAGCCGGCATGCAGTGCTTAGCTAATCGTATAACTGTAGATTAGCTGAAATTTTGTATGCCAATTAGAGTGATTACAGGAATTGATGAAAGCGCACTCCAAACTACTTAAGTTGATGGAATTTTTGGTTATTTTTGAGGCGAGTGTTTTAACGTTTCATTTCTATTGAGATTGTAGTCGTCGAGAAGATTTCATATTTCGAAAATATGACAAAATAAAGAAATTAGTAATTTTCATAAATGCAGAAGACAATTTTAATTGTACTGAACATAGGTATATTAAGAGTACCGTGGTTTGGTAAAAAATAAAATTAGCAATATAACGAGTGCTTCAATTTACATAAATTTGGTTAAATAAAAGTACCGTAATTCGGTACAAATTAGAGTGCCGTGATCTAGTAGAAAGAAATTAATAAAAATATAAAGTATCTAAAAATCGCCTTGAAATTCATTTAGTTTAGGTAAACTAAAAGTACCGCAATTCGATACGAATTAGAGTACCGAACTTCGGTAAAAGAATTTTTCAGAATATAAAGTACGTATAAATTATTTTAAAAATACTTCACTGAATTTATGTAAGCAAATTACCGCAACTCGGTATGAATGAAAGTACCGTGATTCGGTACAAAAAACTTACTGAAATATAAAGTGCGCACAAATTACGCCGAAAATTACTTAATTTAGGTAAAAGTAAATTATCGTAATTCGGTACCGATAAAAGTACCGTGTTGCAGTATTAAATTTTTTTTCAAAATATAAAATGCGTAAATTATACATTCAACATTACTTAACTAATTGTACGTAAAATAAAAGTACCGAAATTCGATAGGAATAAGAAAATCATTATTCAGTACAAAAAACGTACTAAAATATAAAGTGCGCACAAATGACCTCGAAATTAATGAACGTAAAGTACCGTTTTTCGGTACTAAATTTTTTTTCAAAATAAAAAGAGCGTAAGCATTAGCATCACTATTACTTAACTAATTGTACGCAAAATAAAAGTACCGAAATTCGATATAATGAAATTCGTGAATATATAAAATGACGCATTTACACTGAAGACAGCTTCTGCTGACAAATCATTCGTCGAAAGCTTGTCTAAGGCGATAACACGAAAAAATTAAAGAAATTCTCGAATTTGAAAACCATCATGTTTACATCAGAGAGATAGCAGAGGCGCTCAAAATGTCTTATGGATCGAGTTAATTTTGGTTAATTTTTTGGTTAATATTTTGGTTAATATTTTGGTTAATGTTCTGAAGCTATTCAGCAATTAAACGAATGTTGCAGAGCTGATAGCGAAAAAACCCATTTAACCATTTAAATCGTTATATTGGTTTAATAGTGGCATATTTTGACGGCGATAACATTAAAATATATGAAATGGAATCGAAATTGTCAGTCCGGATCAAATTTGATATAGTAGCGTGTATACTTTATACACGAAATATCGCCCACCAAGCTCGAATCTTGAATCTACAAAGGGTTTCTGGAGGTTATTTACAAATAATATTTCATAAAGTGCCATAAACTTCTGAAATGTAAAGATTTTTACAGGTCACTCATACGCCATGAAGACCATAGAAGAAGATATAAGAGTTAAGCATATAAAAAGCAGCTGGCGCAGCTAAAATGCCACAAAATATTAAAAAAAAGAGAAGTAAATAAAGCAATTCAAATACCGCAAGCCAAACAAACAAAGTGCTTAATTTCATTTTCAATTTTAACGCGAACCAAAGCTTTCTAGCACAAAGGTGGTCAGTTGAGACGAAATGAAAAAAATGAGAATAATAATTAAATAAAATATTAAAAAACAGACATAAAGCAAAAAAAAAACTTTAAAAAAATATAATACAACACTAAAAGAAATTTTCAATTTCACAAAGTAGCGCTGAGCCAACACAACAAAACAAAGCAATAGTTTACGGCAAACAAATAATAAACGCACACACACACGCGCAAACAAAGGGAAAGGTCTGTGCAGCTGCTACGAAAAGGATGACCGTATGCAATATTAAAATGTCAGTCACGTGATAAGATGTAATGTGTCCTGCGCTATGTTGCGACGCTTTTGAGTGTCTCTTATGGCCGCTGCAGCGAGGGGGCCATTAAGCCGAATGGCAAGGAGACGTAGGAAAGCCAACAACAATAATGGAAACTACTGCCGCCACTACTACGCTTTCCTGGCTATTATAACATACACAGTGTGTGTTTGCGTGTGTGAGTGAGTGAGTGCGGCAGAAGGACCGCCAGCATAATGCAAATGGGACAAAGTGGCAAATGCCGTTAAAGGGAATAATGTGTGCGCACATTTTAATATATTCATGTGTGTGGGCATGCCGGTCTCCACACGCCAGTTGCTGTGACGGACAGCTGAAACAGTAATATACAAATAAAATAAAAATCAAATGATATAAAATATAATGGAATGTGATAAAATTGAAAAATAAAAAACAAAAAACGGATGGTCACACTTGTGTTGGCTAAAGTGACATTTGGAGTTGCGTCGTGCCAGTCAGTGACTGACAGGCGGCAGCTGAAGTAACGGTAATGGCAGCTCAAGCTAGCGATAACAGTTACGAAAAATTAAAATGAAATAAAACAATTTTGAAACAAAAACAACAATAACAGCAGCCGCATGCTGGCACTGCGGTTTGGTGTTTGCGACTAACTATTCCGGCTATCAGCGCATGGCAAACGACAAACGACACAATGTGCTGCTGACCCAGTTTTTAATGGTGTTACAAAAAGCGAAAAGTAAAAAGGCGACGTGGTCGACCACTGCGTAGGACAGCAATGCGCATTAAGTGTACGAGTTTACAAGTGACACACTAAGTACTGCCCTGCAGGGAAATACACGGCAATCAATGGTAATTGATTTAGAGTTAAATTAATTTTTTCTACCTAAGCTAGAATTCACTATAACTATAAAAACATGTTGTTTCTGAAGTAAATATACACGTACACATAAACTCATGCATATGTACATACATATGTATATACATTTTTTGAAGCTAATAAACTGGCTTTAAAATATGCAGGTGCAGGTTCTTCAAACAAATCCCATTTCAACATATCTTCAGTGCAACTGATTCACTTTATATTTTCGGGAGTTTCATCGTACCGAATTTCGGTACTTTTATTTTACGTACAATTGGTTAAGTAGTGTTGAAAGTAATGTTTACGCACTTTATATTTTGGAGAACATTTTAGTACCGAAAAACGGTACTTTACGTTCGGTAATACTGAATTGATTTGTGGGCACTTTACGTTTTGGTACGTTTTCTGTAGTGAATAATGATACTCTTATTCATACTGAATTTCGGTACTTTTATTTTACGTACAATAAGTTAAGTAATGTTGAATGTATTTTGTAGGTACCGAATTACGGTACTTCACTTTTATCTAAATTAAGTAATTTTCGAAGTGATTTGTACGCACTTTATATTTCAGAAAGTTTTTTGTACCGAATCACGGTACTTTTATTCCTACCGAATGAGGTAATTTTTTACCTACATTCAATGAAGTAATATTTAAAATGATTTGTACGCAATTTATATTCCACTAATTTTTTTTCTATCTAATCACGGTACTATAATTCGTAACATAATGCAGCTTTTTGAGTATACCAGATTAAAAGATTTTACAACTAATGTTTAGGTACTTTATATTTTGTTAATAGCCTTTATACCGAACCACGTTACCCTAATTTGTATCGAATTACGGTACTATACATACTTTTACCTACATAAATTAAGTACATAATTTTCGAAAAGATTTGTCGACACTTTGTATTTCAGTATATTTTTTGTACCGAATCACGGTATTTTTATTTGTACCGAATTGCGGTAGTTTGTTAATCTACATTCAATGAAGTAATTTTCAAAATAATTTGTACGCAATTTATATTCTAGTAAATTTTTTTACCGTATTACGGTACTCTAGTTCGTATTGAATTCTGGCACTTTTTGTTTACCTAAACTAAGTGACTTTCAGTGCGATTCTTAGGTACTTTATATTATGTTAATTTCTTTCTACAACATTACAGTACTCTAATTTATACCGAATTACGGTACCTTTACTTAATCAAAATTAAGTAAATTTGCACTTAGTATTTTGTTATAGTTTTTTTTGTACCGAATTACGGTATTCTTATTGTACCTATTTTCGGTACAATTAAAATTATCTTCTAAATATTTTTTAAAATATTTTTTTTTGCATCTTTTATGAATTTTAAGAAATTTTCCCGTCATCTAAAATTTCAATAGAAATATTAGTTTTCACTTTTAGCATTAGTATGGTCACAGAGAGGTAAGAGTGCCGCCACTTTGGGCTCAATTACAGTCATAACTTTTTTGATTGAACTTTTTATAGTAATAAGATAAAGTATGAAGTGGACAAAAGTTTTCAAAAAGCCCTCTGATGTACAATATTAGCTTATTTTAAATTATATTCTTTGAACTTCTTGTACTTCATCTTTAGTTGCAAAACGAAGAACGGAGTATGTATAATTAAATTTGTTGTATTAATTTGTCTAATTCAATAATTTTCTACAGGGCATTAACAAAAGCATAAAACGAAAATAACAAAAACACAAAAGCCTCTGGGAAGTGAACTTAATTCAGGATATACGCGTCGTATACGTAACTTTCACTATATGGGGTGTGTTACATCCGTAAACAAGCAATGGAATGTATGTATATGTAAGTATATCTACCATTTATATGAATAAACACGATAATATATGTATGTATTTTTAGAATATATCCCAATATACATATATGCATATATAATGTATATGTAGGTATATAAGCGCTCATTGTTTGTACGCAACTTCCTGTTCGACGCATTTTCCCAAAGCGCCGCTCAGCGTTGAATTATCTTTATGAATATTTTAAGCATATGCAAATTTCTTTATTGTTTTTCTTATGCCTTTTAAACTTTTTTCCCAACATTTTTGTTGTTTTTTATTTTGTGCACACATTTCCCCAGTTGAAGCCACTGGAGTGTCATTTCAACGAAATTGTTCAGCCTCAGCTGCGTTTATGCAAAGCAAGTAATAATGGCGAAAATTAAGCAAAGGAAGGGGGAGATCGTTATAATGCAAAGCATAAAATTAAATAGAATTAAACAATTTGCAAATTTTGTTAAGCAAATATTTTGAAAACGAACTTAATTAAAAGTCGTTTGAGAAATAAGCACATTCTTAGAAGATATGTATATGGTTATGAAAATCTTTCATGTATGTGGCAAGCTTAGATTAGGGAAGAAATAATTATTATTTAATATTTAATATTATTTTAATATTTAATGGCAAACAATTGCGGAATTAAGTCAGTAATTCGCTTTAACTTGAGGCTTACTAGGCGCTGACTCTATCATTTATTTATGGATTTATGTGTGAGCAAAATATGGTTGTCAATGCAAAATGTTTAAGCACACACACATTAAGCATTTATCTAGGACACTCGACTGTCACATTATTTTGCACACACACACACACACACAATCGCTTGCGCTACACATCAACTGTCAGCTACATTTGCTACAAACACACTCAGTCTTTGTCAGTACATGTGGGTGGACACCAGCGCCACATAAACAATTGAGTTAATATTTAAATTTGTCAGCCGTCACAACACTTCGACAATGCTTTTGCAGAGCATTTGACAATTGCAAAAACAATACCATTGACAAAAGCTGTCACGGGCAGACACTTTCATGAGAGACAATTGAACGCTGAATGACAATGGCATTAAAGCAATGAGCTTTATCAATAATCAAATGAAATGCAAAATGTCACAGCACATTGAAATTATATTATAACAACAGTAATAACAACAATAATGGCAGCATAAATCAGAGATTTTCATTGAAAATATTGAAATAATTCTTCGAAAAGAGCAAAAACTATGTGTAAAAATAAATGAAACGTTAACTTCGACAGCATTGAGGCTTTAATACCCATTATAGATGAATTTTTTATAGCATAAAAATGTAGAAATGAAATTTCTTGAAGATAATAACGTCAACTGAACAAGTTTTCTATACAAAAACTGCATTTTGATTGGTCAGTTTGTATGGCAACTATATGCTATAGTGGTCCGATCTGAATAATTTTTTCGGAACTTGTGGAGTATTAGTCTAGAAAATAAGTTACGCTAAATTTGGTGAAGGTATCATGCCAATTATAAAATATTTACATACAAAGACTTGATTTTCACGGGCCAGTATGTATGACAGCTATATGCTATGGTGGGCTGATCGGAATACTATGTTCGGAGATTATATTGTTGCTTTCGGTAATAATCCATGCCGAATTTCGAGAAGATATATCTTCAAATACAAAAGTTTTCCATATAAGAGCTGGATTTTAATCGATTAGTTTGTATGGCAACGATATGTTAGAGTGAACCGATCCAAATAATTTTCTCAGAGATTCTAGCGTTGCTCTCGAAAATAAGATGTGTCGAATTTGGTCAAGGTATCTTGTCAAGTATAAAAGTTTTTCTTACAAAAACATGATTTTGATCGATCAGTTTGTATGGCAGATATATGCTATAGTGGTCCAATATCGTTAATTCCGACAAATGAGCAGATTCTTGAGGAGAAAACGACATACGCAAAATTTCAGATGGATATCTCAAAAGACAAACAGACCGAGACGACTAAATCCATTCCATTCCTCACGTTGGTCAATTTTTCACTTGTATATACGCTGTATGGTCTCCAACGTCCAGTTCTGCCAGTTCTGCTTACTTACCTGTTCAGGCTATACATTTCTAAAATAATATATGAGCATTTGTATATATGAGTGTGTAATAGCAGTTTTATTTACAATAATCTTTATTTCTGCATTATTTATGGCAACTTCTTTAACTGCTTGCTGGCTTTATTATTGTATTTCATTTTTATATTTGCTTCCTTAATTAAATTTATCTTTGCATTTTAATTAAATGTTTGTCAACCTGTTTTTGTACATTCATATGAGCAAAACACACACACATATATATACATACATAAGCGTAGCGGTATATTATCGTATGTAGGTTCATTAGTTCCTTTGTGTCTATGACACATATTCATAGCACGCAAGTTTTAATTAAAACTACACAATTCACATACATATACAAACACATACAAATACACTCACACACACATACAAACACTTTACTCACGCACAGGTGTTTTTTGCCAGCGGTGACACGTTTATGAACTGTCTGCGTGTTAATTGTCAAATGACACGCATACGCCATGGTGTACCCGCAAAACCGCCCACCAATCAACTTAAGACCCAAACACACGCACACACACACACATTTATGTGAATATAAGCGCATCAGCGTTGGCTGTGACATTTATTTGCTGCGAAATTATAAATTGCGAAAGTTTGTCAGCGCGTCCGTTGGCAGGCGGTGGAGGCAGCGCTGGCAGTGGCATGGCCCAAGTGGCCGTCAATGAAAGGCGTGTAGTGTAATTGATTTGATAATAATAAATTCCGCTAATATGTCATTAGCTTGAGTGTGAGTAAGATAGCAGCGTGCTGATAAGCAAGTGCATGATTCGTGCGTTCAGGTAATCGCGAATGGTTTTGGGTTGCGGAAATAAATGGCGGTGCTCGGTATGTGATATAAATATATGTATGAGAAAAAAATATGTAAAGTTAGTATGTATGTGAATAAAAGATAAAAAAAATCAGAAGAGAAAGATTTTTACCTTAAGACATATTTAAAAATTAAGAAAAATGTAATTTAGTTTGAGCACCTTATTTTTAAAGGAATTTAAGTCAGCTTTTTGAGACCGAATTTTAGTTTCAAGGACGAAATGAAGCTGAAGCTAAAATTCGTACCCGAAAAGTCATTTAAAAATATATCATACATTTTATTTATATCTACACATATATGTATTTGAAAAAAAAATATATAGCAAAAATACTATTACACTGCATCATCTCTTGCCTTTGCTAATGCTTTGCCAATATGAAACTGCAAATCTAGCAAACTTGTCGCACACTAATGAGATTTTAATGTGCGTAACCATCCACTAAAAGACATGCAGACACCTTGGGCAAAAGGGAATTTATTAACAAGAAACAAAAGACATATAGACATACATATATAAATTCATATATATACTTATATGTATATACACCAATGCGAGTAATCATAAATGTATTGCACACCTACCACCATTATTTTGTTTGTTCGAAATCCTCAAGCATGTATTTATTAACACTGAAGAGAAGTACACATACATATACATATATATTTTCCTTTATTACCTTCTATAGCTGCTAGTTTAAGCTTACCTATTTTGTCAATGATTCACATTAAAGCATAAACAAATTTTTCAAGTCGAATTACACATACATAGATTCGATTTTTTATTATTAAATTCTACAACAGCTCTAGAATATTGTCCTAAATTATCATCATTTATCATTAATCCGAGTAATAGTTTCGGAGATACAGCCCTGAGAATTTGTGAGTTCAAGGCTAGCTAGGCTAAGTGCGCCGTCTTTAAACGATTTTTTATCGAAACTGTGAAGACGGTTGGCAAGATTTCTCGAGAACTACTCAACCTATCTTCATGAAATTTTACATCGGTCTTTGAGAGTCAATTCTTAGACTGAACTTTTAACTGAATCACGTATTTTTTTACTTTAGCTTATCATGCCAACGTGGGCGCATCTTTTTTTTCGAAAGGTTATCGTCGAATATATTGAGAAATTGGACAAAAGTTGTATAAAAATACGAAACCTATGAATATTTTTGTACAAGAAACCTTTTCAATGATTAAAACATTATGATTTAATATTATTTAATGAGAAATGTGAAAATGAAAATGTGTTTGCCCTCCGCTTAACTCTAAAATGATGGAGGATGGAGCGATCTGTTGAAGTTCACGCAAGTGAGGAAAGCTGTCTGAGCATCATTCACTTAGGAATGGTCAGAAACAATTCCTTCACATGTGGGTCAAAAAGCTCACTTCTTCCTGCCTTAGACCAAGTATCCTATCGGTGGCCAAAAAAAATCCATTTGAAGGCGAGGTAAATCGAGAAGGCGAAACATCTTTCTCAGGGGTTTTGCGCTGGGCTTGGAATCCACCACGTAAAAAATTTCGTCCATCTTGGAACCAAAATTAACTAGAATAACTCTTGCCAACATTCGCTGCTTGGGACTGAGTAGGCAACGGGGAAATAAAGTCTTCTCGCGATGAACAAAAACTAAACTCTATAAGTCACTCATTATCCCCGTCCGGCTATATGGTGCAGAGGCATGGACGATGACAACTGATGACTGATAAGTCGACGTTACGAGTTTTCGAGAGAAAGGTTTTGTGGAAGATTTGCCAATTAGCAACGACGAATTTCTCATTCAGTTGAACGATGAGCCGTACGAGATATACAATGACATTGATATAATTCAGTGAAATAAGAGACACAGGCTACTCTGGCTAGGTCATGTCGTCCGAATGTATGGACACACTCCAGTTCTGAAATATATTATAAATGTATATATATGTATGATCAATGTAAGGAGCTGAGTTGATTTAGCCATGTCCGTCTGTCCGTCTGTCCGTCCGTCATATATACGCGCTCACTTTTTCAGACATACTTCTGAATTCTTGCACGAACTCTTCTTGCCAAGAAGCTGCTCACTTGTCGGAACATCTAATATTGGTCCGCTATCATGTAGCTATCATATAAAACTCGCCGATTGAACTCAGGTCTCTCTCAATATGGATAATTTAATCTGACAAGTTTTCTTCACAAAATTTGGCACTGATTATAACCCAAAGCCTCGCTACAATATCTGAAGAAATAGTTGAGTTTGGACATCGAAAGCAAATAATTCCCAGACCGATTCAAATTCAAGTGTTTGTGTGGAACATATTTTTTATGTATGAAAGTTTAGCTTTGGTGCTATCGAAGTTAACGTTTTTCTTGCTTTGTTTAAAATTAAAAAAAAAAAAAATTAAAAAAAAAAAAAAAATAAAATAAAATAAAAAAATATGGAAAAATATCGATAATGTTCGTTAAACACTAAATAAATAATAAATAAACAAAATTGTCATACATTCCATGAAAAACTCTTGAATCAAAAAATATTGAAAAAAGTTATAGGAAATACAACTTGAAAAAGTTGAACTTAATTTTTTACATTTTTTCATTTTTCTACGATATGCTATACTATCAAAGTGCGTGCCGAAATCGACAAAAAATGCATATTTTTCCTTTTCTGCTTCCTTGCTTATTTGCTGTCGTGTCACTCCGTCACGTACAAGTGACTGTGTCGTCTTTTTATGCGCGCACTGTATGACTTTGAGCTTTTTTGCTCATTCGCAATTTCAGTTCTTATTTCCGGTTGCTGATATGGTTGTTGCTTTTATTTATTTATGCTTGTTGCTATTTTTTTCTGTTTCTTTACTGACATAACCGTTATTGCTTACAATTGCTTGGCGTTGCTAGGAAATGCATTTGTTGCGCAAAGTTCTTGCCTTCTGACGTCGTTAGAGAAGCGCTGGCTGGCAGCATTGTTTCTTGTAGTCTCATGCTTTGTGCTATGTCGCAGTTGTTGTAGCGAGGAATTTCTCGTTTTTTGACATTTCCAGTTGCAGTCACTTATCGCAGTTTTTGTCTGAGCGCAAAGTTTCCGATACGTGAGAATAAAATGTAAGTGAATTTTGCGAAAAGAATTTTGCATAAGTGCAACAGTCATTATCGGAAATATGCGCATGTAAATAAATTATATTTTGCAAATGCATTTTTGTGCGAAATTCAGTGTAAAACGTGCGCAACGACAAATGTCACTTGAAGCTTTAAATTTGCATACAAATTGAATGAGAAGTGAGAAATCTGGTTTTCAAAGTAAAATTTGCTTTGAGCAGAGGTTGTGAGGGGATTAAAGGGGAGAACAGCTAAAACCTTTTACATAAATTCGGGACAAAAGCAAATATTGCCCGACAATACTAATGGAACAATCGATAAAGAAGAATGCTTTAAATCGTGAGCTCGAATGTGATCTCAGCTTAGGCATGATGAAGCTCCACATTTCTATCTCTATAAATTCATTTACAAATCTTGGCTAGTATTTTGAGGAAATAGGTTTTCCACTAGATCTTCAAATTGTAAGCATTCTTTTTGCGAATTTCACTAGGCTCTACGGTCTTACCATCGGTACCTGTGTCTCACATCGTTTAAGGAGTTGCCTTGCTAGCGCAGGCCAAGTGCACAAGACATGCTTCATTATTTCCCTGGTGTCTTGCTCTTGACATTTCCTATAGTCATCTGGATCTGTTAGCTTCATTCTGAAGGCATGTTCCGTCACCAGACTGTGGCCAGTGACAATTACATATTCCTACAGCGTCTCCTCTTAAGAGTGAGTAGGAGACTTGTGTATTTTTGACCTACATACCATATTACTGCACCATAGAACTGGCCTTATAATACCTATGTAGCACCAGTGCATGAGAGAAGGAGAAAGTCCACAGGTTGTGCCGAGCATCTAGCCACATGCATAGAATGCGTTCCTGGCCGTTCTCACTCTTTTTTCCACTTTCTACATCCACAGCAGTTTGCTATACTAGACTGCCCTAAGGTACTTCTCAAGTCGCTAGCCAGCAGCACATGAGGGAAAGAGAAAGAAACGTTGTTGGCAACATACAAGACAATCTGCCGGCCGGTCCTTCACTACGCCACACCAATATGGTCGCCAGAATAAAGTGAAACGCAGACAAGGAAGCTACAAACATGTCAGAACACTGCACTCCAGACTACGACCGGATGCCTGTTGATGTGTTTCAACGAACATCTGTATAATGGTCCCAGTTAAGGAGCACAATTAACTATTCAAGCAGTTTCTTCTTGAGTGCCTTCGCGGAACCGTCTCCTATGAGTATCAAGTGGCCCTTTCTCAACTATGTCGATGACAAAAAACAATAAACTGACCAAGCTTCGGACGCATAAACTTCAGACATGAACTGACTGCCATTCACAGTGAAGCTATTTACTCCTTCATCGACCCCTTTTCAGAAAATGGGGTACTATAAGTCCAACCAAAAAAGATTTTAGGTTGGGGATGAAATTGATGTAAGGGGTGTCCTCCCTAGTAAGTTCATTTGCATTGCATTTTTTTACAATTCCATAGTCCCTAGGCACACTTAAACTCGAATAGCGAGATCAAGCACTCCTTGACTAGTTTTGATGGTACATTCAGCGAGCTTAAATCTAGTATAGCCGCTCGGTTAACGGTGTGAATGCACATCTTTCTGAAGGAAGCTACACTGCGGAGCAATACATTTTGATGACAACCACCTCTGCTTGAGAGACGCTAAAATGGTCTGGTAACATGAAACAAGAGCTGATTGCGAGGTGCTCCCGATATAAGTTTCCACCTCCTACACTCTCTTTTTACTTTGATCTATCTGCGAAAAGGATTACAGTACCCTTTTTCTATGGTTTTGTTCCGCCAAAAAGAGCTCTAATTGTAGGCAATATTTTATTGTCATTTTATTACAAATAAGATTTTATCAATATTTCAATATATTTATGGCCGACTTTAATGTAACATTTCAAGAAACGATTCCCTTCTTAGATGAACCAACATACAGAAGTAAAAAGGACTGAAGCAACAACATAATACAAACTCAGAATATGAGCATAGCAGCAGTCAATGCAAGCAGCAACAACAATCCCAACAACATCTCTTTACATCACAGTTCCGCTTACAACTCAAGAAAATATCCAACAACATACAAATATATAAATCTGCCACCACAAACACTTGTATATGCTTGGCTTGTAGCCGCACAAAATTGCAAGCCTTTATTTGCTAGTATTTTCCGTAGCTTTTGTACGTCACTGCGGCAGCGGACAGCTGTTGGAGTCTTCTACACAGCTGTGCCGGTTGTTGGGTAATCACATCAACTCAACATCGGGGCAGGAACAACAAAACGGATGTGTAGCATGATGGGGTAAGCATGTGACGTGAGTCATCCCGGCGTTGGCTGCCACAAGAGCGCAAACGCTTGACTGACGCACAAGTGGCACTACAGTGTCGTCTAGACTGATGCGTGCAACACAATGGCGTTGATGAAAAAAGCATATCTACGCGTGCATGAAGAAGAGGCACAGCAATGTGCATAAAATGTAGATTGGGGCAACAAAGAGCAACCCCCAACGCTGGCCGGTGACAAGCGAGCTTTTAATTAAATCATAAATTTAAATTGTGCGTTTCCGTTTTCCTACATTTTGCTGTATTTTTAAGATTTTTTTCTCATTTTTATTTTATTGCGCTGAGTGCGAGATTTTTATCACATCACGTATACGACCGGGCGCACCACATGTCGGCACTTATGCGCGGCCAGCAGCGCGGGGATCTGGTCTCTAAGCACACTCATATATTGAAGTATTTAAAGCTGAAGAAAAAAATGTGCTTACAAATCAGATTGTGACTCAGTAATGACCGAAACCGGAAGGAAGACAGCAAGGAAGTAAAAAGGATAATGTAAACGGGAGTGAGAAAGACAGCTGCAAATACACGTTGTGCGTGCGAAACAAGCAGCTGGCATTCAATTTAAAGCTGATGTTGGCATTTACTAATAGTAAACATGTTTGTGTGTGTTTGTAAGATTATTTTTTTATTTTTTATGCTTTTAATGCGTTTTGTAAATGTAAAGTAGATTATGTGCTCACTTAGTGTGAAAGAAAGCAGAAACAACATCATTACAAGAACCCACACATAAATCACAAACAAAATAATTGCTGTTATTTTTAGAACAACTTTTTTTTCTTCATTATGGCATTTCCGCTGACGCTGAAAGCTCTTGAAAATTTTCTTGACTCACCGCGTGACTAGCGCAAGCATTCAAAGTGGCTGGTTAATTGCTTAGGTGTGTGTGATATATGATCAATTGGGTATTTTGAATTATGAAAATGTCGAAACGAAAAAATTTGCTGACGCACGATTTTCCTTCCGATTTTTGGACTCTTACACGTTAACTTTTACTGCACCGAAGCCATAATACCCAAAGCTAAAATGCAAAAATTTCCTTATAGAAACTTTGGTCGTTCAATTTGTATGGCAGCTATATGATATAGTGGTCCGATCTAAAAAATATGTTCTAAGATTATAGCGATGCTTTTGACAATAGTCCATGGCAACTTTTTAAAGATATCTCATCAAATGAAAAGCTTTCCATACCAGCACTATATTCCGATAATTCAGTTTGTATGGCAGTCATACGCTATAGTGATCCGATAACTGCTGTTTCGACTAATGTATAGCTTTTTGGTGAGAAAAGGGTGGATGCAAAATTTCAGGTCGATATCGAGCGGGAAAAGGGATTAGTTCACATATACACAGACAGATGGACAGACAGACATTGATAAATGGACTAAGCTCAGCATGCTGATCATTTATATAAACATTTTATAAGGTCGCCGCTGTCTCCTTCCTTCTGGATGAAACAAACATCGAGGCAGGGTAAAGTTGAGGGTAAAATTGAGGGGAGTTGAGGCTTAAATTCAAGGCAAAATTATGGGTAAAGTTGTGGGTATAAAAAAGGTTGCATTTTACTTAGACATGTCATTAACGACCCAGTATTGATAAATTTTTTGATCATAACCATTTAATAAACAGAATTTTAATTTTGAAAAATTCAGTAAAAAAGTTGTATTACTGTACAGAGTTGCCGCCTAATTAACAATACAATAGTTTTTAAATAACTGAATCTAAAATTTAAGAATATGAAAATTTTAAACCACGTTTAAAACTATTGGAACTTTTACAGTTTAACTTAGAACGAGGTTGCCACCTTTTTTTTAATATTTTTATGAACATCAAATTGAAGAAATTAAAAATTTTTTTACTCATATTTCTAAAATTTTGTTACAAGAGGATTGATTAAAAGCTGATAGCGTTGCCACATATCTTAAATTGAGATGTTGCGAGTAATTAATATACAAATTACAGCAAATATTTTAAAAAAGGTCGTAGGGTAAATTCGCTTAGACTAGCTTAAAATTATATAAATATAATATATAGTGCTGCCACCTGATTGCAAACTTTACGTTTTCAAAGGCTTAGATTGATTTCATTATAAAATAGATAGAAAAAAATTCATACCCATGAAATGAGTATTCTTCGCGGATCTATGACCTTAACATAAAGTCGGCTTCACATACTAACGACATTTATCTAGGTACCGATATGATTTGTTATATGGTTTCAGTCATTTTGGATCTGTAAATCTTTTATTCAGTAATGCTTACAATTTCATCATGGGAAGATATACGCAAGAACAAAGTTTCCATTTCTATTATCAAAATAATCGTTCTCCAAGTGCAGCTCTCCGTGCGCTTTTGCCATTTTACGACCATAAATCGTCTAATTATATTCGCTATTCGTCGAATTGTTGAAAATTTCCAACGTACATTTCCTTTACATAATGTTCAAATGCCAATAAGACAAAGCACTGCTCGAAGTATTTAAAATATTGCTGCTGTTGGGACAAGTATTGCTGAAGACCGCAATTTTTCGATCCCAAGACGGTCTCAAGAATTGGGACTGTCTCAAACCACAATTATTGCAAGAAAAGTTTGGAGATTCGATTATTTTAAGAAAATGTAACATTGAGTGGCTTCCAAAAAGTTGTGATTTAACCCCATTAGACAACTTCGTGTGGGGTTAATTGAAGTCAATGGCCTTTACCAATAAACCAGACACTCTTTAAGCCTTAGAAGTCGACGTTGAACAGGCTGTTTATCACGTATGACATGATTTAGTGGAAATAGCACTCGCAAATTGGGTTCATCGAACTCGTTCCTGCAAAAAAAGTCATGAAGCACGATGGATGTTATATTCAGTACCTAATTGTATCGGTAGTGCTTCACAAAAAACTTTGAATGTACTTAACCATTAGTGTTTTCTTACCAAAGCATATCACTCTTATTGAAAAACCCTGTATATATTTAGATAATAGAATAAAGAGGGACGTGGAAATTTCAATTTTGATATACTTGTACTATTGATACACTATATTGTTAAAAAACAGTTATCTTCTAATTAAACAGTTAAAATTAACTAAAAATTTCAAAATCTGCCAAAGTGTACTAATTTACTGTACTCGCTCAAATAACATCCCACCACTTGCGGCAGAGCAATCACAGCGTCATGAGTGTCAGTAGCTGCACTAAACAGTGTATTGTTATAACTGATAATTACCGTTATGTTGAGTTCCTTCGCGTACGAGCGCACACAATGCCATGAGATATCACCACACATACACAACCACAATAACACCCGCAAGTATCAATACATTTCATTGTTGCAGCGTCGGTTTTCCTCGACTGCCCAACACCAAACGCTGTGACATGCGCTTAAAGTCAGCTACGCGAAGCTGTCACATGGTTAAATGAGAACAACAACTCAAGTGTACATGCTGCTAATTAGGTCGAAGGTGGAGATTGCTGGAACTGATTGATACCTTCATTATGTGAGTATATACATATACATATGTACAATTCTGTAGTTGCAAGTGCTTGCGTGTGAAATATACATTTAAATTTACAGCTAATTGTTAATTCGATTTCGAATTGCACCGCAAGTGAAGCGAAAGCTTTGTGAAGGGAATTATTGTTATTCACGGAACTGCGAGGAATTTGAAACTGTGTTGTTTTGAAAACAATTTTCAATAAAGCTGATTTTCTTTTTAAATGGCTTGGTCTCCTGAAGGAACTGCTCTTTTCAACGAATGCCCGATATAGCTGACGTACAAACTAAACGATCAGAATCAAGGGCTTGTATGGGAAAGTTGCTTGTTTGCATTCCCATTGAGCCTGAAATGGGACTCATCGCTGAACAAAATTTGGCTAGAAGACTGCGGATCTTCTTGGTACTTTTCAAACACTCTTCGAGCGAAGCGATTTCCCTTATGAAGTCCGCTTATGCATCAAATTTTGATTTTTTTTTCTTTCGACAGTAAGGAGAGAATTTTTTCAGAAAATCACAAGTTTTCGTCGTTCTGTGTACCCCTTGGAACAGAATTTCTATAACACGAATTGTATAATCTCCTTGGTCGGCACTACAACAACGGGATAACTGTAAAACACTATTTGCCATCGAGTAAGTACATATGTTAATGATAAAGAATGACAGCGATTAAGAGCTAAGCTTTTGTTCCAAATCCACATGTTCATTAAAAGCTTTTCAGAAGCTTTCGCACATTTTTCCCAATAGAACCAAAATTTGTGTGCCAAATATGAAATGCGGAAGATCTCAACGCCTTTGCATGCATTTTCGAAAATAATTCTCATATGAAACAACAAAAATAGCACATTCTTTGCAAATAGTAACAACGCAAGCAGTGCTACCAACTTTAAGCAACAACATTTGTAAGCTTTCATGGCCTAGAAAGAGAGCTACATTTAGACTTCAGAACGATTTTCGGTCAATTTCAATCTCTCAAAGAGGCATTGTCTTCAGCTACATGGCTTCTGTCACCGAAAATATAGTTTTTTCATATTCTGCGCAAAAGCCATGAATTTCCAAACAATTTACAGCATTTTGCATGCTTTTCTGTGGCACAACTCCGTGCGCCCTGACACACTTCATTTTGACACCGTATTCCTGTATTATCCCTACAGCTAAGCACTTGCCACACCATTTTCTTGTTTCACCTATAAATCTCAATTTTCCGACACGCAAACACTGGCAACACGCACACACAGGCGTCAAGCTGTTTGCAACTAAATGAAGGCATAGATTTTTGTGCGCCACATATGTGTGCGACTGTGTGCGTGTTGCATGCATATTGTCGTCGTAGTCGTCGTCGTCGTCGTCAACACAAGTCAACATTATCAGCATTTGCATGAATTTAAGATCAGAAGCCATAGCCAGAGCTGGCCATAAAGGCGGCCGCTTTCAATTCATTGCTTCGGTGCTTTAGAAAATCCATTGCGCTCCAAAAGCAAAAGTGAAAGGAACTTTTATGAATATCAGATGCAGGTAGCTAACAAGCAGCCCGGCTGCAGCTACGAGCGTTGTGGCAGATCGAATGAAATCTAAAGCCACAACAAAAGCAAAAATATAAACAAAAAACGCTTAGACCGAAGGTGCAGCAGCAGCCGCAGTTGTACTTGCAACACAGACACCTTGCCACACACACAAGCGCACGGCATTAGAAACTGGTGATGGTGGCGCAGGCAAATAGGTGAAAAGTAGGTACCAACATAGGGCAGGTGAGGGAGCAGTTGGCTGCGCGCAGGGCGATCTCTGGAAACAAAAGACTCTGCTTGTTGCCGATGCTGCTGCTGCAAAGTGAGTTTTAGTGTTAAGTAAAACGCGCAGTTGTGCAAAGTAGGTCAATTAATTTTCGGTTACACGGCAAGCGAGAAAGTGTCAAGAGGGAGGAGGGCGCGTAGTGGCAGTGCTGGCCGGGTCGTGTCGTCATTACGCTGCGTATTCAGCTTTTCTGGCGTTTCTTTTAGTATAGTGCCACACATAGATGGCCGTTACGTAGCCACTCCAGGTAATTTTTGCTGGTCTTATTAGTGCTTTTTACAGCTGTCGAGTATCGCATAAAAAGTGCTTAATTAAAATGTATGCCATGTCCGCATAGAAGTGTAAACTTTGCACCGTTGATGATACAAAAGTGCAAAATATTGTAATAATATGGAGAAGAGTACGTGCAACGCGGGCGGCCGGCGCTGCAGCGGGGCATTATTAATTGGATGCTCTCATTTGAAAGTATAAATACGAAAAAAATAATATTATGTTGGCAAGATTGGTATCGAGCGAAGATGAAGAAGCAGCTGAAAATGTTGAAATTGAGACTAATTTTATTATTATTATTTTTTAGTGGCATGGCGTTGTAATATTTCACTAGTTTTTCCTTCACTCCCTCTGTCTCTCTTGTTATAGGTTAATTATAAGCAATGAGATGCATTAAATACGGGAAAAAATTTAATTGCATAAATTATGCGAATATTTATTTTTGAAAGTCTAATTGTGCAAGCGAGAGTGGCAAAAAAGCTAAGTCCGATTGCATCCAAGCTATAAAACCCTTCCCTAATATACAAGATTCGTTACAATAGCTTCATTCCGATCGTTTTAGTCAGTATCACAGCTGGAATGCTATAGTTATTTGATCCCACCATATCTTCGTAGATAGGGCTTGCGAGATACCTCATCAATGAAACAGCTTTCCTTCCAAGCACTTTATTCCGATTGTTCAGTTAACGTGGCAGCTATATCGTATAGTAGTCCTATTCGGGGCCTTTTGACCAATGATAGATCCTTAAGGATACAACGACGTCTGCGAAATTTCGTCGGTATCCCAAAAGACACGACGTGACGTCATGGTTAAATCGACACAAAATTGGACGACGAAATAAGGTTTTGGTTAAAACATAATGGATTTTCTGGTTTATTTAACGGTCCTAACATCTCTAAAACATGCAGAGGACGTTGATCTTTGGCAGGTTAGGCTGAGTTATAAGGTCGGTTCTGTGATAAGTCGCTTATATGGTTTCTCACTTTGACGGCTCATAAAAACCGTCCATTTTGGTACCTATTACTCTAATCATAAATTTACTTCAGCAGACTAATATGAGTTTCAGCGAGAGATTGGTTTTGTCAACGGTATGGCTGCGAGATGTTTTGACACTCAGTCTTGAAGCAGGACAATAGAGAAGGCAATTACTTAAACCTTGCTGATAGGATTAATTCAGTGGAGCTCCCTGCTGGTCATCAACCGTGAACTTACATGTAATATACATAAGTTCAGTGCTAGAACACAGAAGGACAACGAGGTTCAAGCTCGTTTTTAAATACGTTGTAAGTGGAGCTGAGGTTACCGCCGTACTGTCCCAGGACAGACGGGTCTAAGTAATCAGAACGGACTCATATTTTTATCTGGCCCAATGACTGCTCAACCCAGTACCATACCTCGAATTACTTCAGAAATGTTTCTGCCGCTACAACAACAACAGCTAATCAACTTTGTAGTTTCCAGCGAATCCGCTATAGCTAGGTACCCAAACGAGTCTTGTTATGAACTAGCTTGATGCTATTAATAGTGAAGATGGACACTCCATGAGTATGGTAACTTAGGTCGCAAACTAGACAATACTATCTGCTTTACTGTTAAATCGATTTTTCACTTTCCTGAAATAGGCTCCACTGCCTTAGAGAACCGCAGCCAACCTTTGCCTAAAACACTTCGCTCTATGAACTCTTGAAAAGAGTCAAGAGCTGCCATTTCATCCAGAAAAAACAACGGTTTGTTGTGGTTTGTGGACCGATGGAATCATTCGTTCATATTTCTACAAAAATGAAGTCGGTGAGGATGACACCGTCAACGGCGACCGTTATCGCGCCATGACAGGCTATTTGATACCTGAAATTGAAGCTCATGATCTCGGCGACATTTAATTTTAACAAAACAGCGCCACTTCCCTCGCAACACATCAATCAATGGTTCTATTCAGAGAACACTTCGATGAGCAGATAATTTCACGTTTTGGGCCGGCCGATTGACCACCAACATCGTATGATATCACACCGTTAGACTTCTTTCTGTGAAAGTTTAAGCAGACAAATCTTCTTCGATTCAGGCCTTGGAGCAAAACATCACACTTGTCATTTGCCAGTTACCAGTCGAAATTCTCAAACGAGTCATCGAAAATTGCACTCAACGGATGGACCATCTGAGTTATAGCCGCGGCCAACATTACAAAGAGATAATCTTCAAAATCTAAATGCCAAAGAATTTTATTTCAAATGATAATAAACATTCCCTATTAAATTGGAAATTTCTGTGTTTTTTCTTTAAAAAAATAGGGAACCTTGATATGGATCACCTTTAACTTGTAAAAAAAAAATAAATATTTGTTTAATAATATTTTTTATATATTTTTTATCACTGTCCCTTTCGCTATGTGGAGGCTTCCATTCACCAATTTTGCATGCTTACGAAATAAAACAATCCTAGGTAGAAGAGCTACTTGGCTCTTTTTGGATGTTACTCACAAATATAACTGTTCAGTGAAATTTAATTTACCTGAAAAGAGAAAAACATACATTTCGATAAGTAAAAAATATTTCTGAATTCTCTTCTAAATTCAAATAATATGTGATGAGTTTTTATACAGCATACACGCATATTAATGTAGCCATAAAAACTTAATTATGCACAATAGACTTCAGAATTGCAACAAAAACGGAAACAAGCGAATTTAATTAGAGACACGAGCACAAAAAACCGTGCACACGAGGGCGACAGGCACCACAGACAGACAAGAGCTGCAGTGTTTTTGTATATTCGTACATATATTTATATACATATATACCTTAGCTTTGCAACTGCTGCAGCGCTGAGTCATAGTGTGTATGCAATGAGAGAAATGTTTTTGTTTTCCGCTTTTGCATTTGAAAATGCTTTTGTATTTATTTCTATGATTTTTTTTTCGCTTCAATTCCATGCTTTAGTATCTTGTGGCAGCACACAAGACAACAAGTCAAGAAATGCCGACAAGGCGACTGGCAAAGACAGCTTCGGCAAACTACCGGTTGTGTGGGCTGCGGTGAGCGGCAGAGTGTAGAAACATGCCATTTGCGGTACTTATGAGTCACATGGCAGACAAGGCGCGCACAGGCTGCCACAGAGCACTCCCACATCCACGCAAGTACAAATGCATAAATGCAAGGGTGCGCGTGTGTATGTGTGGCTGGGTGTGGGTGTATGCATATTTATAAAGTACTAAGCCATGCAGCAAGACAAGCGGGTTGCAAGTGGGCTGCTCGCCAAACCGCAACTGCAATTTGAGGCAAATGCCGCACAGTCCCCCCCAGCTTGCTTCAGCCGCTCTGTTGATGCGACCGGCTGGCTTGCGCCGCACAAAATCGTATTGCATTGTGGCAAGGCAGAAGATTTTCTACAAATACTGTGAATACGAGCGCACAAGTGGTAGAACACAGCACATATTTGCAAATGAGTGGATAAATATGTGTTTGTACGTGTGTGTGTGAATGCAAGAATTTGCTTCGAGCCTTGGAAAACAACAGCTGCCGCATACAATGCAACATTTGCTGCAACAGTTTGCCAACCACAATGCTTTTTTGTCTTTCACAAAACACACACACATTCTCACAAAGCAAAGCCAAAAGTGTGTGTGTGCTTCCACGGCTGTTACGAACTTTGGAACATGTTGCATCTTAGGAATTTTGTGTTCGATGGGCGAACAAGAGTAATGCTGCACAACAATCAAAAGCTGCTTAACCAAGCGGCAATAACTGATGCAGCTTGCAAGCCCGATGGCCAGTAGGGATGGCTCACACAGCCAAATTTGAAATCCCGATTGTAGAAAGTACCGTTATTTTGAACAGCAGGTTTGGCAAGGCGACACGATTAAGTCTAGAAGCTAAATACTTCAATAAAAATATCTCTGAATCAAGACATTTTAAATTTCAGTATAGCATCTTTAAAAAGTTGCCATATTTTTAGAATTTTCTAAAATTACTCTACTTTACTAATGGAAAAAATGTATTTTTTTTAATAACAATACCCAACGATTTTTTTTATAACAATTACATATATGAAAAGCTGTAAAATTTCAAAAGAGTTGCCACCTATAATGTAGGTTGTAATGTTATTTTCGAAAGACGTCAGGATTACTCCTTTTTAGGTTAATATGACCATAAAGATTTCTCTAACATACTATTTTGTTATCTCAGCATAATACTTTTTGTAGTGTTGCCATATTTTCAAATTTTTTTTAAAGGACTCT
Organism: Bactrocera dorsalis; assembly: GCF_023373825.1. Lineage (NCBI taxonomy): Eukaryota > Metazoa > Arthropoda > Insecta > Diptera > Tephritidae > Bactrocera > Bactrocera dorsalis. Next base: position 86,476,787 of record NC_064305.1, read on the forward strand.
GTTTTAATAACAGTAAATAATGTCATGGTAATAGCTAGTAACAACAAAAGTAAAAATAACAACTGTAAAATTTCGAAAGGGTTGCCACATTTAAAAAAATGCATATACATTTTAGCATTTAAAAGTATGAGGTAAATGAAATACTCCAAATAAGATTTTAAAGATAAAAATATGTGCGAATATTATTAATTAATGTTAAAAACTTTAATAATGACATTTTTTAAGGGTTGCCACATTATTTTTATAAATAAATTATTCAAAAACAAGTTAGTTAATTATAAAAAATATGTGAAAGAGTGATATTGACATTATTATTGTTGTTAAAAACTTGAATAGCAAAATTTTTTAAGGGTTGCCAGACTATTTTTATACAAAAGATATTCAAAAACAAGGTAATTGTTTATAAAAAATATAAAAAGAGTGTGATTGGTGTAATTGCTGTTGCTAACAAATTTAAAAGCAAAATGTTAAAGGGTTGCCACATTATTTTTGTATAGAAAATCTTCAAAGAAATTTAATTCTTATAAATATTTGAAGATAAATGAGCAAATTTGTAAATTAAGTTTTGAAATACGTTATACATCAAATATCAATGAATAATTAATACTTTTAGATAATGCCGAAACATATTAAGGGTTGCCATTTAATAAAAGAAATATGTATTTTAAAATATTTATTAAATTTTTTTATTTAACAAATATATTTGTATGTCAAAAATATTAAATGAAAATTTCATTAAAAACTTTAAGAGTTGCCATATAATAAAAAAATAAATATTTTAAAAATATTTATAACATATTTTATTTACTATATGAATACATTTTAAAAGTAAAAAAAGTTGAATAAAAATTTGATTAAAAATATTAAGGGTTGCCATATAATATAAAAATATTTTAAAAATAATTCTATCATATTTTATTTACTTTATAAACACATTTTTATAGCAAAAAAGTTAAATAAAAAAAATTCATTAAAGACGTGCAAAAGTTCTTAATTTCCTACTGACCCTCAAATATCAAAAATAAAACAGCAAAATCTTTCTGCACTACGAATTCTCAGAAGCAAACACAAAATCCACTTTATCTGTTCAGTTGTTTGCCGCAGCATGTTGGTTATTCAATGTACGGTTTGCCTGGTCTGAGGTTTGTACCACGGCTGCAATTAGACGTGCCTTAAGAAGGCAGTCTTGGGTTTGTCATTTCAAAAAGGCACGTGCTGCCAGATATATACGCTTAAAATTTGAAAAATGTTTAAGATCGATTTTTTAAATTCCTTAAAATCGCTTTGTTGGGGATGTTATACTAGATGGGCTTCTTAAGGGATTATTTAAAGCTCTTGCGATAAACAATATTGGCTGGGATTAAGGGAATTAAAGTGTGAAGGCAATTAATTTTATGTCTGAATCTTTAAATTTTACCAGATCTTAGCTTCACTAAACTCGTTTTCATAGTTTCTTACAGAAGTAGTGCTCCCAGTCGCTGCTTGTCGACGGTCTCTTATTATATTTTATCACTGCGTTTATCGAAAGCTTCTTTTTAGACACTAATTTGTCGGTTGTTCCCATTTACTTGCTCCCTTTTCGCACTTAAATCTTCCACATTACTTTAGTACAAATACAATTCCACGATGTCTTTAGTCAAAAGTTAAAAAGTTTCCAACAAAAGCATTACATTACATTACAAGACGCCGAAAGATAACAAAAAACTTGCAAGCACATTTGGATAGAGAGTCCCAAGCGACCCAAAGCCAAGCGTTTTAAGGCAGCTCCTTTGAGTTCTGGAGTGCTGCATGTTTGTGCAGGTTGTTGCAACAGCTGTGCGGCATGCAATAAACTCGCAGAATTTAGCTGTCTAAGCAACATAACATATACACCACGGCTTACACTTGCCTTATTCCAGGCTGACGTTTAGCCCGAAATTCCTTTGTTTACTTAACTTAACTATCAGACTGTTGGGAGGCAAGCAGTGAACCGTGAATTGTTTGCAAGACTTTGAGATGCGGTTAGTTGCATGTTTTTGTGTGGGCATATGCGTGTTTTTGACTCTACCTTAGAAGGATGCAATTTACGTTTTTGACTTAATATGCGCCAATATGTTATGTTATGCAATGTGCTGTTATTCTGTTATGCCAAGCTGCAATATTTTGTACAACCAGCTGTGGCATTATGGTAAGTCAGCGAAAAATGGTATGTATTTTTTGTGTTTATGTTGCTTATGTTATGATTTGTTATGTCAAGTTATACCATATTATGGTATTTTGAATTATTTTACTCAATTTTATGTTTTACATAATATGTTATGTTATGTTATATTATCGTATGTTGTGCTAAGTTATACTTAATTACTTACGTTATGTTAAATCATGTTTTTCGTAATATGTCATGTTAAGTTATGATAAATTCTGGTTACATTATTTAAATTGTGTTATGTTATGTTAAGTTATATTATGTTATGTTACGTTAAATTATGTTATGCTATGTTATGTTATATTATGATATGTTATACTTTTACTATGTTATGTTTTCTTAAGTTATGATATCTTCAATATATTAAGTTGCGTTATGTTATGTTAAGTTAAGATACATTACGTTATGTTATGTTAAGTATTATATTATGATATTTTACGTTATGTTAAGTTGCGTTATGTTATGTTAAGTTGAATTAAGTTAATAGAAAAGGTATCACTAAAAATCTGGTAAAAACATGTTCTCAATAAGACCAGATGAGCCTCTGAAGGCATTGACTGCAACCTTGTTACACTACTTTTCCAAAATTTATATGGTACTTTGTTAGCTGTTTGGTTCCTCACATTTCAAAAATAGACTGACATTATATTTAATAAAGCAGACTGTTGTTGCATACATAATAATAATATATGTATATAGATATATATATGCATATACATATATTTATAGTATTTAAATAACCGAACTGACAACTCTTAAATAACTCTATACCTTTGCTATTATGTTAACGTTGATGACGCGTACTGATTTCGCCATTATCGTTCTCCATATAAATACGTACAAATATATATGTATATACAAGTATGTATGTGTGCATTAGCTTGTTGCCAGACAACTACCGATACTCAAGTGCACGTTGCAAGGCATTTGGATTGGAAAATATCTCCATTCAACTTTTATATACATATATGTGTATATATATTATATATCTATATGCATGGAGGAGCAGGCTTTACGCTGTCGTGGCTCCTTCCGTCTGCCACCATATATTTATTACTAGCGTTGTGTCTGCTCAGAAGCTTGCAATGCATATGCTTCTACTCAGATGTAAAGGCATTGCTGCGCCGCTAAATTTCTTCCACTTATAGTCTCTGGTCTTTGTTTTCATAATTTGCTAAAGGATCTGGCTCTTAAAGTTATATAGACAGGCATATACAGATTTTGTTATATATATTTCATAATACATATATACATATCTTTGTGATAATGCATAGCATATCTCCACATCCGTACTTGAATGCCTGCTTGCCTGCTTTGCTTGGCGCTGTAAGACTCTTCTGTGTGTCGCAGTCGCCTCTGTAGTCTCATCTTGCTCGAGCGCCCACACGCTGCTTGCCGTGGAAAATGCTTTCAGTTGCATTGTTGACTTTCCAAGTTTATGTGGAAATTATTTACGCTTTGCTAAAATTTTCCGCCTTCCACACTGGCGCACATATACTTATATAAGTCTATATGAAAGCACCCATAAATATACCTCTTCACACACTCGCACATGCTCATATTCATTTCTGTTTTCCGTTTTGCTTTAACAAAATTGCGGTTTCATTTGCTTGAGAATATAATAAAATTGAGAGATAATTTGTAGAATTTTTTGTGGCAAAATTACTGTCATATAAGGTGCACGGGTTTATGTTCATTAAATGTTTTCACCTCATAGACCCTGTAGGAAATGGAAAAAGCGAAAATAAAACGAGCTTTTTCATTTGTCGAGATATCTCCCCGAAATTTAGCATGGAGTATTATTGAAGACGATGCTACAATCCCCAAACATATTGCTCAGATCCGACAACTATGCATATCATTTACATACATATGTGCCATACAAGTTGATCGATCAAAATCAAGTTTCACTAAAAAATTTCTAATAGGTGGCAACGTTGATCGAAAGTTTTTTTAACAAGATTTAACCGATTTTTTACCCAAAACATAGCAATTGCGTTATTGAATCAATTAATAAAAATTAAAACAGGTGGCAACCTTATTTAAAATTTATTCAAAGATCGTTTATCACACCATTTCATATTTTTAATCAAAAGGTAACAGTTGCGTTGCTGAATCAATTAATAAAAATTAAAAATTTCTAACAGGTGGCAACCTTGTTCAAATTTGTTTCAACAATATTTTTTATTGCACCCGTTCCAATTTTTACCCAAAACATAAAAATTGCTTTATTGAATCAATTCATAGAAGTTAAAAATTTCTAACAGGTGGCAACTTTGTTCAAAATTTTTTTCAACAATATTATTAAAAACCGTTCAATTTTGTACCCAATACTTAGCAATTGCGTTATTGAATCAATTAATAAAAAATAAAAAATTCTAACTGGTGGCAACCTCGTTAAAAATTTTTTTCAACAATATTATTAACAATCGTTCAAATTTTTGTCCAAAACATAGCAATTTCTTTATTGAATCAAGTAATAAAAAGTTCTAACGGGTGGCAACCTTATTTAAAATTTTTTCAAAGATCGTTTATCACACCATTTCATATTTTTATCAGAAGATAACAGTTGCGTTGCTGAATCAATTAATAAAAATTAAAAATTTCTAACAGGTGGCAACTTTGTTCAAAATTTATTTTCAACAAGATCATTTATAACACCTGTTCAAATTTTTACCCAAAACATAACATTATTAAAAAAATAATAAAAAGTAATTTTCGTCAAGTGGCAACTCCTTTAAAAGCATTCAATAGCTTTTTTAACCCTTTTCGATTTCAATGTCTGTATATAACTATTTCTTTTTAATAAACCCTTATTAAAATTAAAATCAGCTACAGATGAAAGACAAGAAAGAGTGGAGAGCTTAAAATATTCTCAGAGCAATTAAAGAGAAAAAACTACGCAAACGGTCATTAAGCGTTAAGTAAGTTAAAAAAAAAATGCATTTACTTAATTTTATTTTTTCTCACGTCTCAAAAGTTACATGCAAGCTCCCCAAAGTACAATAAATCTTAGCCTCTCACGATCTTTATTTTGACTATTTGCGCTCGCTTTTAATTTCAGAATTCAGTCGAAGGTATGTAAATCTATCAAAGGAATGAAGACAATGCATTAATTGCGAGTAATTAATTGACATGGCTGGCTTACTGCCAGCATATGAAGCGACCTCAGCACTCAGCAATTCGGACGCCATTCGTCACTTGTCAGCAAGCTTAATTAAACGGACACGTTTCTCGGATTATATTTAGTCAATTTCAGCTGCACTGCCGAGCGCCGAAAGGATTCGCAGTTTTAATGAGCGGCGATTTTTACGCAGCGCCATTAAAAAATACAACAATAAAATAAATAAAGAGTAATGAAAATGGAAATGAAAATGGATAATGATGAGACGGATATGCCACAAAAGCATTTAGCAGAGATTATGCAGTTCGTATGGTGAAAAGGAATGAAATGAAAAGGAATGATAGAGTGGATAGCGAAAGTCGGCGAAAACAATGATCGAAAATATTTAAATATATTATACTGTACTCATGCATAGTATGCACATACTTGTAAATTGTGTGAGTTATATACAGCATATGGACACAACTTATTGTCAGCTTCGCTATATATCGTTTGTATCTTCTTCTTCCTCTTCATTTCCTTACAGATTCATTGCAATTAAAAGAAATAAGTCGGTGGAGTTTCAGCTAAAAGCCAAAGAAAGTCGTTAATTTCGTCGAATAAAAAATGGAAAGACTCCAAGGAGTGAAGGAGTCAAATCAATGGTAAGAAAAGCGAGAAGAACAAATGAAATCGACCGTCTGATTCTTATTCTTAAAAATTATTGTGTTGACGTCAGAGAAATAGCAGAGGTTCTCAGCAACACTCATGGCGCAGTTGAACCCTTTTCGGTTAAAATTTTGGATATGAACCGGTTAATATTTTGGTACTTGAAGACCCTACGTTCATCAAACACATCGTTACTGGTAATGAAATATTAAAGCATGAAAGCCATCCCAGCCGAGGCTTATCACAAGTGTATGGAAAAATTGACTAATTGTTTGGTATAACTGTATTGGCTTATTCGCCAATTTTGAAGGCAAAAGTAAATATATGTATTAAAATACGTGAACATGTTATTTTTTCACACAGTCCGGCTGAATTTTGATCACATAGTTGACTCAGAAGAACATCAGTAGCCTTGCAACAGATTATTGAACTTAAACTAACAGTATGCTTGAAAAACAACTTACTGTCTGTCACTGCCAGCACAGCGTTGCGTATGAGTAATAAACGTCACCATATCATTGCTCGCACAAAACGCTTGAATAAGAAGATAATGGCTATTGTAAATTTATACGCTTAGTATTTCCTAGCCTTGAACTGCATTTTATGAATATTTTGCACACCAACAACACACCTGCTTGCTGTTTGTCTGCCAGACTGCTGAGGCACCGGTTCAATGCGCCAAAAATACCACACTTAATATTCATATTCACTATAATTACCATATAGCAAAAATCAGCACTACAAAAATACAACAAAAACAATAACAACAAAGGTGAATGTACGTATCTACACCGCTATTGATCACTTTGTATAGAAGAGAAGCAAGTAACATATAGAAAGCGGAAACTAAAATAGCATATAATATATAGTAGATATCAAATATAAATGCACAACAACAACAAAAACATTAACAGCAACATAGAATTTGTGTAGCAGAACAATGACACACAAGTTGATGAAGCTCTGCAGTTAGCCAGTGTGGGATGTGAACAACAAATAAGCAAGTCAACAGGCAATGATGCATAAACTATGAGTTCATGGCTGACGGCTGATTGCCGTTGGCAGTTTGCTGTGCTAACTGATTGACAGTATGGATTAGTGCGGGTGCAGCGCGGAGCAGTGGAGGCAACTGCTATTTGGCGCGCAGTGAGTTTTGATAGTAGGTAACATTGATCGACGACACATAGCAGCACTTCCTCAGCCAGCCACACCAGCCAGCAATCAATAGTTTACTAACTCACTGACTGAGTGGCTGAGTGACAGAGTAACAGACAGTGCGGCCGCTGGCTTATTGTGTTGCTTAGTTGAGTGGGCAACGAACTGGCACTGGCGCTGGTGCTTTGACATGCGAATGCTCGCAGTAGCTGGCTGGTCTTGCTTTGACACTGATAACACATGCACCCATAAAGCCGGAGCTGAGGAAGTGAAGCGATTATTTTGCAGTAGTAGAGCGGTCATTTGCCTTTCTGGCGGTGATGGTATGCACCTTTTAATCGACTGGTGTGTGTAGTGTGGAAAATAGTGTCGAATGTATGTGTGTGGTTGTTTGAGACAATCGAAAAATGAGGCATTATTTATAGAGAAAGAGCTTTCTACGTGGGTAGATAGAAATTTTAAAGTCATACGGAATTTTTTTAAACAAGAATTAAGCGTTATCAAAAGTAACCGATTGAGTAACCAGTAAGAGCCATATCCTACAAAAATTCGAAGCCAGCAGCTTTTTTGGAAGCCTCAGCTTAATTGGACTAAAAATTACAGAATAAAGCAACAGATATGTTATTACGAAATTAGTACATAAATGGTCTGAGCAAATAATTCTCCTCAATGAGGAAAGTAGGAAATTAAATTTACTTTAATTGTGTGTTGGCTATTTTTAGTTTATTCCGCCGAGTCATTTTCAATTTGTTTTTGTAATACATTTTAAATAGTGCAATTGTTAGTGTTAATTTACTTTGCTTACTTAAATTTCTTTCTTGTTTTTATTCGTTTCCATCTTTGTCCACTGTTCGCGAGTTTCTTACTCTTCGTGTGTTACAGTACATCTCAAACTGCTCGCTACATTGGTTGTTATCTTTGATAACAAACTATTTTTATTGCATTCATTTGTTATAAATATTTTTGTCATTGCTCACTTTATTTTTATTATCAACATTTTTTATATTTTTATTTAATATTGTTTTTGTTCATTATGACTTGTAACTTTCCGAACTGAAAGAGTGTGCAGGAAGAGAATCCAAAACCTTCATCTAAACGTATATCACTATACCTACCTTAAAAAGAATGCCCCCACCGCCTATTGACCTCATTAATCTTTCATCCCCTTGTCCCCAAGGAGAGAAGGTTCCGTCTGCTCAGTACACAGAGAAAACTGTTACTGAACACGGTAAGCGGAAAACTTCTCAAGATCCGCCTCCAAATACCTCCAAGTCAGCTAATAAAAACTTATTTGTAGTACCGCGGAAAAAAACATTTTTATCTCGAGACTTGCTGCGGATACCACAGTCGATGATATAAAAAGTTATATCTCGTCGAAATTAAAAACGGTAGATACAGACATCCGTAAATTTAAATTCAAATACAACAGGGACATTTCGTCGTTTAAGATCAACGTTCCCGCTGACAATTTTCAATAGATACTTGACAACTCATTCTGGCCATCTGGGGTCTTTGTGCGCGAATTCGAGCACAAACGTGATGAGTAGTTATCACTAAAATGCCAAGAAATCCCGCGAATACAAAAAACTAATTAACAATAATTCGCTGATTATTTCAAAATATTAGAGGTCTTAATACAAAACTTACTGATTTGTATTTAAATAGCATTCATTGTAACTTTAAAATCATTGCTTTCACAGAAACTTGGCTAAAGCCTCACATTTTTGATAATGAAATATTCAACAGCGAATTCGAAATCTTTAGATATGACCGGCTGAACAGAATATGAAAAAAGTCATTTATAATTCCTTTACATAAGAGTGGATTTAGGTCATCTATTGAAAACTATAGGGGAATAGCAAAGTTGTCTGCAATACCTAAACTTTTGAAGTAATTATAACAGACGGCATAACCTTCCGGACCTCTCCACTAATTTCTTGTTCTCAGCACGTTTTTCGTAAAGGGAAATCTACAATAACTAATTTGCTTGAATTTGTATCACACGTATCAACGGGCTTTAGGGAGAATAAGAATACTGATGTTATACACACAGATTTTAGTAAAGCTTTTGATAAAGTAAACCATTCAATTCTTTTGAATAAACTTGATCTTCATGGTTTTCAAACAATATTTTTAAAATGGATTGCTTCTTATCTTAGTAATAGAATTCAACAAGTCATATTTAACGATACTTTTTCTGACATAATCAATGTTCCTTCAGGCGTTCCTCAAGGTAGCCATCTTGGTCCAATTCTGTTCTTGTTATTTATTAATGACATATCATCTGTTGTTAAGTTTTCAAAAGTTTTATTATATGCTGACGATGTAAAATTTTTTAAAACGTATACTTCAAACAGCGAAAGATGTCAGTTGCAAACAGACTTAAACAACCTAGTTTCTTGGTGTGATAGAAATGACATGCCATTAACCTTAAAAAATGTAAAACAATGTGCTTTTCACGTAGATCTACGAGTATAGACCCTACTTCATAAGCAATACAAAACTTTAGGTTGGAGCAAGTATGCAGTTTTGTTGATCTGGGAGTAACTATGGACCCCAAACTCAATTTTAATCTTAACGCATCTTCCACGGTTTTTAAAGCTAAAGGCGCTCTTAGTTTTGTTAAAGAATTTAGAGATCCGCTTATCACAAAAATTCAGACTCACTCTTTACCATTAAAAAAATTATTTTATCTACTCTTAACAAAAAACGTTTAAACATTATAAACTTTAATTTAATCCTTAATTTTGGCTGTTGACATTTTTGTTTTTGTAGCTGAGCAGCTTAAGATCGCAACGCTTAAAAAAGGAGGGTAATCGTTGGATATTATTTATATAATTAAAATGGCGGGCGGGCGGTCATGAAAAAAGAACGTTCCAATAAAAATATTAATAAAAAAGTAAGAAGACCTTAGACTGATGACCGCTGACATCGCACACAACCCCAAAATACTTCAAGGCATTACAATAAAAGATAGTGGAGGAGGAATTAATAAATCAGCTATGGATAAGCCCTATGGTGGAGGAAGCAGTATGTCGAGTCACATACACTATGGAGTCAAAAAAAAAACATTCTCGAGCTAAAATGAGAAATGCTGTGCGCTGGGTTTGGGACCCACCACGTAAAAAACACTACCAATAAAAAATAATCTCGGATGAGAGACTCAAGGCATTACAATAAAAGATAGTGGAGGAGGAATTAATAAATCAGCTATGGATAAGCCCTATGGTGGAGGTAGCAGTATGTCGAGTCACATACACTATGGAGTCAAAAAAAAAAAACATTCTCGAGCTAAAATGAGAAATGCTGTGCGCTGGGTTTGGGACCCACCACGTAAAAAACACTACCAATAAAAAATAATCTCGGATGAGAGACTCCACTTTTGCTCATTTATATGTATATTTTATGGGGTCTTCAGTGTTTCATGCTGGGTGAAACCGAAAATTTACTCAAAAATCGATGTATTTTTTTTTTGAGAAACCGCCGCACGGTAAAAATATTATATTAAAATATTACCAGGAGAGGCCCTAGCATGGTTATAAGTAGGATAATACAAGGGGTGGTCCTAGGACGGTTATCCCTAGGGAATCGGGATAATGTCTCTCGCGTTATAGTTCCGTCCAAAAGAAGGGCGCGGTTTAAAGGACACGATTTAGAAAGACGATAAGGAGAAATTCTTAAATGTCTGAAGAAGGTCAAATTGTGCTCTATTGCAGTCTCTCACAAAATCAGTAGGTACATAGAAGAAATAAATTTTAGTTGATTAAAAAAATACGAAGGATATACAACATTCCCATACTCTATATGGCTTATCGCCTAAGCCGTCAAGCCGCTTCGAAGCACAAATCGATAAACAAGTTTTCATATTCACTTAAAGCTGTCATATTCTATGACAGTCACGCTGATAACGTTGTTCCGGTAAAATCATAAAAACCGCCCGCCACTGCCAAAGAAAATCAATGTCAAATGTAGGCATGAAAAGAGAGAACAACAACAACAGTGCCACTCAAACGACTACAAAAGTTTCGAACACTCGTGCAACAAAAGTAAATGAAAATATAAAAAATAACAAAAAAATCAGTTCGGAATAACTTGTATGCCCGGCAAATAGTGTAGGAAAAACCATTGAAGTGGAGTGCGAGCAGCAACAAGCGGGTGTGAGGGGGGTGGCAGCATGTCAAATTGAAAACATTTTGTAAAACACTTGTTTGCGGACGTTAAACCCTGCCTCGCAGTCACTACTGGCTATACATGTGTACCTTTTATTTCTACTTTAAATAACGGCTTTTTTCTACACACCAACAACAAGGCGTCGGCGTGAATTCAATAACGGGACTTTCACAAAGTGTGAATAGCCGGCAAGCCAACTGCCGAGCAAGGCGAGCCGTACACGGTGGCCAGCAGGCGGCATGTGTACTTTTATGGCGTTGCCGGATTGTATGCATTTGGAGAGTTTGTAACGATTTGCTTGGCAAAACTTTTCACATTCAATTTGTGTTGATGGGCGACACTCGAGAAACAAAATATGACAATTGTTGTGCAGCGACGCAGCAGCGGCAAGAGGCCAATAAAATTAATGAGAGTGCTTGGGGAGGGTAGAGAGAGAATTGTGGTGGTGTGTGTGTAGAACTCGATAGATTTTGTTTCGTTCGAGGTCGAGCGTATTTTGACGATGTCTGGGAAGTGTCGCATATAAGATTTTTGTATTGATGAACTTCATCAAGGATACATTTAAGAGGATCCAGTTCAGAGATATAGTGATCACCACAAAACGTGTTTTTTTTTTAAGGAGCTGCCACTGCTGTCTTTGCTTTCCAAACAAATATTTTTACTAATACTAAGTCTTAAAACACAATTGAAAGATATTGTGATATGTGTACAAATTTTTGGATCAATAAATTTAAAGTTTTCTCAGGAAAAATTGTGGAAAAGTCATTTTTTTGGAGCTTCTAACTATATACATATAACCCCTGAATATAAGTTCAAACTCGCTCAAATGTAGGCAACGGTTTCTGCTACACACGCATCTTAAGCAAAAACCTTGCCTACATTGAGGAGCCTGAGTAAATTAGTTATAATGGAGGATTCATCAGATTTTTAATAATAACAATTATTAGGAAAATCAGATTTAAAGAAGGATTGAAAGTAATCTCGATAATTTGAAATTCTTTAAAAGGATTTGGCTTTTTGATTTTTTCGAGAAAGAGATTCTGCGAAAAATCTACAAAAAGAATGAGTTGGATAAGACATGTGACGGCATTAACATAGCTCAGCGACTACGCTGGCTAGGTTATGTCATTCGAATGGTCGAAAGCACTGCAGCACTGAGAATATTCGACGCCGTATTCACCGGGGGAAGCCGAAGAAGTGGAAGACCCCCAGTATTAAGCTTGATAGCTAGAGATAAAAACGGAAAAGCAGTCAGGTTGGATTGGATTTTTTATTCCGCCAAGGTATGTAAAAGTAAACAAATTACGACGTTACATGAACAACAACGGAAAAGCGTTAAAATGCTTTTGATAAACTTTTCCGAGAAAAAAAAGTTATGTGTTTTTATCCAAGTAGGAAACAAAAATTTTAAAGATGAATAGAAGAAAGAAAATTGATAGAATGATAGAAGAATTAATATTATTTAAGTAGAATTCTTAGAATGGTAATATATCAAAATCTGCGGGTCTATTTGGTGAAGTGTTCAGTGGATTACCACCGAAAATTAAGAGAAATTTCATGCTTCCAGATTGAAGCCGGACAACTAGCCTTCTCGGCAGCTTTTAGTTGTCTAAATAAAACTAGCTTTGGCCGTCGTATTTATATGGTTTTGGGACTTTTTGCAACTATACAAAATTTGCTTTTAATTTAAGCAATTAATACAATTTTTGCACAAGTTAAGCATGTCGCTTGAAATTAAATATTCAAAGCATACCTTTAGGGGCAGTTTGTGTTAAAAGTTTTGCCAGCTTTGCTGAGGAAAATAAATAGAAATTTTTAGCAGAAACTTATGCTACGAAAGTGGTCATACGGTATACATTATTAAACAAACAAATTGTTAAAACAAAAAATATAAATGAAATATTCTTAATTTATAAAAAATTTTATGTTTTACAAATGTAAATTTAATTTTTATTTTATTTAATTTTTTTTTACATTTTTGTTTCCACATAGTTCGACTCTTTTGCAACAGCAAAGGGAAAATTGTAATATTTAAAAAAGTCGTAAAAGAATTGCTCGGCTCTCTGAGCGCTTGCTAATACCCAAAAAATCTTAATTATTATTAATTATTCATTTCAATTTATAAGGAATTTAATTTATTCCTGCTTTACTGCTGCATAAATTATATAATGCGTCATTTGCATTAGCTTTATCGTATTTAACCCTGTGCTAACGTCACATCTCATATTTACAGTTAACCAAGTTTAAGTTGCGACTATTAATGCTTAATGAAGTATTAACATACATATGTAAATTTGTTTGTATATGACTTTATGCAGCTCCACTTAGCGACGCAATTAAATAGCTTTGACGTGCGTGTGTGCAATTTTGTCAAATATTATTAAATAATTAAATTGACATCATTCAATTAGCAGCCATGCTTGCATTGTAGCAAAATTTTAATTGATTGCGATTACGCCCCTGTGGTCATGGTAGGTATGTATACTGCACATAAATACTATATACAAATGTATGTATATATGTAGCTTTATACAGAGAGGAAGCAGTCTGAAGAGCACCGAGGACAACGGCATTTTTGTAGGCAATGAAGGTTAAAACACAAAAATAAATTTATTAAATTTTTTGCTGAAAAGTTTAAGTGATTTTGAGTAAAGGTCTTCCTTTGCTTCCCCCCAGCAGGTCTTCTTCTTTATTTGAGATTCCAAGTGCAACCATACACTTCTCCACCTGGCCTTTCCAATGATGTGGAGGCCTTCTTCTTCCTCTGCTTCCTCCGGCGGCTATTGAGTCAGATACTTTCAGAGCTGGAGCGTTTTCGTCCTTTTCTGACGACATGATCTAGCCAGCGTAGTTGCTGTCTTTTAATTCGCTGTACTTTGTCAATATCGTCAGTATTTGCTGGCACTTACTTCCGTTTACTCTTCCATCTATTAGAACCAGTCTTCCAAGTCCATGACCAAACTATTGAGCTGCCTGCACGTACTCTTCGCTATAACGTTCACCTTACGTACGCCATCCCGTCGCTAGATATTATGTTAAACTTGGACACGTCAGAGAAGAGTACTATTTGCCAATCGAGTTCAGTCAAGTTTTGGTGCTTTATGGCCCACCGTAGGCGTTATTGGCTAATTTTCTTGGTCAAAAGTGGCTTTTTTGCGGGTCTCCGAGTATTCAAACTAGCATCCTGGAATCGGTTTCGTATAGCACTAGCAGTGATTTCGGTTCCAAGGCTATGATCTACATCCTAATGTCGTTAGCGGTTGAATCGATCCTTTAGGCTAATGCGTTCTATTTGCTGATCTGCCCTAGAATATGTTTTCCTTGCTGCTTCTGAGCCTGCTTTTCTACTCAGAGAACCATAGTTTTGAAATTTTTTCGAACATTCCCCAACGAAAGACTTCTTGAATCTTAATCTTTCCAACTCAGCTGCCCTGTAAGAAAATCCACAGTGCTAGTAGGTTTACGGACATTGTTCTGTAAAGTCTTGTTAGCGACATGAGGATTCTTTAATAAACGGGAAAGTGATACTATGCGCCTTTCTCGTCATAAAAGGAGCTTTTGACTTATTCTCCCCTTTCATTGGTACTCGAGCACGGGAAAGTAGACAAGTTAATCTACCCATCATAAGGTGGGTGAATACCGTTCTCAGAACGAAGGTCGCTGAACAAATATAGGCTCAGGTAGTATCCAACTAGAAACGATAAAGGGGGTGCTGTAACATTACCTGTGGAGCCTAGTTATGAATGAGCTCCTGGATCTGCTAACTTACATTAGCATCCGCTGCCAGCTGGTAGAATCCGGTGTTGTAAAGCAGTCATAATACGCTGGATGTACAGCATGATAGGCAGACCAATAATCATATATGGAGCGGCGTCAGTGGAGTCATGAACCTTCCTAAGAACGGTGGGGAGAACATTTGACGAAAATGCAGAGACTGGCATGTGTAAGCATCCAACTGCTGCAATAGAGGTAATTCTGGAATCACTCCGTTCCATATCGTTAGGGAGATGACAGCAAAAAGATGTATTAAAGATCTGCTCTCGTCAAGTCATGATTCGTACTGGGTACTAAACGCTTAGAAGCAAAGCCCCATTAGAGAGAGCTATCATTGACAGTAGAGGACATAACGAGACAATTTACATCGAAAAGTTTCGCTGGGCTGCAAAAATTACTGGGAGGACTACAACTCCGAGGAATATCTCCACAGGACCTCAATGCTATGGTATATAAACGGCTCGAAAACGATAGAGGAAATTGGAGTCGGTATTGATGAGATTGCAGATTTCCACGAAATTGTCAGCGACACAAAACGGTTCAACGTGACGTCTATGCCCTTAGGAGACGTGCAGAGATTATTATAGAGAAGAAACGGCACTTCAGGCAATCTTGTACGCTTAAATAATATATAGTATGGATCCCTACGAATAGAGGCCTCAACGGAACTAAATTAGCAGATTTCCTGGCGAAAGAAGCTGTGGCGCCCAATCCGATAGAGTTTCCACAACTTACGAGAGGAGCTATGGAATGAGGAAAGTGCCTGGGCCTTGACAGGCGAGGCTGTACCTGGAAGACTTCGATACGAAACGGTTTAAACAAGTAATCACTCTTCCCAGAAACAAATTAAAGCAGCTTGTTGCATTTTAAACTGGTTCCTTCAGAGAGCTCGGTATCTATATTATTTTTCCTCGAATCTTTTAATATCGCCTAAATGTAGGCTACAAATTGTGTAAGCCGAAGACGTAGAATCTCTTCAGCCAACGGCAACATTGTCGGCATGAAATGAAGTAATAAAGACGCAGCATCCAACAGCAATTTCTTCCAACACCAAAATACTTTCTTAGTGGCAAAAACTTTGCGAATAATAGTTTCCTCATTAGTTATTTCGAATTCGCTTCCAAGCACACGAAACTTGCATGCGAGATTGGCTTTTAATTATTAAATGCAAATCGCTCATATTTTATGAATTTCACACAAAAACTTTCCAACCGCACATTGAAACTTCTAACTACAATAACAACAACAAAGGCAGCAACAAAGCATTACGCTAATTATAAAAAACGAAATGCAAAAATGAAGCTTCGCACCCACCAAAGCCCGCGCGCAATGAGCAAAAACCACACGAAACTCAATACGCCGCCACTCAAATACGCCATCAGTCATGAATGAATAATTCGCAAAGGCAATCGGCAGAAGCATTCAAACTTTCGATCGGCAAATAAATGCCAAAGTGAAAAGCATGCGATGCACAAATGGAATTCGTAAAAGAAATTGTCTAATTTTCCCTGCAGCAACGACAAAAAGCCGGGCGCCCAGGCGCCCGAGCAGCATAAAGGCAACTCAACGAATTTGCGTTTGTTTAATTCCACATTTCCACTAATTGTGTGTGTGTGTGAGTGTGTGCGATGAATATGCTTTTGATATTAGCTTTGTGTTTGACTAAAGCGGCAAATTAAATTAGCAAATAAAACAGCAACTTTACGCCAAATATACTCACACACACCCACACATATGAAAATATAGAAGTTGTAGCGGCAATAAAACTTTTTGATGGCAATATAAGAGACAGGAGTGGTTTGAAGCACCAGAATGGCAGCACCAAAATGATTGACTGACGTGCAACGGAAATTAGAGGGAGCTCGATTTGTGGCGGTATGCGGGGTAATGGCGGGCAACTTGATTGTAGTAGTTGAGGTGGTAAGATTAAGGTCGTAAGGGTATACAAACTTCAAGCGGCTACCGGAAACATTGGCAGTTTCATAGTAACATGTCTCAACTTTATACCAGAAATTTACATTTGGCCTATACGAGATTGCTCATTCTTGAAATTCTTTCACAAATAGTCGCCCTGATTCCTAGTCTTAAATATCGTTAACATCGATTGGGTTGTTTCTGAGTTGCTGAAGATAGTTTTTAGTTACGAATTCACATTTGGCATATTCGATATTGCTGATACTCGAAATTCTCCAAAAAATTATCACCCCCATTCCTAGCCTTAAATATCGCTAATATCGATCGAGCTGTTTCTGAGTTACTGTAGATAGTTTTTAGTTACGAATTCACATTTGGCATATTCGATATTGCTCATTCTTGAAATTCTCTCACAAATAGTCGCCCCGATTCCTAGTCTTAAATATCGTTAATATGGATCGAACGGTTTCTGAGTTGCTGCAGATAGTTTCTCAAGTAGAACATACCATTACCCTCGAGATACATACATATGTATATCAAAGAGTGAGTTATTAAAAATAATTTATAATATAGATCGCACCACAGCCATAATTGAATCCAATGCGCGCGGTTACCTAGCCGACAAGTAAATTAAACGTGAGATAGCTCGGCACGATCTTTTCCAACAGTTTTTGTCAAAACATTGAAGGAGGGTGGATGTCGCAGGAGCTGAACGGAACTAGCGGATCTTTCAACATCTACACGGAAGGGTCAAAAACGGCTTTTGGATTAGAGCTTAGGAGACCCTTTAAGGTAGAGGAATGCTAGAGTATTCTCCAGACGGATGAAAGACTTTGTGTACGCAGAGAAACAATATAAAGAACAGCAACATATACGTCGATAGCCGAGCCCACAGGTGATGTAATGTCAAAAATGGCATACGTCTGGCTACCGAATCAGTACAGAAAATAAGAAAGTCGCTAAAAACTATACTCAATGAAATGTCGAAAGTACCCAGAGACGAATTTGGGTACGATAAAATGTCTTATGATAAGAGGCAATCTCAGAAATTGGATATCAACTCTATTAAAGCAAAAACCTTTGAAGTCCCATATAACGAAGTCTACAACTCGTACTAAACTGTACCTCCATTTGGTTTTTCTACTTATGGCGTGATAGCCAGCCACCATATCTAATTTACCGATTGTTTTGTGAATTCCAATAACAACCAAATCTGTTTTCTCAACGTCAATTTAGCAGCCATAGGTGAGAGTTTACACGAAGACCCTGGAGAGTCGCCTTGGCCCAGTTCGCAGTAACTCGGACTGATGGATGGAACGACTTGACGCATTTTACGTCGAAATCTTATATTGAAAGCGTAAAACTACAACTTGTGAAAGAACTGAAGACACTCGACCTGGTAAGCAACACGCTTCGCTCTATGGACTCTTGAAAAGTTCCAAGAAAATCCGACGTATTCTATGGAATTCGGTTCTATACGATCTTCTTCTTTCATTTCATTTTTTACTCGAATTGAAAACTACTTCAGTTACTTTTTTGTTGTTAGAATTTCAAATAGTAAGCAAAATTCACCTTCGTCTGCTTCGCTTTAGACGAATTCAAGCAAATATTACCCGCAGGGTTGCATTTGTCCCCAGTGCGCCGTCACCCGCAGTGGCAAGCAAACAATGCCAGTGAATGAATGGCTTTTGTTTGACCAAAAACCAACGATTTCTTCATAAACAAATACACCTACACACTTAAACACACACTCACAAATATGTATGTAGATATGAAATTATTTTGTGACAGTTTTCATTGCCGACATTGCATGTGGTCATAACGGTTTTTCATTTTTTTATTTTTCACGTTCAGCCAAAACATGATACTAAACAAATATTTGGCAAAGTCAACAGCTGACACATTTCTATGCAAGCGTGGGTGAGTATGTGTGTGTTTGCGCAGTGATATCCGTTGACCGCAATGTGTGTGTGCGAGCGTTAGAGCGCGATATTTGCACGTGTGCGGTGGGAAATGCAAACAAAACTGTTATGTGAAACAATGCAAGATTAAACCGGACTATAATGGAGAGGTGTATATAAACATGTACTTGGTATGTACAATATATAACACATGAAGTCAATAATTGCGCTGTAGTGCAACATAACCTAGAAAAAATTGGACTGATAACAAAATGGTTGGAAAAATTGTTCTAATTGGTTCAGATTGTTAGGTTAGGTGGCTGATCACACAAAGATGGCGGGAGATCACACTTAGACAGCTAAGTACAGTCTTTTATGAAGCCTGTCGACAAAGAGTTTTGAATCACAAATCTGCTTAGGTATCTTATTTTTATTGCCGTTATTTCATCTGGATGTCTAAAGGTGTGAGATCCTTGATATTTTAGCCTTGATCTGGCAAAAGCGGAATTATGGGTAAGGTGGTGCTGAGATGATTCTTACCACATAGCTTAAGCAACTGGCGTACGATAAAATTTTTAATCTTACCGAAGGGATCCCGATTGCGCAGATTTCAGCTAGAACTCATATAACTGTTTAAAGGGAACTTTTCTGAGGGCGAGGGCTCACTAGACCCGAGAAGTTCGCTAAACACAAACCAGTCCAATCATGAAGTAACTCGATCTTAGAACTATAGAGGTAAATGGTAACCTAAGAACATCATATCATAATTCTCCTTTGGCCCTAATACATGTTGTTAAATTTCCAGAATAGCCTTCAAGGCGCGTAGCGATTCAATTGACTCAAAACGGAGCTGAATCAGGCAAAGATGGTGGTTGCGACACGATATTTATTGATAATTTGGCGGAAAACTTACAAAGAATCGGTGCTTTATCGTCGTGCAACAGCCGAAAGTTGTTGGCTCATAATTTCGAATTCATTTTTCGAATAGGTTCGCGAAAACCACGTATAATACTCAAATAGTATTCGAAGAAAACTGTCAACATAACCTTGATTTTTGACCTGCTTCGGAGTGGTTTTTCGGCTTCGGCTCGCCTTTTCCACAATATTCGACCGATTGATCGTCTGTTTCCGGGTGCTAAGCATAGATCCAAGATTCATCGCTAGTAATGATACCTTTCAAGACATCTTGGTAGTCGGAAAGCATTGTTTCAGAGACATTAACGCGATGGTGTTTTATGAAAAAATTAAGTGATTTTGGTGCAAATCGTGTTTACACTTTTTTTAGTCCCAAATGATGTTTCGAAATGGTTTTAACTGATCCTTCCGATATTCCAACGATGTCAGTAAAGTCTCTGACAGTTATTCATCGATTCTCAAGTATCAAAACTTTCCTTCAATTGACGTGTTGATCATCGGTTGATTTTGATGACCGTCCTGGGCGTGGTTCGTCGTCAACCCGTTCTCGGCCATCTGTGAATAATTTCTACCAATCTAAATCACTTGCTCACTTGATCGAGGATCACCTTTTCTAACATTCTAACCATTTCGACTCCAAAATTGTATGCAGTACACAAAATTTAATGGAAAAGGATTGACCGTTTATGCAAAGTATTAACTAAACCGGGGTTCTTTCGAAATATGTTTTGCCAAAACGTGTGCACAATCCATTCACCCAAGTTTCTAGTGTTGTCTAGACTCACATTTGTACTCAATTCAATATTGCTTTTTTACGAAAAAATTAGCCTGAACTTATGCAAATTATATTCTGAATCAAGGCTTAAACAAATAGCATTAGAAATAGTTTATAAAAATGGAAACAATTATCTACTTCTTCACTGAAAACCGTACCCCTACTAAACTATACTAACTAAATAAAATGGAGCTCACACTCAGCTCGCTTGTTGCCACCTCAAACCGCAGCAATAAACGGCAATGACCAAAGCAAACAAATTAGTTTAATTACGAAATTTCTCAACTAAATTGGTTGCGGTTTTAGTTGGCTAAAATGTACACATGTACACTATAAACTAAAACATATCGTCTGCAAATACAGTGAGTACATGTGAGCAGGGGAGAAGGAGGGATGACTTAAACAGTCCAACAATGTTGAGCCGTTCGTGAGCATATTAAATTATACACTAATAAAAATGGATTTAGGAGTATTGTATGAGTACACCAATACATACACATATGGAGATATACGTGAGAATACAATAAATAGATACAGATAATAAAGTTTTGCGGTTGAATTTAGTGTCTGTGTGTGGCAAGGCAAATAGTTTTCTGGCCTGCAAATAGTGCAAGTAAAATTTTTATTGCATACTTTAAGGCGCAGTGACTGCGGCTGTTGGGCGACGATGTATGATTTTGCAAATACTAAATAAATGAATTTCCTATATTTTCTGTAGCTTTGAGAAGTGATATCTGCAGTCAATAAAAGAAGCCATTAGCTATGCAGAGTAAAATTTTATTCAGTTGAGTAAACAACCAAAATTGGCAAAGAGCAAATTTGTTTTCAATTAATTGAATATCAATGGCATGATGTGGTATTTTAGTATAAGGTAAGGCTGATGCTTCTGAGCTTTGAGAAATATTTAGGCGGTCTTGAAAAGTTTAGCGCTTCTGTTAATTATCGGTAGTTTCATATTTTGGGAGGCTGCTATATAAGGTTTTACAAAATCAAATTGTTCGTTTAGATTTTTAAAATAATTCATAGATACGACAATATATTGCAAACGCAGCTATCCTCAATCTTGGAACATAATCCTAAAGGTAGGCAACGTTTTTAAACTTTATAAAAGAGGCTTTAATGAGTAATCAGTAGCATTCGGTCGGAAAATAGATTTAATCTAGCTCATTACATAAACCACAAACAAATTTGTTTAGAAAAAACCTTGACGTAATCACTTTTGACAACGTTGAAAAAGTCAAAAAGAATGGGAAGAAGATGAGACACCACTATGGCTCCGTCGCAGGTTTATTAGCGAAAGAAAAACAATGTTTTCTGCCGGAGTATGAAGTGTGTGTCTACAATTCTTCAGGACACGATAATGTTAATTTGGAGCAAATACTTTCGGGCAGGAAACCGTCGCGGTAGGCTCGTATGAATCCCAGCCGAGAAGCCCAAATTTTCGATCACCTTTGCCAACAGTTGAAGCTCTATATGAACAATAATGCGCCGAATATTCTCTACTAAGTCGTCAATGTTTCGCCTCACAAAATATAGTGCAACGGTCTCAAATCACACGATCTTGGAAGACAGACGACAGTTTTAAGATGCGAGATAATTCTTTTTCTTCTTTACTTTTCATTGGTATGATTTTTTACGTGGCGGGTCGCATACCCAGCGCACAACCCTGGCGAGGAGATGTTTCGCCTTCTCTCTTCAGCTCGCCCTCAAACGGATGTTCTTAGGCTACCCAGAGGATAGTCGTGAGCTGCTTGAGTCATATGTAAAAGAATCGTTTGTGGCCACACCCAAGTGAATCGCGATCAGAGAACTTTCCTCACTTGCGTGAACTTCTACACATGACTAAATCCTCCAACAAGATAATACGCATACCAAAAGTTTCCTTGGAGGTTTCGTTGTATGTATATTATGGCCGAACGTCCGGTTGGAGCCAAATGTGGTCTGCAACAACTTCCTCCAAATCATACGACGACATTGACATAGTTCAGCTAATTAGGAGACAGCGGCTACGCAGGTTAGGTTCGTCCAAATGTATAAAAACATTAAGCTCTAAGAGCAGCATAGGAAAAGCACGACCTCCACTCCATTGGAAAGACCAGATGGTGAAGGACCTGGCTGCACTTGGAATCTCCGATTGGCCACAAACAGTAAAAGGATACAAAGGCCAGTTAATACCAAAACCAGTCTTAAATTAATCTGTTAGCTGATTAGTAGTGGAAAAATAAGTTAATTTAATAACAAAGCTTCATTCTAATATCAACTATCTTAGTAAGCCAACTGGAAACTGCTTGGCTTGACACATATATAGCGCTACTAGAATTAACTAGACAAAATCGAATTTGATGAAAAAGAAAGTGCTTTTTCACCAAGACAATGTACCGTGTTCAAATCAGTGAAAATGATGCCAAAATGCCATGAATTGGATTTGGAATTACTTCCGATTCCACCGTATTCTTCAGTTCCCAGCGACTCCCAGCGACTATTATCTGTTCTCAGATCGCAAAAGAACACCCGCTAGGAAGAAATTTTTGTCAAATGACGAGGTGATCGCCGGAACTGCGACCTATTTTGAAGCAAAGGATAAATCGTACTACAAAAATGGTATTGAAAAGTTGGAGGGTTGCTGTATTTGCTAAACATCAACATAGGAGGGGACTATGTTGAACAAGAAAAAAAACGAATTTTGCCATAAAAATTTTTAACTATGATAGGCCGGGGACTTATCCATTGATCTTTTAAGATATAAGTAGCATATCATTGGTGCAATAAAAAAATTATAGAAAATTAAAAAAATTCCAGACACTTCAACTTAGAATGAGAACTAGTATAAAAAGCTATTGACAATGTCACAGCGTTTTTTTATGTTTTCCACTCTTTGGATACTTTTGAGCCACCTACATACCCACTTCTCCCATATTTCTGCCTAAAGTGTCTGTGAAGCAGCTAGAAACCACAGTTATAGGTATACCCAACGCGACCTTCGATGGCATTTGCAATTAGGCCAGAAGGCTCAGTTCAAACGTGTGCGTGTATATATGCATATCAACTTATAAGCAGTGACAGTTGCGCTTGCAGCCTTGCCACACTGTTTCACTGTCAATATGCAACATTGCCGCTAATGTAATTTGCATTTTGCACGAGTAATGATGCTGCATGAATGTAGCTGTAGATTGCGCAGCTGCCCACACGCTTAATTGAATTGAACGCAGACACACACAAGCACATACGCATATACTAGCATACAGTCAACACGCGCGCATAACATGGCATGGCATAGAAAACTAAAGGCGTGTGTGTGGCAGGCAGCGCACCCGCGTGGCATCATCAAATGTCAATTAAGCAGCGCGACGCGAAATTACGAATGCACTTTAATGCGCAGCAAATGAACTATTAAGTGCGCGTGAATATGCACGCCGACCATGTGGCATGCCGCGTCGCTCCACAAGGATACAGCGCCACATTTTTTGCAGTAATAAATGAAAACACAACTTTATATGCACGGTAATTTAATTAATTTCCAGCGCCGTTTTTTCATCTTACATTTTTGTTGATTTTGCGGGTCTTTTGTTTTGAATACAGATTTGGCTATTCATTTCAGGCAGGTTGCGCGTTCGTTAGCGCCAGAGCCAGCGCCAGCACAGCCACTCATGGACTTTAATCAAAACAATTAAACCAGCGACCCGCATGAGTCCGGGGCCGCCTGCGCTGCCAGCGCGCGTCGCATGCGAAATGTGCCGATTGGGATTTGTATGCATGAGCGCACAACTGGGCGGCGAGCCGACGGCGGCGGTGGCGCGCGTGTGTGCCGCTAAGCCTGCTGGCGGTTTGTTTGGCGCGCGCTCGGCTTGGCTTGCCCCCAGCGCGGTTTGGCTTTAAATCCCCGTTTGGTTCGTTGCGCCATTTAAATGGTTAATTGAATGTTCTTTACGTTTTAATTACGCTGTCCAACTATTTTTACTACTCTCTCTCTCTTATTTTTATATATTTTTTTATTTGCTTTACTGCCACGCGCTCGAAATTGGTGTGCGTTCACCTCTGCTTTCCAATTTCAGTGGACTGAGGGATTTTTTATTTTGCTGTATATGTATATATCTATATATATATATTTGCTTCTGTGTATGTATATGTGCCGCCTTTGCCAGTAAGTGGCGCTCAGTCAACAACAAAGGGATTTAATACACATTTAAGGATTTCACGCTCTATTTGCCGCAGTGTAAACAAGTTGCATGTCTCATATGCTGCATGTGGCATGTTGTAAGTTGCAATATATGCTTTGCGCAGTTACTGCTGCATGTACCGTAAGCCTGCAGCAGATATTAAATCGCGGTTTTATGTCAACCGCCAAGAGAATTTTTCATTTTCGAAAAAAAAAATTAATAAATGTGGTTGACTTTATTTACAACAAATTTATTTTGTTTACAAAGGAAGAGTTCGATCGATATATTAACATTAAAAACGTAAATTTTGGTTTTCAAGGAAGCGAGCATACCCTTTATATATAAAGACGTTTTATACAAGAGAATACTTTTGAATTTGTGTATGTACTGAAGCCGTTCGACCTTCCCATCGCTTCGCTCTATGAGCTCGAGAGAGAAAAATCCAAGAAGATCGGACGTTTTCGAGCCAAATTTTGTTCAACTATGAGGTGCATTTCCGGCTCAGTGGGTACATAAACAAGCAAAATTGCCGCTTTTGGGACGAAAAGCAACGTGAAGAGATTCAAGAGCTGCCATCTAATCCAGTAAAAACAACGTAATGGTGTTGTTTGTGGTCCGGTGGAATTATCGGTCCATAACTCTTCAAAAATGATGACGGTGAGAGCTTAACTGTCAATGACGAACACGTCATGATAACCGACTATTTGATGCAGACAAACTCGCTCCAATTCATGCCTTGGATCAAAACACCACGACTGCCATTCGCCAGTTACCAGTCGAAATACTCGAACGAGTCATCAAAAAAATTGGAGTCAACAGAAGGACCATCTGAGACGTAGCCGCGGCCTACATTTGAAAGAGATTATACTAAAAACATAAATGCCAAAGAATGTTCTTTCAAATGACAATAAACATTCACCAATAAGTTTCAAGTTTCTGTGTGTTGTTTTTTAGAAAAGTAAGGAATAGGAATAGATCTGGAAAATTTCTACATAAAATTTCGTGAACCATCTCGTCAAATGAAAAATCTTTTCGTGCATGATCATTAGTACAAGTACATATATTTTATAAGGCCTCCGATGTTTCCTTCTTTTTTCTGCTAGCAACTTTTATTGTTTTTTTTTTTTGTCAATGAAGCCTCTAATTTTCGATGCATTCAAATATAAAGAATTGACTGCACATAATCTGTTACTTTTTCTGGACCAGATCGGATTAGTTTTTCTTCAAATTTTTCTAAGCAATATAAAATATTAACAGGTTACGTATAAGACATATTTTTGCCTATCTGGCGAGTTGCGATACCGTCTAGTACGAAAACAGTTTTTTTTTAAGTAACCCAGATAACGCTACATCGATCTTAATTTTGAGGAAATTATTGAATGAGACTATTTGTCAATGAGCTTCAAACGCAGGTAGTTTGTAAACGTATGTAGTTATGAATGTACTTACGAAAGTCGGGTTTGAGGTAGAATTGACATATTTACCTGAAAGAATAAAAAATAAATTTTAGAAGAATATATATGTTAGTGGTATACATATTTTATATATTTTTGAGATCCAAGTTTTTCTATTTCTTTCAAAAATGGTTCCACTTAGATGTAAAACAATATCCTAGCTTAATATAATATAAACGAAAAATACAAGACTATGTTCATAATTTTTTAAATTCTTAATTTATTCTTCAAACTCTACGTCGTCCCTTCAAAGTAATCCCACTTGCATTTGGCACAGATGGCACTGATTATCATACCAACCAAGAAACGACTATTGCGAAATTTAAATTAAAAAGTCTTACTATTTTTTGCCCATAATTGTTTATTCGCATTAAGTGCTGTTTTACTGATTTTAAAAAATACGAGTGAACGAAAAAGCAAAACGACAGTATCACAGTTGTAGTTGTTTTTTTTTTCAGCCTATTTATAGACCCCTACTTATATACTACAAATACATATATATAAAATACTTTTAATACTTTCAAATAAATGATATCATCTCATATAGTTCATTGTATTTGCACATATCTTTACAGTTATGCACACTACATCGAAAGTGCTTTTAATTACATACTTTGGCACTTATCACAGCGCTTATGCGTCGGTTAGTGGCTTTGAACTCTGCGAAAGTCAGCGAACGTTTCATGACAAAAGCTTGTCTGAGCAAATACCAAGCCGAGGCTTATCTGTGACGCAGGCGGGTTATACAGAAAAAACACATATATAAATATAAATTCCAGTAATCAGAAATAAATGTGGCATTGTGATATTTAAAAATAAATAATTACATTTATTTTTAGTGCACAATCCATATTAAATGGCTGAATAGGCAAATTTGAATTTGTTATAAGTATCTGGTCTATTTTTTTTTTTACTAAATAAATTGTTATCTTAAGCAAATCTGTATAGAAAATAATTAAATTTATGTAATTCATTTTTTTTTTTAATTAAGTTTGATTACTTTTTTAATTCATTGTAAAATATACTGGATTTCTTGAAAAATAATTGCACTTAAGATTACTTTAGATTACTATTAATTATGTAATTGAAAAAATAATGATTACTGTTTATTTTTTTAATTACGCTTGATTACTTTTTCAATTCACTGTTGAAACATATTGAATTTCTTGTAAAATAAATGTATTTAAGATTAGTTTAGATTACAATTAATAGTGTAATTGGAAAAATAATGATTACTGTTTGATTTTTGAATTACGGATGATTACTTTTTTGAATTAAATTCTTTTAAGAATAAACACATTTAAGATTAATGTAATGGAATAATTCTTAATGTAATGATTACTGTTTATTTTTTTAATTACGCTTGATTACTTTTTCAATTAACTGTGGAAACATATTGAATTTCTTGTAAAATAAATGTATTTAAGATTAGTTTAGATTACAATTAATCGTGTAATTAATAAAATAATGATTACTGTTTAATTTTCGTATTATGGATGATTATTTTTTAAAAAAATGTTGAAATGCATTAAAATTATTGAAAAATAAACGCATTTAAGGTTACTTGTAATTACATATTTTTTAGATTACCACAATTTATATTACTTTTACTTTTTTCTTCTAATTATAAAACTAATGATAACTCTTGGATTTCGCAGTAATGCTTGGTTACTCTTATTGAAAATAATGATTACTCTTTGATTATTTACAGCGGTCATTGATAATTAAGCGGTAAAAATAGTGGTACTCATTAATGGTACTCATCATTATAAATAATCAATACCATTAGTAATCATTACTTTGATTAAATTCAAATTAGTGTAATCATTGGCCGACACGCATTTTCTTGATCTCACGAAATTAAACACAGTACTTAGTTTTGTAATGTATTTGTATTCTTTTATGTATAAGGGACTTATAGAATTTGCATTCAATTTGCGTGAAATGTATGTTTCTCACCACGGCAACCACAGTTGCCACCACCGTCATCACCACAACAAAGCCGTTTGATTTGCAATTAACGCATATCTCCAGCTAAATGAAAAATACCAATGATTTTACAGATTTTTTTTCGTCTTCCTGATTTCATTTTTGTTATTTTTGGATTCGACTGTCGCTCTCGCGCCTTTCCGCGTCCCTGCACTTGTTTGCTTGCACTGTGTGGCACGTTTGCTTGCCGCCTGTTGTATCCACCGGCGCTGAAATCAAATAATCCACCAAAGGCAAATATTCAAAATCATACACACACACTCACTTACTCACATGCAAACTCATATGGAATGCGAGTGTGCGTATGTAATGAAGATAGTAACTGAAATGCCTCTGTTTGCTTGCACATTTGTTCGACAGCTACGTGCCGCCACAGCGTGCTTTGCTGTATGCCACAACATTTTTACTGTTTCGATGCTCGTTTGTTTTTGTGTAGAGGTCCTTTGATATAAATACATATTCGACTGTGCACTACCAATATTTACATTTTTATAAATTCCACTTCTAACTGTTTAGTAAATCGAATTGTTTCCAGAAATCGTTTTTCAAAGCAGCTTTTAGAGGGAAGCACATATTTGAAAAATTGGTTTGTGTTGCTTAAATTTTTATATTTCTGTATTTTTAGTATACATTTTTTGTGTGTATTCCGTTATGTGTACCATGTTCCTTTGCAGTGTTATAAACAAATTTTATTCAATTTTGCTTTAGGCACGAATTTTTCTAAAATTCACCAAAACAAAAAAAATATTTTTTTGCAAATTTGATAAGAATTTCCACATAAAGCAAACCAGCACAGCTACAATATTTGCGTTTCTGAATTTTATTGTTATTTTTATACTTCTGGCAAAATAATCAAGTTCACATACATATATGAATATAGATATATACATATGTACATATGTATATTCCTCATGTAAATATATAGAAAAACAAACAAAATCATGGAAAAAGCGCATTTGTTTCCGTTTGTAGTTACTATTTGATAAACATATGCAAATTGTTAGAAAAACGAAATATATTAAAGACCACAAACTCAAAAAATTGTGAGTGAGTCTTACTGGAGAGTGAGTAATATTGGATTGGAGAATGCTGATAAAATTAAAAATACTTATTCTATATAATTTAATTTAAATGAAAACTTTTACATGAGCGGCAATTTTCTTAACACTTTTGAGCATGATGTCTACAATTTTTAAATTGTTCAAATTATAATTTTTTTAAAGTCAAAAATTTTAAATAGGTGGCAACATTTTTTAAAATTATTTAAAAAATTTTTTTCTACATATGTTCAAATTATAATTTTTTATAAAGTCAAAAATTTTAAATAGGTGGCAACACTTTTCAAAATTATTTTCAAAAAAGTTTCTATATGTACATATTTAACAGTTATAATTTTTTTAAAGTCAAAAATTTTAAATAAGTGGCAACATTTTTCAAAATTATGTTAAGCAATTTTTTTATTTTTATTTAGATTATAATATTTTATAAAGTCAAAAATTTTAAATAGGTGGCAACATTTTTCAAAAATAATTTCATTACATTTTTTATACAATGTATCTTTAAATTATAATCTTCTATAATGTCAAAATTTTTTAATAGGTGGCAACACTTTTCAAAATTATTTTCAACATTTTTTTTTATGTGTTTAAATTATAGTCTTTCATAAAGGAAAAATTTTTAAAAAGGTGGCAACATTTTCAAAAAATATGTTTCGAACACTTTAATTTTTGTTATCCAAATTGTAATAGTTTGTTATTTCAGCCAATTGATTGAGTTAGTAATTGAAATTAGGTGGCAAGCCTACTCAAAAGCATTAAGCTGTGATATTTCCTAAAATTTTCTCAAGAAACTTTATCTTAATGCGTACGTTTTAACAATATTTTTTTTAAGTTAAAGATTTGAAATATGTGGCAACGTTTTTCAAAATTAGTTTCAACATAATTTTTTACACTACTCAATAACTTTTTACACGACTTGTAATATTACTCTTTAAACAAATTAATCTAATTAAAAATTCAAATCGTGTGGTAACTCTCTTTAATAAAACACATGTGCTGTAATATGCCCAAAAGCTGCCTTAAAAATCTTTGATGTCTACAATTTTAAAATTTTTTAAATTTTCATTTTTTAATAAATTAAAATTTTATTAAAGTGGCAACATTTTTCTTTTCTTATTTTTTGTTAATATTTTTTTAAAGATAACTGTCACACATTGTAATGTTTTTTAGTTTACCAAATTGTGTGAATTAAAACACAAATCATGTGGTAACTCTCATCAAACTGTGGTACCTTTTAATCGGTATTTCGTTTTTTAGCAGGCCATACAATTTTTAACAGGTGGCAACCGTGACTAAAATATTTTATTTTTAATGAGTATTTCAATTTTTTGGCACGCTTGTTGACTTAAAATTTTTAATCAGGTGGCAACCCTGTTTAATAATACTTTTTCAAACTTTTTCACTTTGTTAGCCATGGTGCTATAGTTGCTTATTCTTTTACAATTTATTTCACTAAATATAATATTAAAAAAATTTAATCAGGTGGCAACTCTGTTTAAAAATATTTTATAATTTTCTCAAATTTATTTACTTTGTTAGCCATATTGCTATAGTTCTTTGTCCTTATAGAAATTATTTCACTAAATATTTCAATTTGGTGGCAACACTGACAAAAATATTTTTAATTTTAAGCTTTTATAAGTCTCCTAATTTTTGTATTTAAACCCTATTGCTTCTTATCTACAATTTTTTCACTTCAAAATTTCTAAAAGCTGGGTGTTCTTCTTGGTTTTCAAACATCTAAGTATTAATACAACTTTCCCATATATAGCCTACCCAGTTCCAATATTATGAAATCTGAAGTCTGTAAGTTAAGTGAAAACACTGACTTAAATCTTTGAAACTAAATGAGTAAATCCAAAAAGGAAAAAAAACACTTTCAAATTGGATTACCTCAACTTTCTTCTAAATTCTTAAAAAAAAAATAAAGGGAAACTTTATATTCTGCAAATCCCACAAAATACCAATCAATGCCAGCCAAGGATTAAAAGAGACACAAATCCAACATTTTCCAAAGAAATACATTGAACAATTAAGGCTTGTTGATACACTAACCCAAGCAAAAAATACAATAGAAACAAAAAATAAAATAAAATTGAAACAAAAGTAAAATAAAACCGAAAACCAAAAGAGTAAAACCAGCTGGCAGCCCATTTCGTGTCAGCACCAACATTGCTTTTCGTTGCCTCAACATTTTGCAATCAGAAAATTCAATTTATTTCTCATATTTCATGCACGCCAACATATTGCACCGTATTGCCGTAATGTGGGTGCCGATGCTGTGGCAGCTGTGCGCAACTTACAACTTGCAACATGCGACAATATGCCGCACGAACCGCAAATGCAGCAGAGGGAGCGCAACTAACAGCCGGTTTTCTACAATTTTATTATTGTTTTCAACTTTCCCTACACTTTTTGCGCTCTTACGCCGCTGCTGCTGCTGCTGCAAGAGGGGCAACATAGTGTTGCACAACTTTACCTTTTGTCGTTTTTGTACGCGTTGGCGTAGTTATTGAATTTCAGACGCAGCATAGACTAGAAGCAGGCAGCACGCAGGGAAAAGCACAAGGAAGGAGCAAAAGGCTAATGGTATTGTAGCAGCTACAACCAAGTTGCCACATAGCGGTGGCTGACTAACAAGAAACTGACTGAAGTGAGCAAAAAACGATGATTAAAGACGATAAGTCAAAGCGCAACAACTGTGTCGGCGCGTGGACCGCAAAATGGAAAATCTATGATAACAAAAGCAGTTTAGGAAACTAGTTTGCGGTTAAACAAAGGCAAGCTGATACGCGCGCCCACTGACGGCGATGCGCGCGAAGTGCAATCAGCGCAAGGCCAGCGGTCAGTCAGCGGCTGTAATTTGCGCGTTGAAAGCAATTTTTCTTTGCCGCTCGCGCCATTTCGGGCGCTGTGAAATTGGCAAGCGAGCGCGTAGCGAAAAAGTTGCACAAAGAGCCGTTGCCGTTACCGTTACAAAACATGCCACAAAGTGCTAAAATATGCGCATTTCACCAACTGACAGCGCTCAGGTAACCGAAAGTCGCCCAAAAGCAGCTGCCAACTGCTGCTGATTTTTATATTTATGTGCTGGCAGCGCGGCGCAGCGCAAAGCGCGCAAAAAATAATAAATCGCTAAAGATAACAAAAGGCAGGTGAAATAACAGTAAGCGCTGCTGTGGCAAGTGCCACCGGTGCGGCGCGCCGGCAACGGAAGTGTGCGCGCGAGGGTAGCGTTCACGCCAACATGTCGAAATAAATTAAAAAGTTTTTACTTCTGTTATACGCGCTCACTTCCCATGACTGGTGTGGAGAAATTGCGCGCCGCAGCATTTAATTAAGAAATGAACGAATGCACAAATGGAACGCGACGTTTTATTTTTAATATTTCGCACTTCTCAGTAATATTGGCAATTTATGGGCTGCCCAAGGTAGAGCGCGCGCGCCGCCACGGCGTATACGCAACCGCCGCGTTTGCCAATGTGGCAGCAGTCACAACTGCAGCCGCCACCTACACACACGCATATGAGGTGGCGCGCGCAAACTGTTGCTGCACTTTATTTACAATGCGCAAAGTTGTGCGCGAATCAAGAATATTTTCACTTTTGCCGAAAATCAAATTTACGAACTTTTCCCTCTCGCCGCGCCCGCCTCAACACCGCGCCGCTTAACAACTCTGTAGATCGTTGGCTGACGGAACGTGCTGTAGCGTAAATGCATTTGTTGTTTGTGTGCGCGCTGAATATAATTGTTGATGTGGAAATATTTGTGTTCAATTGCAGCGCGGGGGCGGCGCGTTGGCGTGGAAGGGTGCGAAATGCAGAAATGCTTTGAATTTTAGCAGTTTGGCAAGCACTTTTGCACAAAAAGCAAAGTTTCATTCGATTTCGGCACTTTGCGCGCTTATAATTTTGCTCCGTGCATTGTGCATTGTTATTGTTTTTGCCGCTGCCATTATTCCTTTTTTTGTTGTGCTCATCACGTTTATTGCGCACGAAATTCAATCAGGCAGCCATTTGCTGAGTGCTTTCGCGTATATTCAAACTGATTTGTTTTCGAATGCCGCGCTTCGGGAGGAATGCGTCGAACAGTTAGTTTCTTTGGATTTCGGAATATTTGCAGTTTAGGGGAGAAATTAGAGCAAATTGTATTGGCAGAATACCAGCAGAGTGGCGAAAAAAAGCTACAACTTCCAACAAAGCAGCGCTATTGTGTAAAAAAATAATGTACAGGGTGCCTCATGTGTTCAATTTCAGCATGTTTTTACCAAATCATAAACTAGTAATACCAAAAAGATGAAATTTGAATTGAATCGTGTGCCGAGTAATCTTATTTCGTCTAAAAATAACTCGAGGAAAATGTTTCAAGCACTGGCTTCGGAACTTCAATAAAATCTGTTTTGCCGACCACTGTGAAGAGAATCGTTCTGACGACAATCGGGTCTAAGTAATCGAAATAGACCCGGATTATTATCCGGCCAAGGACTGTCAACTCGGCACCATTCTTGGAAATTAGCAGAGGAAGTTTTTCAGCCGATAAAACAACAACAACAATATAAGAAACCCTGGCTTAAGAAAATCATGAAAAATGAGCTTTGATTCCGAGGTTGTCATACATACATAATTTTATAATACCACTCGATCAAAATTGGCCCGGACTGCTCCATTCAAACTACCAACCGGCTCAATACAATTTTTTAAGATTGGAAAATCCTTATAGACATCAAAAGGGGGTCTCTCGTCCGGGCCTGTTGTTTCCTTTTCATTTGGAGGCATTTTTTACGTGGCGGATCTCAAACCCACAATAGTGGGAAAGACCTCCAAAATATATGTATGTATAATACTTGGTCTAAGACCGAAAGACGTGAGTTGCTTTAGCCATATGTGGACAGCGTCGAAACAAAAAAAAAGAAATAGTGCTTGAAATTCGTCATGTTGATATCAAATAGATAGCAGAGGCTCTCAACAACCCTCATGGATCGACTCGAATTTGTTGGTTAATGTTTTGGGTGCTAGGTAAGCATCTCTCCCAAGTAGTCGAGTAGTCGGGTAGAGGTAAAACAAATATGCTTTACAACACAGCTGAGCAGCAACCCATGCATCATTACTGGTGACGAGGCATGAGACGACGGCAATAACCTTGGGCCAGACGCTCCAAAGAAAGCTTAAACCGAATGCATAAAAATGCACTGAAAACACTGAAGTTTATTCCAGTCGTAGCTTATAAAAAGTGTGGCAAATTGGATTAAAAATGTCTCTGGAGAAATTGCTTTCATATTGAGCTTTCATCACTGGAGGAGGTAACGATAGTGAGGCCACAGAGTCTGTTGAAACTCGCGTCAAGCACAGGCATTTAAAGGATGACTACTCATCATGGACTTAGTAAGTGAACGCCATCTGGTATAGATAAGGACCTAACTGGTCTATGTGTGCTTATTGGCCTACTGGAAAACTTAACCTAACCTAACCTTGAACTTTCATTTTGAACAGTAGATTGACAATTTTTTTTGCTGCCGTCAACTTCAAGGCTACGCTAAGTACCTTTAGTACCGTCAAAAATGTAATTTTTTATGGAAGAATAAAAATAGTCACATCCGATTTTTTTGCATATATATTAAGAGATATTATTGAACTACAAAATAAAAATTATTTTATGTTAAAAAAATAACAAAATGGCAGAAATATCAACCATCCCGTTGATTGGCATTTTTTGCTGTCGTCAACTTCATGGCTAGGCTTCCTATCCGAAACGAAAAAAGTATTTTTTTTTTAATCTGAAAGCTTTTATCAAGTGCATAGCAGAGGGGTTTTGAAAATTTCGAATTTTCGATGAAACGAGCCTCAAAGTCCTCAGGTTGTATATGTAGACCGCAGCATAAAGTACAATGGTTCTAGGGCCTATTTCTCCGAAAATATTCGGAGTAAGCCACTGAAACTTCGGCATCCCAAATTTTTCAATTGATTAGAGCGAAAAAAAAATTTTTAATTTTTAGAAAATTCGAAAGGTATCCCCCCCTTAACTCTATTAAAATTACTAACTTCAAGGCTATAAACTAATTTTGTATGAAATTAATAAAATTTTGTCACTTATTCTTCAAATAAATGCAACCATGTGTTGACTAAAATATTTAGCAAAAATCAATAAAAATCAAGAGCCCAAATTAACACATCGAATATAAGAATACTTACGTTTTTTATTGCGCATCAGCTTTCAGTTTTAAATTAGCAATTTCAGCACTGCGCTATTTGTATAACATTTGAGCCTTATTTGTGTTTGTTTTGTTGGTACATTTTCTATTAAAATTTTGTTGCACATTTATATGTGTTTATTTAATGTTTTCTTTGCGTTCGTGGTTGCAGTAAGCCACAAAAATCAATAAACCAACGAACAGAACATATTGACAAATTTGTGGTTAACTTTTTTTAGACAGCAATGTTGTTATTGTTTTTTGTTGTTGTTTTGTAAGCATGGAATTTCACTCGTTTTAAGCAGTTTGCTGCTTTCATTTGCGCCAAATTTTAAAATACTGATGAAAAAATGTTTAAACGCGGCTTTCGTATTTGCTTTTCTAGAAATAACAGTGTTTGCTTTGTGCTGCCCGGAATCTGTTGCAAGTTAATGCTGCCGATAGCGTGTGTTTGTATTACATATTCGTTTTATGCGGTGAATTGGAATGTGCAAATACTCAGAAAGCATAGTAAATGGCTAATAATTTTTTATTCACTTGTTTAATAGCGAAATTGTGGAATCAAAATATATTTGATTTTTTGTTCTTTAGAAAATTGTTTAGTCATTGATGCTGTAAAAAATTATTAATTAGCATTATTTAAAAATCTTTGATGGAGGGCTCTAGAGTAGACCACACTTGCAAAGAAACTTGAGAGCGTTCAACGGGCGACGCTCATCAGCATGTGTGATGCACTAAGGTCCACTCCAACCATGGCACTTAACGCCATCTTTCACATTGTCTGTAGACATCGTCGTGAAGTGTATGGCTGCTATCAGACTCAGAGAAAGTAAGTTCCTAAAAGAACACATGTCTGAATACTCAGAAATCCTCATACAATTTGACTTCATACCGGATCACTTAGATCATGGAGTCGCCAAACTGAACTCTAGCGGCTCCTTCTCTGCCCACATGCCGGCGAGGGAGTTGTCGGTGTAACGAAGCCGTTGGAGGAGAGGGACAGTAAGGTTCTTTACGTATGGCTCAAAGTGTGGGAAGAAGGTTGGCGGAGGGGTAACTGTTAGAAGTTCTTTATCAACTACAGCTTCAGGTTTTGCGGGTTTTTCCAGGCCGAAGTTGCAGCTATTAAGGTAGTAGTAAATTTATTGCTTTAGAGTACAGCCTCCTTCAGAGAAGTGATCATCCACTCAGATAGCAGAGCGGCGTTACTAGCCTTGAACTCATTAGCAGTACGTTCAGGGCTGGTCAAAGAGTGCCTAACCTCGCTATCAATAGCATCGAGTGTCTTTGTGATAAGATTGGTATGCGCGCCAGGTCACAGCGGAATCGCAGGAAATTGTAAAGCTGATAAACTAGCAAGGCATCCTAGAACTGCTATCGGTACCGTGCCCTACTGTGTTCTACTACTAGATTGCTGGGCTTCGCGGAAGCTTGGCCAGTACCGGACTACCATCGGTACATGCGCTGTCGCCCTTTTGCCCAATATCGATCTCAAGAGATCTAATGATCTTTTTGCCCTGAGTAAGACTGGCCTCTCCTTAGTTGAGGAGCTTTTAAGAGGCTCTATTGGCGTCCATAAGGCAAGGCTGGGAATCTTACCAAACGCCATCTCCAGAAGCTTTATGGAAGAATATGAGGTCGAGACAACTCAATACTTCCTTCGTGACTGAGGCGCGTTTGGGAGGTCAAGACTTAAAGCTTATAAAAAATTATTATAGTAACTAGTAAAAATAAATGCATTATTTTTCCAATAGCCGACTTTAGTAATCTATGTCTCTCGTTGTATAAGTACGAGTTGCTATAAGACATAAGGTTAAGTTAGATATAAAGGCTGCTTTTCGTGAGGCCACAAATGCAAAGCGCCTGGAGCCAGTCACAAATTTATTGCGACGGCTAATATCTACTCCAGCCAATTCGCTGGATTCGTAGGAAGTATGGCAACTAAGATGCTTCAACAGTGAAGAAGAAAGTGTCTAGATAATTTCACCTCATATTCTTCCCTGTAACTTTGACAATTTGTGTCCTCCAAAATCTTAAGCTTCACCACCTGAGTGCCAAGGGGACAGTGTCCAGTAAGGACACCTAACGTCGCGGCCATGAAAACCCTACTAAGTAGTTCCATGGATCTTTAACGATCCACTCTGGGAAAGAAGACTTTCCCAAGCCCATAATTGCTGCTTGCTGACCAATGCTTAAAGAGCTTGCGCAAGACCTATAGATCCATCACCCGGAATGCACGAATTAAGGGAACACCTATTCGTTCCGATCCTAATAGGATTTGGCTAAAAGTGACCTCTACAACTAGCTTATTCCGCTGTGCCCAGACAAGTGGAATATGGATGTCTGATGCAATCGCTAATGAGCTCATGCAGTCCTTATCTAGCTTTGGGTTCACTGTCAGCGTTAGAAAAACTAAATTCCGTACTAAAAAAAACTTCTCAGAAATCATTGAATCCATTAAAGCTCGTGACGGCATCACTTCCCACATATCGCATTAATCAATGAATTTATTGAGAGAACACTATGGTAAGCAGATAATTTCACGTTATAAGCCAGTCGTTTCGCCAACAAGATCATGTGATATCACACCGCTAGACTTTCTCCTGTGGGAATATGTAAATTCTAAAGGCTGTGCGGACAATCCCCGTTCCAATCCAAGCCTTGGAGCAAAACATAACACGTGTCATTAACCAGTTATCAAGCCGAAATGCTTGTACGACCCAGCGAAAATTGGACTCAAGGGATGGACTATCTGAGACATAGCCGAAGCCAACATTCAAAAAAGTTGATTTTCAAAAAATTAATGCCGAAGAATGTTCTTTCGAATGATAAGAAACATTCCTTATTAAATTTGAAGTATACGTCGTTTTTCTTAAAGAAAAAAGGGAACCTACCAATGGATCATCATTTAAATATAGTAAATTGTTTCATTTCCTTTTACACTATTAAGTTAATAAAAATATTTAAAATTACAAAAATCAACTATGAACTCTGCTCACATTTCGACGACATTGCGTATATTCCCGACGGGTCAATGAAATCATTAACGTCGAACAAAAGCGACAGCAGCCGACATTGAAACTAGCAACAACAGCAACAAAGCACAATTAAATAAAACGTGAAAAAACTCAGCGCGATGGAACAAGTACTCTCAAGTGAGCAATAACATAAATGCTGCACAAAAAAGCGCCAACAACAATATGGGGCTGTGAATGTTAATGAAAACTGCAGCGAAAACAATAAAAATAAGGCGAAAAAAACTTTAACAAAAAATTAAATTATACAATAAACAAAAAAGGTATTTAAATATTTAAGGCATTTAAGCGACGCGGAGCGAAATCGGGAGTATACAAAAACGCGTAGCGGCTGTGTGCATTTTGCGGCATGCAACATGTATGGGCAAATACAAACTTTATGAGTGCATGAATTTACCGTTTTTTTAACTGAAATATGCAGCACTTTTATGCGTTCGTTCTCGTTGCCGGCGTTGCCATTTATTTATTGAACGTTAGTTGCTATGAAATGTTGTGAATTCTCATGAGTAATTGTTTTTTGATTGTTGCATGGTCGCATGTGAGAGGTACTCACACATATAAATATGTGTATATGCAAACATTTAAAGCATTATTTATATATACAACACATACATATTTATCTGCGATGTTTACTTATTCATGAATTGCAGTTGCAGGCCGGTAAAATACTTCAACTATTTGCTGCTGCTCAGCGATAGCCTGCGTTGCCAACTGCGTTTTTTTTTATTTATTTACGCATTTTTATTCTTCACTATATTTTTTGTGTTGTTGTCACTGCGAATGTAATCCATTGCAATGGTTGAATGCCAATGAAATATTCTGTTGAAATTGATTTTTTTTTAATTGCTTGATTCATGCAACAATTTTTTGCTGCTAAACTTTCATAACTGTTTTTTGGTTTATATACGTTTTTTCTTTCAGCGCTTGATTGGCCTCTAGGCTTATTTGTAATTGTATTTTTTCGATAAAAATAATTGAAAGGATTTTAAGCTCCAGTAAAGCTTAAATATTAAATATATAAATACAACAAAGCTTTCCTTCACAACATTTTTATACTTGAGAGAGAGCCAGCTACACAGCGAGAGATAGCAGATTCTCGAAAAAATTTAATGCTATAACGACTTGGAAGTATGACAAATCCAACAGCCAATGAAGGTCTCTCAAAATTGCATATCCAGAACCAAGAATCATGTAACGGGGTTTTCAATAGAGAGACGTCATGTTTTCTCTCGTTCTTTTGACATTTCTCTTTAGTAAGGTTTACCATTTTATCATGGAAACATATACGATCCAGCAACGAGTCGAAATTATTAAAATAAGCTACAATTTATGGTTGTCATAATCGTCCAATCAGATCAACAATTGAGCGTCTAGTGGAAAAATTTATATCCATAGGCACAATACAAAATGTTCCCGTGCAACTGAGACAAAACAGTGTCCGTTGTGTCGAGAATTTTGCTGCCGTTAGCAAGAGGAAGACCCATATCAGTCTCTCACACATCGATCTTAAGCTTAGGGCATCTCTGTGATGTCGTTGTGGCGAATTCGGCGACGTCATTGGGCCGTATTTCTTCCGCGATTATCAAGATCGTCACGTTACTGTGCATAACAATCGCTACCGCTCAATGATAACCGAATATTTTTGACAAGAGTTGGATGATATGGACTTGGTCAATAAGTGGTTTCAACAGGACGGCGTCACAAGTCACACAGCGAATTTCACAATCGATTTATTGAAAACCAAGTTTGGAGAACATGTTGTCTCACAAAATGGCTCAGTCAATTGACCGTCTCGGTCGTGCAATTTGACGCCGTTAGACTATTTGTAGTATGGCTACGTCAAGGCTATGGTCTATGCCATATATTGTTAACTTTATGTTACCTTCCTAGAGAAATGTCGCCGAGGGAAGGAATTTTAACAAAGAGACAAACATCACCAGAAAGTTACCCCTCAGTGGTATGCCCATATTTTTTACTCACTCCACAGTGACTAAGAAATGCATCTCAATTTCTAATTATACAATATATAGTGTAAAAGCAGACCTTAAGACGATTTACACGACAATAGAATCTAGGAAAGCGAAATAAACCCGGATTACTGCAAACTACTTACTTCTGTACTATTACCAAGAGATGTTCATTGATCCTTTTGTATTTGAAAAGTATATAACCATTTTAAACTTAAATGGGTCTCTGGCCCTGTAGATTTACCTATAAGAAGGTAGTGCGTTGTCAGACAATTTACCCAAAAAAAGGGACAAACTGAGCTAAAAACATTGCTAAACTGATACTGCCAGAACCATTATCTGTGACTGGTCCACCCACACACTATCTTGCGAGAGCACCAGAGAGAAAAATGAGACGACACTGTCTTCAAACATTGCAAAGATGAAATTTTGACTGGAACTTGCACAAAATGGTAAGATGACAGTGGGCTTTTATAGAGCAGCTTTTCACAGTGCTTTTACTATATTGCTATGTACTAAAAGTCTCAAAAATTTAAAGATGCAAATTTTAACCAAAACACATTATGGAACAACTTGTTGACAACGGGATGATAGGAGTATAAATATAATATACTAGAGCGGGTCGATTTACAGGGAGCCAACAAAAAAATTGCGCATGTAGGAATTGTTCTACCAAACCTGCTGAACAAATTTGCCCAAGAGACTATGGATCTGAAAATTAAGTCGTAGATGCTTTTTGGTATTCTGTTGATCATTTGTCGGAATCGACCAGATCGAACGACTATATCACGTAACTCCTATACAACCGATTATTCAGATTTTTTAAACTTCGACATAAAAATCGCTGGCACGAAACTGATTTTAGACCCACAGGCAAAGCTCGCTCTTAGGCACAGTTGTTCAGAATGAGAGATCACATTACACGAATATTTCGCTCATTAAATTTGTAATTTTTTTTGTTATTTCTGAATTCAGCAAACGAAATCCCAAAATTCAATTAGAGGCTCTAAGTAAAAATGAATTTATTAGCAAACGAAAACATTTGCAACTGAAAGCGAAAGCGTAAATGCCAAGCGCCTAGCCGCAGTGCAATGGAGATGATGCGAAAAGAGTGATTAAAATGCTAAATAATAACAACGCACTCATACACATGCGAATGAGCAATATCAGTGGCGACATCTAATGTCCGTAAAATTAAACAAAAAAGAGTCATTGAAAAGCTGTAAAAACCAGCATGAGTGAGTCACTGGTTAGGGGAGGTGCAGCTTGTTTTTGTAATATTTTCTTTTGCTCTTATTTTTATTGTTTTTTTTTACAATGAAATAATATAAAAATAAATGTGGAAATTTTAAAAATCTAGTACATAAGTGTAGAATGTGTATGTAAACATATATGCGTAAAGTATCGCCATCAATTTGATATCAACGACCAAATTCAAGGCTAAGCGATTATCAGTATAAACTTGTGTATTATATACATGTATTTATGTATTCGATGTTTAAAAGTTACATGCAAAGCAAGTAGAGAAAATTAATTTGCATATAAATATCATTCATATGATAATATGAATATAAAGGGGAAACCTTTAACAAGCACAAAGAAGATAATTAGGTCATTAGTACAGTAATTAACCAGTTAAAATTTTGGTTATTAAATATTTTACATTACACATTATCACAAATTACTTAATTTAGTATTTTTCTGATTTTTTTCCCAGTTATCCCGATACCTCAATGCCGCATATGCCCGAAATATTAATGAAAATATTACTTTTTCTTCTACCTGCTCAATACACAATACTCAGCGGTAGAAATCGAAATAATCACGTTATGTAAAATGTGGTGATCAATCAAGGCCAGTCCAGGTAACCAACCGAACTGAGGCTTTGACGAGTATCAAATTACGATCATGTTATTAACGGGTTACATAGGTTTCCTCGGGTAAAAAACGGCCTTTTTTCAATAATTTTTTTCTCATCTAAAAAATGAAATATTTTATTAGAAATTACAAACATACACTATTAACAAAGAAATCCTCTTTCTATTTCGTCTAAACTTGGATCATTTATTGATTTCAATACGTTTGCTTAAATTTGAGTGATTACCTTTAGTGGTTTTAGTTGGTTTTTAAAGATATAGAATTTTCTAAAGGAATAATTGTCAAAATACGCTTGAAAAAGTAGAGAAAAACTCCGCATTTAGAGTATAAATAAATTTAAAGAGGTAGTTGGTATTCTTCGCTTCCAGATTAAAGCAAATCCTTGGCAAGTTCAAGTAACTTATCACCAAAATAATAATTTGTTTAATTTTTATTAATTCTTTAGAAAACATACATGCTTTTCTTAAGTTTTGGGACTGCAAAAATCATTGGCATAAGTGCGGATTACTTTGAAGGCGAGTGTAAAATATCAACTGAAAATTTCCTAAGGCCGCCTCAAGAAATCTATTATATTCCGACACCAATATTTTATTCTTTAAAGTATGCAAATTTCTTTCGCCTTCTAAATATTTTTAATTTTCTTAGACAAAAATAATTTTT
Source organism: Bactrocera dorsalis (assembly GCF_023373825.1). Lineage (NCBI taxonomy): Eukaryota > Metazoa > Arthropoda > Insecta > Diptera > Tephritidae > Bactrocera > Bactrocera dorsalis. The sequence continues at coordinate 86,519,733 of NC_064305.1, forward strand.
ATTTTTTTATTTTTCCATAGCTAGGAAAAATATAAAATAATACTGTTTTGTCAAAGGTAAAAGGTCTAAAAGTTGAAAATTTACCCAAATTTTTTCCAAAAATTATTTGCGAAGCTTATTTCAAAAGATTGTAACTCCAAAAGCAAATAGTCTTCTCTTTTCTGCTCTCGGTCAAACATATAAACAATTTACGAAGAAGCTTTCGTTCGCAAAATGAAAGCTCGTGATTCGGTGAAAGGTACAATACAGCTCGAACTCAAACGAGCAGTTATCCAGAGTTACATGGAATATATTTTCTCTCGAATAAACTGATTGAGATGAGAATGATAAGTATTAAGCGTGATTTTTTTTTGTATACCTACAAACACACTGTCCTAAATTCATAGTATGTAACCCACGCTCTCGCTCTCTCTCTCTCAACTTAATAGAAGCAACATTTTACCTGCTTGATACTTGTAAAAAAGCATAAAAGCCGAGCCACCTTCGCTTTATGGTCATACACATGCGGTCATTGCTGGCTACAAAAACTCTAAGAGGTTCAAATATTAATTTTAGTAAACACTGTATTTTTAAAAGACTTTTATGGGTCAAATATTGCGTAAAATTTCTAACACTCTCTTACCAAACACTCTGTTCACCACATGCCTGAAGCGCAGACGCAATCTACAAAATAAAAGCAATGCAGCCAAAAGACAACGTATTCCCTACGAGGAACCTTTGAATTCGGTGTATGTAACACATTCAAACGTAAGAAATATTGCACCCGAAATAATAAGACCTTCAAAATACATGTACGTTGATAATGCAAAACCTAACACTAACGAAGAGGAAATTCCACACAAAACACACACCGTACTTATAACTGTATTCAAGAAAGAACCAGAAGAAACTGCAGTACAAATAACACCAACAATTCAGAACCACCAGATAAAACAAGAAGAAGTTACAGCGCAAACATCGGCACACGATCAAGTAAGAGAAGAAGTGACTAATACTGAACGTCAATTAATCAAAGAAGAACCGAATGAACGTGACAACGAGAGTGACAGAGAACAACTCTCCGATGAGTACTCAACTGAAATAACTGACGATATCAGCAGCTCGAATATAACTGAGCAAGAAACAGATGAGGACGCACATATGATAAAACTAGGACCGAACGGTACAACGATACCGAAAGCGAAGTACGACAAGATTCGTTGGTCTAGCAGTTCGTTTGCAACACGAAAACTGCTTATGTGCGTATTTGGCGCCGAAACGCTTGCTACGCACTCCTTCAGCGGCAGGATCGCGCCATTGTACTATAAGCATAAAGATACAAAAAAGCCCAGATTGGATCCAGACAAAGTAGCTGATATAATTTATTGTATACAGAAACGATTTAAATGCTCAGAGAAAACAATTCGAGCTGTGATCTCTTCAAAATGCGGAGACGAAGCGAAAAAATTTACAAATTTGAGAGATGCAAATAAGTTTTGCAAATTTTGAGAGAGAAAAATATACATAAAATTTGACGAATCTCTTATTTTTGTTGTTTTGTGTTTAATTTTATAAAATATAGGGACTGTTCGGGAGACAGGCTGCATGGAAATACTGCTTTGAAATATGTCTATTTTTAGGCCTCAAAAATCCATTTCGGGATACTATCAATACATAAAATATAATAAGTGTCTAAAAAGAGCATTCTATTTGATATAACTAATTTATTTACAATACAATGTTTACTAAATTCGCTGAACTAATTTCATTAAAATTTCATTTTAGCTTCAGTATTCTTATAAGAATAAAAATAACCGCTAGATGGCGCAGAAGACCATTCTAAAATATTGGCTCGATTGAAGTTCGAGATGCAAATTAAGTCAGATAGTCTTAAATAACACTTACACTAAGTCGAAATTGGACACTGTTTATTACGGAGCACGGCTAACACACTTGTTACAAATCAGTTACTTTGTAATCTATTAAAAAATTTAGGCAAAACTACATCCTACAATGTATTATGTCAACTACACCTGTGATCTTTCATTTTCAACCTGTGCTCTTCCATTTTTTAAATACTCTTTTTTCCTTCGACGGTTTACGTATACTCTCTCTTCGATGCACAATCGCCTGATGGCCTTACGAATTTCTCTTTCAGAGCATTTAAATACATTTTTTACACAATATATGATATCATCCACTACGAGTGGATTCAGTTGCGGTTTTCGTGAGGTGAGATACGGTATGGACAAGAGGGAACATGTATGAGTAGCAAGCGTTTCGTGGTCGAATACCATCCGTGAAAGTGCGCGTGTAACATGGGAAACTGTGTCCCAGTCAATTTTGTTGTATTCTTGCTGCAATACGGCTGTGCCATTTAGTCCTAAGATATGTAAATCATAGCATTTTTCATTTTTTTCACCATATGTGAGCGGTGGATTTGAGTTAATATTCCGAATTTCAGTGCTTTGCTCTAACTCGTCGGAAAAGCATTTTAAGGGTGAATTCTGAACAATCGTTTGATCTGCATAGTCACTCCCTAGTTCCAAGTGCTGAGGGAATACTAAAGTTTGTTCTGCTTCTTCAGAAAAATTGTTTGCACTATCTTCTGTCACATTAACTGGCTTTAAGTCATGTAAAATGTAAGGCTCGGTCATTGCTTCATTCAATTTTTTTTGAGCTGCTATTCGTTCCGTAAGTAAAATATTACTGAAGCCAAACAGCAAAGGATCTCGCTTTTTATACCTTTTTTTTAATTTTGTTCACTTAATGGTTGTGTAATAATGCTATAAACTAATTATTTGCATCAATATTGTTAGGCTGGGGGGACAAAGTGATTTTATGATTTGGACACTTTTAGATAAACTGTAGCAACCCAAAAACCACTCGACGGATTTTAACCAAATTTTGTGCAAAGCACTACTTTTACACCGTTATGTCACATTTTCAGGTTGAGTGAAATTGGACTAAAACCACAATTACTTTCCAGCATAATAAAAATTTCATCAGAGTTACTCAAATAAATAAATAGAACACCAATGAGGATATCGGAATAGGATTTTGCATAGACCAAGGTAGACACTTCTCAATGAAAATTGTTAGAAATCGTACCATAACTTTTCAAGGTCCCCAGTTACCGAATATGGCAAGCTTTAAACTTATGTCGGGATCTATAACAAAAATGTGGATAAACTTACGAGATATTTTTATGAAATAAGTGGTTATCTTTTACTGAGAATAATGTGATGTGGAGTGAAATTGGATTAAATTGTTTCAGTATTTCAACTAGTTTTATGGCGGCTTTTAGTAATCGATTGACAATTTCGACGAATAACGGGTATTGAATTCAAATTCATTTTTGAAAATAAGTCCACGCATTTTGACCTTAAAGAAACTACAAGTATATAATATTTGGCGGCATCCGAGCTCAGCTTTTCCTGACGTTAGTATATTTTCACTGAAGAGGACCATAAGTTACTGCAGAAACATAAAATAGAATACATAGTTTTAGAGAAGAATTATTGATGATAAAATTTTAATTTGTTTTTTAAGCCCTGCTTAGTCTGTAAACTATTTAAAAATATAATTTTTTTAGCCAAATTATTTTAATAGACAAAGTTATAGATTCAAGGTAAGTTGAACAAGTAGAAAAATATTTTGCATAATTTTTCAACAATAAAAAATGCAAAGTTTTACAAAAAACAAATATTAAGTGGTCTAAAAAGTTTTTTCGTATTTCTAATCAAACTTCAACCTATTTTCATTATAATAATAAATTAATAAAAAAAAAAAAAAACAATATTAAAGTCGAGATCTCTCGAAATACGCATTAAAAATTTCAATTCTGCAACGCTGTTTCTGGAATAATAAAACTCAGCTCTCCCTCTCTCTCTGCAGAGAGCATAATTTTCCATTTCTTTAATTCATTTTCGTTTTCTTAAAAGCATTTCACTCTTTCGTTCGAACTTTGTGCAGTATCCATTCTCTCTCTATCTTTCTCTTTTCTCACTTCTTTTTCCATCAAACTTGTATCTGCCTGTGCACCTTTTTGTTCTTTGCTCGCAGACGGTGCCAACACCGAACCACTAATGTTTTTGTTTTAACAACATTTAACTATTGTTGTTGTTCTAACATAATAGATTTTTGCTCAAGCAAATGCAAAGTGTTAATGCGTGCGTTTTAGAGAGAAGTAAAACAATAATAAAGTGTTATGTGTTGTTGAAAAGAAAAGTTCATTGAACCCAGAACTTTTGTTGGTCTCTGAACACTAAAATAATTTTATCAGCAAATGTTTGTCGTCGTGTATGATATTTTAGAATTCCACAGTATTTTGACAAAGAACGAAAACTGTTTTACATTTTTGAAGACCAGTTCGAGCTTCACTAATGTGAAACGATGTACCGAGAGAGCGAATTCTAATCAAAATGTCATAACATAGTTTTTCTGAGTTACATGCAATAAATATTTAGTCAGAAGATCTGTTCGATAGTTGGGCATGGAGGTGGTTGTATATGGTTATATACAGACATACCATAGAATTTATTTCATTCGAGGATAATATTATGGCATGGTAAATATTTCCTATTGGGATTTGTTAGGGTAGAAATATCTTTCCAATCATATTCATAATAATTTATTAGAGTTATTCCGTTTATAGTAAAATTTTAATGAGTTTTGATTGATTTGATGTACTACTTTAATATTATAAAAAAAATATTGATAAAAAAAAAATTAGTGCCGGTCATTGCTGGAGTGTGACCGACTCTCAACACTAATGCGCGACTGGCAATATGTCAAATTTAATTACGAAAGTGGCAGTCAAATGACAATAATAAATAGTTCAAACTCTGGCGGCATTTTAAACCAACTCGTTACTCGTTTGGTGAATGTCAAAATACATAAGTTTTGTTTAAAAAATCGACTCACAAATATTGTTATAAATTGTCATTATTTTGACAACAGCTTTCATTGAATTTGACGTGATAAAAGTAAACCATATTAAGGCGTTGTGTTCTGAGATTGCAACGTTGATTTGGACAATAATTTTTGTCAAATTCTGAAAAGGAAAATGTGTCAAATAAAAAGATTTCTGTACAAAAAATGGGTTTCGATTGGTCAGTTAGTATGGCAGCTATTTGCTGTAGTAGTCCGATCTGAACAATATGTTCTGGGATTGTAGTGGAGCCATAGACAATAGATTATTGGGCAATTCGTGAAGATATCTCATCAAATATGAAAGATATTCATACTAAAACTAAAATTTGATTGGTCAGTTTGCATGGCAGCAATATGCCATACTAGTTCGTCATGTACAATACTTTCGGAGATTGTAGTGGTGCCGTAGATAATTAATCTTGGTGAACTTTGTCAAGATATTCGTGAAACACGAAAGGTTTCTATACAGGCATTTCATTTTTATAAGTCAGTTTGTATGGCAGCTATATGACATACTGTTTCGATCTGAATAAAAACTTTGGAGATTGTATCATTACTCTGGGCACTAATTATTGTCAAATTTCATGAAGATATCTTGTAAAATAAAAAAGTGCTCCATACAAGCACTTGATTCCGATCGTTCAGTTTATATGACAGCTATATGCTACAAACCTCCGATTTCGGCGATTCCATAAAATGACCGTCATCTTGCGAAGAAACGGAGGTGAGCAGAATTTTAGAACGATATCTGAAAAATTAAGTGAGATGGAAAGGCAGACGGAAAAAGTGCGACTCAGCGCGTCAAGCTGATCATTTATATACACATCTGCAGCGTCTCCGACGTTTTCTTCAAAGTTCGGAGTTCAGAGCTTCGTAGCAAGCTGTTCGGTGTATAATAAAGTTATTCAACTACAATAAGCACAAACCGCTGAGTATGTGGATACCGTCATTTTAAAGCGGTCATAAGTTTGACAGCAATAATGGCAGAATTATGATACAAAAACGATACACGCCCATTTTTTACGAATATATAAACGTACAACATTCATACATCATGCACATAACTAATGTTAATATTATTTCGGAATTTCGCATTATTTGCTGCCTGTCTCTCTGCCATAACAATCCATTTCGCATACAAGCACATCGAAATCAAGCTGCAATAACGCTCAGTCTGGCAGAAAATTCTTATCACAAAGAACTTTATAATCATGGCTGAGCGTCAGAGCTCTCAGTGGTCACAAGCGCAACAATATTTCCAGTTTGCTTGCGAAATGCCAGCAATTAAAAGCGCTTAATTTCATTTCGCCTCGCCACGCAGTGCGCCACAGCGTATGAGTAATATTTTGGGTGTGGAGGCCAAAAACACAAAAATCCATATCGAAAGCATTTTTAACACACAATTGCTATCTCTTCAATGATTTATGGCCGATTATATGCATTTACAAGCCGCAATATAGCCAAACCCAATAACAACAACCGAGTGCACAGCTGCAAAAACAAACTTTTCATTGCTGCCACAAAATGCTGCGCACCCGTGGCATTGTGGCGGCGCAAATTTGCTGTTAGTTGCTTGTTGTTGCTGCCAGCTGGCGCTTTGTAGCGAAAGTGTTGCAAAGCAGGCGCAGCAATGCAGTTTAATTTCAGTTGCCTTTTCGTGTTTCATTTGTGCGCGCGAGCGTTTGTTGCTTTTTTGCGCCGTTTTTGTTGGCTCCCCATGCATGAGTTTTGCTTGTTTGGCAAATGTGCATGTATGTATGCTTGTGCGTTTTTTTCATGCATTTTCACTATGCGAATTCTTTTGCCGTGAAAGTGGAACAAGTTTTCGTTTGGTTTTTGCCTTTTGCCTTTCATTGGCGGCAACTTTTCGACTGTTAACCATGAAAATGCCAATTGCACGCGCTTCACACGCACACACACACACCCATACACGCACACTCGCTTGTGCTGCCGCTTGCTTTATGCACCGTAGCGCGCTGCTGGCGCCTTTCAACGGCAACTGGCAAAGCGCCGCTTGCGTTCGCTGAAAGTTCCCGCTTATCTGTCGCTTGCAATTTATTTATTTGCGTCGGCTTTTGTTACTGCGCCGCCGCCATTGTGGTTGCTGGTGTTGTAGCTGCCGGTGCTGCAATTGAAATTTATCGCACTTTCTGCAGCTGCCACCGCCGCTGCGGCCGACACATTCGCGCCCCAATGCGATTTCAACACCAAATGTGTCGCTGCGCGCCGCTCGTCGCTAGCAACTTTCAAGTACGAATGCTCGTGGCAGCGTCTCTTGAATTTTTAAAATTTTGCACTTTTTTCTCAACACGCTGGATTTTTTGTTGTTCGGTTTGCGTTTTTTTTTCGTTGACTTGGTGCTACCAACTCCTTCGCCTTTCGTGGCTGCGCACGTGACACAATTATAATTTCGTTATTTTGTTGTTGTTGCATTGCGTTTTCTTTTTATGTATTTTTCGCAGCTAAGTTTTCCCGAAATGCACATTTTTGTGTTTCGTTTTCTTTTTGTGTGTGTTTGTATCGCCTTCACTTTCTAATCTGCTTGGTAACCCTGAACAGTGAACAGTGTCTGTTATTTATTGCTGCGCTGGATATGCATTTATTGCGCTTTGTTGTTTCTATTGTTATCTTTTTGTATTGTATGCATTTATTTTAAGCGAATTTATTGTTGGGTTTTTTTTAGTTTTTTTAACTGTTTTATTGTTAGGGTTTTGCTACATTTTTTTAGCTTATTGTCTTTGGATTTAGTATACTATATAGTTCGTGCTGACTTATTTAGAAGTTTTGCTTTTGTTGTTGTTTTTTTAGTTTTTGCATTATATCTACCACGTGTTTTGCCATGCTGATCGCATGTCGCTGGCAATTTACGGCGTAACTTTACATATTTGTTTACGAAATAAACAGTTTGACGCAAATCATCGTCAATTGTTGTTGTTGTAATGCGACTAATTCAGAATTATGAGCTCATCTATGGATTTATCATCAGTATGTATGCTGTACTGTCCGATATCTTATCAAATAAATGAGTTTTCCATCCAAGAACTCGATTTTGATCAGACAGTTTGTATGGCAGCTATATGCTATAGTGATCCGATCAGAACAATATGTTCTGATATTGTAGCCCTGTTTTGGACAATATCCGATACCAAATTTCGTGACGATATCTTTTCAAATAAAAAAGTTTTTCTTACTAGAACTCGATTTTGTTCGGTAAGTTTGTATGACAGCCATATGCTGTAGTGGTCCGATCTGGACCAGATATTCTGGCATTATAGCCTTTGTTAGGACAATACTCAGTGCTAAATTTCATTAAGATATCTTCTCAAATAAAAAAGTTTTCCATACAAAAAACGTAAAGACAAAAATTTTGTCTTCTCTCAAAGGTAAGGACGGAAGAACGGTTTTAATATTTTTATCCGATTTCTGAAATTTTTAAAACCATTAAAAATTTATTTTAATATATTTTTTGTATGAGTTTAAATTACTTTTCTTTAATTATTTTCTTCCACTAAAATTAAAACTTTCAATTTCCTTTTTAAGTCTCTTTAAAGCCGTACAAATATTGTTATGTATTTACAAATATATGTCTTTATATATGTACATTATATGTATGTATGTATGTACTTGTATATTTGAACAGCTTTGTGAAGGTCAATAGTGTATTTGGTGCTTGAACTCTGACTATAACTCAAGTGGCAGCACAACCGGATTTCTCCATTTAGTCATGCGGCCGCTCCAAGTCGGCTTGCATTGCCTATATCTCTACATAGTATGAGCGAGTTGTGTTCGCCTTTTCATGCTTCAAATATTAACTTTTATTACTACTTTACGCTCCATTATTTGCTTACGTTTCTCTAACTGGGTCAGATTTTATTTTTGTTTCTTCATTACAGCGCTTTTTATCTATATTTTATTATATTTTATGGTTTTGCATATTTGTTGTTTAAAGCTTTATCACAATCTAGGTTTTATCTACTTACTTAGCTGTATCAAAGTATTTTTTTTTGTTTTTGTTTTTTTTTTTAGTTTATGACCGTCTAGACGATTACTCGCCATGCTATTTATTCAGTTTTCAGTTTCTTTCATTTGTTTAAATACTTACATTGAACGGTATTTTTAGTTTAGTGCGATAAGCAAATAGTATTGTTGTGGAAAAATACTGCGAGAAGCTTACCTGAAACGAGACAATTGGGGATTAAGGTAAGTTCGTGTATATAATGTGTTCTAGGTAAATTTCAACAGAACAATATATTTCACATAAAATAATCTCCGGAGAATTAATATAGATTATAGCAATTTGTATTGGTACTAGGTAAGAGAGAGAATTTAAAGATTCAACCAAATGTCGAAAACGTTACAAACAAATGCTCGTTGAGGTGTTTCACGACAATTTATTTTTCATCTAACTGAATACCTCTGGTATGGTATTGAATATAAATTGAATATTTTCATAATATTTCAAATACTAAAACATTGAATTCTGTAGTCAAATGTCACTGAAAACCTGAGGACCTCGAGGATTTGGTTTACATACCTTTTCGGACACAGTTTCTTCATCAACAGAGATATTTTCAATAAGTGGCGCATTCACTCGTGCTATTACTCTACTCGAAATCAATAGATCGTATGAAAGTAATAATCATTGAGACATATGAGGTGGAGTAGTATTGGAAAGATGTTGTATGTAATGGCAGTATCTCATACAGCATACCCATTATAAGTAGCGTGGATTTTCAGTTCTCCCAGACCTTAGTACTGCTTTCTTGATCTTGATATTCATCGGTAAGAGATCTCGCATGATCCAATACATCAACTAGTTTAGACCTCTGTATATAAGATCAATATCTCGCTGCAAAATACCATAAGTACGAACGTATTGTTGGTCATTATAATTCCGTTCTTTAACAGTCCTAAGAGTTTCCATATGATCCATGAAAATTTCGAGAAACTTTGAATAAGGCGCTCGTCTAACGACAGTTCAGCTGTATCCTCAGCTGATGTATAAGGTTAAAGATCAAGTATAGGTAACTCTTGCAGCATTACCTCTTTTCCTATATTTATATCGCTTGAATACAAAGCTTTTCGTACGTTTATATATAGATTAAGTAAAACTTAATTTGAAATCGATTTATTTAAAAGAATAAAGAGAGAGTTGAAGGGAGAGAAAACTTTTTTGAATGGTTGAGGTGCGGATTGCCTTAATTAACGATTTAATAGACTGTTTAATTAGTCAGATTTCTGGGCTCAGTTTTATACTCCTTTTGCTTGACATAACTCCACAAAAAAAAATGTGGTGCAGTCAGGTCAGGTGACCTTGGGGGCCAGCGATAAGTGGAGTTTCTTGATATTTGAATTTCTTTTCAAATTTTAATATTTTTTTTTTGCAAAATTCCAGGCGAATAGTCAAAGTTAAAGGATTTAACCGACTTGTTATTAGAACTTTGTACGGAAAAAATGTTTAAGTCATAATGATTTATTCGTTGTAATGACCATTTGCGTAAGTTGCGATTCAAAACTCTTGGATTTGCCTGAATTGACGAAACAACAGCCGCGATTGTTTCTTGAACACGAACATACGGATATCGATGAAATGGTCTTCTTGCGATACTTTCTGATTCGATAAAAACATGTTTACTAACCACATAATGATTCATCAACTCGAGGGAGTGCCGCCAAAATGCCGTCTGAATTTCCTTTGGAGGAATACCGCTGCACTATTCATATCCTCCTTTTGGTATCCCAAAGCTTTATTTTTTATATTTTAGGTCTTAAAGATGTTTTCGAATTGGCTTTTTCAAATAAGAAAGCTTCATATTTACATCTTCCGACAAGTATTCACGAGCTCTCAAATGCTTGAAATTTAAACATCCTCAGTTTGTTATGCTCTATGTTACTTCCTTATGGCTGATTCCTCTTCTCAAAATTAGGAAATTTCTTGATTTTACGCGGACACTGCCATCATGCAAAGTTCTATTAGTTGTTGTTGTTGCTGCAACTCATTTCGTGTGCAGCGTGCTTCCCGCGACTATTTCGATCCTGACTTATGGCTACAATTACATACACAACAACAAAACTATAAGAAGTGCCGTTAGCTGTTGCAAGCACGAAGCTGCAGCGTATATTTCCAGACAGTTATGTGTCCTTAAGCCATTCTTGCGCTATTCCCGAAGGCATCCGCAAAGCCTTCGCGCAATAGTTGCCATGTTGTTGCTGTAGTTGTAGCTACATGCCGCAGGAAAGCAGTCTCTGCAAATTATGCCCCGCGCTGCTGCAATTTTCATATTTTACTAGCATTTTTATATGTGAAAATTTCACCGTTTAGTTTTGAAATGCAATTTTTACATGAAAAACATTTCGTTAGCTTTTGCATGTCACTGCAAAGCCCTCATGTTTTCATATGTGTGTGTGTGTATGCGTGAGTTCAATTTGTTGTTCTTGCTTTAATGTCTATGCTTGCTCGCTGTTTTTGTTGTTGTTAGTAACAGTTACTCTTCTCGTCTGCCATATTTATGCTTCTGTTGTTTGTTGCATTGTTGTTGTTGCTGCCAGCGGCATTGGCATTTGGACTTGTTGTCGCTGTTGTTTGCTTGTTGTTGGCTTTTACGCTGCAGTTGCCTTTGGGCTTGCCACTGCGTTCCGCCCACCAGCCCCTTCATACTATATGAGCATAGATGTGTGTGTCTTCGTTGAATTGCCATTTCAGCTTGAAAGTTGCGGCAATTTTTTTGTCTTTGCACACACATACATACGCACATATGAATATTATGCAGGGGCATTCCCCTCGCAAATGCATAAACGCGAGATGGCAGCATCGCATTTTCATATGTCTCTTGAAGTTATGTTTTTGTTTCTATGATTTTGCTTTGCATGGCGGTTAATGACCCATGTATGCATATGTGTGTGTGTGCGTGTGTGTGTAAATACTTGAAAGACCACTAAAAGTTGAATATACTCCCACTTTTATTCCATAATGCCATCTAACTGGCGCTCGAGTGAACTTCTTATTGTTGTTGCATGTAAAGAGATTCTTCCCTTTAGCATAATTTATAAAACTATACGAAAAATGGTTAGCGAAACGTAATAAAAGTGCATAAATAAACAAGTTGGCTTCATAAAATGTACTCAGTTTAAATATATTTTTAGACAATATACAAGATCGTCTCTTTACGAGGATTCAGTAATTACTTAACCTCAAAAAAAGCAAAGCTCTGGAAAAATGTTGTACAGTTTCTCAACCCCCTGCTACTTCGATATATTTGGATTCTTCATTCAATTCTCCAACAATTCTTCTTTAAGCAATCTGCTGTAAATTTTCTGGAGGTCAACTAAGTGGGTCTCCTGGTGACAATCCTTTGAATTCCACTAAAATGTTGGCCTAGCTAGTCCGTTTGGAAACAAAAAAATGTCGAACGGAGGGAAATATTTGGGAAAACCTGGATAGGACATGTTTCTTCGCCTAACAATATTTTTTTTGCAGGAAATCAACGTTGAATCTGTCCAATTAGTCTCATTTACGCGCGAATTATTTAAGCGACGAAGGTGTTTTACTGGGAATTTAGGCTCGTTTTTGTGTGAGCGATGGTTGTATGTGATGTGTGTATGGGGTTCAACCCCTGGTCACCAGTTCAGAGCAGTATCTCAGCTCAACACAATGGATGTTGTCCAATTAGTCTGAACCTAGAACCCTTTGATCATTTCTCCCCCTCCAGGTAGTCGGTGGCTGCTGTAAATCACACCTTATAAATCCCAGAAATATGGTGACAATTTTTTCTGTGGAATTACGGTTCGTCGTCTCTTCTTCAATACTTCTAAAATCCGCGAATCTGCTTTAAAAAAAAAAGAGTCTGCTTCGGTCGAATTTTCGGCAGTAGTTGCCTACCCGATTATATTAGGTCCATTACTCTCCATTACTTTTGCAGTATAATACATATTTTCTAATAGGCTTTCTACTAAAAAAGTTCCTCAGCGTCAAAAATCGGCGCAGGCTAAGAAAAGTAATTTCTAAAGTTAACCAACCGCAGGTAATTATGGTTTTGTGGATAACATTTGGAACCGTTTATATAAGGCTGGATACAAAATGAAGATCGATGTATATATGGTTGAGTTACCGTAAAAATCCTCACGAACAGAATTTCCACCTGCGAATTGACGAACGGTAAACCAGTAAATTGTTACTGGTAATGAAAATTAGGTCAGTTACGACGACGTCAACTGAAAGCGGGGGTCGAATTGCGGGGTCTCGGCACAAACGATCACCAAACCAGGATTAAGAACCAAGAAGGGTTTATTATGCGTTTGGTGAGATTAGGAGGGAGTCATGCACCATGAGGTCTCTTTTATCGCGAAACTCCCAATTCGCACCTGAACTCTCAAATTTGAGTCGCCAGTAGAAATCAATCGCCCAGAAGCGGTCGACTTTGGTCAATAGGCCAGACTACACACATCGATTATAACTCGCAGAAGCTCCGGAAGATTAGTTAAGAGGTTCTTATGCATCTACTTAAAGAATTCAAACTTCGAACCAAGTGAACACGGAAGAGAAGCTTGTAAAAATCGGCTGTTCCAGGTTTTTGCCAATATGAACGAGATTTTCTTTAAGAGTGGCGCTATGAAAATACCTTAAAAGTATAAGCAAGTTATCCAACGAAACAATGTAAAATGGAACGGACGTCTCCTACATGCGAAAAGCCGGTTTCCTAACAAACTTTCGTGACAACAAAGAGAACAGCTGATCAAGATACGAAAAGAGATTATATTCAGATGGTGCGAAGATAGTTTAGAAGTCCTAAGAGCTACTTAAAAGCAGAGCGAACGAAAGCAAAAAAGAAAGAAATTTCGTTGTATGATTGTCTTCCTAACTCGACTGCATCTTATTTAAGCACCTGGAAGGTGTCCCATCTTAAAAACTCTTTATATCTTTCCAACTATTGTTGACACTTTCCCAAGGCTTCCACCAAACCATAGTACCGGCAGCACTATCTCGAGCTATGAGCCTGAATAAAAACGCTGGCCACAACTTAAAGACAAATTCACAAAGATGCTAATGCAAGACACTTCAAGCAGGAGAGCTCTAAGATTTTGTCCACACACACGCACACACAACTCAAGAATCTTAGACGCCGTCAGAGCACACTCACGGGAATCAGACACGACATCTTGCTGCCTCCCTTGTTGCTGCATAACAACAACAAATGTAAATTTACTAATTACACAATAGCAACAACAAAAAGCAAAACTAACGCATGTGGCACAAACCAGAGAATGCACTCAAGTGTTAGGTAAAGTTGTGCCGCAAGGTAGAGTGGTGTTTTCAGTGGGCGTGTCTGGCATAACTACTTAATGGCAGACAAGCTGTTTAATTAGTGCATACACTGTTGCAACTTTAATGGCGTTTATACAGCAACAGTGACATAAGAAGCAGCAACAACAACGAAGAGAGTTCCTGAGGTGCCGTGGGTAGCAATAAACTCAAGAAAATGCATCCATGGACGCTAGAGAGCAAACGAATGTTCACATGAAATATGCAGAGGTGCAGACGAGCTGACTGCACTGGAGCCACAACAACAACAACACGGTTTTAGTGACATGGCAACATTAATATTTGCGCCACAAATGCAGTGCCAGGAAGAGTGGGAGGCAACAACTCTTTTGGGAGTTGCAAGGGGGTTTATAAAACGAGGAGCTTCTACCCAAGACTTCATGTAAGCGAGCAAGTAGACTTACAGCAACAAATGCTAAGAACTACAATTTATTTTTTTTTTGTAAAGCAAGCATAGTTGCTGCAAGTAGCCGGTAATAAAGTAGTTATGTCACAACCACCTACCCAATCTTCGGGTGGGCTCAGCCGCTAGCTAACTGAGAAGAGTTGTATATTGCTGCGTGGCATCAACTCTACCGAAGATGTTCTTAAAAATTTAAATTACTGCAGTTTATGGCCACACTTCTGGTGCTTTTTTGAGGAGCCCTACAAAATTCAGCTTGTCTTTGAGTTGCTGATAATATTTTTTTGGAAGATATTTCCTCTCAGATGTGCTATCAACAGCTTGAAGTCGCCTTAAAGAAATTTTGGAAGAATATTCAGATGCAGGATTTGAATCCGTGACTGACTGAACAGTAGCAGTGTACTCTATGCACTCAGCTGTATTTCCATGTTTCTCATTTTTTCTTCGCTACCTTCTTCTCTCTCGTACCTCCTGCTTTTTAGTTCAACAGACAAATTGGCTGTAGCAAAACTCACCAACTTTCCGCTGACAGTATGCAAATTGTACTGCAGTTATTGTTGTTGTAACAGAAGTTTTGTTATTTTTTTTTTAAATAAGTGGAAAATGCAATTTGCTCTCGCACAAATGTCTCGTTGCACCAAATGAGATTTCGCAGCATTTTAATGATGTTGCCTTTTCAAGTTCTGGCAATTTTGTAAGTTTCTTAATAGTATGTAGCATGTTAAGTATGTTTATACTTCGGCTGCAAGAGTGGTCCAATACGAAGTTAGCCTCACCGCTAGATGGCGCCACTATAGCAAAAGAAATTTTGTATCTAAAATTTAGTTTTCAAATATCAGACAACTTCAGATTCATAGTTAACGTGGTTAGAGGTCGGTTTGTGTTTATTTGGGCGAGATAGTTGAGAGAGTATGTAGCAAAGCTGAAGTGTTCTCATCCATCCGAAAAACATGTCCTAGCCAGCGCAGCCGCTGTCTCTTAATTCGCTGGACTATGTCAATGTCGTCGTATGTCTCCTACGGTTTCCGTTCCATCGACTGCTATATTAGCCGTTTCCAATACGCAAAGGACCATAAATCTTTTGCAAAACCTTTTTCTCGAACACTCCTAAGGCCGACTCATCAGGTAGTCTCATTGTCCATGTGTTCTATTACGCCGAATTATTGGATCAATTTTCGAAACACAGCTCTAGTTGGTGAAGAGGTCTTCCAATATCTCAACGCATACTCCGGTTGCCGTGCCAAATTTTTAAATGGGGTTGTGAACTATGTGCTGGTCGGTTTTATGGGTCAATTGCGGCTCATACAGTCACTCCAAACGTCCAATTTGGAGATTAGTGTCGTCACTAAGGATGATCTTGACTCTGAAAATAACGGCGATCATAGAATTACGGTACATAGGCTTAAAGGTCTGCTTAATGCCCCAGAATTTGAAGCTTACTATATATAAAAGTAAATTTAACAGTTTTAAATCTGTCATAAAAAGGAACGCCATTGATATCAGAAAGGATGTTCTAAACCAAGACATCGCGAAGCTCTCAGAACGCAAAAGACGTGAGTCTAATGTTGTTATGCTGAATCTTAAAGAATCTGAGAAAGCAAGGAAGCGAGGAAACACTCTGGTCCAGATGATTTGCCAAATACTTTTCCCAAAATTTGTGCACCAGCCCCAGGGATGATATCACACACATATTCAGTTTTCTACTCCACAACGATACACTTCATTTTGTTTGGAAATTGTCCTACGTTTGTCCTATCCACATGAATGACTCAAGGTCTTATGCTTCAACTATTTTTATGCAATCTGCTCTGGTGCTCTTTAAAAACATATCTCTTTCTCAACTCACTGCATTCTTCGAGAGCATTATTACCAGTAAACAGTATGGTTTCATGGGTGAGAAATATGAGAACCCTCAAAGTACAGTTCTTGTATTAGCGCTGACCCAAAGTAACGCTCAAGCTATGATGAGTGCAAAAAAGTTTTTAAGTTTAGATTCAGTTCTGCATTTCTAATATTCTACTCTAGGAAGACTATCCAGCGTATAATGATACTACTACCATATAAGTCGATTTCATTCAAACAGTTGCAGTTAGTGCTAGTCCTTCAAGTCAGAAATCAGTACTCTAACTTGTCGGGGGCGCAAAGAAATAACGGTCAGCCGATAGGCCCTTAGCACGCTCACGGCGAGTTAATGTCGACCTACGTATACAGTCTTTTGTAGTATACTTTTATGTTGATCTAACTCATGTTCATTTCACTGGTGTTGTAGGCTTAGATTAGAGATTCATCTTCAAAAATAGGAAAATTCAAGCATTGATCGTAGTACTTTTTAGGAAAATTGTATTGTATGGTACATGGTATATGAGTGGAGCGTGCGGTCCCTAATGACAATAATGTCGTGATGACAGTATGCTGAAATATGCGCCTAAAAATACGCCTAGTGCACTCAACTCACAACACTGTCTATATATTTTCCGATTACAACGCTTACGACATGCTTTCATTACCATGTTGTTGTTGTTAATGACTTGTGAAGCAAAAGAGTCCAGTTCACGTATGAGTCATCACTCATTTATAGGCCAATAAGTGAACTTTAAAATGCAGTTAAATAAAAAAGTTTTTAATTTTACCATAATAGCTTCACACTCAACGCTCTTTGTTGTTGTCTACCTTTTTGTATTATTTTCACACAAAAGTTCTGAAGAGCGCGATGGAGAGGCTTCATGCCGTTCAATGGAGTCCATTATTCCACAACTTTGGCGCATAATTAATGCAACGAATTGCAACGAATTTTTGCCTTAAATATTTCAACAGCTGTTGTTTGTGCATGCGTGCAAAAATAAATCTACAACAATAGCAACAACAGATGTAAATAAGTAAGTAATAAGCTCGCAAACAAATTTTCACGGCAAGCGGATGGCGAGTTAAAAAATGCATATTTTTTACAACAACAAAAAAATTAAAATATTTCATTAAGTCGTGGTATGAGTATATGTGTATATACTCCGAAACATATACATATATTTAACATTTATACTTATGTATATATATGTATGTATATATTATAGTCCACAGCATCTTCAACGATTGTTGCTTGCAGAGTGTTGTTTTTGCTCATGTGTTTATACCCTTAACAGGGTATATAAAGTTTGCTAGGGAGATTGTAGCACTCTGAAGGAAAAATTGGAGTGATTACAAAACTACATAGATATATTATATAAATGATTATCGCGATGAGATGTGTCGATTTACCCATGTCCTTCTCTCTGTACATATATAAGCGACCTAGTCCCTCAGTTTTTAATAAATCGATCAGAAATTTTGCACACATTCTTTTCTTCCACAAGAGCTCATCATTTGTCGAAACCGTCGATATCGGATCAATATCTGATATAGCTGCCATACAAACTGTCCGATCAAAATCTGGTCCTTATAAGGAAATCTTTTTTATTTGATGAGATATCTTCACGAAATTTGGCAGGACTTAATTTCCAAGTCAACGCTATAAAATATAAAGAAATTTTCTTGATCGGACTACTGTAGCATATAGCTACCATACAAACTGACCGATAAAAATCAGGTACTTGCAAGGAAAAATTTTTTATTTGATGAGATATCTTCAAGAAATGTGGCAGGACTTAATTTTCCAAGGCAATGCTACAATATCTGAAGAAATTTTCTTGATCGGACTACTATAGCATATAGCTGCCATACAAACTGACCAATAGAAATCAGGTTCTTGTAAGGAAATCTTTTTTATTTGATGAGATATCTTCACGAAATTTGGCAGGACTTAATTTCCAAGTCAACGCTATAAAATATAAAGAAATTTTCTTGATCGGACTACTGTAGCATATAGCTACCATACAAGCTGACCGATAAAAATCAGGCCATTGAAAGGAAAACTTTTTTATTTAACAAGTTATCTTCAAGAAATTCGGCAGGACATATTTTCCAAAGCAACGCTACAATATCTGAAGAAATTTTCCAGATCGAACTGCTATAGCATATAGCTGCCATACAAACTGAGCGATAAAAATCAAGTTCTTGTATGGAAAACTTTCGTATTTAACAAGTTATTTTCATGAAATTTGGCAACACTTATTTTCCAAGGCAACGCTACAATATCTGAAGAAATTTTCCAGATCGAACTACTATAGCATATAGCTGCCATACAAACTGACTGATAAAAATCAAGTTTTTGTATGAAAAACTTTTATGTGAAGGGTCTTACAGCTTTAATCCAGCCGATGTAAATATCTTTTCTTGTTTTTTCATTTTTACATTCATATGTATATTATATATACATACATACCATGTACATAAGTACGCGTTCGCACACTTTTTTCCGCACTTAAATTGCAAATGAGCTTTAAGTAGGTTTATTAACTCGGATTTTTTCCATCATTATTAGCCGTTTTTCTCGCTGTTGATTTTCTTCATTATTTACCTGTGTATTCGCTGTTTTCTCGTTCTTTTTTTTTGTTCTTATTTTTTTTTTTGCGCATTTCGTTCAAATGCGCACATTTCAGTCATTTTTGCCACCTTGCACATTCTGTTTCTCGCAATTGTCAGGCAGTTTGCATGCAATTCTCGCCGCTACTCTGTACGTTTTGTTTTTGCTTTACTGCATCTTGATTTCGTTTTATTTTGCCTCTCGTGATCGCAGTTAATTTCGAATATTTCGCATTGCATTGCCCTCGATTGTTTGTTGTTGGCTTAAACGCTGCGGCTTTTGATGTTTGTGAAAATATTTACAATTCATTGTCATTATGGAGGAAAATTTTCGCCATTAAGCACAGGCATACATACATGCCGACGAACAACATTTTCATTTACATATTACAAAAGTATAAAAGTATATTTGCATTTTTGCTTAAAAACGCGCAAAAGTCAAGCAACAATGAGAATCGTGCATTGACTTGCGGTTGCTGCAAAAATGTTTCAATATTAGTGGGAAAAATTACAAATGAAAATTGCTATACTTGACAGACGTGGAACAATGAAAACGTGATATGTAAACAATCTCACATGCATTGTATTGTTTGCAGAAAAAAAATTATAGTATATTTAGAAAAAATACTGCGAACGAAATAAAGTTACGACATGAAAAACTTAACTTTGAAAAATCTTCGAAAAAAAATGTATCCAACATTTTTATAAATCAACTTCAACTTCAACTCAACGCTTCAATTTTTATTTATCTTTAATTATGTTTCTCATCAATAATTCAGTGGCTAATATTCCGAAACAAAGTTTGGAAAATTTCTAGAATATAATAAATATATATTTATGTTTTTGTTTTTGCTGTTGTTATTATATGTGTGTATGTGTCAGAATGAATCAGCAATTTTAATTAGCTCAAATTTCAACGAACTCGTGCGGTTAACAACAACATCAGATTGTTTTGATTCCAAAGGCAGGTTTTGGCATTCAACTGGAAATTCCGACAATGTTTAACATTTTTATTGCATATTTAATAAGTTTATAGAAATGTATAGAAAATGTGTATTTGTATATAAATATGATACACATTGGACTTAAAATATGCTTGAAAAGTGCTTCTAGACCCAACTTTTTTGGAAATTGAAAAACAAAAAACGAATTTTTTTTCTGATCAAAATTGACTCAGACTAGTCGATCGGTGCAACCTTTTTTGTATTCGAGTGATGTTTGATTTCCACATATCAATTAGTGTGTGTTTGTCAGCTGTTTCTTTCCAATGCGAAAAGTTTGTCTGGTGATTTTTACTATAGAATGAAAATTCCAAATATGAATTTGCTTGAAATTTTGTGTTTCCAAAGAAATTACGGCTATGAAGATATTCCACGAGTAGTTTAACTAGACCACTTTATCTCGAAGATAAGTATTAGACTAGCATAAAACATTCAGTAAAGGTCGTGAGGTCATCGAGAACTTGCCTCTAGCGAATCGCCCATCCAACTACCTTAATGTTACTAACATGGAAAGAGTTAGGAAACGTGCTTTTCGTTTTGGTATCACAGACAGAGATTGTAAAAGTTCTTATGTCCCTTATGGATCGTTTCAAGATATTTTAGTTCAAAACTCGTACCAGGAGAACTGAATCTGTTGCAAAAAAGGATTTGTAAATATGATATCGAAACAATCAGGAAATCGTGCTTCAAAATTTAACCGACTCTGAAAAAAAGGCACGTGAAATCGTTCAAAAATCAAGTTGATACTCAACGCTTTCTTTTTACCGTGGTTTAGCTCAATATTCGTCTCACAGGGTCATACTGTAAATTATAACATGTTTTGAGGCATCTATGTAAAGTAATTTGTCGTTAATGACCGGATGTGTGGACAGAAAATTAATAGAGTTTTTACCACTATAATGCAACGTCATATTCTAGCATGATTTTGACTGACATTTTGCCAAACACGAAACATGAGGCATCACTCAGGCATCGTACTCGCTTAAGTTAGACTTCCCGTGGAAACCATTAAAAATTCTTGAAGGGACTGAAGATCATCTCAACGAAAGCTTATAATATACATATATAATATAAGTATAAATATAAGTGTATGGAAAATTAGGTCAACCTTTGGCATGCCTGTATTGGCTCAGGAGCCTATTTTGAAGACCTCGATAAAGGTTTGTATTAAAATATGTAAAAATGTTGTTTATTTCAGTCCAGGTCACTGGATATGTAACAGATGGTATATAAAATCTTGCATGTATATATTTTTCTTATAGAAATATGTTCACTTTGTTTTTTGAGTGTGGACGCGTTAATGTCTGTGAGATAATGCTTTCGGCTACCAGGATGTGATGAAGCGTATTATTACTGACGATGAGTCTTAGATCAATGCTTACGATCCGAGAACAGACGAAACCAAAGAAACCAAGTGAAGGCAAACCAAAAATTAAGGTTACACTAATGGTTTTCTTCGATTATCGATGTGTGGTGCTCTGCGAATTCTTTCAGACCGGCCAAACTGTCAACAAAGACTACTATTTGAGTGTTATACGTCGTTTGCGCGAAGTTGTTCGTAAAAAGAGGCCAGAATTATGGGCCGATAACTATTGTTATTTTCAACACGATAATGCACCGTCGCATACTGCATTGCTTCCTCGTGAGTTTTCGCCAAATTTTCAACCAATCTCGTACCGTAACCACCGAAGTGGCCTTACTTGGCTCCGTGTGACTTCCGGCTATTCAGCAAAGTCAAATTATCGCTTCGAGGAAACCGTTTTGAGTTAATTGAAGATTGAGGTCAAAGGGGATTACTTTGAGTAAGCGACATCGATTTTGAAGAATAAATTAAGAATTTTTAAAGTCTTACTATTTTTTGCTCATACTAGTACAGTATGTTTTCGAAAAAATATGAAATTTTTCAAAATTTAATTTAACGTCAATTTTAACATGTTAGATTACTCTTTGTTTACTCTTTGATAAACAACTTCAAGGAAGCCTTACGGTAATTGATTTCCTTACATTTGTTATTCTTCTAAAGCGGCAAGAAACGGCAATGGCCATTTAAATATTACATGAGAAAATACGAATTAATTAGCAAATAATTACAACAATTACAGTTTATTCAATTATCCAGGAATTTCATAATTTGCATATTTTGTGCCGGTGATTTATTGACCTACATTTCCGTTACAACAAGAACAATGCGCCAAAGGTAATTAAATAATAAAATGGTTTATTGAATATAAAGTTGAGAGGAGAAACTATTATGAGAAAGTGATATTTTGAGAGAATAACCCAAAGAAGAGGCCTTACTCTGCATAAAAAGCGGACTAAAAGTATGAGTATGACTTGAGTATGTCGCATCACCGGCTTAGCTTAGACCACAGAGCGAGGTCTTCGAAACAGTTTACCAACTTAAGCACCATATTTGAAAGAAACTGCTGCAAATTTGAACACGGCTGTGGTTGCGCATAAATTCTATGGACTTACATTGCTAAGTAAAATCTCGTACACCTCATTTATTGGAAAACGACGCGTCGGTAGATATACAAATGTTGCAATAAAAGCAGACACAATAGAATTAGGATCATTGCGAGAGCGGAACTACCCTCATAACCACTTAACAATGAATTTTAATCCTTAATAACTAAAAAAAATAATTATTCCAATCCTTTGTTTTGATAATATCTAGCTTTGACATCCTTCTTTAACTCTAGAAACTCAACAGGATTATCAAATGGCATTTCCATGCCGTCTTCCTCCCGCATCCCACATCAACTCATATAAACTTGACACTCACAAAATTCCTATAAGCGCTTGCTGTTAGAACTTAAACTCCAGATTCTGCATTAAAAGCAACTACCATAAAATACAACAACAACACACCGGCGATGTTGATAGAATATATGAACATCAGCTGCCATCCAAATGGATTCCTGCGCTGAGGAAACGAACATACAATCAGCCGTAAGGGCATCAACATCACCAGGACAACAAAAAAAGAAAAACAACAACACTAAAGTGAGTTGAGGCAAACGTCCATCCTTGTTGTCAACCTTAACAACAACAAAAACAATGAGAGAAATTGATGCCAAGACATCTGCACTTGTCGCGTGAGTCACAAAACACCAAGTGAAAATATTTAATTCAGCAAAAACAACAATGTACGGAATTTTCAACTCGGAAAATAAAGAAATGCATATATGTTTCAAGATTTGTGTGTGTGTGCACATGGTATACTCGTATATGCAAAGAAATGCTGAAGAATTTTAATGGAAAATTCTACGTGCCAAAGCTTTGCAGCGCCAAATGAGAAGAAGCAGGGTGGGAATAATACTCAGTACAAAGCTATTTGGCAAATTTTAAGAGAATATGGGAAATAATGGAAATATGCACTCATCGTCCATTATTTAATGTATTTTAGTTTATAATTTTCGCTATGTAACATATATTTGTTGCAATTGTGCTGAAGCAATGAGATATGGTAATGACCTCATTCAAGGCATGAATTT
Organism: Bactrocera dorsalis; assembly: GCF_023373825.1. Classification (NCBI taxonomy): domain Eukaryota; kingdom Metazoa; phylum Arthropoda; class Insecta; order Diptera; family Tephritidae; genus Bactrocera; species Bactrocera dorsalis. Next base: position 86,543,322 of record NC_064305.1, read on the forward strand.
TTACTTCGCCTACTTATTGATCCCAAGAGGGTTAGATCGCCGATATACCAGCACTTGGTCGAATAAAATCCCTAGAAGCAGCTGCTGTTTGAACATTCATTCTTCCTTTATGACTAAAAACCGTCTTTCAGAGCTATTTTTAGGTGAAATTTCGAAAATCATAAATTAAGGAGAGATTTGATGGAAACTTAGCTTTATCAAATTTATAACTATATAAGAACGATTTTGACTTTCACAGCCTTAATGAAAAGCCTCGTGTTAACATACAGGATTTGTACAGAAAGTAATAGGAGAGATTTTTTTCCGCGGATGTACTTCGGATCATGCGCGCACCGACTGAATTCAATAGAGGACGTTCCTAGCTAACGAACGAGCGGCATTTACAGCCATCTCTTTTGATCGTTTCCTACGAACGTTATTATAACTCTGCCACGGTTTCGTCTATCCAGGATCCTAACTTAGCCAACTCGTCTGCTTTTTCATTACCACAAATGTTCTTGTGACATGGGACCAGGATTCTGAACAAATGGAACTTGACCCGTCAGTGAACTTAAAGCCGTCTTGCAATTGTTGGCAACTCTGGAATTTAACTTTGGCGCCGCAAAGGTCAGCAATGCCGTCGGGCTTTCCGTGAGAGGGTTGTTTTCTGTTAAAGGGTTAATTATTTTCGAGTGAGATTCTACAATATTTATGTATAAAATTGCATAACTACGAATATTCGAAGAGGAATAATATACTATAGAAGTAGAACCGGTACATGAAGCTGAAAAGGCACATTTAGTGAAATTTAGCCTCAAACACTTGAATTACATTTCCAAACCGAAGAATTGATACAATTCAGTTATAGAAAATCTCTTACGGCAAACTCGTATACTATAGAGGAATTCGATGCTCTCAAAGACAATTAAAATGACCAGAACACAAAATCAAGTGACGAGAAAATCGCGCGCATAACACTACTGACGTCAAAGGGTGTGCCAAGTTGGACGCTAACTACTTATAGAGACATGCACTGCCAGTAGCGAATGAGAAATGTGAACGTCAGACGTTAGAAGAAAGCAAAAACAAAAAAGGCGCGACTGGAAATATTTTCATGCATTAATCAAGTGCGAATGCATGGCGGCCAAGGAGTGGCTGCTCACCCCAATAAGGGGCATAGCACACCTTTCACGCTTACGCTTTCTATTATTGAAATCTACCTCATTTCCCCCGCAAGTAGCAGCAACAACAAAGCACGAATTGAGCGCTAAGATTCTACTTTTGGGACATTTTCGTGCCGCAAGTGGACGGGTGAAAGCGCGTGAGCGCCGCTGCCGGCGTAAGTGGGTCGTAAAGGTCGCCTGCGGTTGAGCAAGAGGCAGGAAATTGAATTAAAGCGTCAAGCAAGCAAATGGAAATTTTTACAAGTTGAAATCGTTTAGCGCATTTAACGGCGACGACGATGCAACACCTCGCTTAAACGCCAAAGTGTTTGTGTACGCGTGTGTATTTGCTGTAATGCGGTTGCTTTGTAACGAAAGCTTATAAATAATGTTAACAATAGTGCAAGTAAATATGTGTGTATGCATATATGCAGGTTGTTGTATAATGTGCAAGCTCGATAGGCAGCGGCCGGCTTTGCCGTGAGGTGGCGCAAGGTGGGTGGCTTGGCGCGGGCAACAAAAGGAGAATTAGCGCAGCGATATGTATATTGTCTGTGTGCTGGCATGATATACTCGTAAATGGCAGTGTATTTAGAAGGTAGCATATGTTTTCGATAAGGAAATCTTTAAACTTCATGATCAAATAATTTTTTTTTATAGAAAAAGTGTACAATAGCTGATACAAACTCGGTGAAAAATTCCACCATTAAACAAAATTTGAAGATATTACTTTTTAACTAGAAAATCTGGCAAGAATGACGCTGTTACCCTGGCCCTGGTCCCTGTTGAGCATGAAACATTAAACTTGACATAAGAGAATATTTTTATCTTGCTTTTTATCGTTCAGTTTGTATGGCAGCTATATGCTATAGTGCTTCGATCTGAGCCTTTTCTTCGGAGATTGCATCATTGCCTTAAGCAATAATCTGTGCGAAATTTCGTGAAGATATCTCGTCGAATGAAAAAGTGTTCCATATAGTTACTTGACTTTGATCGTTCTGTTTGTATGACAGCTATATGCTATAATGATCTAAAATCGGCTTCTCTAATATATGATGAGCTTCTTTGGGAGAAAAGAACTTTTGCGAAATTTCGGCTCGATAACTTCAAAATTGTTTAACAAGTTCGTGTTTATACACAAGAGGAAGGGCAGGAAGATGGATGGACGTCACTAAATCTAAATATTATACATATTTATAGCGATTCTGCGCGCTACATATGTTGAAAATATTGCGCAATATTTTTCTTTTTGCATTTTAAGATTACCGCTATTTTTATTGCACATTATTTTGAAAAGAAATGTGTCCTTCTAAGACTTTTACAAAGGAATTTCTTCAAAAGAAATACCAAGTGTATATACATACATATGTACATATGTATGTATGTAGATGTATTATAAATTACAAACATTAATTTTTACTAAATTTCATAATCTTAATTACATTCTAGACACCACCTTACTAGAATTATTGCTTCAAGCTAAATAGAATTGAGCCATAACAACTCAATAGCCTATTTCATGCTTATTGAAGCTCGCCGGCTCGCAAATCACACACACTATGCTTGTATATGTGTGTATGTGTCCATAATAAGGCAATACGCAAAAAAATCAACAAACAGTTTAATTTCATATTAACATTTGATTACTCAACTCAAGCGACTTCACACCAGGCGTTATTTGCTTAGCCATTAATTGCAGGTAACGTATACGCCGTGTGAGGCCATTAAGTTTATGCCATAAATACGACCATACATACATATATATGTTTCAATATGTACCGCTATTTATATGTCTGCAAGGTTTATGTTTTTATTAAATTATAAATGTTTGTGAAGCGTTCTATTGTCCCTTAAGCGTTATTGCTTATCTTGATAACATAAAATTCGCCTTGTTATTTTTAATTTTTGCTGATAAGATAACAAAGCCCCTTAACGATTTTGCCAAGGCATACAAAAAATTGTAGCTGAGTCAATTTAGCGTCTCTTTTGATAAGCACAAATTATATTTTTAAGTTGATTGCTTTTGATAAAAAATTATTTTTAACATTGTCATAAATTAATGGGTCTGTGTATTATTAAATAGATACACACCTATTTACATATGCATGAATATTTTTCTTATTATTATTATATGCATAAATACATATATGTTTAATGAGTGCTTGAGTCATTCCCGTTAATGACTTGAGCGTTCTGTATACAGTTGGTGTTGAAAATAATGTTTATTTGCGTTAACAATTTTACCTCATTTTACAAACACTTAAAATTGAAGATAATATAAACAATGATGTTTTCACATACCGCTGACAATCGCATTGAAGACTTACCTGAAAATAGATAAAAGAAAAAATATCAGTTCAAGGTACAAATAAGAGTTATATTTAAGGCGTGTATATCTGTTATTAACCTAATAAGGCTCAAATTTATTTGAAGAATATAGATTTTCATCATCATCTACACAATATTAATCTATAACATATCCTGGTTTCAACAAGTCATACACCTATTACAATACCACCAATAGATGGCGCTATCAAACCATAATACCTTTCACACATATATTTTTCATAACAAAAAAGGATATAAAAAGCTATTTATCTTGATATTGAACGGTAAATTTGAAAAGCGTTGACAGCTAGTTATATGCTATAGTGGTTAGATCTAAACCATTTCTTCGGATATTGTAGAGTTGCCTTCGGCGATAATTTGTGCCAATTTTCATGATGACATACAAAGGCAAAAAGTTTTCCATACAAGAACATGATCAGTCAGCCTGCATGACAGCTAAACTTATAGTCTCTAAGACTTCCGCAAATCCCCCAGTTCACTCTCGAAGAGCTGCAACTAACCACTGGCAAGCTCAAGACCAACAAATCACACGGCCCGGACGAGATCCCAACAGAAATGAAATAATCTGCTGAGAGCGTCCGACAGTACAGTTGAATATGTATAACACCTACCTCAAGGCCGGAATATTTCCTAAACCCTGAAAAAAACAACACTGCTGCTAAGCAGTCAAATAAAAGGAGATCTCAACTTGCCATCAGCATACGGGTCACTTTGTATAATTGAGACAGCGGTAAAGCTCTATGAAAAGCTACTGAAACCTACATTTGATGCGATTATCAACGAAGCTGAAGGACTCCCCCCTAGACAACAATGCTTTAGACCAGGCAGATCAACTCTAGCAGCTGTAAAATATGTCATTGAAAGTGTAGAAGCCGACAACGCAGATGGCATAAATACAAAAGAACAGTGTTGCTGGTAACTTTAGATGCCCAAAACGCCCTCAACAGCGCTAAATGAGTGGATATGATCGACGAACTCGAAAAAAAGAACCAATTCTAGCCCCAGACTTGTGGAACATCAGCTACGACGCTATACTAGAACTCGAAATGCCGGACGAATGATATTTAATTGCAAACGACTTCGAATATTCTTAGGACACAAAAAGCAGTAAACTGCCTAGGCTGTAAAAATAGACCACAGAGTAACTTTCTGGATACAAATCCAGCACACCGCAGGAAAGGCAGCGAATTAAAAAAATATATCTTCTAGTATAGGCGATTTCAGCTAATGAGCAGTTTTTTTGGGGAGAAAAGGAGGAGTGCGAAATTTCTGATAAATATCTCAGATAATTAGAACCTGCCTCCTTCAAAAAAGAGCTATAACGGTGGATTACAAGATCTTTTCTATTTATCCTTTAAGAATATTTCATTTCTGACATACTATATGTGTCAACTATATCGGATTCCGTAACTTTTGAGCTCACAAAGTTGAAGAACGCGCCACCTAAGCTATTTCGCGCTAAATTTGTGGTTATTATTGATAAATAAGTGTTTTCTTAGTTTCTTTAGAATTTGTTGGACGTTAACTGTCTGCTATTATTGTTACGTCTATTGTTATTAGTTTCGCGAGTATTGTGTTGCATATAAATGGGTATAATGTACAGTATGCATACCTAACCCACTAAACTATAGACAACAACTGACGCCATAGTACAGTAAGAATTAGAAATTGTACTTATATTTACAGGGTGTGCTAAGAGAGACCTCTCTTTAAATAGTTTACGCGAATAGCATCGATGTAAAAGTGGTGCGCATACATTTTTTTTTCTATTTTGAGATATGCCGTTTCATAGGTTAATCACAATGTATATACCGTCACCTAAAATGCAAAATAACGTAACATCACTTTTCTTAAGTTTACAGATGAAGGAAAAACGATATAAATGAAAATAGTCATATTGAAAAAAAATTGAGTTTTGGTTATAAAATGGTTATACATTGGTTATTCATTGGTTAGTTATTGGTTATCCGTTGGTTAGTTATTGGTTATCCATTGGTTAGTCATTGGTTATCCACTGGTTATACATAGGTTATACATTTATTATGCATTAGATGTATGTGTCAGCGTAAGCCGAAAACATTGATACAACTTTTATATGTAATATGACATTATATTCTCTCAAAATCAGCTGGAATTATACTTATTGTTACCTAACGTACTATGTTTTAGGTGGCATGGTATATTTCAAACTGATATTGAGAGAATATAATGTATAAGTAGTTCTTTTTGAGTTAACTTCGATGTATATTAAAACTAATTTGAAAATATTTCAACATTAATAGATATCGTAGGAAGGACTATAACTGAGTGGTAAACGACCGAGCTTTTTACTACGAAGTTATACCTATCTTTCGCAATTATTGTTTGGAATAGTGAGAGCTTTCCTTTGAAACAGAACTCTGATATAACCCTTTGGTAAGAACAATCGATATACTGAAATCTTTTAACAACCGATTTTGCTCTTGGGGTTCTTATGTGCAATGAGATTTTGGTCATAAGAATCTTTTCAGTAGAACGGTTGCTACTTAGAGAGACTTCACACCCACTAAAGAGGTCGTAACGCTTGAAATATGATATAAAGATATATAAAGCCATCCCAAAACACCAATTTTGCCACAAGCCAACGAGAAAATGGTCACTGTTTTCACTAACTTTTATATTAATTTTTTTTCACTTCCTCTTTCAACAACTTCCCTAACAGACATGCAATTTTTGTACCTCAATTCAATCAACATTTCGGTTTCTAACAAAAAATTGTCAAAAACAGACTTCTTCCTTGAGAAAAAAGACCACGAGAAATTAACAAAAACAATAGACTAACATTTCTTGGTGTACCGTTCGAATTGTGCTGACAGTAACATTTTAAAAGTTGACAGCTGCAAAGCGCGCTGCGACAAATCACAAGGCTTGGCGGTATACTACATACAGACACAAAGAATAACAAAGTAGTGACACAGTCACTCAAAGAAAACATTAAAAAAATATATAACAACTATAACAACAAGCGGCAGCACTACACCCACAGCGTCCGCGCAAAGCGTTGCTGTCACGCCTTTTTCACTGACATCTGCAGTTGGCAACTGACAGCTGTCAGTTATTATCACTTTGAAGCACACAACTCGTTTGTTTGCCTCAGTTTCTTGATTATTTTTTAGTCGCTTGCACTTTTTTTGTACAGTTCTTGTGCAAACTTCATACAGAAATTGTAACAAAAGGCGGCACTAAATAGTTTGTTTGCGATTTCGTGCACGTCGCCGCTGACGGACATTGTGTAACTTTCCGGCAGGCATGCATACAAATTAGCAAAATTCCACGACGCGTATATGAGTGGAATAAATTTATGAACTGATGATGTAAATTATATTGAGTTGAAATTTATGGGCTAATCATTTTTCATTGAATTTCCGTGACAAGTGTGTTGAGGCGCAGATTATTTGGTGCGCAAATTTCTTTGAGGACGCCTCGATGGTGCTGGAAGTCAAGTGAAGGGTTTAGTTTTGTGCTTGAGATGCCAAGTATGGAGTAACTATTATTATTAGATTTTGTTTATTTTTTCTTATAATTTTTTTTTTGCGTATAAAAATTCTTTTTTGCTGTTTACTGTGCTACCACCTTAATGTTCACTTGTCTAGCTTACCACCAAAACGTTTTTTAATGCCAGGTAATTAATGAACGCATTAAGTATACTTAATTAACTGCGAAAAAGGTATTATATAAGTATATAAATATTGTGCTGTATGTACTTTTGAAGGTTAATAGTTGCCATAAAACACCTGCCGGCACTAAAAATTTTCGATTTACTTGTTATATAGCACTTTTCATGCCACAAAAATATGATTAATAAAGGCATATTTAGTACTTTTTAACTTGCAGTAACTGGTATTGTGAAGGTTTAGGTCATTGCGGACGTTAATTGCGGCCTTCTGTGCAATGAAAGCGAAAACTGTCAAGTTTTTGAAATACGAAGAAACTTTTTCGACTACCCAATATTTCTCATGTAAAATTCACAACCCTAATACTCATTTTATACTACTCGAAGTTAGAGTATTTCTATTGCATAATCCACTTATTTATAAAATGAAAGTTCTCAAATATAAACCCACTTTCCAAAGCGGAGATTAGTTAGTACTTATCACAAGTGAAGCAGCTAGACATTGCATTTAATTGAAAACTGTATTTCTAAAGGCTTTTATTATATGCCAGATACAAGTGGCCACTCGCTAGCACGTGCTTGAAGTCCATACAGTAATATGTATGTACGAATTTAAGCGAGTCAATTAAATTATGAGAGCCCTCGACACACTCACTCGTGTGCTCGGTCTGGTATTATAACCGCTGACTCTCAATGAGTACTCGTATTATCGAGTAAGCGAGTTGAGATGGGTATCGCTTTATATTGACTGATTGTATGTATGTATATAAGTGCATTTAATCCTTTTAGGTAATAAATATAAGTGAGCATATGAGTAAACATTCGTACAGGTATGTACTGTATATATATTATATAGAATTAAACAAAGAAAAAACTGAAACTTACTGGGTGTGGCAAACATGGAGAAAATATTCAAGATTTATAGTTTTTGATGTTTAAATTTTATTCAAATTATACATAATATAATAACACATAATCTTAAATTTATTCGATCAATTTATTTTTATTAAAATTTTAAAAAGGTGGCAACCCTATTTAAAAAATATTTTTATTAAACATGAAATTAAGTTAAAAATGTTAATTTTGGTACCCATAAATTTTTTGGAAAAAAATTTCACTAAGTGGCAACCCTCTTAATAATATTTTTATTAAGCTCATTTAAATGAGAACGAAATTAAATTAAAAATGTTAATTTTGTTACCCTATACATTTTTGGAAAAAAAAATAAATAAGTGGCAACCCTCTTATATGATTTTTTTTGCTTTTTAAACTTATTCAATGCCCTACTATTTAATACCTATATTGTTGATGGTTCTTGATTTAATTTATTTTAAATAGAAAAATGTCAATAAGTGGCAACATTCTTAAGTTCTTTTGTTTACTAAGCTCATTTAACGTCCTTCTATTAGATTGGCGTTTTGATAACTTTAAAAACTTAACACAGGACAATTTTCAAAAACCTTCTGAAATTGATTTTTTAATTGAAAATGAAATTCAGTTAAAAATATTAAATTTAATCAAGTGGCAACCCCATTAAATAATTTTTTACTTTTTTGAGCTTATTCAAGGACCTACTATTTAATACCCATTATGTTGGTGTTTTTTAATTTAAATGATTTTATAAAACCAAGTTACATGTGGCAACCCCGTTAAACAATTTTTTTTCCTTAGCCTTATTTAACGCCCTTTAATTGCTACCAATATTATGATATTTTCTTGTTTAATTAAGTTTGTTTACAACTTCACACAGAAAATGTTTAAAACAGGTGGCAACACTGCTAAAATAGATATTTTATTTGAAAATGAAATTAAGTTCAAAATGATAATTTTAGGACCCTATAAATTTTAAAAACATAACACAGGAAAGATTTTAAAAAGGTGGTAACCCTTCTGAAATAAATTTTTTATATGGAAATAAAATTAAGTTCAAAAAATAAATTATAGTATCCTAAGATTGTTTGTTTAAAAAAATGTAAAAAGTGGCAACCCTATTAAATAACGTTTTGCTTTCCGTAAGCTTATTCAACGCTCTTCAATATCATACGCCAATTGTCTTGTTTTTTCGTTTAATTTATTTAAAAAATATATATATATTTTGACAAGTGGCAACCCTCTTAAATGAATTTGTCTTTCAGTGAGCTTATTGAACGCTCTTCAATTTGATACCAGAACTATGTTGGTTTTCATTTAATTAATTTTTTTATAACTTTAAAAGCTTAACATGGTGGCAACTCTACCTAAACATAAAGCCTAAAAAATATTTCTTAGACTTGAGATACATTACTTATTTATATTTCCATTATTTAGTAATTTTAGTAATAAAAAATAAACATATGGCAAGCCTTCTTCAATATATTTTTGTTGTGAGCTTGCTCAAATCTCACAATCGTATTTCTTTTTAAGACTCATTGTTTGCTTAATGTGAGCGCCACTCAATTTCTTTGTCACACATTTTTGTGGCTGGCAATCGATTTCATCCACTTCTAAAATTAAATCATGAAAATTTCAAATATTTACTTTAGCAATTCTAAGTCATCTTCGTACAATCTTGCTTAAAGTTTAGTACGTGACTAATCACAAGTTAGCCAACGCGAAATCAGATTTCGTTTCTCATTTGTTTCCAGTATAGAATTAACAAAAGAGAATGTGTGCAGTGGTAATCGCCTATGGGAAAGAAGTACTTACTGAATATGTATGAGACAGTCTATTCTTGTGCTCATAATTTATTCCAAAAATAATAGACTCTTTTCAGAAAACCCAAACTTATTAAAATGCTAATGAGTGTTAGCAGACGAGCCTTTTACGGATGGGAAGTGTAGCTAAGCAAATGATAGCAGGTGTCGAAAATCTCTTATTAAACTTGTGGCAACTCTAGCAGCAATTTTTTATTGTGTGCTTGCGAGTTAAGTTAGGTTAATCTGGTAGGCCAATGAGCCACGCATAACCCAGGTTTGGTCCTTTGCCATACCAGATAGATTGTAAGTGCTAATTAATATCAATAAAATAATGCACTGAAATTTCAAGTTTTGAAATCGGTTACCCCGTTAGTTTTTTTTAATCGATAACAGCCACTGTCGGTACTTCTGTACAGCGTATCCTTCCACCCTACCGCCTGCCGAGTCCAACGGCTGCCAGTTGCATTTCATCACATTCCCAAACACATCAGGTCCATCCAAGCTTCAACCGTTAACTATTTACTACTCGCTGCTTCTAATTCAAACAACAGCTGATTTGCATTAAGGCATTAGCTTAATTACAGCAGCCACTTAATGAAATCGATATTCCATGCAAGTGAGTTAATTAGCTAATGCATACACAATTCGTTGGCAACCTAAACAACAAGTATGTGCAACGACAACAACATGAAATAGAACGGTAAAACAAGTTTAATTAAGATGTGTGAATTTCAGACTGGCGATTATAATATATTAGCGCTAATTGGGGGCTTGAGGGAGTCGCACGTTGTTTTTGGTCGTGTACGCGTTGGTATGTTAATGTATATGTATGTATATATATTTAATATCCCAATGATTACTTTCCTCCCCTGACCAACATGAGGGGTGTAGTTCGCATTTTTCGTAAATTGGCCGAGTCATGAAAGATAAGAGCAATTTTTAAGCGTCAAGATTCTAAGCTGCAGAAAGAATTCATATTATTTCAGTCAAGGGCACAGTAGACCTTAGGGCAACCTATGGACTCATACAGAAGAATTTACTGAATTCATAAATAAAACCGAAACTTTTTTCTTTTGAATTTGGAAACTATTTCCAACAGGGGCTTCTTCAGACTGAATATGCAATTAAGAAGCAAAGTTCTCTCTCGACGAACAAAAACCAAACTCTCTAAGTCACTCATAATACCCGTCCTGCTATATGGTGCAGAAGCATGGATGATGACAACACCTGATGAGTCGGCGTTACGAATTTTCGAGAGAAAGGTTCTGCGGACGATTTATGGTTCTTTGCGCATTGGCAACGGCGAATACCGCAGTCGATGGAACGATGAACTGTACGAGATATACAACGACATTGATATAGTTTAGCGAATTAAGACACAGCGGCTACACTGATCTTGTCGTCCGTCTGGATAAAAACACTCCAGCTCTAAAAGTATTCGATGCAGTAACCGCCGGGGGAGGCAGAGAAAGAGGAAGACCTCCACTCCTTTGGGAAGACTAGGTGGAAAAGAACCTGGCTACGCTTAGAATATCCATTTGGGGCCACGTAGCTAAAAGAAGAAACGACTGGCGCGCTGTTGTAAATTCGGCTAAAATCGCGTAAGCGTAAGCGTAAGCGCACAAACATTTTTTATTGCTCTTTAAACGAAATTAAACTTTTTTAAGCAACTACAGCATTTGAAGACTATAAACTCAAATCTAATATTTTTATAATAATCTGGAAAGAAATCTTAAATTATTTGCATATTACAATACATAAAAAACGTACATTAGCAGTTCATATAACGATAACTTATCGCAATTTAATAAATCGACAATGGAACAGGTTTGCGACAGCAGTCAGCCAGAGCAACATGTGGGGAAAGCTACAGCTAACATGAGCTCACGTGCAGCGTTTAATTGCTGGGCTTGAATAAAGCTTCACTACTAACAAATTATTGTAATAAAAATCGTTGCAATTGTTGTAGTTCGAATAAAATCCAAATTGAATTTAAAAAAATGAGCCGCTCACAGGCAACACGACAATCCATTAATCACAATATTTTAATAAGTATTGAAACGTGAAGTGCGAAAAAAGCAAGTAGATTTGCATAAAGTGCATAAAAATAGAGAAAATTGAAAATTAGTATGCAAATGTGAACTTGTGGAAAGGGGTGCCGAGCCGCTGGCGATGCGATAAATTATATTATAAATTAAAATTAAATGTAGAAAAGTGTAGCTTGAAAAATCATGGCAGTAAAAATAGCAATTCCGTTTTTCTTTGTTGTAGAATGCATGCATTATTTTAGGGAATTGAAGAAATTGAGAACGAAGCATATTTTCGTAGAAGAATTACTCATGTCGGCCAGCTTGCCAAGCTCTTCATATTTACGCATTTCGGCCTTCCTATTTTTCTGTCTGCAAATGCGTCTCGCTTCCCTCTTCAGCTTTCGGTATCTGTCCCATCCCATCTAGTACTACAGATAACCAAATGTCGGACCCCGACGAAGTCGATCAACCTCAACCCATTTGGGGATGTTTCCTCGTGGAGGCTAAATTTATCGACTTTTATGCCAAAGATACCTTCTGTATCTGTACCTGTCTCGAGGGTCGCTCTCATATTTGCACTCCAAGCGCTCATAGAAGGCATTTTTGGTTACATCGCCCATCTCTTTCCTCGGGGCGTGGGCTCAAATCAGCGATATGTTTAAAAACTTCGCTTTGACACGGATTGTGACGTTTATCCAACGGGGTGAATGACAGTACTCGGCGACGGAGTCTCTCTCCCACCACGAATCCCACACCGAATTGCGCCCCTTTTAAGACCACGGTAGTAAAACCCACAAGAACCTACTCGCCGCAGTTCTTGTCTCGTCCATCACATTTCTTGGACGGCGGTAATATCAGCGTTCACTCTAAGTAGGGCATCAACCAGCTGGACAGTGACACCTTCTCAATTAAGATACCGGACATTCCAGGAGCATGGCATCAAGTCATAATCCTTAACCCGTTTGCAGAGGTCCTCATTAAAAGGGGGGTCACTTATCCGAGACTATTGTTTCCTTTTTAATTGGTAGGGTTTTTTACGTGGCGAGTCTGAAACCCAGCGCACAACCCCAGCAAAGAATGGCTCATCTTCTCGTCTCGTCTTCAAACGGATGTTCTTTGTCTACCCAGAGGATACTTGGTCTTAGACTGGAATTTCATAAAATGTTACTTAACTTTTGTTTCTATTTTTATTTTAGCAACTAATTTTTTATTGTGTGTATATACTATTTATATGTGTAGATATACATACATATTTAGTGTGGGTAAATATATTTTACTTTAAATATATGAGTGATATGGATAATAAACACATGTTATCTAACATCTAACTATTTATCTCCATAAACAAATGTCATAACGAGTTTGCGAATAATAAAAGTAAGATAAACGAGTGCCATAAGCAGGTAGATATACATATATAAGTGGGTAAATATTGAAGCAATAAATACAAGCTAGCACAATATTTGAGTAGCTCTAAAGGCGGTGAATAAATTTTAAGTACCCAGAATCTGAAAAGGTTTGTCATTTAAAAAAATGTAGTGAGACATTACTATTTTCTAATGAAAAACGCGAAAGTTGGAATGCAAAGAAATGTTTAGAATAAAAAAATATATATATTTTACTATTTATTATATATATGTATATGTTATATAATATAACATTTGCTATACAAAAAAAAATTATTTTACTATATTGTTGCCATATTAATTAATGTTGCTATGAAAGCGCCGACCCAAAATTTCGATGATCGCCTGCAACTTCTCGAAGAGCTAATATATTGATTTAGCTTCGCAGTTTTTGGTTGAAATTTTTAATTTTTTTTTTTTTTGTAAAAAATTAACTAATGATAAGTTCAAAGTGCAAAGCTTTTCACAATCAAGCCAACTTATAATGACAATATGCTGATGAGTTGACTTAGGCGCTCATTAGCATATACAGCCTAGAACGAAAATAAATATTTATTGCCAAGAGAGCTCGTTTGGCCGTTAACAGCAAAGCAAGCTTAGTAAATATTCACAATTAGTTAATAAGGTGTATATAAATATTAGTTGGTGCTAATAATAAGCTTTAACACATTCTTATACAACAACACATTATGTCACAATCCAAGCACATACGATACTGCCATATCCGTCTTAATGTATGCGAGGAAGTACGCAAGTTTTCGAAATATTGATTTGAAATTTTGTATACACACTTTTCTTTCCAAGAACCTGATTATTTGTCGGAATCGCCGATATCGGATCACTATTGTATATAGCTGTCAAAGAAACTAACAGATCCAAATCATGTTTTTGTATGGAAAACTTATTTAACGAGATATCTTTACGAAATTTAGCCCAGACTATTATGTGAATCAACTCTATAATCCTGGTGCATATTGTTCAGATCGGACCTCTATAACATATAGCTGTCATACAAACTGGCTGATCAAATTGACGTTCTTGTATGGAAAACTATTTATTTGCCAAGCTATCTTTAATAATTTCAGCATGGACTACTATCCAAGGCAGCGCTACAATCTCTAGTAATATTGTTCCAATCGGAGCACTATAGCTTATAGCTGCCATACAAATTCAACGACTAAATCAAGATTTTTATATTTTTAACCCTTTTTAGATCTTAGAAATTCACATGTGAGGGGTATTATGGCTTCGGGTTCAGCTGTCGTTAACCTTTTTTCTTCTTTGGTCAATTTATAACAGTATTTTTCTAAGCAAAGTGGCAAGGAAAGTCTAAACCATATTTTGTGAGGTATTTCCGAAGACGAAATAGCTGGCTTATTGTTGCAATTTTAAATTATTGTTGATCCAAAAGGTGCTATCCAATATACCTGATTATTTATCCGTAAATTTGACTTAGTGATAACGTCATCTTACAAACAAAAAAATTGTATACAACTAAGAAGTATTGTATTTTAATAGTAGACAATCTGGACGCTGTTATTAATATGAGCAAATAAAAACTGAGTTTTTATACAAAAATATTTTTTTTTCATGTAAGCTTGTTGTATTCCCATGTTTTTATAATTTTTAGATATTCCCCACCTTATTTATTTAAATATCATTTGCATATAAGCCCACGTGGAGATGTATGTATGTATGCATATTATTAAAATCATCAGCGCCAATAATATTGAGATAATATATTTTATGCAAATTTGTTGTTATTTCTAAGAGTGTGTTAACGAAAAAGCATATGTTCATATGTACATAAGTTTGGCTACATACTTAAATATACAGATACTAAAAATACATAAGTATATTTATAATCGCATTAAAAAAACTATATATCGTCACCTAAAAAGCAAAATAACGTATCATCAAAAGAACGAAATTGCCTTTTTAATTCCTTACGATTCGCTGTATTATACTACATACATGTAGCATAACATTTTCAGCTTTCGCTGTCAGATATAACCAATATATAACCAATACATAACCAATATATAATCAATACGTAACCAATACATAACCAATACATAACCGATATATAACCAATACATAATCAATACATAACCAATACATAACCAATATATAACCAATATAATAACCATTTTATAACCAAAACTCAAATTTTAATGCCCTTCACATTTCTATTCTGTCATTTTTCCTTCGTCTGTAAAAGTGACGTTACGTTGTTTTGCATTTTAGGTGACCATATGTTGTTTGATTGTTCTTTTAACTCTCATTCACTAATATATAGAAACATGCCAATAAATGTCCATTGTAATAATTCATGCGCCATGAATTACCTACACTCCATTTATGGTGTGCAAAGAACAAAAGTATAAATTAGATTTGCATTTAAAATTATTATTATTCCATTATTCTCACCGCATGCACCGTTTATTTCGTCGACGTGAAAGGCATTTGTCAAATGCGAAATAGCATAATGTAAACAAAAACAAAGTAATAGAATTTAATTTTATGGAATAGTTTATTATGCAAATATTAGCATTTGTTTGCAAACAAAAATATTGATTATTATAAGTAAATAATGAAATTACGTGTCAAACTGTGGGATGCAATCACGCGCAGATATTAATATGCTCCGTTAATTACTGTATTGTACTTAAATTGTTGAAAATGGAAAAAAGTATATATTTTTTATTAAATAACAATGAAGGTGGTTTTTAAATAATTAAACTTTTTTTGTGATCGAAAAGCACATTATCGTCTTTTGTATCAAGTAATCTTCATTAAGATTAAATATCCTCGGATAATTTTGTAAAGAATTACAGGATATCTGTTATATGCATTATGTGGCACTAGCTCTCTTCGATTCGCCATTTCCAGTTCACTTATGCTCTCTTGTCAAAACAGTTAGATGTACAAGTAAAAGCAGCGAAAAAGTTATCGAGTGTAAGTCGTGTAAGAGAGTATGCGGAGACTCCATTAGAGTGGTATAATTGCTTTCATTAATGCTACCAAGTTCGGTTTTGCATACTGAAGACATTTTAGCGCAGGGTTGCACCACAAATACTGCCCGTTTGTTTGAGCAACTAGTATAGTTTGTTCGATTCGCTGGAGAGTAACACTTGGCGCTATCAAAGACAGCTCTCACATTATATAAAGCGTAACTATTTACCTAGTAAAGTCAATAAATTTCTGGAGATAGAAATAAATTTATTTCGTATATGCGGACTCTAGAAGATTAGGTGGAAGAATCTAATCCTAATCGCTATATAATATAATGGTGGCCCATAGAGCACGAACGAATGTGCCGTTTATTTATAAAGAAAACTTTTGTAGTGCTCTTATTGAAAACTCCGCTCTCAAAGTTGAGGCTACCGACTTCGAATTTCGGTAGTAAATTTTAATAATTTCGACTCCTTGATAGATCGTATATCTTTCCACGGTGAAATGCGAAACCTCACCGAAGAGAAATTTTAAAAGGGTAAGAAAAAATATGGCGTCGTTTGCTGTCCCTATCGGTCTACGTTTGTAGCGTCCCTATCAAAAAACCTGTTACTATATGTATAGAAAGTATCCTAAATTGGGTATATAAAAATTGGACTTGTGTATTTTGACCAATTTTAAATCTAAATTGCCATTTTCTTGGAGTTCTATTTATGAGAACCTTTAATTCGATATCCCTTTTGATGCTTCAAATTTACATACAAGGTGGAGATATCGGTTATGTCAGTATAAATCGATTAAATTGATTAACAGGTGAGACCTGTACTGTGGTCTATAGTTTATTCTGTTATCACAGCACTTGTTTTAACCCAGTGGAATCAAAGAGCCGTTGTAAAACTTTTAGGTTAATGGATATGATATGTTCTTTCACCAATTTGAATGTCCCGAGCCTGGCTCCTTATTCCTAATTAAGGAGTACATGTTTTAGTTGCTCCTCATTCCTCATGGCTCAGACATATGTATGTAGATCCAAAGAACAGTAATCCAATCTTTGCAAATTACACGTTATCCCACAGTGGCCTGGGTAAAATCATATTAGATACATTAATATATACCTGAGAGAACAATTAGTGTGCTTAAACCAGGCATTTGATGCCATTAGCGGTTTCTAGAAGCCCTTTCTTCCTCCAGTAGCTCCTCTTCTATTGTGTTGGGGCCCACATCGAAAAACATCAACTTCTTTCAGTAGAAAATTGGCAATATCATTACCATTGATGCCTTTATGCCGAAAGATCCCTGCTGATGAACTAGTATTATTCATGGCAACCGTGTTAAGTAGACACTCCAGTCCCATTTGATTTGATTTAAACGAACGAGATTATCAGAAGTGCTGATTTACTATTATTGAGAATGGCGATACGTTTAGCATGATAGTTTTTCTCTAGAATAATGTCCAGGGATTAAGATAAATATACGAGGATTACACTGTGATCTCAGGTCTATTGTGCACTAACTTCAAGGATTATTGAAATATACTGTATTTAAAAAAAAAGACAAAAATATATCAGAAGTCAAATCGAAGATCTGTGTAGACACTCAATATAACCTCTTCTATCATAAACATCGAATGGCCAAGAACTTTTAATGCAGAAGCTGAAGAATTTTATTCACGATAAACCGAGATATTTTTCAAGCTGCTAACTCTAGATATTACATGATTTGATTGGTTTAATGGTGATGACCAATATCTTTTCAAATTAAATCAAATCATGTAATATCGAGAGTTCGTAGCAAACGCGGGATCAAAGAGTTACTTCTTTCGGTGACTTAGCTAAAATTAGAATTATACAGAAATTCCGTTTTCAAATATTATTTAAATTACGTAAATATCCACATAACAGTTTAAGCATTGACGCACCTTGTAAATATTTACTAAATATTTAACCACAACTTTTAATGGCATATCGTTTTAATTTTTTCTTCTATCTACTAAATCAATCTAATTTAAATAAATGTACGTAAAATAATAAAAAATAATAATTGATTAATAAAAAAATACTTTCAGAGCTAAAAAAATTTATAAAAGAATATATTAATACAAATTGATAACAATTTATTATTCGTGGTATCGCTCACATAGTAAACACTATCAAAATGTTCACCAGTCACTCAGCTACCATAAATTAAGAAAAAAATTATATTTATGCATAAATTTAGTTTTTTGCAAACGCTGCACTCACTCACGTAGCTCATTTGCATAAATCAATAAAGCGTGGCTGATATAATTAAATTGGTTGATAAAAAATATTATGAAAAAGAAAGCACAATTCAAATAAAAGCACAAAAAATTAATATACTAATTAACAGGAAATAAATGGAATTAATGCGATTAGTAAAAAACATGCAACTAATGACTATTTTAAAGTAAAAAGCTGATTTAATTTAATGATATTACGGGTATTTAATCAATTTGATTTATTGCACTTGTTGTGAACAAAAAATATTGTCAATACTATAAAGAATTGAGCTGTTAATAACCAAAGATATTTGATGACATTAAATAAATAATAAGATATTAATTTTTCCTTTAAATGGAAATAAAATGAGCAGCAATTTTCATGCAAAAATAGCTGAAGGTTAGATATTCAACGATGAAATGTCGAGGAAAATGATTTCTTTGAGGAGTTCAAGGGGCACGCCACTTGTAATAGCCTAAAAAATGCGATTTTTCGAGTTTAAAAATAAAATTACGGTATCAGTTGTGCTAAAAAATTAAGGATATTATAGAATATTTAAGATATTTCGTAAAGTTTTTGAAAAACACCAAATATTTTTCGAAAGACTCTCGGCGCTAAAAAAAGACCACAAAGTGATTTTCCGTGAAGAAAAAAGGTCAACTGAAAACTCCGGCCTACCATACTAAAACACATTTTTTTAAGAAATTCGATTTTTTTATTCAGCATAGTTCCCTTCAAAGGTGATACAATGAATAAAGCGGCCCTTCAAGTTTGTCATACCATTTTTATTGTACGATTTGTCTTATGCTTTAAAATAGGCCTTAGTTTCGGCGATCACCTTTTTATTCGACGCAAATTTCTTCTCAGCGAGCATTTTTTTGAGATCTGGGAACAAGAAATAGTCGCTGGGGTTCAGATGAGGAAGCAATTCGAAGCCCAATTCATTGATTTTTGGCACCATTTTCACTGACTTGTGACACGGTGCATTTTCTTGGCGCAACAGCACCCTGTTTCTCTTCAAGTCCGGCCGTTTTTTAGCGATTTCGTGTTTCAAACGGCCCAACAACGTTCTGTAATAGTCGCTATTAATGGTTCTTCCTTTTTCAAGGTAGTCAATAAAAATTATTCCTTGCGCATCCGAAAATGTAGACGCCTTATCCTGACCAGCCGACAGTTGATTTTTCCGCGCTTTGGATGAGGTTCTTCGTATGAAATCCACTCGGATGACTGTCGATTGGACTTCGATGTGAAATTATGGATCCATTGTCACATATCGACGCAAAAAGTCGGGTTTATTACGCTTGAACGACTCCAAACACTGCTCCGAATCATCAACTCGTCGTTATATTTGGTCAGAAGTGACCTCGCGGGCCACGCACTTTGCACAGAGCTTTCTCATATCCAAATATTCGTGAATGATACGATTTACGCGTTCAGTTGATATAACTAGAGTGCCTGCTATCTCGAACAATTTCACTTTACGGTCATCCAAAATTATTTGACGGACTTTTTTGATGTTTTCATCGGTAGCAACTTCTTTTGAGCGTCCACAGCGCTCACCGTTTTTGGTGTGAATGTTACCACATCTAAACTTAGCATACCAATCATTGATGGCTGAGGCAGTGGCCGGAAACTCGTCATCATTTTTGTACTCTGAACATGGTATTTACGACGAAGTTTATAGCCCCCAGAAGGAAATGTCGGAAATCCGCTGTATATAGTATATATGTGTGGGTATGTGTATAATCAAATAATCAAGATTCCAGACTTTTAAGCAGCTAAATCAGGTAGACAATGAGTAAGCTCATAACAATAATGTAAGAATGAGCACTTCAAGTGCAAATAAAACGAAATCATGTCAGCAAACACAGTGCCAGACATGCCTACATGAGTCAATATATACGTAAGTATGTATGTATGTATGCATAACAATAGCGGTCAAAACAAAACTTACTGAGCTGAATTCTATATTCGCACTGCATTGTGTTTTCTTACTTACTTACACTGAGTACATACTTACATACATACTTAAACATATGGTCAATTCTATAGCAAGCACCATATACCAGTATAATACGTTATATATATGTATGTACATATGTGTGTATAAATTGAGTGCATTGTTGTTTGATTTGATTCAATTTGAATTTTGATAGTCACGCCGAAATACAATATGTTCGTACTTCTATATATGTATACTTGGAGTGTATGTGGATGTGTATGTATGTAAATATATGTAGGCTAGACGCTCACAGCCGTTGCATAAGTGCTTCTGATGACCTTCAACTACTTAACAAAAGCGAAGTAGACAAATGTATGTGTGTGTTTGTATGTATGGTAAGTATATATTCGCAATCGGACATATGTTTGAGTGCTTGTGCGAATAAAGGCTTGCAAACAGTGTTCAGTGGCCTAATTTAAAGTGAGCGAAAGATTATAAATACACACACAACAACCACGCCAGCTTTGTATATACACACATATGTACATATAATAAGCCACACATCAATCGAGTCTTGAGTACAAGCGTTCTTAAACATTCTACATTTGGGCATTAGCTTGGGGAAGTAAGCTGATTTTTGTATATAGTGAAAACATTTGGCGCGATTTGCCAAGCCTGTTCGATATGTATTCGCATGATAGACTAAAATCCGTGGTATATCGTTGCTATTTATCAAACTGTTAAATCTCCCTGCTACTTAGATATTTTCAGACATTTATTTTTGTGCTGAGAATATATTTCCTCACATATTACAAAAAATTCTCTCTTATCATCACCTAATAGCTAATGTTTCCAAATTCACTGCAAATCTGGACAATACTTCCATTATTTGAATTTCATTCGTCAATCAAAAATTCTCCTAAAACAACAATAATCGGAAGCCCTTAAATATTTATGGTGGATATTATCTTGAAATCGTGTGTCAAAAAATTCGCTCCACACACGAAACACCAGCAAAACAACAACAGAAGTTCAAATATAACATTTTATCAAGTTCTTTGTGGTTTTTTTAAGAAGCTGGAAACAACTTAAATGTGTTTGAAATATTTCAAAATTCAGAGGAATTTTTCATTCCGGATGCAGCACAACCGCAGCCAAGTTCACAAAACAAAAACTAATATCCATCATAAAATATTGGGTAGTCGAAAAAGTCTTTTCGTATTTTGACAATAGATGTTGTTGCAGACGTATGTATATCTCCAGTGCTACCAATCATCATACCATATAGTGTTAGAAAGGTGAGCTTTTAAGCTTGGGAACGTCACTTGTCCGCAAAGAAGACTACGTGCCTCTTGTCACAGAAGGCATTACACGACTAATGTAAAATTAAGTATTTACATTATAAAGACTTGCTGACAGTGTCAGATAATGCATATCATGTGACGAAATTCAAGCAATCATAAAGATATTAGCTGACTGAATATTCTTAGAAAGCAATTACGTGCGGTTATTGTGAAATGGTGGCATGAAGGTGAATGTGAAACTTTGTGACACTTTATTGCAGCAGCAAAAATGCAAAGTAATTCGAAGATAAATCGAAAAAGTGAGCAAAAATTAAAAAAATATGTATGAAGGAACGGAGAATTAAAAAATTTGCTGAAAAAGACTTCAATATTATAAAAGAGGTTATGAAAGAGGTATCTACTCTTGAGAAGCTAGTTCCATTTTTCGGCGATTTCGTCCTTCAAACTGTCCAATAACGCTATGTAATAGTCACTGTCGATAGTCCTTCCTATATAAAAATTAATCCATGCGCATCCCTAAATACAGACGCCATAACCTTGCCAGCCGACTGTTGCGTCTTTCTACGCTTTGGATCAGGTTTTTGTCCACTCATATGCCTATCGATTTGACTTCGGAGTGAAATTATGAAGCTATATCTCATCCCTTGTCATATATCGACGCAAAAACTCGGGTATAAATATTATGCTTGAACATCTCCAAACACTGCTCCGAAACATCAACTCGTCGTTGTTTTTGGTCAAAAATAACCTCGCGCGACACCCACTTTGCAGAGAGCTTTCTCATACCCAAGTATTCGTCCATGGTTTGACTTACATGTTTAGTTGATAACTTTCGAGTGCCTGATATCTGGAACAACTACACTTTACGGTCATTCGAAGCAGTTATGTGGACGTTTTGATGTTTTTTTGATGGGCGTCCACTGCGTTCCATGGCTTCGGTGCCCATTTCATCACGTCAAAATTTAGCAAAGCAAACTCTGATGGTTGATTTTCATCGAGCAGTGCCCGAAAAGGAGTGATCAAGCCAAGTTTTTGCTTCAACTGTATTTTTTCCTTTCAAAAATCAATATTTCATAAACACACGAAATTCCTTTATATCCTTTTCTTCTAACAATAACAGAAGTTGCTTCACTCAAAAGGATATAATTCACAAACTACTGAACTGACAGCTGTCAAATTTGTAACCGCGCATTTTGAAGGTTAAAGCTAACTAAAACTTATATCATCGTATTATTTAGTTCCAGAAGCACCATCTAACTATGTATTTGTCAGACCGGGGACTTGTAAGAATAACTAAACGATAAACGATTGATTACAACAATTTCGGTGAATTTTCTGGAAACTTCTTCAGTGCTGTTCAAAGCTTAAATTAAAAAGAATTGTTTGCTTTAACGAGCTCCGCTTGGTTCCGGTTTGACCGCCTTGCCTTTGACCTACTCTTTTCAACCAACCATTGGCCCGAAAATAATTTTTTTTTCAATTTTTATATTATGAGCTCCCTCTCTAATATTTTTACCAAAATTTTAAAATACCAAAAATTAACTTATTTCCAGTTTTTTGAAGCACCATAGCGTTAATTTTTTATTTACAATGTAATTAAAAATTTGGATTGCTCAAGTCAAGCAATAAAACTCATTAAGACTGGAGGCAGGAAAAATACTGACTCCATTTGGTTGTTCAATATCGTTTATAAAATTAACAGAACATTCAAATGCATAAACAAAAAAGCTTAATTTTTAATATCTTTGTCATTACAACAAATACTATACATACACACACACTTTTTGTGAGCGCAATTTACGGGCTTGACAAAAGAAGAATCAGCTTCGGCGAATTAAGTATATGATATGCAGTATGAATTCGTGTACAACAACAAGCCACAACAACAATAAAAATATAATAAAATAAAGCCAGTAGTAACAACCGAGCCATATGACGGCGGTAATGACAACCAAAACAAACACAACAATAACAACTACAGTGAGAGCAACAAAGTGCTCACTGATATCGACAATGATTTCAATGTCAACGGGTGAATAAAACAGAAATCAGACACAGATAGGCAACAACAAGCGTACATACTGTAGATACAGATACATATGTATGTATGTATGTATATTATTCGTCACCTAAAATGTAAAATATCGTAACTTCACTTTTCTTAAGTTTACAAGCGAAGAAAAAACGTTGCTACCACTCATATTGAAACAAAATTTGAGAGTTGGTTATAAAGTGGTTATATATTGGTTATCATACACTCATATTGAATTTGTGTTTTGGTTATAAAATGGGTATATATTGATTATCATACACTCATATTGAAACAAAAATTGCGTTTTAGTTATAAAATGGTTATATATTGGTTACCATGCACTCATATTGAATTTGGTTTTTGGTTATACATATAATGGTTATCATACATTCATATTGAAACAATTTATGAGTTTTGGTTATAAAAAGATTATATATTAGTCATTATATCAGACAACGATTTTCGTGTTTTTTTTATGATGTTGTTTTGCATTTAACGCGACGATATGAACATATTTACTATTTCTTTAAATTAAAAATTCAAATGCGACGATGACAAAGCAAAATTGAAAAATTAAAAATTTTATGGCAAAGCAATGCAAATTTTGAACATCAAAACAAAAAAATTCCACAATCTGAAATGCAAATTTTAATGCGATAAAAGGCAATTCTGAAATATAGACACTCATTACTATGTAGACGAGTTATTGATTTTTAAGAAAAGAATAACAAAGACGCACACACACACAGCAATAATGCAAAAATTTGCACTAAAACAAAAATAAACACGAAAAGCGGCATGCGCCACAGAAATCAATTACTATGAAACAAGCTGCGAGCGAAGCCAGCTGTTCTGAGCTGCAATATTGCCACACATACCACATATGTACATACAAACATATGCAAAAAACACCGCGTTACCAGGCGAGTTCAACAAAAATCTCAAACAAATATGTAAAACAAACGAGCAATGAACGCTTGAAAAGTGCAGAGAAAGAGATCTATCGAAAGGGGTAAACATAAGACTGTGGTCACACAGCAGACAGGAATGCGCGACGCTACACACCTCCACTGGATGTACATATGTATATATATACCAGCGGAGAAGATCGAACTCAAGGCGGCATGAGCTGCATACCATATACTTTGTAACTCGCTACCAGCGAGAGCAAAAGGCAAAGGTAACCAGCTGATGATTGGAGGGTTGTTTGTATTGCAGTTTAGTGCTGACAAACATACACTGCGTGCAAGCACTCAAAGCTGTCATTGCACTGACACTGACAGCTGTTCATTGACAGTTGCAAATGAGCACGAGCGGCCGAGACAGAGAGTGAGAGAGGAAGTGCATGTATGGCAGAGCACGCGTTAAACTGGTGGGTAGGCGATTAAGCGCAGGCGCCAGCAAGAGAAAATAAACAAAGTAAATTTAAGTGACACTAACGACAGCCAGACAGTGCGCTCAGCTACAGATTTACAAACATGAACTTATAATAAAAACGACTATTGTGGGTGAAATCGACGTCCATGAAACCGCAGATAAATATCGCGAATGTTACGAATTTCACTTCCCAATGAGGCACAGCCATAAGCATACAAATACATACATATATATGTATATTATAATGACATTGATGTGTGGAGGCGGAGGTTGGAAACGAAGAAGTCTACCATGACACTGCAATTGTGGTGCTTTGATATTTAGTCAGCATTAATTACAAAAAAATGATATTTGCATTTTCTGTTCATGTAACAGATGGAGGTTAATAGTGCCTAGACTGGGGGCAGTGTTTAAAAGAAATGTTAAATTTTTCTGATTTTGTAGGTCACTTTCTCTCTCTTAAGGCTTATAATATTTGATTAAGAAACTCATCATCAGCTGCTTATTAAAATTACATAAGATATACTATATAAAATCTCTGAAGTAACAAATCTCAAGCCATAATCTCTCGACCAATATTAATACGTGCTTGAAACCACATAATATTTGGAACAAAAAATCTTCTTTTTATTACTCGTTACTTCGACTTCATAGTGACCAAGCTTCTTCAACCATGGTTTCGAAAGCTCATTCTATTTGCCTTCTCTTTGAACAGTGAAAGCAGTATTCCCGAACCTTCCACTGAGAATTGGGTATTAGATATCTGGTATAATAAAAGTTATATTGTAACTGAGAATATTATGATCAGGGAGTAATCCAAAACAGATCATATGTATGATAAGCTTTAATCCAGAAAGCCAATGCTGTTATAAATTAGTTTCAGAAGCCGCAAAAATGTTCAGTTTTCCCTTAATTAGGGTTGCACAGAGATTTTTTGTGTATAATTAAATTTTATTTAATTTATTAGTAGGGTACACTTGACTATCGAACCAGTTCCAAAAATACTCAAATTGTTAAAAACGATAGACGACGAAGTTTCTGAAAGCCTAGACAAACAGATCAGGTCGAGATGCAATGCCTTACGGGCATGCCGGATCGGTAAGATTAGGCGCAAGGGATCATAAGAAAGCCACGCAAGCTTTTTAGTCACACGGTCTCGAAAAGACTGTAGGACGGTTGTTAGCCTAGTCACAGGTCACGACTTATTGGCATTACATGCGAGACATATGGGTATTATTAACGATGACAGTCAGAAAGAAGTAGGCACGAGAGAGACGCTAGAATACCACCTCTGCAATGCCTAGTCTTACCTAGAACTCGTCTTAAATATCTAGGAGCTTCCTAGTTCAAGGAATCGGATGAAGTAAACATAATTAGCTATCAAGTATCTGCTAAACTTCCCAAAACATCTGCAACTGGCATAACAAAGGACCTGTAGGTCTACTCGTATGTATGGCGTGGCAGTGTAGCCAGTCAGTGTAGCTTAACCTAACATAAATTTAGAGGGTTATAAAGTGACACTTATTTGTAGCAAAATCTTACAAAATTTAGTAGTTTACTTCAGATTAAATGCGTTAATCTGAGTTAATTTTAGCCGTATGATCACGTGTTACACTTTTGGCGTCAGAAAATATAGAATTGTTTTATGAAACCTGAGTAAAGTGTACCTGTTCAACAGAGTAACTGATAAAAAACAATAATAACACGAATATACATATTTATATGACCAGTTATCTTTATAGCTTAGCCAAAAGGGAGAGTCATGCATACATACATTTTTAAGCACACAAAGTGATCACATGCAATTAAATACTTTTTGCGTGAAACGAACGTTTAGGTTGACTGAACGCTGACAGCAAAACAACTTTTCATCCTTAGTAAGATTTATGCACGATATACCCGCTACAGATTTCCATATTTGCGAGGCAAATTCTTATATATTTATGTGGATTTACAATACATACTTAAGTAAATGTATATAACAATTCCGTTAACGTTTGCATTGCCGTTTAAGTGTTCAGGTATTTACACTTAATAAATAAACAAGCTTAAGTGTTTAAATTTGGATTTTTCACGAATGCTTATTTATTATTTCAATTTACGAGGAAATAATCGGAAATGGAACACGCGCAAAACATTCAACTGCGTATGACGCTCGCAACCACAAAACCTTGCTGTGTGAATTGACTGTCTGACTAATGTGATTTGCGTGGAATTGTTAACATTTTGTGAAAATATTTAGTAGAATTTATTTATTTACACTTCAGCAGTTTTTCGTTTTCTAAAGTTTCGAAGAAGCGTGTTTACTAATAATGACTTCAAAAAGCTTCTGTTCACACAATTTTATACTGTGCTAATTTAATACAGATCAAGAGGAGGCGTTAATTAGTAAACTCACTCTGAATCAGTTTCAAATGAATATTTAGCTTTAATGTGAAAAAAAGTGCAAGAGAGAAGGAGAAAGTGTGATTTTTATAATTTAACCAAACATCTCTTCACAAAACCCAAATCAGTTTAAATATATTTTTGGTTATAATATGTGGTATGATTATGGTATTCCTTTACTTGTTTTATGAATTACATTTTATATGGAAGATATTATATTTTTTAAGTTCTTTAGAAGTATATCATATCATGTCATATATCTCTTTAAGTTTCAGTCACATTTATCAGGTTTTGGTCGATCTTCTCTTATCTAGATGTACTGTTATACAACAAATGGATAATCTAGCAATTCTGAAACCCTTAGCAAACGTTAGGCAGATCGTTTGAGAAGCATGTCGTATTAGAAATATGTTACAATTGAAAGATCAGCACTTTTAGAAACCATTTTTGAAATACTATTCAATCTAATAGATCGGTTGGGATTTTACCCAAAACTATAACCATTTCTAAAGTACTATTGAAGCTGTTGGATCCGTTGGGATTTGAATCCAAATCTATAACCTTTTTTAAACTATTATTCAAGCTGTTGGACCCAAAACTATAACCATTTCTAAAGTACTATTGAAGCTGTTGGATCGGTTGGGATTTGAATCCAAAGCAATAACCTTTTTTAAACTATTATTCAAGCTATTGGATCGGCTGGGATTTGAGCCCAAAACTGTAACTCATAAAATTCAGATAAAAACGCATATTTTTTAAACTAGAATAATACCTTTTGAGAAAAGTAGAGAAGCTCCACTATAGATAATCTTTTATCAATCAATGAACTCTCCATCTAACAAATGTCTCAATATAATGGAAACAAAACAGCCGGACACGTGGAGCGCACTAAGCCTGTAATTGACCTCAAGTAAAAACGATAAGAACAGTGTTCAATCATAAAACGTTAGATTTGCCTCGTTAAATTAGACTTAACTTCTAAGTAGAAAAACATGACAAAGTGTAGATAATTGAATGACTTACTTAGAAATTGGCCAGATATGTATGGCCTTATCCACTGACGACAGTTTTAATGGATTTACTAATTGTATCACGTGCATTGAGACTAAAATCAAAACTGGAAATTCACTAATTCGCAGAAATTACTAGATTCGTTTAAAGCAACACTTATAAATTTACTTAATTATCGCAATTTACTTGAAATTTCCAGAAACTAATGTTAAAACCGCGATAAATCTACATATGTATGTATTTCAAAACGAGATATAAATTAAACAAAAAAATAAGAAAAAGAACGCGAACTAGCCACCGCAAAAGTCAACATCAAACGAACAAATTCATTAGAAGAAATACGAAAAATAATCAACAACCAGTTTTGGCGAAATACACATCATCATCATCAAATATCGGGCGGCGGTACGTTACTCAGCCGTTTTTAAATTAACACAAATTGGCGGGGCGTCTACAAAGATCTCAGACAAAGCTGCAAAAGGTGGCAAAGATATCTACTTACTTAGTATATATGAGTTTAAAATGAAAAACATAAAATGTTTCGCACAAAATCCACCCTTAGGTGAGGTGTGGAGGCACGCTATAAAGTCGAATTTGGAAATTTACTGCGCTCCGAAAACGGTTTTACTTGTTCTCTTTCGCGCACATTTGTAAGCAAAAAACATACTGCAAGCGAGACGTAAATTTTTAACAAAAACCAAGTAAAGAATTAGGTAAAAAGCAACAGAAGACTTAATAAAATTACTAAAACTTAACACAAGCTTCAGCAGCAGCTGGCAGAGAGAACGAATTACTAATGACATAATAAAAAAAATTAAGAAGCGAGCACATGTGAATGATGAAAAAAATAGAAATAATCAAACAAGCTGTTTACAAAGTGCGAAGTTGGAAATAAAATGAGCAGCAAGTGGAACATATATACGTGTGCATATTCTTCTTTTTGAAATCGTTTGCGATATCTAAAGCACAAAATTTTGCACAATTCACTATAACTCCGCAAGAATAAATAAGAATGTTGTTAAATAAAGGGGAATTGTGAAGAATTCGTAACTTAAAAACTCTAACAAATACTCTAAGGGCCGTTTTCTCAATGTCTGGTTAGCAGAAACTACTTAAATTCAGATGAATTCTGAATTATAATTACCCGGCTAAGACTTATTTGTATTCCTCTATTATTTTCTTTGTTCTTATTTTTATTGAATTCGTTCTGATAATAACATTCTGTGCATAAAACCCTCAGTTTTTAAGATCTCGATCTTAAATTTTGCACTGTTCATATCTCGGAATCGCCGATATCGGACCACTATAGCAAATACAAACTGCACGAAGCAAATTAAGTTCTTGTATGGAATTTTTTTTAATTGACACAACCTCCGAACAAATTGTTTAGATCCAATCACAAAATTTGGCACGAATTAGTATCTAAATTAACGACCCAAACTCCGAAAAAATTAATCAGATCGGACAGCGGCACGATTATGATTCTTTGGGCGAAGCGATCTGAGGATATGAGCGGATATAGCAAATAACCGCACTACAAACTGACCGATTAAAATCAAATTCTTTTATGGAAACTTTTTTTATTTTTTTCGATACAACTGAAATTAACGTTTTTTAGTTTATACAAATTTTTTTGCACAACAAAAAAGCCAATATTTTTTATTTAATCTCCCTAACAATTTGTTATTAAAATCTTATGGGACCCTACCTTATAAATTAAACATATTCATCCCACGTTGCTTTCTCTCGAATATTTTCCTTTTGAAACACGTATTGTTCTCAAATAGCTTTGCGGTTTCTTCTATTTCATAACACGTTTTTATTGATTAATATTAAAACAACAACTTTGTTTAAATTTGCACTGTTTCCGTTACTGTTTAAACTTTTTTTCACACTTGCACGCTTGAAGCATAATTCGAAATTTATTTATAATTGGTAAACACTTGTACTTGCGTATTTTGTATTCACTGTGTATTTGTATATTTTCAAAACTGACCAAAACTATTTTTTTTAATAACCTTATCGGTTTTTTAATATTTCTATTTAATTTTATTAACAATTTTCACTTGCATATAACTTTTATAATTAATTTCACTGTTTAATATTAAATATTTGTTGTTATTCCAATGTAATTATGCTGTTTGTTTTGATTATTTGAATATTTAATCAGCTTTTGATGCTTTTATTGGCCTTCAAATTTTATTGCATATTTTATTATGCTGCAAATTTGCGTTGCTACACATACACATGCATACATACATATTTTTTTATTATGTATGTATGCATATTACACATCTGCCACTGCCACTGTTGCTAACGTTGGCTTTGTAGTGCACGTTTGTTGTTGTTTTTTTTGTTATTACGCTATCTGCTTTGATCGCCGCTTCTTGGGTGTTGCAAAAAACGCTTTCTCTCTGCACTTTGCAATGATTTTCACCTCTCATTTGCTGAGCACGCGACTTTTTTATTGGATTTTCAACTGACTTTTATTAATGATTTTGTTTTGTTTGGCACTTTCTTTGCACAAACACACACTTTTTTTTCGTACCGACTTGTTTCGCGTCGCATTCACCTCACTTTCTATATTTTATTTTTTTCGTTTTTTTTCAATTTTTGTATATTCGAGCTCTATTTCCACTTCAAGTTGTCGGCCGTTTTGTCGATAAAACCGACAACAACAAATTCAAAACACTGTTGGCTTGAGGTTGCGCAAAAAAGCCAGAAAAAAACAAAAACGACGGACGAGCAACAAACAAATGGTATCTATGAGATACTTTCAAAATGCGAACACGTCAAGCAATAGGTTTTCAACTCGATTTCAGCTTCTATACGCCGCGCCGATGAAGCAATACAAAAATTGGGCAATGCGATTTTGATACGGGTATGGGTTGGCTGGTTGGTTGGTTGGTTGGTTACAGTCGTGAGTTGGCTGACTGGTTGCTTGTTTCGCTGGTTAGTTGCCCGATTTGCCACTGCTTTGCGCTGGCAACTTCTATGCGAACACGAACACAGGCTGGCGTCGTACTATAGCTACGTATTCATATATTATATGGATATATACGTGTGTAGTGATGTATAACTGCGAAATACGCGCGTACACTTGCACCTGTATGCCGCACACACGCACACCAGCGCAGTCGCTGCTGCTGCTGCTGCCGCAAATAAGAAGAAGAAGCACACGTTTCGTCAACGAATTTTGCGAATATTCGTTGGCGCTGTCGGGCGTTTGACCGCAAATAAATTGTGGTTAATGCTTATTTACTTTCATCACTGCAATTATTTTCATTTTCACTGCTCACGAAATGCACACACACACACATACTTGCTTCTGTGTATATTCTATTGTAAAGCAATTTTCAACTTGGAATTCACACTGCCTTGCGAATAACTTTTAATAACAAAGATATATTTTGTTGCTTTTAACCTAAGCACAAGCGAAATCTACACACTCGCCAATATACAATGTATCGTAACGTATTCAATCGCCTAGTTAAACGAATTGAAGTAATCGCGCGCAGCACGCTCTCTCAGCACCACAGCCACAGTAGTGTATTTCGTTGGTGCTTCGCGCTCTTCACCACAGCACTTCGCGTACACACGCATTCGCTCACTTCACATATGCGCCATTGTTGTTGTTGTTGCTACTTGGCACGTATCAAACGACATCGACTTTTCATTACTTTGCACTCGGGTTTCGTGTTGCTGTTGTTATTGGCAAATTTTTGTTGAGATTTATTTTTTTTTCCTGCAACACTTTTGCAAAATCTAGTTGCCACTCCAAACAGCTGTTGTTGGTGGAAACAAAATCACTTTTCATCAAGCCAACTTAAGCGATTTTGCGCTAGATTAGGTATGGGCAAAATAACCGTACCGTTCAATATTACACTTGAGACGCGTTTTAACTGCGTAGTCTTACGATTTACTTACGGAGCGGCCGCACACTAAAAGAGTAACTTTTCGACTGAATATTTTCGAGACAGCAGTAATCGCACGGCCAGCGATGTATTTCAACGTTTCGTGTTGTTGTACCGTGAACGCTGCGCCGCTGCTGTTACTTGCTTTGGTGTTGCTGTGGCTGCTGCTGCTGCTGCCCACTTTGCTACACTCCCACCACTCCCCATTAAACACACACTGTTGACTACCCAGCAACGGCCTTCGGAGCTGCGCTCACTCACTCACTTACTCGCCCGTTCGGTTTGCTCGTGCCCGTGCTATATAACGAAAGCGTATGAATAAGTGCGCTCGGCGGTTTGTTGATTCATGGATTTTTCTTTTAGCACATACACCACACTTTGTGTTGTTTGTCGTTGACTTTGTGCTTATTAAGCGTTTGTGTGTGTGTGTGTGTGTGTGACTTTGTTAAATTTATTACTCACCGCAGATACTTTGCTCTTAGCATCCACTCAACTTAGTTGCGGCACGCGTTCAGTATATTTGTATCTTTTTGCGTTCATCTCACACTCATACACTCTCTCTCGCACTCTCTCTCTGGTCTTTATTTATTTGCAAGCAGTTTTGTCATTTCCCTGATTTTGCATATGCTTTGTTTTACCTCCGCATCCCTTCATTAACGCAAAACAAAGCGGTATATAATGCGTAATTATTAAGATATTGAATGCGCTCTAACACCTTTCTGTGTTTGTAGTTGTGCGCCATATGTTTGCGCCTACAGTGCGCGCTCTCACACAGCATATATTCTCCGCTCTCCTTTAAACATCAACCGAAATGTTTGTTTATTTCTGCTTTACCTTTTTGCCACGACTTTTCGCAAACATTTCTTAGCTCGTATAACAGTTTCGCTTTCCGCAACATTCGGCGTTATGTTGCAGCAGCATGTTGCGTAGCGAATATTTGCAACAGGCAGTGCAAGTTGTTTACAGAAGTGGGCAGAAACGTAAGTTGTTCACATTTCTGAGTTTTTAAACCAGACATTATTCCCTATATTCAGTCAAATATCTCCCTTTCTTTTTTAACATATTACGGACAGATTTAAAAAACACGTGTGATCCGAAATGGTATTGGGAAAGCTATCTAACGGGTGTTTTAGAGTTTTTTTATACCAAAAATTTCTGCAATTTGGTCTATTGACATATTGGTCGCCGTATTTGGTGCGAACCGAGAGAATGAAGATTATTTTATTCCATTTATACACGAAGATTTCAACTATGTTTGATATCATCTAACGTTGCTTTTTTATATGGATTTATTCTGAGAAGTTCGTGGCTAAGTCATGTCGTCCGAATGGATGAAAACATTCAGTTCTGAAAGCATTCGACGTATTACCCGCCGGAGGAAGCAGGTGAGCAGATGGTTAAGAACCTCGTTACACTTGGAATCTCCAATTAGCGCCAAACAGCGAGAAAGAAGAACGAATAGCGCGCTGTTGGTAACCCGGCTTTAACCACGTAAGCGGTGTCTGCGCCAATAAAGAAGAAGTAGATTCTGAAAAAACTCCATTTAAGGCTTGTTCCCTCTTTCACAAGGGTTCACATAGCTAGCACTCCCATAATTTCCAAGATTTTGCCATATACCATTAAAGCACTCTACCCTTTACATATATTGATGGATCCAAGGAT
This sequence comes from Bactrocera dorsalis, assembly GCF_023373825.1. NCBI lineage: Eukaryota > Metazoa > Arthropoda > Insecta > Diptera > Tephritidae > Bactrocera > Bactrocera dorsalis. The sequence goes on from NC_064305.1 coordinate 86,577,395, forward strand.
ATGCAAATCAAAATTCAAACTAAAAAAAGGTATTCTTGAGTTTCCGGCTACTCAGGACCGAAAGTTTTCAGAAGAGAATATACCCGTGATAAACAGATGCTTCCTGAATTACCCAATGTAAATTGTCACTGGAATTTGTCTCGGGAAAGTCTGTTCTGTTCCTTGGAGGTTACAGCCTCGCTTGGTTTAAACTTATTATTTCTCTGGCGCAAGCCGGTTAGCTGGAATTTCTATACCTGCCCATTCTCTCAACCTTTCAACCTTGTTTACAGTGAGGAAACCTACCGTTCGTGTACTCCTTTGTATCCCTGCATCCGGACTATATGAACCCGGTTACAGACTGATAGGCTGTTCAGCCATTTTATACACTCTAGAACCTGTACCAATTTAATTTCGCAAGATGAGATCGCTTTGAGTGCAGCTGGAGTATCGCTAAGTATTTCCAGAAGCTCAATACAATAGTTGCGTCGGAATTATATTTTTGTAGAGCGGTGTTTTACAAAAGTCTGTGCTTGAAAAATGGTTGGAAAAAAGCCCAGGCATACTAAAAGTTTAAAGCTCGGAAAGACATATAGCAGCTGTAGCTGAGAATGTACACGAAGAGTATATTCGGCGCCGTTAGCAGCAACTCGGACTGATGTATTAACCGACTTGGCGCATTTTACGTCGAGATCTTAAATTAAAAACGTACTGATTGTGTAAGAACTGAAGCCGCTCGACCTTCCAAGCGACATCGCTTCGCTCTATGTGCTCTTGAAAGGTCCCAAGGAGATCCGACGTTTTCGAGACAAATTTTGTTCAGCGATGAGGCCCATTTCTGGCTCAATGGGTATGTAAACAAGCTAAATTGCCACATTTGAGACGAAGAGCAACCTGAAGAGATTTAATATCTTTCATTTCATCCAGAAAAAAAACAGTTTGGTGTGGTTTGTGGGCCAGTGGAATCAACGGTCCATATTTCTTCAAAAATGATACCTCTTAGAACGTAACCGTCAATGCGACTGTTATCGCACCTTGATAACCAACTATTTTATGCCTTTAAAAAGTAGGGAACCTCGAAATGGATAACCTTTTATGTCCATTTCGATTATTGTCTTATAGTTTTAGAAACGAAATCAGGTGAGTATAATAAATTTGTATCTCCCTCAAAATTGGAAATCTGATAAACGAATTGACCGAAATCTATGAAATTTCGACACATCACTTTTGTAGGTTAGATCTAAGTACAAAAGATATAAATTCAATTTCAGCGCCCTGCCAGTAAGGCTGTCTATAGTTGATATAATTTTATTGCACAAATACTTCCGAGTTGTATTTTCTATTTTATCGTCAATACGCAGATTCGTATTGGAATGCCCTCCCTTTGATTTCAATGAGAAAGCAACCTACCCAGTAATTACTCAGTACACTTAAGTATATGTCTATATGTTACATTAAATATACTTTCAGTATTTTCATATTTACTTGCCTTTCTGGCACACACTTGCGGCGCTGCATGGCAATTAAGTACAAATTGATTACAGCCCTCGCGTTTAGTTATTAATAACTATATTTATACTGCGATTTCCTCACCTCACATTGCCACCAATTGACTGTGTGCTTAAGTGTTCGCAGCCAGAATTCCACATTTTCTCGCAACGAAAATAGCAACAAACACAACAATGCAATTGCAATAAAAAGGATGAAAGCGGCGAAACAATGCGAACAATAATCATGACCGACAAATTGTGCTAATTAACTTGGCTTAAATGGTTGTTTTTATTGTTGTTGGTATGGCACTCTTCACTCGCAGAAGTGATCATTAATCAAAGTGAATGAAGAGTCAGTGGAGATGCGTGGAGGAGCCGTGAAATTGCGTGAAGTAAGGAACTTTTGATCTGGGAAATGGCAAATAATGAGGTTCTTTTATATGGAAATGTAACGGTGTTGTAGTTTGAAAAAGGAATGAATTTTACTATTTAACAGCTGAGGTCAACTTGAAAAAAAATATATTAAATATATATATCATCTTACACCCTGCAAAAAGAGGTACAAGTCCAGGATGAGCCCAGGATTAATCGAAAGGAAAAAAAGACTAATGACATATTTGAGGTTTTAAAATGGGACGAGGTGTTACATTTTGCTGGATTATATCAAATGAAGAGACATACGATGTTTGACAATTAAGTAATGAGACTGATTTTATTGCCGCGCTTGTGGTAAATCTGTGACCTTGCAATTCCCTTTCTCTTTTTCCGGTATCCCCCCCCTCTCCATTAGATTAGTAGATGTGTGTTTGTAGTGCTCGTCACGAAATTGGGAAAACGAAATCAAGAGCAACGCGTCGCGATAAAATTTTGCGCCAGATTGGGCGAAACAGCTTCGGAAACGTACGCTAAAATTGTAAGAGTGTATGGTGATAGTGCTCTTAGACCCGGAAACCAAACGCCAAAGCTCACAATGGTTGTCTCCGCGCGCCCCCCGCCCGAAAAAAGCTCGCATGAGCAAGTCGAAGGTGAAAACGATGATTATTGCCTTTTTTGATAGCCGTGGAATCGTCCACAAAGAATTCGTTCCACCGGGGAAAACTGTGAATCAAGTCTACTATTGCCAAGTACTCGAAAGATTGCGAAAACGAGTCAACAGGGTGCGCCCAGACATCGCTCGTAACTGGATCCTTCATCACGACAACGCGCCGTGCCACACCGCCCTCAGCGTGTCCCAGTATTTGGCCTCTAAAGGGATCGCCATGTTGCAACAGTCGCCTTATTCGCCCGACATGTCACCCTGTGACTTTTTTTGTTTCCTAAAACAAAATCGGTGGTCAAAGGAACCCATTTTGAGTCGATTACGGACATCCAGGCGGCCGTGACGAGGGTACTCGCGGACATCCCAGTCGAAGCGTTCCAGAAATGTTACGAAGCATGGAAAACGCGCGGGAATCGCTGTATAGCTGCCCAAGGGGACTACTTTGAAGGGGATGGCAGAGTTGTAGAATAATTTTCAAATACATGGTTTTTATGGAATCAGTCTCATTACTTAATTGTCATACCTCGTATAGCACTCTTTTGTAATCGAAGGACTGCAAACAGCGACTAATGATAACATATACCTTAAACATTTCGTTCTTATTAATACCCAATTGTATCCTAAAGTTATGTGTTGGAGACTAATTCAATCCCAATTGTACGCTAAAGATAATAATCCGGGACAACTTTTGGACAGGCCATAACAGAACTATGACATGTTGGGTGAGTGCGTTCGCAAACAGTATTCAAACATGATTAGCTTAATGAGAAATAAATTAATCTTAATATTTGTTTGTTTCGATATAGTAGCCTACAGGGAACTATTAACGGTATAAGCGTCCATCAAAAGCAACAAAAATTGTTAGAAGTTGTGAACAAATAGCCACTTATAGACATTAGTGCTTACAGAGACAACATTTCGGAGGCTTGGTAATCGCAACTCCTAGTAGACAGACACTCAATAACTGTCAGAACAGAGGATCGCAGTATCCTGGAAACTTACTACAAGAAGAAAGTGACTGCTTTGCTTTGAATTCAATTCAGTATTCATATTCATCATAAGATACGCTTTAAATGAAATTAATCAAATTTTGACCATTTTTAGAAGACAACACAATTATATACATACATATATTTTTGTTACATAACAACACCACTCACATTGAAAATGCCGCAAGTTCTACATACGAGTATGTATGCCAAATTTAAAAAGTTTTCACTCACTTTCATTTTACTGCTGCTTAATTAATTAAATATATCGATTTGCCAATTTGCTGGCATTAATATCAATTAGAACTAAATACCGGCTTGCATTTGCTATGCAATAAATTTTACATTTGCAATCACGTTAACAGCCGCCGGCCATCACTCTCCGGCTTACGAGCACACGCGCACACACACACACTCATGTGGTCACGTGCAATTTCACAGGTGCTCACTTTCCTTCTTACAAGCATAATTTAATTCCATTAAATTTTCTTTGAGTGAATTTCAATTTATTGCGCAATATTTAAATGCCAATTTATTGCTTTTTATCTGATTTCGAAATGCAAATGTGTGCGTTTAGTCCTGAAATTGCAAGTCCTAAGGTGTGCTTATGAATTATGAGTAGGACTTTATATTTTCTGTGGTGAACAGCTTGAGGCATTTTATGCGGACTTCTAAGGAATAAAATTTTTGTTGTAATATTTTACAATAATGGCAAACGGAATGCAATTATATTTAGTGTGTAATTTGCACAAAAATAATTTATGTATTAAGAGATGATTATGTAATCTGCCAATATTATTTATCGAAATTAACATTTATGAATATATTTTAAATTAAGGAAGATATTGAGTTATTGTGAGCAAATTTTCAAGGAAGAATATTACAACAATTTGAGAACTTATTGAGCAAAATAATTTTAATGAAAGGTTTCCATTTCATTTAACAGTCTTAGAGCTTCTAAATTATTTTAAGAAACTACAAAAAGATAAATATGCAATTAGAGCTTCAGAAAATACAATAAAAACATACTACATTCAACATTTTTTGCAGTTCTAAGTCAGTTATCATCTGATCAAATTTGACCCGGACTGGTCCATTTTGGCTACACGCGTAAGCCGAATCGATAAAAAATTCTTTCCAAGACTGGCGCAACCTTTATTATCTTCGTTTGAAGTTTGATCTCTATAGTGGGTGTTTGGCAGCGAAAAAGCTAAAGAAGCTGTGCTAGAATATGGTCTTGTTGATATCAGGGAGATTCAGACGGTCTCATCATCTATGATGGATCAACTCAACACAGTGTGATTAATGTTTAGGCTATAAAGCATGCCTATGCTGGAATCGTACTGAAAAAACTGAAACTTTTGCAAAAACGAGTAGTTGCGACCTTCACATCCTATCTGAGAACCCTACTACTACTCTATTCGTCAAAAGGTGGTTACGAATGTTGGGTTCATGAATACTTTGAAAATGTCGGGCATCCAAAAATTAGCCGAAGCCAAAATAACCACGCCAAAGTCGATCAAAAATCAAGGATATGCTCATCCCTTTCTTTGATTGCCGTGATGTGGTACATCATTTCGTTTCACAAGGTCAAAGAGTCAATAACAAAACCACTTTGCCGATTCGTTTCATCGTAAATGACCGCATTTGTGGGCAGCAAATTCAAGGATTTTTCAATGAGACAATGTGCTGGCTCATTCCAGCATGATTATGACTGACTTTTTCGCCAAAATCGAAACAAAACTCATCGCTTTGCAATCATTTTCTCATATTTAGCACCCTGTGACTTTTTTCAGTTTTGAAACTGCGAAAATCTGCTCCAAAGCCATTAAAGTCATTTTTATTAGGAAGAAGCATCTACAGTTGAGCTAATTTTTCTAAAGTGAGCGTGGCCCGCTCTCTAATAAATTTAACATAGATATCTCCTAAACCATTAAAGCTATAATAACCAAATTCACTCCGAGTAAATCGTTCTTGAAAACGGATATCAGATTATAACTCACCCATATAATGATTTAAACCAGATTACGACGCCTACTTCTCATATAATACAATTGGATCTGATTCTTTCACTTCCCAGTATACAAATCAGGAACCAACGAGCAACACTTTGTGCTCCTGAAGTGTGCCACCCTGTGATCAAAAATTGTCCAAATCAGAAGAAAATATTTAAGCCTCCAGAAACCGAATATGTGCACTTCAGTTCCTATTACGAACTTTTAACCGAAAATATCGAGCAACCTTCAAGATATATTATTAAAGTCTGAAAAGAATTTTCATCGACTTTAAGCTTTGCAAGTTTCCAACATTATAGTCGACAGCTGGAACCAAAAATCGTTCAACGTAGTTCTCTAACCACAGAATAAGTGTGTGATCCAAGTAGAAATACTTTTTTAATATCATCTTTTTGACAGATGACGCATGAGTCTTCATGATATTTTTGTTTCGTATTGTTGGCAGTTCATCGTGGAAATGTTTACGCCTGAATAACATTTACAAATCGTTCAACGAAAATTCACGTTTTGTAAAGGATGTGTTTTAAGCGCTTCGTGCACGTAGACCACGTCCAACTCATAATGAAGAAAATTTAGCGATTTGGCGCCGTTCGCAGCAACTCGGACTGGCATATGGGACGACTTGGTGCATATTAATAGATCTTAAATAAAATAATATAAAATAATGCTTGTACAAGAACTGAAACCGCGCGATATGGGCTCTTGGAACCTTCTAAGGATATCCGACGTTTTTGAGCCAAATTTTGTTCAACGATGAGGCTCAATGGGTATGTAAATAAGCAAAATTGCTGCATTTGGGACGAAAAGCAATCTGAAGAGGTCTCAGAGCTCACATTTTATTCAGAAAAAAACAACGGTTTGATGGGGTTGGTGGTCCGGTGGAATCATCAGGCCATATTTTTTCAAAAATTATGCCATAAATTAACTTTGAATATGTTTTTCGTTCTAAAAGCTATGTGCCAAATAGTAGGCAATAGCTCCATCAACATTTACATCACATAAAAGCCCTATTTTATACTTAAAAAACCTCAACCATAACTTCATCTCTATTCTATTGTAAACTCCTAATGGCATGCTAATTTATTGCTTGTGAAACACGACTAACAAGTTTTCCTACCTAAAAATAATAAAATGAAAGCTAATTTGCCCACTCAACCTACCCAAATATACATCTCCTTGGCAAATCCATACAAAATTTAAGCGAAACTAATGTTCCGCATCAAACCGTCTTTAAGCTTCACATGGTAAATATGTGCTAACTAAGCCACAACTATGGCTCGAATCACTGTAAGACAGGATTTATTTGCTGATCCCCCAAAAAATATTTGTTTGACAGCAAAAAATACAACAAAAGAAAATATACCCACAATACAAACCCATCGGTTTGAAATATACTTCAAGGTAACGAAGCCAAACGTATACGAATCATTACCCAATTTTGGACGCTGGTATATGCCGCCAGAGCACTGTGGACCAGCACATTTGTCACCTCCTACAAATGTCCAACAATTAGAATTGTATAATATGACACTAGTCGCGGAATCCGCAACAGTCGCCGAAGCATGTACGCCGCACACCGACGTAGTTGTGGAACAAGCCACGGAATATGCGACTGAACCTGTGACACAAGTCGCCGAAAACGCGGCTCAAGCGGTGGGTGGTAAAAACGGAGCGCAAATAATAATTGGACCAAATGGAACGAGTATACCGTACATCATATATAAAAATATGAATTGGGACTCGTTTAACCCTTTCGATCCGAAAAGCCGTTGAAGTAAATAAAACATATTTCGCATAATAAATCGAGATGACAGGTATAGGAAAAACGTATTTTTCCGTTAAAAAACGAGTTAAATGAATCAGAGGCGGAGGGAGGGTTGGGACATATATGTCCCGTCAGTATTTTTTGATGGGACATATTTATCCCAATCAGTACTTAATGCTCCCAAGGCTTACATATTATTTCAAACTGGTTTTTATATGAAAGCTAATTTTATTTGTAATTCAATGAACATTTTCGGTTAACAAAAGTGAAATACATATTTCATATTAGACTATAAAATAAAATTAATTTGAAATTAATGAAAATATTTGAAAATTAGTAGTTTATTTGTGATAAGGTGCAAAACAGTCCTTGCAGAGTGGAATCTGACATTCTTCGCATATTGTTTTTGTACGTCTTTCCTTCTTTTGTTCTGCGCAACCAGCACAACGCCTCCGATTGCAAATTTGTATCGGTAGATGCCCAGCACTTATTTTTCTTTTTCTACCAGATATACCACTGCGACGAACACATGCCTTTCTTCTTTCCCTCTTCAATCATGTTTCAGCCAAAACTATCATAAATTCAATTAGTGGGTTTTGTTTTCGTCCAAGTTGAGAACTGATTACCCAGGAATTTCCAACAGACATCATAAGTAGTCTATAAAAAACTTTTTTCCACCATTTGGTAGACTTCCGGTCCAATTCGTATTGGCCTGCGATTTGGTCAGCTCGATCAACCCCTCCCATTATCTGTCTGTAAAATTTTATCATTTCAGGGCAGTCTACATTGACTTTTTGACCGTTTTGTAGTTTTTTTTTCTATCGTCGACATTTCAGATGAATGACAATTACTTACAACGATTACTTCCTTGGTATCATGCCATTTCGCAAACATCAAGCCTGTGTTGCTTTCTCGCAAAATACATTGACCCTTCTTGAGCTTAATATTAATTACTGGTAATTTCTTACGGTTTGGCATAACAGTTCCTAACGCGGCATAATTCAAATTTTCAAGGAGGTTGATACTAGTGAAGAACCGATCGAAGCATAATGTGACATCAGTTTTTCGTATTGTAGCAGCTAATTTATTAACTACGCGTTCGCCAAGAGTTCCTTCGAGAACTCCTTCTTCTTTACCGCAGTAGATATTAAAGTCATAGGTATAGCCGGTAAGAGCATCACACCTAAGCCACATTTTAATGCCACGCTTAGTGGGCTTCAACGGCAAATATTGTTTCATAGAAGATCGGCCCTTGAACTTCGTCATACTTTCGTCAATACTCTGGTATGCGCTTTCCATCCTTGAACTTAAAAATCGAGATTTCAGGCACTCCAACATATCTTCAATATAGTATAGTTTAGATGCTCCCTCTGGCTTTTCAGGTGAAGCAAAATACATTTTCGATGACAATAACTGAAATCTATCCCGTGTAATAGCTGATTTTATAGCATCGTTTCCCATAGAACAATGTTTTGACCAATAGTGTCTAATGGATGGTAGACGATTATATGACATAATGATCATACAACCAAGAACAATCTTTATTTCTCCAATATCTGTAAGCATTGTATTTTTATGCACCGGTTTAGATTTTCGAAAAATTTCTATTCGTTCGTTGGTACATGTGTAATACGCATAAAAAGGCTTTCTGGGAAAATTTTCATGAATACATCATAAGGATTATCAGTCCTTTTAAAACGTTGTCCTATGTCTGGAACTCGAGGGCTGCTCACTGTTTTTCTTGGAACAAAAGCCACATTGGGAACAGACCAAATGGTATTATGAAAACTGTATGCAGAGTTTACTTCTTGTAAGTTATCTCCTACATCCTCGTCTTGATGATCAATATGCTCAGCATCACTGCTTTCCAGTAGTAGACTCCTCACCATCTGTAGGCTTATATTCATCACTACTAATGCCGGAAAAAGTCGTCACCTTCATCAGAAGACTCAAGATATTAGCAATCGTATTGCGATCTATTGATTTGACATTTTTAGTCTGTACAAAAGTTACAAAATTATTAATAGAAATAAAACGTTTGACAATAAATGTGTGCGTCGGATCCTGACTGGGACATTTTAGCCCAACAAGGAATACTGATGGGACACATATATCCCACAAACTTATAAATATCAATAATTACAAAAATACAATATAAATTAGTACTCACCAACTTCACAATATGTCAAAAACACTAACACAAACTATTTATTAAGGTTTCAGTCAATTTAGAAACAGTATAAACTTACAAAAATATCAACTAAATTCACTGCGAATTATGAAATACGCGTCCAACCATTCGTTCTATTTTGGCAAATGAACACGTGTTTCTTATTTAAAATACCACGAATGTAAACAAATACCGTTAAGAATAGTATAAGCTACGAAAAGGGACTAATTTCAACTTTTTTAACCACTTATTTTCTACGCTAGGTCTCTTTGAAAATACACTGGGACACATAGGACCCGTTCGGATCGAAAGGGTTAAGCGATTGTATAAATGTACTCCTCTTTCTGGTATTCGGTCCAGAAACGCTGCGAACCCACTCTCTTAACTGCATATCAAGCCATAAACTACAATTAGATCCTAGAAAGATAGCTGATATAGTATTTTGTGCGCTGCGCAATACGATCTCCTAAACTCTAACTGTTCTTCATTTCATTTCTTTTTTAAGTTTTAAATTAAGTAATTTTGTATAAATGTTTATTTCGACGTTTTTGTTGCAATAATCAGATGTTTTGTATTATTTCTTGTTGTGTGAATTTAAAGTTTAATGTGTCTAATTTTTAACTTCCCGACCTAGTTCCAAGCAAACAATGTTTACCGCCGCTACACTGAACGTTCTACGTATTTCGCACTTCATCTTATAGAACATTTTTGTCTGTCTATGGTCTAAGAGCACAAGTCCTTCTAATATTCTAAAGACTCGAGGCATTACACCTATCTTTGCGTAGGTAAGGACTTCTCATAAAAACCGTACTTGATAAAAGTTGGACAGAATCGATAAAAGTCGGGCTTATCTTATATAATTATGTATTTATTCCGTTCACTGCATATTATTCTTAGTCAATAATTTAGTCAAACTAACAACGAACCCTTCATACTAAATGGTATATTTAATAACATTCTCATACCAAGATTTCAAGTCCGTGTTACATCAAACTTTTTGATACAAAATTTAGCAAATGTCTTTCTTTTTTTCTACATCTGTCCCAACAGTTCTGTTAGAAAGCAAAATAACAATGAGGGAAGGAGTAAGTAAGAACATTGCCTACATTTAGGCGTACTGCTACATTGAAATTAACTTAATGTTGAATATCTATCTGACGTTCAGCAGTTGTCCGTGCGGGTCATAGCTGGAGTAAAAATTGAGATATGTTAACTAAATGTTGATAATTGGGATTATGCAAAACGGACACGGCAGTACCAACTGTCTATAAAACCTCAGCATCCCCTCGACCAATTTTAACCAAATTTGGTAAATGTTAGCTACATTCTTATAATGTAGCATAAAAATGGGCGCACGCATGCTTTTCGTTTAACTCACCGCAATTTCGAGCAGATTCCTCAACTTTGTAATACAAAAAGTTTTATTGGAGATGATAGAACTAAAATAGTTATGTCAAGGTGTGACAAGTTTCTTGCAAAAAATATTGATTTCAGACTGTACCTTCTCAAGCCACAGATATCTAAAGTAAAAAGCAATTAATCTATATCTGGATTTATAAAGAAAATATCGGCGAATTCGTAAGATGTATCCATGAAACTATATTTTTCTGTGATTGATAGGTATTTATCTTAAAACCCTTAAACTTGTTATAACGATTTTCGAACTACTATTGATCTTATGTCGTATACTATATCTAGCATTACAAAAAAATCTTCACAAAGTCAAGGAAAAGTAAAATCTTAAATATATCGGTTGGTGCCGAGAATAAGTAAATTCGAACCACTCTAGTGCTCATACACAACTTATAATGTTTATTTTTACTTAGTGATTTTTATAGTGGATACTCGTACATAGGTCAATAATGTGTTATCTTACCAATAACGGGTGATCCAAGTAGAGGTACTTTTTTTAATAGGCTTTTTTGACAGATCACGTAACATGTGGACGAAGAGCAATCTGAAGAGATTGAAGAGCTGCTTTTTCATTCTGAAAAAACAACGGTTTGATGGGGTTTATAGGCTGGTGGATCGCCATCGGTGAGAATGCGAACGTTATCGCACCATGTTTACCGACTAATTGATGCCTGAAATTGTAGCTCGTGATCTTGGCGATAATCTCTTGTAAATATTTCCACGTTTTAGGTCGGTCAATTGACCACACAGATCGTGTGTTATCACACCGTTAGACTTTTTTCTGAGGGAATATGTAAAGTCTAAAGTCTATGTCGAGAATCCCACTTCGATTCAGGCCTTGGAGCGAAACATCGCGTATGTCAATCAGCAGTTACCAGTCGAAATGCTCGAAAGAGTCAACGAAAGTTGGACTCAACGGATGAACCATCTGAGTCGTAGCCGCGGCCAGCATTTGAAAGAGGTAATCTTGAAAACATAAATGCCAATGAATATTCTTTCGAATGATGACAAACATTCTCCATTAAATTTGAAGTTTCAGTGTTTTTTCTTTAAAAAGGTACCCTTCATTCTTCTAAATGGATCACCCTTTAAATATAAAAAAGAAGTTCAAAGTGCTATGAAATGTTGAAATTCACAGGAAATTTTTTACTCTGCTTAAAAAGGAATTCTCACTCCATAAATAAAGGAGAGTGCACTACTTAACCTATAAAGGCCTGGCTCTCATTCAGCATAATCCTACCTACCTACATACAAAGGGCTGCCACTAAATTTTTATACATTTTTTGTTAAGAATCAGATTAAATTTTGGTAGACAATTTTCTAGCGAAATGTCTTCGTGTATTTCTAAGAGTCTATGTTTTTTTACATGCCTTAAGGATAATTGGTACAAAAGCGAGCAAATTTCATAATGTTCAAAGTTTCGAAAGCAAAGAGTAGTTCTAGTAGCTTTAAAGCTATCATGGGCATTGACTTTGAAAACGTGAGTGAGACTTAATAAATCGTACCAAAGTGGCAACGCTAAGTTAAACTTCAGAGAGCGCTGAGAAATTCTTTCGGTGACAGAGCGGAAGTGCAGTTAGTTTGTTTCAACAGGTTAATGTGAAATAGCTGTAATGGAAATGATTGCTTTCACTGTTCACATATGAACAAAATTATTGGACGTCTGCCTGCAAACACATATTCATAGTCACTCAGAAATTTAGTCTAGCACTGTTCTAAAAAAGTACCTAATAATGTCTAATCACTCTAATTCGTCAAGGTATATTTCAATTTTCAATACACAAATAAGTTTTGAACTCTCATTTATCATTTTCTTTAAAATAGAGACGTCTGCAACTGCAGGTTTTACAATCAAAGCGGCATTGAAGTGCCGACACATATATTCGCAGAAGACCTGCTGCCAGGCCGTCCTATAATAGAAGATCTTCCATTTAGACATCGACTATTGCTATACCCGAAATACGACAACGAAATCAATCCGGAGGAGGGCAAATCTCGCGCTGAAAAAAGTATGGAATATAATGAAGTAGACGAGCAGAGAAGAAAGGATGGCAGAACATTCATGCATATTGGACCGAATGGCACCCTCATATCGAAGTTAGAATTCTACACTATTCTATGGGATTCATTGGAGGCCTGCACACAATCACTCTTGACGATATTATTCGATTATGATACGCTGGCAACACACTCGGTGCCCGGCAAACTATCGTCGAAACATCAACAACCGAGCGGTATACCCAAGCTGCCACTGGATCCATTGCAAATCAAAGATATTATATTTTTTGTGAAGAAACGCTTTCAATGCAAGGAAAGAGAAGTTCGTAAGGCGATCATCAAAAAATGCATGAACGTGGCAGAGGCGGGGTACCGCTCTAAGTGGTTGGGACTATACCCATCAGTTTAATAGAACTAACTTAACGTAATGTCATTTATGGAAATAATCCTTGTGTGGCAACTGTGCGTGCAAAGGACTAACTTTTCATAGTTGGTTTTACTAGCAAAATTTCTTCTGACGAGTTCATTTACCCAAGTAAATTGTTATTCTAAAATATTCGCCGGAAAATTTTTAAAAATATTTCATGAGTTCAGATTTGTAGAAAAATTATTTTTGAAACAAAGTAACAATAAATACGGGACAGACCGATCATTAAGTAAAATTAAAGCAAATTTTATCTGATTTTACTTATTTTAGTTCTTTACTTCTTGAGTTTGGCAATTCCACGAAGAACATAAGATGTTGACAGAAAATGCAAAGTGGCAAAGGGTTTTGTATAAATGTCATATAATTTCGGTCTGAAATTTTGTACACGTTCTTTTCTCCCCAAGAGTCAACTTTTCTGCCCGACAAACTGAACAATCAAAACGAAGATAGAAATCTTTTTATAAAATTTTATGCTTAAAGAAATACACCTGTGAAGAGTATTACAGTTTTGCTTCACATTCTTAAAAGCAAGATAGAGTTACCATATGTTCAAAATTTTCAGGGTAAAAAAGCTTGAAATATCTATAGGAAATATTTTAAAGCAATATTATAATATGATTGTTAACTTGAAAATATTTAAGTTATTTCAAACGCTCCTCAAATGACTAGACCATTTCATTCAACTACGTTATGGAAATAAATAAAGTGATGTATGAAATGTTGCCACAAATTGATAAAAATAATAAAATTAAACAACAATTATTAGACCAAAGTCGAAAATTTTTGAAACCAAAGAAATAAAACTAGGATGAAAATTATTGAAAAAGAAAGTTCATATAAAAAAGGAGGGTAAAATTATGTACGGGTGGTCTCTGGTCGGGAAGTGGTTGGGAAAGGGGTGGTTGAGATAAGTGTTAGACCATATGTGCGGAATTAAATTCTGCGTGAAAGTCGGTAAATCACCGACAGAAACGTTTGATTTGATCAAGCAGGCTTATCCAGATGTTGCTTTAGCAAGAAGTGATGTGTTTCGGTAGCACCACGCCTTTTTGGAGGGCCGAGAAGAGGTCGTTGTCTTCCTCGCCCAAAAAAGGGAAGAATGAGAACATCCAAAGTGAAAACGATTGTTTTTTTAACATCAATGGCATCGTTCACCATTAATTTTTCCCTCCTGAACAAACCGTCAACGCCAAGTTTTACGTGGAAGTCCTCAAGAGACTCAACGGAAGGGTCAATCGGGTCCGACAAGAAATCTCAGCCGATTAGAAGTTGCACCACGACAACCGACCGACGCACAACGCCTTTCTTGTAAACAGCCCAACGCTTCCGCAGCCGCTCTACAGTCAAGATGTGGCCCGCGGGCTTTTATCCGAATCCTTGCTTAAAAAGGCCGATGAAAGGCAAGCATTTTGAGACGACAGAGGGAATCCTAGCAGCATGCACCTTAGCTCTCACGGCTATTCCGGACGTTTTCAATGCTTGGAAATCACGCTGAAAGTTTTTAAAGAATTGTAAGGGATGGTTCAATAAATTTTTTTAAATCGACTCAGTCCTATTACTTTCCGGACAAACCCTGTAGGTGTATGGGAGCTAAGGGAAGTATTGACCCGATTGAATCCAGTTATATCTCACATATTGACCGATATTTCTATAAAGCTATTATACTCTGTAGCAACATGTTGCACGGATATGAAATAAAAAACCAAGAACTTGTTTAGAAGTATTTTTCAAACAAATTTTGAGGTTTTGTAAAAAATTAAAACATGAAAGTTATGTTATTCTGAAGAGAATTGAAAAGGAAAATATGTTTCCAAATAATCAGTAAAAAAAATGTTTAACTATGAATTATTCCTAACATTATTTCTTTCCACAAATTTCATGTCTTCCTGACTCTAAACACATAACCCCAACATTCTGCGAACAAAAACTCGTGTGAACTCAAACACTCACCCATCTCTTAAAACTCACATACGATATTCAAAAAGCCTGCACGTTGAGCCTTGCTCCTTGTCAATTTTTAGTTAACACCCTTCCATTTTCAACTTTTTGTAAACATTCTTGTTGCTTTTCTCTCGGTTCAGCATGTATAATAATGAAATTGCATTAAGTCAAGCAAATCTAATAATAATTTTCCAACATTTAATAAATTCCATTATTCAAATTTGACATATTTCCGACAACTTCCGACACCAGCTGGAGCCCAGCTGACTCCGACTCCGACTCTGGCGCATGCAGCGAGTTCACTTGCACGGCAACAAAGTAAGGACTTTTGCAATATTTACATACATACATACATACATACCGATAAATGCAGCAGCGAAGAGCGCAAAATGTCAGAGTGTTCAATTCATAAATATGCATTACCTGCAATGAGAAGAAAAAAAAGAAAAGAAGAGAGAAGAGCATGAGCATGAGAATATACAAAACGAAATGAAGTTAGTTAGAAAAAGTTTACTTGTAAATTTACATTTTGTGCTTTTGTTTTTGTTTGTTTTTCGCTTTTTCAATTCGGTATAATGTTTATTTAAACTGCGTTGTTGTTATTGCACGTGTTAGCCTCAGCAAGCATTGCTTGAAGTTAGTCTTTGTTGTTATTGCTGTTAGTGTTACATTTGTGTCGGTGACCGTTAACCGTTAGCCGAAGTGCAGTGCGAGTACTAAAGTTTAATTGAGTCATTGACGCAATGGAGCGAAGCAACTTGCAACAAAAACAAAAAAAGTCAACAAAAGTTGATGAAAATATGGCAATTTGGCAGCAACAGTGTGTGCAATAATTGCGTGCGCACAACTGCACGAGCGACAGTCCACAACAAGTGTCGACGACAAATTGAGAAATGTCAAAAGACAAACAGTGAAAGAAAGTGGGTGCTAAATATACGACTTTCAGGATAATATTTCCAAATACTAACTTAGCTCAGCTGCTATTTTCCTAGTGGAAGAGAAAAGAGAAAGCCAGCAAACAACATTGAGGATTTATAGCAGTTTTGTGTTGTTTGTCCTTCTTACTACTCTTCCTGGTATTTATCCTTGATACGCAACGTATACGTAAAAGAATAGCAGGCGGTAGGCCAATTGGACAAACAAGCTCATTTTTATAAGGAAGAGCACAACAGCTGTTGATTGTGGTTTTCCTCATATGTATGAACATTAGAGTAGGTCGATCTTCTTCAGAAGAAGAACTTTTTTACTGGCATCCTTTACGCGGTTATAGCCGAGTTAACAACAGCGCGCCAGTCGTTTCTTTTTTTCGCTATTTGGCGCCAATTCGAGGTACCATGCGCATTCAGATCCTTCTCCACCTGATTTAACCAACGGATTCCTCTTCTTCTACTTCAACCGGCGGGTACTGAATCGCCGTTACCAATGCGCAAAGAACCATAAATTTGCCCCAAAACTTTTTTCTTGAACACTCCTAAGGCCAACTCATCAGATGATGCCATTGTCCTTGCCTCCGCACCATATATAAGGATGGGAATAATGAGGCACTTGTAGAGTGTTGTTTTTGTTCGATTTTTAAGGCGAAGTTTTCTTAGGATCATAAAAACGTGTACGGCAGTTTTCGAGATATCCGAATAAGATTTAATACGTAGGCGCCTTTTGCAATTCTATTGATCATATGTCGGAATCAGAAACATCGGATAACCATCTAAAATATCTCTATAATGGTTATATTATTCAGATCTTTTAAACTTCGACTTAGCACAGTCTCTAAGGCAAAGCTGTTCAGAATGATCCGTCGAACATTTCATAATTATGAGATTTTATAGTAAAAATCGATCCTTTCTAATGTAGACATAAACAAAGAAGAATATGGAAAAAGATATAAGTATACATATCTCTATCAGATAGCAACTAAAGCAAGATGTTAGCAAGAACGAATAGCCTCAGAGTTGTCGGTCCCTTTTGGTTACTCCGTTTTCCATTATATCCTTGCATAGAAACAGCGAACTGCTTATAGAGACAGTGGGACATTTTAGTATAGACTAGACTAAAAATAATTTTTAAATTTGTATCTCATCATCATTTAAGAAAGTAAAATTTTATTTTATTCGAATTCCAGGATTTATTGGTCTTGTGAACAGTGACACTACTCTTAATCACAATAAAAAATAAAGCTCCTTTGGCTATTAAAACATATGGCAACTGTATGTGATATCGGTCCGACCTGAACAATATTTTCGGGGATTGTTGCCTTAGCCTGTGCAAAAACTCATCTCAAATTTTGTGAATATATCTCCATCAAAGGAAAAAGATTTTCCTACAAGTCCCTAATTCCGATCGTCCAGTTTATATGCCAGTTGTATGCTATAGTGGCCCGATATCGGTAACACTGAAAAATTAACAGCTTCTTGGAAAAAAAGGATATTTGTAAAATTTTATATCAATATCTCCAAAAACTGGACGACATGATCATGTATATACAGACAGACAGTAATAATAAAGTCGAGTCAGTTCGTCTCGGTGATCATTTATACTATATACTATATTTATGTACATATTTTGTAGGTTCTCTGATGGTTCTCATGCATAAAATCTGTCGGTTAGAACTTTGCAATGTGTGCTTCTCCAAATACACAAAAAATGTGATGACAGAACTCACTTAGAGCTTCTTTAATCGACTTTAAAAAGTCCGGATATAAAATATTGAAATCATTGATCTAAGGAACGCTGATCCATTATTATTGAGCAAACAGTCAGTCTTTTAGCTCACTTGGCGCTATTGACAATCGTAATTGTGTTCAGTTATGAACATATACGTCATAAAAGAAGCATAGGCATCGAGAGAAAGTCAGCGCTGAAGTCCAACCCAGAATCAGTATCCCTTAAAGGAACAACTTTGGACTTAGAGGGCAATTAAGAAGCAAGCTGTTCGATTCATGAACCAAATTATCACTCAATTGGGCCTCTCGCCGCTCATGTTGACAGAAGTTCATGATTCGGTACTTCTATCCTTGGACACACATACTTTATTATGAAAAGAAATAATCCACTTTAATGCGATAAGTTGGTCTCTTGCGAACTTTATCTAAGAAGGAGCCGTGAGGTAAAGCGAGCTTTATACAGAAATGGAGATGTATGTAGTTGACCTCCTTTGGTTTCTCGAATCAATCCTTACAATACTAGATAATGGATGATACGATATAATGGAAATCGTTGATGTCGTAATCTCACCAACCAAGAAAAAGGAGATCAATTTACCAAAAATACGTTCACAAATAGACTCCACTGTGCATTAACAGTTAGCACTATATATGTACATACATATATAAGAATCCTTGCAGCAATTAAATTGCAATTAAAATAACAAATAATTCTAAGATATTTTTCTTACAGCACTGTTTCTCCCACAACGCCCTCTTCACTACAAATAAAAATAAGCAATTGCAAGAAGAGCTTCAAAAAAAAGTCTGGCAACTTTCGCCATCAATGCGGAAGTGAATGCATTCAAC
Organism: Bactrocera dorsalis; assembly: GCF_023373825.1. Lineage (NCBI taxonomy): Eukaryota > Metazoa > Arthropoda > Insecta > Diptera > Tephritidae > Bactrocera > Bactrocera dorsalis. The sequence goes on from NC_064305.1 coordinate 86,596,130, forward strand.
GCAGACGCGCGAACAGTAAAAATAAAATGAAGAAAGCAAAAGCATATGAGACAGAGGCGACGAGAAGACAGACAACGGGACATCAAGAGCGAGTGCCGGCATGAATGAGTGAGTGACTGAATGAATGAATGACTCAGCGCAATGTTTGACACAAAGAAAGGACATAGTTCAACGGTACTTTTGTTCAACGCAACGGCCAGGAGTGTTGCGCGGTTGGGCGGCCGGGCGTGTAGATGTGTGTGGGTGTACGCGAATGCAGCGCCTTTGCGGCAGGCACTAACTGTGCTTGGCTGTTTTATCACTTGGGGGAAATTGCAAAGATTAGTTGAATGGTGAATAAGAGACACATTCTTTTGTTGGCGTTACCGTTGCAATTGTTGTTGTTGTTGCTGATATTTGTTTGCTTTGTGCGCCTGTTTGCTTGGCTTTATATTTGTATTTGTATTTGGTTATTTGCACAAAGTCATGCAGATATATATCGGTATATGTTGCATGCTTGTATATATGTATGTATGTTTATGCCACCCACACACACATACACACACATGTACAAGAAAGTGTAAAAACTGCAACAGACATTTGTTGATATTATCTTTATTCCGGCAAAGAAGCAATGAACATGGTTAATAAGAATACACACACATGCATACAATATGTATGTATGTATGTACATATCTACTTATGTACATAAGGAAATGAAGTAAGCAAACTGATAAATATCTTTAGCCTTCGGTCACAGCTTCAATGCAATGGACCGAACAACCGTCCAGACGGCAGTAGAGCGCACAGCATGCAGCACAACAACACAAACAAACATTTAAATATACATACATATGTACATTTATATATATATATATACATATATATAGTTATGTATATACTCAACTATGTCGAGCAGCTTCCACAGCCATTTGTCGTCGCTGGCTTTTCGATTTGCGCGATAAGCCAAATTTTCAATGGAGAGCAATTTCTAGCTTTTTGTCAGCTTATACGGATTTCTCGATTTCTATCTGTGCATTCTTGCACACAAACTCACACACAATCACACAAATAGCATGTATGTATATACATATATACATACAAATGTTTACATAAAGTCATGCACGTGTCAATACTCGGATGTTTTGCATTGTTTATTTTACTTTTGTTGTTGTTTGTGCGATTCGTCCACGGCTTGCACCTCAAGGCTGAAGATTCTCATCTAGATTGCGGAACTCGATCTCTTTGTGCGCCAGTTGAAAGGCGAAAGGGTTGTAAAGCACAAATGATAAATAAAAATGCATTTGACTTTTGATAACCGAAGCACAAACACAAAGACGAGGAGAGAATAGAAAGAAAGTCACGTTATAATATTTTTTTTTTTATAGAGGGAGACCATAGAATTTGTATGAGCGTTCGAAGAAATTGAAAACAACTTAGAGGATTGGCTATAAAAGCAATGGAATAGGTTCAAACTTCACAAATGGCATCACCTTCTTTTTTTTTTTTATTGGCGTAGCCACCGCTTACGCGATTATTGCCGAGTTTACACAAGCGCGTTAGTTGCTCATCCATTTCACTGTTTGGTGCCAATTGGAGATCCAAATGTAGCCAGGTCCTTCTCCACCTGGTCTTTCCAACTGAGTGGAGATCTTCCTTTTCCTCTGCTTACCCTGGCGGACACAGCATCGAATACACTCAGAGCCGAAGTGTTATCATCCATTCGGACGACATGACCTAGCCAACACAACCGCTGTCTCTCGATTCGCTGAACTACATATGGCAATGTCGTCGTAAATCTCGTACAACTCATCGTTCGTTCCTAAGGCCGACCCATCAGATGATGTCATTGTCCATGCGTCTGCGCCATATATTTGGTATCAACGGTTCGGAGAGGTCCTTCCGAATCTGAGGAAGCTTACGTCAGTTTAAACAGTTGTATCAGAGATCTTCTAAAAGAAGGTTAGGTTGGAGTAAAAGATCCATTCAAAAACGTATCCCACTTGAACAACTGAAAGCGCCAGTCTATGATGATACTCCTAAGTGTTCTTCGAAAAGACTCTCAAAAATCATCAAAGCTAGGAAAATTTGTTGAGGTGCCTGATGTTAATAGCAGCTATTTGACCAAGTTCGCCAAATATAAATACGACCGTCGGGACGTTTCAAGCTCAGTCTTGCAAAATACGAACATAAAACTTTGACAGTTAACGTCCGCAAAAAATTTGCTTTACCGCATACACGCAATGTCTAGTGAGACCACTACGAATGCGAAAAGATGTACCGTACTGAGAACAAATAGTTCAGTAGATCTACTTTGTTCCACACTAGGCTAGAAAGACCCCGAAGTCGCACACTGACTAGCGCCTGCTCACACGAAGTCCAGAGGTCCACCACTAGACCGCCATAGGACAACAGGGACACTATTCGTTCTCAGTAGAATCGGGCCCAGGATGCCCTCATTTGAGACTTCATCGGCTTTGCACTTTCCAGCGATTTCGCTATGACCAGTCGTACTGATGAATCTGATAATAAAGTTACTCTACGCTAATGATAATAAGTTTAGGTACTCCTTACTTACTTTTTAGCGTACTATAAGCGAACTCAAAGCTAGTATTACATTCACTGCGACAGGACCTTCACCTCCCTAAAGGAGGCTGCATTTGATTGAAAAATGCTACAGTGTTCCGGTAGTATAGTATATCAAGAAAACTACGCCTCTAACCTCCTAAGCTTCGACCCATCAGAAAAAAGCTCACTGCGCCTCTTCTCTAGCAGCTTTATCCCAGCCAGATATCCCTCGTCTATATATGAGTAGAGAAAAAGCTACGTTATTAGAAGACCATCAGTCTCTGCAGTGATGTAAGTTTTCAGAGCTGGAGTAGAAGAAGAAAGGAATGTTAAGTCAGACCATTTTTCACCTACGCTGGTGCGAGGACCTTACTGAAATATATGGTGTTTCTGTTGAGAGAATACCACTGCATAAAAAAATCCCAATAAGTTGTAAAAAGAAGTGACGAAACTCTTATAAAGTGATACCATATTAGGTCGTTGAGAGAGGTATTAAGTTTCGAATGCTCTGTTCTACAAAGTTCAAGTTTAGAGTTAAGAGTGTTTCAGCTATAGATTTCAAGGATACCATTTCTTTGTTAGTTCAAAAATGGAACCAAAAATCCAAAGTTATTTTCTTGTTTAAGGAAATTAGTACTAACGGCATCCGGAGTTCGATTTTGGCAATATACAAGTATATCCCTCATCGCCTTATTCCCTCCTCCCATATCCTCCTTTTTTCTTTTGAACTGGTATGTTGATAAGATTCATTCAGATATTTTTTTGAAATAATGGAATGAGAGCGTATTGAAGGACTTATGTCTTGTCATGCTTCGTATTTTCATTGCGCTAAACTAAAACCAATTCTAACCCACTCGAAAAGAAAATGAAGCCAAAATGACTGACCAAAGAAAACGGCAATATTTGGTACATTAAACATAGTCGACGCCTCCGAATTGTCAGCAACCGACTAGCAATAGCCATTGACCACAGCAGCGGTAAGAAATAATACGAAGAAGAAGAATCTCTCATAATGAATGAGGCCAAAGTGAAGGCAGCAACTGATAACTAAGTACTTGAGTATTGATGCAGTGCTGAGTGGTGAGTGCTGAGCACTGATCACCAAGCGCGCTGCCTGCAACAATATTTTTTTATTATTCCTACTGCTTGACTTGAAGAGAAATCTGTGGAATAAACGATGGCAATAAAAATAAATTCAGCAAGAGAAATAACGCTTGGTGTGGCTGCTGATTGCCCAGTTAAAAGCATCAACACTTCTACCAACCGACGGGTCATCAGCGATTGGCAACGGTGGAGTGGCTGATAACTCTGCAGACGTTGGCGCTGCCACTGAGGATGCCGCTGCTGCCGCTGTTGATGATGAAGATGACGATGATGAGTGCGCTGAAGAACCCGTCATTGATAATGATTGCGCTTTTTTATGTGTGTGTACTATGTTGACCAGCTAGCCAGGACGAAGAATCGGTGAAATGGCAAAGAGAGTAAAACCTCGCTATCGAGTGCAGAGAATTTCATTTCTTCCGTCGCTACAGTGGAGTTGGTGTTGCGGGTATGCCGTTGCAGCCAAGGAAACACAAGTGACTGTGCCTTCAATAACAGTTAACTGAGTTGCCAACTTATAATAGCAGAAGTGTTTAATCAACATTTACGCTCAGTGCGCAGCAAGAGCAGCGCCGAGCTGAGGAACGGAGCGCTCCGTGCAGTGCTAAGTCGTAAGGAATGGTGGCAGATGATGGATGGTGCGGTTGAGGAAATTTGTACCAAATAAGTGGCAAGTTACATTACATTCTCTTAAGTGGCACGATAAGTGGGAGTGATGTGAGTTAGGTAAAAGTGTGGAGCTATAGTGGGGTGGGTGGGAGGCCATCATATGAAGTGCCTGTGTGAACAAGTGTTGAAAGTAACATCATATCTATACTTTTCCCCAACTGTCGCTAATGATTTGCTGATGGCTCACAAATATCTTGATGGATACTGTCGTTAGCAACTATTGATTGCGAGAAATTGCTTTGTTGAGGAGAAAAGTGTATTTTATGACGGTTTGGGTAGCAAAATAAAAATAATAAATAATAATAAAGTAATGCTTACTACTTCAGAACTGTTTTGAAGGAATTGCGCTACAGGAGGAGGAACTGTATATCAGAGGCTTTATGAAGTATGCAAAATGTTGCCTGTTTACAACATTACCCACGGAAAATGGGTTTAGGAAAGAGTAAGTAAGAAGAAGAATACTTTCCGAAACTTTGCTGATAAGGTATATGCGACTTGATTTTATCCTACAAAGGTCTGCTCTTTTGGTGACCTAACAATACTTAGGTTGGTAACTAAGTCTCCTAAGTAGGTTTGAAAGCACTTATTTTGCAAGTTAGTGTATACAACCCCTTAAGTCTCTCTTAGAGTGATTATATATACATTCGTAAAGTTCAATTGTGCTTTCTTAAGCTTCTGAATTTAAGTTAAGTTATTAGTCGTTCATCACGCCATAGTTAGACGTACTCTACTGATCCTTAGTAATGAGGGTGCAGTTCAATTTAAGTTGAAGTATTCGTCATATAGGACGTCAAAGCTTTTTGTGAACTTTAAGAACCACTTATTATCTAATTTTAATACTTCATACAGTCTGCAAAGCTCCTAGATATCATAAAGTCCACGATAATGTTGTACCGAAGGATGGCGGGTGTTCCGGCGTCTCTGTCATGCTTACTTCTCTTCACATTCTGTATGTATCGTTATTATTGTCATGCCCATTCGGCGCACTTGTGATGCCAGTAAGTTGTCACCTATCATTACTACTCAACAACGGTTTCGCTAGTCCTTTCGAAACCATGTGAGTGGAAAGCATGCGTGTTTTCTTAAGGGCTCTTGCATATGTTCTTGGCGATTCTGCATGTCCTTAAGGCATTCCATCTCGCTCTGATCCGTCTGTCAGCCCTTACGAGAATTTGATTGCATCTCGTTTTCAGCGACTTGCGTATTTCCTACACTGGTTCGGTAGCCAGACGAATGGCACTTTTGACAATTTCGAGCCACGTCCAGGATGGGTATCACCGTCGACTGATAATCAACACGTCAATAAAAAAGGAACTGGTGCCTGAGAATCGACAAGTAACAGTCAGCGATCTTTCTGGCACCGTTTAAATATCGGAAGAGTCAGTTAAAACCATTTTGAATGATCATTTGGGTCTAAGAAAAGTGAAAGTACGATTGGTTCCAAAATCACTCAATTTTTTCGAAACACAACGTCGACTTAACGCCTGTGGAAAAAAAGTGTTCAGACTACCAGTATTATTAATAGCGATGAGTCTTGGACCTATATTTATAACCCGGAAACAGACGATCAATCTGCCAAATATCGTGGCAAGGGTAAGTAGAATCCGAAAAACCACGTCAAAACGGGTCAAAGATCAAGGTTATGTTGACAGTTTTCTTCGATTATCGAGGTGTAGTGAACTCTGAATTTCTACCGACTGGCCAAACTGTCAACAAGGAACACTATATAAGTGTTATACGTCGTTAGAGCGAAGCTATTCGTAAGAGACGCTGGAATATTTTGTGCCGACCACTCTTAGTTTTTACAACACGACAATGCAATCATTAATCATTTGAAAAAATATCTAAAAACTGTTGGAGCAAAAAACTCTTAGGCAGGTACATATGTAATAACACGAATTAAAAGTTTAGTTCCCGTAAGAATCCAATTGTTTTCTGATGACGTCATTCATACTTTGCGTTGAACAAAATGCAAAAATTTTTCTAAGAAAGAAATGAATACGCGTCCATGCCACAACAGAAAAACACACGTGTTTACATCTTACTAAAATTCTTATGGATAAATACGATATTAGAAAATTCAAAAAAAAAAATCTTTTGGCAAAACTTCCGCGCCAGAAGCTAAAATATGTCAGGGTCGAGAAAGGAATTGTAGCTGCATTCCTAAGTTAATGCCTTAGCTCACATGAGCTTGTGTAGCTGTATTATATACATAATTGAGCTTTGCGTCACTACCACAACAGTTACAACGATCGTCAGTGCATTGAAGCACACACATATATACACATTTTTTTGTTCATTTATAACATTTGTACACTCGGTTGCCGGTTGCTGCAGGAATTTCATAAACTAAATTGCATTCGTCTCATATCTCAGTGCAAATGTGCTTATATTCGCAATTAATCTCTCACATTCACATATGTAGATTTGCTTTTAGAAATTTCTGTGAAAGCATTTTGTTGGACACGACTCAATTATTTAGAGAAATCCAAAATATGAGCATGTAGGAGGCAGTAATCTTAATACAAATGAATACAGAGAAAGTAGAGCACACAAATCGGGGATATCAAGCGCACAACAGAGGCGATTATTGATATCTTACTATAGTCTTAGCCTGGAATCTAAGAATTAAGTATAAAATTTACTTGTACTTCAGTATTATTAAACAAGTTAAAAGCATAAAAACCAATTTAACTGTCGGAATGATCCCTCTGGTGGTTAGACCGCAGTTTTCTCCGTTTGGTGAATGTTTGTCCAAAAATACCACTAGTTTCAACGACTTTTATAGCCTGAATAGGGTATGTTCATGTTTGCCACGAAGCAATATGACGAGCTGAACCGATTAAACTATGTTCATAAGTCCGCCTATTTTTATATACGCGAACTCAGTTTTTGAAATACCGATCCTGGAGAAGGAGTCTTTTATGGAAGCCCAATATCGAAGAGAGAGCCAAAAAGACATCGATTGCCTTGTACAACTGTAGAGAAGCCATTGGGAAAAGGTGGGGTCTCTCACCGAAAGAGAACCTCTGGCTCTACGACAAAATGGTAAAGCCCATTATGTTCTATGGAGTCTTTATGTGGTGGAGATCTCTATAAATGACCACACTTTCAAAGAAACACGAGAGCGTCAAGCGATGCGCTAAGGTCCACTCCAACCATGGCACTTACCGCCATCTTTCACATATTGCCTGTAGACATCGTCGGAAGATGTATGGCTTCGAAAGTTGCCATCAGACTCAGAGTCTGGGTTTCTAAAAGAATATGTAAATGAACACACGAAAATCCTCACTCACTTTTCTTTACTGTCAGAAGTTCTCTATCAATTCCTGCTTCAGACTTCTTGACTATTGCAGTGTGTTCCAGGTCGAGGTTGTAGCCAAGTAAGTAGTAAATTTACTGCTCTGGAGTACAGACTCCTTCAGAGAAGGGACCATCCACTAAGATAACAGTGCGTCTTTACTAGCCCTGAACTCATTAACAGAGTCTTTGTGATAAGACTGATATCGGTGCCAGGCCACAGCGAAATCGCAGGAAACTCTAAAGCTGGTGAGCTAGCAAAACAAGGCACCCCAGAATCGTTTTCACCAGAACGGGAGGAGGTCGGTACTCTCGTATCCTCTTGTGTTCTACTTCTAGATAACTGGGTTTTGCAGAAGCTTGGCCTTCGCAGAGTCACCATCTATACATGTGCTGCCGCAAAAGTCCTTTTGAACTAAGATCGATCGCAAGAGTTCTTTGGGGCTTTTAACAGCTCATTTCTCTATTGGCGTCCATGCAGTAAGTCTAGAAATCCTACCAGACGCCATCCTTAGAAGCTGTATGGAAGAAGATGAGGTGAAAACAACTCAACACTTCTTTCTTGACTGTCCCGCGTTTGGGAGGTCAAGCCTTAAACACTTGGGAGCTATTTATCACTATCTATGCCTATTCATGTATATCTAACCGTGGTGACCCCAGAGGCTTACAGCGTAGTCTTGACAATGTGGGACAAATACACAAGAGATGCTCCATTATTTTTTTGGTGCCTTGTTCTCTCCGGTTAAGACGGGATTTGTTCCTCGATGACTTCCATTGTTCCAACTTAAAAGACGTTGGGCAGTTGAGGTAGAAAAATATCAGTTATTTTATCAAATCAACAGTGTTTTGGATAGGATTTAAATGATTTGCAAGCGTTGCTCGTTAGTAAGTCTATTCATGATGAAATGTCAAAGCATACTGAGCATCTTTCTCTTTGACACCATGTCTGAAATCCCACGTGATCTGTCAAATACTAATGCATGAAAATCCTAACCTCAAAAAAATCACCCTATATATCATACCGTGGTGACCCCAGAGGCTTACAGCATAGTCTTAACAATGTGGCACAAGTACACAAGTACATGCGGTCTGGCACTCCTGTGTGCCTTCTCAACCAACCAATCAATCAACTATATTGTGTTTCATAACACCACGTAGGTTATACTTATCCATAAAATCGTAAAATCCTTACATATTATTGTTGTACTAACGGACTTAACAGTAATATATAAAATTTCCTTCATAATTCATGTACTATCTATTGGAAGATTAAAGCTCCATAAATCAGCAATTGTTGTTTCAAAGCAGAAAATATGGAAAAGTCATTGAACTTGATTATGTGCCATAAATTAATATTCAAACTATAAAAAATAGAGATCTTAAGAAAGTTTACGTCTTCAAAAGTAAGCACTTCACTAAAAAATCCAAAGCATACTAAAACATTTATTACTGAGCCTTAGAACTCATTTGCCGCATTAAAATACTCAGAATCGTGCGAATATCGAGTGCTGTTATAAATCAATCAAGCGCTAACTCGTTATATACGCTTTCATTGAATTAGATTCCCGTTTAAGAGGCTACTCAAAATGCTCACGCTATTTTTATGCAACTACTAAAACGTTTAATTGCAGTTTAAGTGTCGCACAATTTGCCAACGGTCGCCCACAAGGACACAGCGAAGCACAAGAGTGCGAGTACACGCTCACACACATACTTATATACCTATGTATATGCGTAATGTGAACTAGTGTTTATGTGTTGGTGTGTGTGTGTGTGGCAGAGCGCATGTGTGGACTCGTGTCGGGCGCACACGTCTGGTACGTGCGCGGGCTTTCGTTGCATAAAAATTATATGACAAGCACACTATCGGGGCACTTATCATAATACTGTTTATTTTCAAATGCCATTTTAATGGGTCACATTCCGGAAATATGGCGGTAATGCAGGCCACACAATCGACACAGTAGCGATCGCAGCATAAAAGGACATTCGCATGGCTCGTTGCATATATGAGCGCCATTGCTAGCATATAAATACGTTTTTAGCGGGAGTACTAGGGTGGAACTAAAAGTGAACCAATATCGGCGGTTTCGACAAATGAGCAGTCTGCTAGATATAAAAGAGCAAATCAAATCGATACCTCCAAAGCTGGGTATACGAATTACTTATAACTTCAAACGCATTTTTTGGAATATGGCAACCTCTTTTTCATGATAAAGTCTAAAACACGAGGTTATTTAACTGTTAATATATTTGAGACTGTCCAACTTACTTCTAATACCACCCGATTTGTGCTTTTTTCCATCACTAACCATACCTACAATTCTTCAAATAGCTAACAACTCATTTCAAAAACAGTTTTCGTGACATTTAGTACAACCCTAATGCGTCCTTTGCATAAATCCTCGTATTAGAATGCTTGCCATTTATTCATATTTAAATATTTCACCAACTGACTCCTTTATTCTTGCAATTACTCACGTCGACTGCGTACGCTGCTCCCGCCCCCACTTTGTGGTCACGCTTAAACTATTCAAATGCCATTTTGAAATACGCAAAATAACCAGCGAAAGCAACCGACAATACCAGGAAATCGTAATGAATATGATTTTCATGGAACGCAAAGGATTATTTTACATGCATACATGCATTCATAAGCTCTCTCATTTAAGTATACAGTGGTGTACAAAATAATTCGGACGACATGTTTTTTGTTCAGTATTGTTTGGCGTTTCATCATGGCAAAACTTAAGCCTGAACATCGTTTACAAATCGTTCAACTTTATAACAAAAATTCACGTTCCTCAAAGAAAGTGTTTCGCACGTTTCGCTCAACTTATGGTCAATATAATCAGCCTACTGAGCGGACGATTCGCTACACCATCTCCTAGCTTGGGACCCAGCCTTCATTATTGCTTAATATTCGACCGAATAGCCCACGTCCAACACGCAGTGAAGAAAATATAGCCGCCGTATCTGAGAGTGTATACTCGTACAAAGACCGTAGAGAGTCCATTCGGCTCCGTTCGAAGCACTTCAGACTGGCGCATGTAACGGCTTGGCGCATCTTACGATGAGATCTTGAATTCAAAACATACAAAATACAGCTTGTGCAAGAACTGAATCCGCCCAATCGTCCCAAGCGACATCCCTTCGCTCTATGGGCTCTTGACAACTTCCAAGAAGATTTAACTTTTTCGAGCCAAATTTTTTGAAGCGATGAAGCCGGTTTCTGTCTCAAGACAAGCAAAATTACTGCATTTGGAACGGAAAGCAACCTGAAGAGACTTAAGAGTTGCCATTTGATCCAGAAAAAGCAACAGTTTGGTGGGATTTGTGGCCCTTTGGAGTCTTCGGTTCATTTTTATTCTATATATTTGTATAATGCCGGTGAAAACGTATCCGTCAATGGCGACCGTTATGGCGCCATAATAACCGACTATGTGATGCCTGAAATTAAAGCCCGTGAATACATGCGACATTTGGTTTCAACCAGACGGCGCTACTTCTAGCACATGGCATTAATCAATGGATTTATTGAGAGAACATTTCGGTAGGCAGATAATTTCACGTTTTTGTCTGGTCGATTATCTACCAAGACCGTGTGATATCACACCATTAGACTTGTTCTTGTGGGAATGTATCAAATCTACAGCTATGCGAGCAATTTCGATTCGATGCAGTCCTTGGAGCAAAACATTACGCGTACCATGTCATTCGCCGTTTACCAGTCAAAATGCTCGAACGAGTCATACAAAAATTGGACTCAACGGATGGGTGATCTGAGACGAAGCCGCGGCCAACATTACAAAGAGATAATCTTCAAAATCTAAATGCGAAAGAATTTTATTTCAAATGATAATAAACCTTCCCCATTAAGTTTTAAACATCTGTGTTTTTTTCTTTAAAAAAGTAGAGAATCTTGACATGGATCAATATTTTAAATCTTGTACTTAGTTCTTGTCTATATCTTCGAAAAAAACCACAATATTTTGTAAAATAGCTTTGAAATTTCGCTGAGAGGTCTCAAATGGAATTGGATAGGCCTTTCTGAGAGATTACTGAATGAAGTGAGACAATTAGAGCAGCGGTTATTCGAATACCTTCAGGTTATTTAATTATTTATATTATCAAATTTTTTGCCCTCCACTGTAATAATACCTATGTATATTTATATTTTAGGAATATATGTGTTGTGTCGGGCAATCCGACATTCAGTTTATCTGCGTGGCATAATTTTTAGGTGGCGTTAATTAATATTTAATAACGTAAATCGTAATAATTTAAATAGAATTTAGCTTACGCTCTTAGTTTACATAAAATATATTTCACATTAACCATGTGTTATACAATATAATTATTTCAATTGGAAAAATATGGATCATTTAAGATTTAAATTGCTTTTCGGGTTGTTGCAGTTTGAAACTAAGGCCTCAAATTATGAAATAAATCAGATGTAATGTAAACATAACAAAAGATAATTATGAAATCAATGATATTTGGTTAACTGAAGATATCTCATAGCTATGATAATTGGTGTTGAATTCAATAGAAAAGGGTATAGGGATACCTCATTGTGCTATAACCGCTTTTTAAGCTATCTCCAACCGTCTTCGATTCGCCATTACACTACATTATGCTTACCACCTGATCAGATTTGACATGGACTAACAAAGAATACTACATTTTCAAGTATTCCTTTTCAAAATAGGCTGTTGAACCAATACAAGTTTGCTTACGCTTAATCTAATTTTTGATACATTTATATCAGCCTTCATCGACTTCAGCGACTTTTGGTTTTTCGGTTTCGGCTCGTATTTGGAAGACCATTCACTAGATTCTTGCACAATTTCCACGTCATATTCATAAACCCTCGACTTGTTAGAAGTAACGATGCGAATGATGAATGTAGAGTTCTCAGCTACTTTGTCAAGCATCCCTATACCGACCGACCTTTACTCAGCGTCATTTTTGCCAAAAATTCTGGTGTTTTACTTCGTCACGAGAACATTAACCACAATAGGTTGATTCATAGGCGAAGTTGAGTTCCTCAAGTACTGTTTTTTTCTTATTTTTTCAATGTTATCGTCATTAACAAAGGCAGATAGACGAATCCCATAAAGCACGCTTCACCGAATTCCACACAAATACTTAGGTTCGTGATAAAGTAGACTCCCCAAAACACTGCTGAAATATTTTCAACGATTTTGTAGTCGAAATTCCATTGGAAACTGAAAAACCGAGACAAACTCATAGAGCTCAAACTACACACGAACATAAAAAAAGATTGTAGACAGGAAGGTGAGACACATTTTTGTAAAATAAAGAAATCAATTGCTTTCAATTACGAATTAAGGAACATGTTGACAGAGTAATCCTAACGCTGTGGAGGGAAATTTCCCGCACTCTAATAGACACATCAGTGAGTAACGAAACATATAAATGCCATAAACAGTACTGTTCAACTAACTTTAGGGAGAAGGTGAAGCAACAATGAAACAAGCAGATGGGAGGCACTGGAGAGTATTGACACCCTTAACGGTGGGGAGGAAGACAATGAAGAGCGATTTCGAAAAAACAGGAATATATGTATGAGGTTTGTATGTGTTTCATAGAGTGAAAAGAAAAAACAAATTATACAAGTCGAAAGGCCGGGGATGCCAACAGAACCAAACGGCAAGGTGGGATGTATAAACAAAGAGCCAACAATGAGGTTAGAGACGACACGGAGTTGGCGAAGTTCATTGTCAATATTGGCGTTGACATTCGGTGATTGTTGCGAAGTCGCGACAGTTCTAGGGCTGCTGTAGATGATGCGAAGCTGCGTAGAAAGCGGAAGCTCGCGAAGTTTTTTGGCATTGAAAATGGCGGGCGATATGGCAAAATCGGTATTGGGGGGAAGAATAACGCCAGGTGGCCTTAGAAAATAAGAACGTGGTTGTGTATATATGTATGTACATACAAATGTTTCGGTGTTGATTGTGATTTATGCAAAGATTTATGGCGTTTTTCGCAGTTTATTCGTGCGTTTTCCGCACCTTGTAGTCGCTCTAGATCCACGATTCGTTTCTGTATGGATGTAAATATATATAATCCGCGCTTCTGGTTTTATTTACAGGTGAAAGTCAGCATTTTAATTTTTTCATATTTTCCCCTTGCAGTTTCTCACCATTCTTCTTAATCTTTTGTTTGGCAGTCAAAGTACATAAATTCCGCATTTTATTACTCGGTTAGCGTTTGTAAACATTTCATGCTGATTTTAATAAATGTCATCGCTTAGTTAAATATATTGTTCGTGCGGATATCGCGTTTATTTTGTGCATCTTTGGATTTGGGTTCATATTTCAAGAATAAGATTAAGTTTATGATTTATTTATTTTGTGTTGATTTTGTTAGGCGTCGTGGAGTCATAAGCTTGTATTTTATATACGAAATGGCATTTACATACAAGTGATGTAGTCGTCATTTAAGTGCAAACTCATTTAAGGAAAGCTTTTGACGCAGAAAAAGCTTACTTTTTTACATGACTTCAGAGGGAAATTTGAATTTGAATTCTTGAAGCATGAATTGCAGTAATGAACGATATGCAGCCAGAGCATGTTCAAGCAGAAGTTCAAGAAAAACTTTTCGAACTCGAACTTAACAAAGAAAATGGGGTATTTTTACGAATCAATAAAAAATCAGCTTCAGAATTCCTTTAAAGACCTGATTAAAGATTGAATGTCTCCAAATCGAGATTCCAATAGTTTGGCAACCCCATCTTTTCTAGATAATTGTCCTGTTCACTCAATCACCACTTAATCTACTAAAATTCTAGATTTGTGCTGACTCCATCTATTTTATTGCTAGCTTCTTACCATGTATAAAAGTATTGAGAGCAGAGCTTTTGAGACCCTTCGAATCTGGAACTTCTGCCGAAGAGCCATTGTCGACCTCACATGGTGTATTGGCTCTATACAAACGTCATCCGCCGCATACCAACGTATGATGCGGCGCTGTGGTGGATAGCAATACCGTAAAAGTGCGGTATAAAACCCCTGGAACAAGTGAAACAAGTCTACTTGCTGGAGATTACGGGCGCATGGAACTCTACTTCAACAAAGGCTCTGGAGGTTATCCTCGACATCCGGCTATTATAGGTTGCAGCGAGGTATGAAGCAATGCTCACGACCAGCCGGCTCATAATTTTAGGCCACTGTAGCCAGGCTTGGCGGCTCTACGGGCATGGTATCATACTCAACGCTAATGAACTCGGATTAAGCTAGCAGTGCGTGCAAGAAAAAGGAGACGCATGAGGAACTAGACACATAATTTTCAATACCCTGTAGAGCAGATTAAGCCTATGGTTCTGTGATCAACAGTTCCAACGGCGATATCTACATATTCACTGATTGATTAAAGGCTGAACCAGGAACAAGAGCAGGATTTCCCTATAGTAATCCATACACGGCATGCAGCTTCATACTAAATGACTACGACCCGGTCTTTCAGGTCGAAATTTTGGGGATAACAGAAAGTGGCAAGTGGACTTTTGTTCTGACCAGAAAGTACAATAACATTGTAGTGAACAGCTAAATGGTAATTAAGGCTCTCCATAGCGAAAACACTAGGTCTCAATACGTTAGGCTATGCAAACAGGAAATGACTAGATTTTTTGTAGGCATAATTTAATGTCATCTGGGTACCCGGTCATGTAAGAATAGAAGAAAATGAAAAGGCAGACGAGCTGGCTTACTCTGAGACAGCTGGAAATGCAATTCCACTAAGCCTCCCTGGTCACTCAGCTCCTTCAAGAGTTGTTTGAAGCAGTGGACCGTAGAGGAGCACGTCAGGTCTTACAACACAGAGCATACCACAAAGTTTCTTTGAGCAGTGTTATTGATGGACATACCAAAAAGCGCCTACTTCTAGGCAAAGGGAAATATTGTAGAGGTCATCACAGTGCATTCGAAGGAATACAGGGCATGGCCGGAGGATGATGAGACGCTGGAACATTATCTATGCGAATACCCAACCTTCAGCCGAATGAGAAAGAACATGTACCACGACTCCCAATACTCCAACTTAAAAGGAATTGGGCAGCCCTAGTGAAAAATAATATAACGTATGTTTTCTAATTTGCAACCGAATACCCCTTTAAGAAAATGTATCTTCAATCACATAAAATATTCCGTTAAGGCACATCTAGAATACGTGTTCTACTTTCGAAAAGTAAGAATAATAAATTACTATATTTGTATAATCCCCATAATTCTCAGAGAAATCACAGAAATTCGTTTCCACGTCACAGCAATTTACAATTTCCTTTTGGTCCACGGCACCAACCGCAGCAACACAACTAAGCGCAACCGCAATGCAAATAGCGGGCACTCCAATTCCGCTCCATTTCAGCTAACAAACGATGCACTCCACAGCGGCACTCGTAAGCATGGCAATGGCATACAAAATGTCTCATTATAAATAAAACAAATTGTTACAATGCTAAATGTAATTTGAGTGCTGCAAAAATAAAACGGACCGAACGGAGTGAGTTGAAGAGCCACGCGCAGGGATAATTTCGCCACATTTATGTGTTTTATATTTCGAAATCTTCCGCTTTTTTGCGATTCAAATGGGAACCGAGTACGCGCTTCGCCTCGCGGACCATATATCACACGCAGCGCTAACTTTCAGCACGCCAGCCAACAATTGACCTCGTATCCACACGTACAGGCACTTGGAAAATATGTATATACGAACATACATACATAAATTTATATATATATATATATACCAACTCACACTTGGACATTTCGCTTAAACAAACTACAGACCACACTACAGTGACTAACAAACTGCGTTCGGCTTACACACCATCTTCACTTCCGCTCCTGCTATGCGCCATTTGAGCAAGTTAAACTTCCCTTGCGGTTAAATTAACACAATTTATTTGAATTTATCGCCTAATTTTTGTATCTTCCGCTCTCTCTCTCCCTCTTTACAACCACTTATCGCTGTTGTGGTATTCGATGTTCAGTGTCACGACCGTTGGCTTTGGTTACAAAACTGTAGCAGCTGCTCCTTCGCCGCCACTTTTCTAACAACTTAACTCTGTTGTGACCTAATTTCATGGCGGAAATTAAGATTCTACCACTTTAAGTTGTCTGTAAACAGCGATAGTTGAAGGAATGAAGAAATGGAGCGGTCAGCATGATTTGCATATTTACTTTATGATATTTTGTGTAACTTTCCGTTTGTGTAATATTTATATGTATGTATATATGTACATATATTTGTTTTTTTTTTTTTTTTTCCCGCAGCCATTGGCAACAATGTTGAGATATGAAATTGTAGCAGGCATTCTTATTAATGAAATTGAATCACAGGCGATTTATTTCTCCTATAAATTTTTAAGTACCATGCGAACTATATAAATATACATTTATAAATTTATATTTCTTAGAGATGGATGCCAATTATACATTGAAGCACACGTTTTGTCACTTGTTTTATATATTTTCATTTTTTTAAAATAAACCAACAATTATTAAAGTACATTAAATTCTATAAGTGTACATTATTTGTACTTATTTTTTAAATAAAATGTTTCAAAAAAAAAAAATCACAAAAAAAGTCTTTCTTTCTTACTGCAAGCTTGCAAATGGCTACAACCATAAAGTACCATAACCTCCAATAGTTTTGGTTTCCACACTAACAATAAATTTAACTATATACATTTTTTATAAACACTTGGCACTATTCCTTTAAATGATATCCTCAAAATTTAAGAAACAGCTTGACTATTTGCAGCATACCTTTTGGACCAGCACTGGCCGACAACTTCGACGATTGTCCGCAAACAAATTAATATGGATTTATTTACTTTTCAACACTCTTCACTAATTATATAATTCAATTATATTGCATAATATATTCACTTAAATGCACTATTTATTCACGTTTAGCGTTAGTAGCACTTTAACAGCTGCGCGAACAAATTTTACGGAAGCAAAATATTTAAATTATTTGATTTTGACATTTCGCTGTGCACAACAGCTGTTGCAGAGCTGCATTTCCGCTTGCCGCTAATGATGTTGCCGCAAAAAAGTAACCGGTTTGATAAAGTGATTATTTATAG
This sequence comes from Bactrocera dorsalis, assembly GCF_023373825.1. Taxonomy (NCBI): domain Eukaryota; kingdom Metazoa; phylum Arthropoda; class Insecta; order Diptera; family Tephritidae; genus Bactrocera; species Bactrocera dorsalis. The sequence continues at coordinate 86,613,864 of NC_064305.1, forward strand.
TGGGATGAAAAAGAGATTATATAAAAGCAAATACATATAATTTTATATACATACATATGTATATGTATATGCACCATTGCAATTTTAGCCAGAGGAGAAGCCTTTTTATGTAGAATAGTAAGGTCATCGACACAAGCTCGCAAAAGCATGCAAATTTTCACTTAAGTGTAGACAAAACCACTTAAGCTAATTTTTATTTAGATTGTCGTTACGATGCACGGATAGTTTAATTAAAAAAATTAAAAGGTTGCCACCTGTTTGAAAATTATAGGAAAAAAGTTATTGTAAAAATATGGTTATTCTAATTAAAGACATTTGAGAAAGCTTGCATTTGAAAAAAAATTTAAGTGAGAGTTGCCACTTTTTTACATTATAATTTAATAAGATTACAGAATACTTTTAATATGGTGTCAAATGAAAGAACTTTGAAAATGCTTAGAGTTAAAGAAACATTACAGGACTACTAACTGTTTAAATATTTTTGAATAAATTAAATATTTCAATTTTAGTATTAAAACATTTTTTTATGGATTTTTTTGAAATACGCAAATATGTCATAAATCAGTTATACCACAGAATTTTATAAACAAAATAAATAATACAACAGTTTATAATATTTTAAACATTAAATCTAAAATATGACTATCCTTAGATAATAGATAATTTGACAAACAAAGCACCTTGATATTTCCAAGCGCTCACTGAATAGCTGTTAACTTGTATTTTTAAAGTATAGTACCTGTCCTTCTAGTATTAGTTTTTTCTGATAGTACATGGAGCACCTTGATACTATCAAGTCACCGCTGAACAGCTGATCACTTGACTTTTTCAAGTATACCTCTCCTTATAATAGGTCTTTCTGATTATTGTAGCACCTGACTACTTTCAAACGCCCGCTGAACAGCTGATCACTTGAAATTATCAAGTATACCTCTCCATATTAGGTTAGGTTATGGAACACCTTACTACTTTCGAGTTACCGCTGAACAGCTGATAACTTTCGTGAGTATGTCTGATAGGTACTCAAAGTTTTGACATTGTCCGACTTTCGAGCACATTCGCTAATAGTACTGCCACTACCAGCTGAGCTAGAAAACTGTCAGTGAAATGAAATATATAAAATCATGCTAATATGAGAATCATTAAAACAGTCTCTCGTCTAAATAGCGCCCTTTCAGTTCAATTATCTGCGTAAATCCTATAAATCCTAAAGCTCCGAGCTCAACGCTAACTCACAACGAAGGCGTAATAAAAAATTATCATTACATTATAATCAAATAGATTGGAATGAAACACAACATAACAAAAACAACAATGTAATATTAAAGGAGAGACAGTAAAATGGCAAGAACAATAACGAAAGCGTAGAAATAATAACGCCAAGAAAGCAACACTTCAGCTAAATGCAAATGTGGCGCTGTGGTGTTAGCCGAAGGAACGAGCCGGCTGCCAACCGAGCTGACAAACCGCAAACACCAGCGCCAGCGCATGCAGCACAGCACTCGGTGGGTTCAGTACTGTAGAAGAATGTTGCAAGCTCACTACTTGTAGAGGTAGCAGTAGAGAGTACAGTTGAGGCAGTTGAGTATGAAAATGAGTTTGCCTTTATGATATCTAGAATATGGCTGATGCCTTCGTATCCGCATCCGGATGTCATGGTGGACGCCGGCATCGACGCGCTTTAATTATAATTATATACGCCGCAGCTGTGGCTGAGTTGGCAGCCAACTGGAGTAATAAAGACTATGCCATGAACAATAACAACAACAAAACGAGAAATCAGGTTCAGCCGTAATGAGCAACAAAGCTGTGGTCATACAAAGTAAGACAATAAACGCAACAAAAAACAACAAAACGAAAAAAGTAACCCTAGGGCCAACGGCCTTGTCAGGCAATAACAAAAAGAAGAAAAAACTTTTGTTTCGAATGCACCGCAACTATTATACCCTACACAGTTGCATTTGATATCATTGGCATCATCACCCCCGCCGTTAGTTCTGCTTTCTCCAGACAGGATAAGGAAGCAAAGCAATTGGGTCTGGTAGGGAACAAGGGCAAGACGAAATATCTCCTATCATCAAACAAACAGTCGTGGCACCCACGACTAGTCTCCCTTGTCTATCTTGGAACCAGCAGTAACAGCAACAACAATGTTAGCCTCGAAATCCAATGCAGAATAGCTCTTGCCAACAGGTGCAACTTTGGACTGAGTAGGCATTTGAGAAATAAGGTCTCTCTCGACAAATTAAAACCAAGCTCTATAAGCCACTCATTATTCCCGTCCTTCTATATTGTGCAGAGGCATGGGCGATGACAATATCTGATGAGCCGCAGTTACGGGTTTTCAAGAGAAAGGTCTGCGGAAGACTTATGGTCCTTTGCGCATTGGCAACAGGGAGCATTCGGTAGAAAGATGATCTGTATGCGATATACGACGAGATTGACATAGTTCAGCGAATTAAGAGTTTCGGATCATAGTGATCCGATATCGGCAGTTTCGACAAATGAGCAGCTTCTTGAGAAGAAAATGACGTGAGCAAAATTTCAGATCAGTAACCCAAAAACTGAGGAACAGGTTCCAGTACAGTATGTATGTACAGAAGGACATGTCTATATCAACTCAGATCGTCCCGTTGATTATTTATATAACATCTCCGACGTTTCCTTCTGGGTATTAAAAACTTCCTGGCAAACTTAAAACACCCTGTTAAGGGTATAACAAAGCAAGAAGCCCCAGAAACTATGTCCAACTATCTACATATTTCTTTCATATTTTTCTTGTTTCTCTTTTAATATTGTGCGGCCGCTCGCCCTCATAAACACACCCACTTTATGACTGCCTTTGCTACTGGACATACTTACCCACGCATATAACCGGTATGTGAGTTATTATGCTTGTTTTGCGGTCGCGCAAGAGTTTAGCGCCTGCCTGCGCTGCGGTTAGCGGCTGGTCCTCTGCCCACTCAGTCGCCAGCGCGTGCAACGCTTCATTATGCGCGTGAAATGTCTTCATTAAAAGAAACTTAACTCTGGTCCGTTCACAACCACAAAGCAGAAGCGCCCGCATTGGTGTGAAGCGTATGAATGGGAGGATAAAAATGAAAGAGTGGAAAAAGATGTGCGCAAAAGTGCAAACTGGACGGCCCGCAGTGAGTCAGCAAAGCTGTGTGTGTGTGTGTGTATGGGTAATACTAAACACGCAAAGAAAAAACTATTTGAAAGAGTAAAATTAAAATGGCAGCACTTTGCGGTAATATTAAATTACAAGAGTGTGGTGTGTCTGTATAGTAGTTGTTGAACAGTGAGGATGTGGAAAATATGTCAGGTCTCCACGGATGCGACCTGCTAAAAGCTCCGGGCGGTACCGCTTTTTTATGCAGGCGAGAAATTAAGTTCGTTCTTTCAATTATAAGAGTAGCGTGCCAGAGGAGCCAGAAACGGCAGGGAAATACTGCACAAAGATTAATTCGGGAAAAAGTAATTAGAGAATACACTGTATAAAATTAATAAATAATTACCGTATGAATATTTTTAAACAAAAAGCATAACAGCAGCAATGCTCAAACTTCCACTCAGGGGCAATATTTAGTCTTTTGACATCCCGTTCGTCATTCCATTATCTTTGACAGACTGTTAAGTAAATTTAAGAGAAATGCGTAGACTATATCTTAAAACTCTCCTTTTTCACCGCGAATTGAGTAAGTCCTTATATAAAGCTCTTTAATTGAAGCATCAAGTAGAATACTGCCTTTTTTCTATACAAAATTTTTTTTATTCGATATCTCATTGATTGATTCTCATACACTAACTCTCTAATAATATTAGTAGAAAGCAAAGTTTATTGGAAATTAAATATTGTGGCTGTGTAAGCTATGCCTACTCTAGTGTTCAACAATATCAGCAGTCGAAGCATCTGATCAAATTTGATCCGGACTGGTCTGCATAAACTGTGCCCGCAACCATCGCTTACTCTAAATTGTTCAACAGTATCAGCAGACAAAGTGTCTGATCAAATTTGACCCGGACTGGTCCATATAAAATGCTCACGCAACCATCGAGTAGTTTCAAAACGTGAGTTTATGAATATGGCATCGAGACAATCCAATAATTTAGCGAAACGTCTCCAAAAATGAGCCTGGCTCGAAAAAATCAAAATTCCCCTAAGGCACTGACGGTCATCCCAGCTGATTTGTAGTAAACCAATATGAAAATGAAGGGTTTTTTGTCAGTCCGGGTCAAATTTGATCAGATGATGTCTCTAGAAAATATATATCTCCAAGAATCGATCTCCAGGCTTCTATTAAAAATTTACATTGGAAAACCACAGGAGGTAAGTAAAGGTACAAAATTAGAGATTAGACGAGGTGTAAGCTGAGAACACTGGTACCGTTTTCACGACGGCCTGACTTACTCTATGACAGTCTCTTCTTTTGACCTCCTATTTCTTTAGCGAAGATAATAAAGAAGCAATTTGTGATATTCGAGAGAACTATTAACAGTAACAGTAACAGAAATTCAATAAAGTTTACGATCTTTAGCTAATCAGAGGTCGTATAACACCTAAGAATTTAGTCGTAGCATTGGCTTGAGGTCATATGACCATCCTCATCCATCGCATCCTCTTGAGTTGAAGTGAAGAGGGAATGGTCAAAACTTATTGACCACAGCTCTTTCTATCCGATCAAATTGTATGCAAATTGTAGTAAACCTATAAAGACTCAGTCACACTGGTGATTTCTGCCACAAACGAATTAAGGCGCTATAAAAGGTTACCTCAATCTGTACTACAGCATTACGGTAACCACTTGCCACTTTCACGCTTTATGCGATCGTTCTCACGCTCTCACTTGACTTTATTTCGTTCACTTAAACGTTCGTTTTGTTGACTTACGCCATAAAAAATTCACAGCACCCAAAATTATACGAGTGATAAGCTTTTCGGAGCCTTAACGACTTTAGCTGCATATCAAAGTGGAGGGTTTTTATTATTATTCTTAGCTTTTGTTTGTCGGACACCCACAGCGTTACTTATCTGGCAAATCATAAAATAGCGAGCAACCATACTCAAAAATACTTAAACACCAAACGAAAATAAAAGCCACGAAAACAGTAATTCATAAAAATATACCGACATTTCACGATTTGGTGTGTTGGTCTTCAACTCATTTGCCAATACAAAGGGAATGGGCACCAAAAAATATGCGTGCGAAGTACCTTCGGTTTACCCGAAAAATATAAATATTCGTTGCGTTGAGCTCATAATAATTTTTCATAAAGCAGCAATGAACAAAGTCAACAGACCAGACCGTTGAAAACCCAACAATCAAGCCGACTACCTAAAGTACGAGTGCGAGTACTTCTACAATGGTTGTTTATGACCCCGCCAGCCGCGCTGCAAATGCCAACTGTTCACTCTGCCACACAGCGGCGCTGCGTCATACACATAATTCTTCATTTGTTGCTGTCGCATTCGCAGCTGAAGTCCTTTCCACAACAATTTGCGCTTTAACCGCATCACTCAACCCTTCGTCATGGACTTTGGCTCTGCCATTACGTATTCATTATGTTTATTAAACATGAAAATGCTGCGTATAAAAACCGTTTACCCGAAAACGTTGGAAAATCGCACATCTAATACAACTCAGGGCAAATGAGGGGTATTAATGTTAAGTGAAAAAAAATTGCCAAAAGTTGTTTAGCTAAAATTGCTAAGAAAAATTGTCGAAATTTCCTCAATAGAGCGTGGAAATGAGTTTACTGAGGACTGTATAGACGAAAATGCCTTTTTAAGGGGAACCTACATATGTACCTCGACTAAAAAACAGCATTTTTACAACAATTTTTCGTCCAAGTCTTCAAGAATTGGATCTCAAAGACCTGTGTAAAATAGAAGATCGGTTGAGTAGTTCTCGAGAAATCTTGCCAACCGACTTCAAAAGACAGTTTCGAGAAAAACGCGTTCAAAGATTTGAGACTCAGGCTAGCTAACTTCGAGCGCACAAGGTCTCACACCTATATCTCCGAAATTATTACTCAGATCATCTGAAAATTTAGGACAATATTCCAGAGATGTTGTAGAATTTAATAAGATATGTACTACAAAATTCGATTTTTTGTAACCCGTAAACCCACGTAACCCCTTAAACAGATTAAATGTTTAAAATGGCAGACCGATATTCGTTTACTTTCAAAACTTATTTCTGAACTTCGATAGGAAAGTTTCCAAATCTATACATATTATATCTTCCCTCAACAAAGAATGTTCAAACCGAGGCAGTAACTGTCGTACGATATCTAAATCAACTTTATCGATCACTTGTCTTCACTAAGAATCCCAGCAAGTAAAAAATACATCTCGAAGTAAGGTGCAATCCAGGGGTTATTATTATTTAAAAACAATTGGAAATGGTTTGATTCTTGGTATTTCCTTCTTCTAAACTTAGCTCGTACGGTTTCCTCTCTTAATAATTGTTCAGGCATTCCAACGTAGCGCTCTTTTTGGCAAACTCAAAAACATTTCGAATCTGAGTTGGTTGTCGATAAATAAGGTGTAGAGTATTTATATTTCCGAGTTATAGAATTTCATATTCAAGACTTGCTATGAACTGTTTGGTATCTTTCGGAATAGTATGAAGCTATTTTGTATCCCGACTTGCTTGGGTGCCGGGTCACACCGAATTCCCTGGAGACTGAAAAGCCGAGGAGCTTGCGGGAGAGAGCGCCATTACTCTAATTTCAACAGATTAGCAACGAGTTGGTACTCCGCTGCCCTCTTGCGCACCAGCATTCGTTCTATGGACCTCCCAAAAACTTGTCAAACGCTGGTCAACAATAAAACCTTGTGGAGCTCTAATTTTCTTATAGTCAAAAGTGGTCGCTAGGGGTTCTTTAAACTACCTGCGGTTAACAAGGCAAAGTTGGAGTTCTGATTAGCCACTGCTCAATAGGATCACATGCGGAGAGATTACATATTTTGTTGGATGCAATATGCCGAGTGGAATAACACGATTTAGAATAATCTAGATACTTGACCAACTTATTGAAGATGTTGAAATCGAAGGCGACTAACAATTTTCGTTGATTTACAAAGTCATCCAAGTCTTGCAGTTTTGGGAAGCACAAATGACCAGCATTCACAGCTTTGCAACTGGGATCCTACGCTTATATTTGGTACGAGAATCAGCGCTACGACCAAACCGTATCCAGATAATTACCAGGACAAGTAGAACTTTTCTTTAAATGGGCTTGAAATCTAAATAATTCCTCAACAAGAATTCCCATTATTTAGACAAAATGTCTTTTGATATCAGTGGGAAAGTGGTATTAAATACAGTTCCCGCTTCTGGACGCTACCTTGAAGTCTTTATACAAATTTCCCGAATCATTGAAAATGGCATGCCAACAGGTGCTACTTCGGTCTGGGAAGGCAGTTGAAAAGTAAAGTCTCTCGACGAATAAAGACCAAACTCTGCAAGTAACCCATCATAACCGTCACGCTATTTGGTGCAGAGGTCAGCGCTACAAGTTTTCTAGAGAAAGGTTCTGCGGAAGATTTATGGTCATGTCTTCCGAATGAATGAAAACATTACGGTTCTGAGAGTGTTTGACGTAATACCGGTCGAGGAAAGTAGTAGAAGATGAAGACGACAACCATCACTCCGTTGGAAAGACCAAGTGGAAAGGAAGAACGACTGGCGGGCTGTTATAAACTCGGCTATGACCGCGTTAGCGTTGTCTACGCCAATAAAGAAAAAGAAGAATGGGTCTGTTAATATTATGTTAGAAATAAGTTTTTATGTTAGAAATAACTTCTCGAAATCCAAGATATCCAGAACTTTTGCAGTATATTTCTGCATTCAGTTCGCATGCTAGTTCTAAGATACTGAAATCTGCTCTGCATGCATTAAGAGTTCTCTCACAGTTTCACCATTTACTGCCCACTGTGACTACTCCCGGTCTACTACGACTTAATTAGGAAATAACCCCCCGACCACTGCCTCCGACTTCCTTTTTCAAATGCTACCCTTTAACGCAAAGCCAGACCATTTTTTTGCGCCCCCACCACACCAACGCACTCAACACTTTGCCCACAACGATTTCCTTTATGATGGAAAGTTTGTTGTGCGTGAAATTATATTCTCATTAATTTCTGTTTGTCCGCCACGTTTTATTGCCTTTTCTTATTCGAACGTTTTGCCAAACAAAAAAATACTTCTCAAGCACTACGCCCAGAAAAAACCCGAAATGAGAATTTCTTCCTTCCTATATTTTATGTCCTTATTTAATTTTTATTTGGTGAGCTTTCGAGTTCTATTGCCCAAATTATAATTTAGACGAAAATACTCGAAAAACGCACACATACACAGTAAATTAAAAACGCTGAATACGAGAAAGAGCATGCAAAGCGAAATGGAAGCGTGGAGTTTGGGGTTTCGAGAGGCGAACCCATTTTGCTGTGTTGTGACGGCAAGGCTTCCGGTAACTTTTCGGCAAATCTGTGTATAAAAAATGCAAACAATTTTGGAATTTTTGTTTGTATTATTTATGTAGGTAGCTCGTAGCTCGAGCTTTTGACAGCCGGTGCTGTGCCCCTTTGGCTTTGCTGGCGGTTGACCGGAGTGTGTTACTTACGGCCTTTGCTGTTGGGGGTTGAAGTGTGATGGAGTGTTCTGATGTGGAACAGTTGTTGACTGCATGTGCTGCTGCTTCGCGTAGTGCGACAATTGGCATTAATTACCGTTAGTCATGAAACACGCAATATCAAAAATACCGACAGCTGATATTACGAGCCGATGGAAAGCGGTAGGTGAGTCCGAATTGGTCACGCGTCCTTAGCTTGACTGTTTGCTGGGCCGTCAAATTTACTTCAAAATAGTCGTACAACCACACATACGTCGGAGTGTTAGAGGGACGTACAATGAAGTTGCATGTCAAACATGTTGGACATGACCCATAAAATGGAGTCGAAGAGGAAATCATGTAAATAATATATACCAGGCGGGAGGGAAGTGCTTGCACCCCTTGTACAAATGCCTGCAAACAAACTTCGGCTGAAATAAAATTCACGAGATTAAGTGATTTCTGGGTTGCATTTGAAGCGATTTGCAGTGATTGTTGTTTGAGCGTTGTTTAAGCCCTTTTGTAATTTGTCCCGTAAAATAAAATAATCCCCTTGTTAATTCATTTTGTCAAAGGATATAAAGTTCCATAACATTTAACAGCTGTCAGCAATTAAAGCAGAAAAGTGGGAGTCCACGGATTAAAGTGTTGCAATGAACGACTTTATTGAGCAGAAAATTTATGAATTATATATATGTACATACACTTAACGGTAATGCTAACTACGTACACTGCGGATCTAGACTAAAGATATTACAGAAAACATTTTTTGGACTAATAGTCGGTTAAAATACTAGAAAAGTCTCTTACTTAAATAGGACGAATATTAATAAACTTATCATCAAAATATAGAAAACCTATTATGTAGACAGCTAGGTCCAACAGATCAAGCTTAACAAAAACTGCGCGAAAAGTTAACAAGCTTGCTTGAAATTTTATGTTTCCACAGGAATCATGACCAAGGAAACGGTGACAATTTTGAAGTACTGTTTTGGGGAGTCTACTTTATAACGAACTCAAGTATTTGTGTGGCTCAATGCATTCAGAAAAGATCGCGAAGTCACCGTAAATCAGCCTCATGCAAGTCCTCTATTAACCTTTGTTAAAGACATCGCAAACTTAAAGAAATAGTACCTAAACATCGTTTTGGTGGCATTGGAGAGATAGCAGAAGATCTCAACATCTCTTAAAGATCGACTCAGCACATTTTGGATAATGTTTTGGGTATGAAGCGTGTCAATATTAGACTCACACTAAAGACCCGAATCTGATGCAAAAACGAACTGAACAAAACTGCTTTACAATGAAACGAATGACATTAGAAAAATAGACCGAAACCGAAAAGTCCTAAGTTCTTTGAAGCCATTTCAGGCTTACAGCAAGTGAATGTATGGTTGGATTAAGTGTTGGTGTGCTTGTATTGATTCAAAAACCTATCTAGAAGTCGATATCAAAGTATTATCAGTTGGTGCGGGGATATACTGTCCAGAGTTAGGCATAAGGCAGCCTTTTAAGTTACCGATCTACCCCAGTATATGCCGGCCGCTAATGCGGATGTCAGAGCACAAATGCATTGAGGACAAAGAAATAGTAGACGAGATTGCCAAGAATGGTGTACCCGAAAATGTGTTCGACACTGTGATACCCATCCATTGTCTATATGACGATCTGAACAGAAGCAAGGAAAAGAAAGGCAAACCTCGATGGAACGAGATAACTGGGTGCAAAGCTGCAAAAGTCATGAGCAAAATGGTAGATCAGAAATACACAAAATTCATATTGGCAAAAGAAGAGACTGTAGGAACATTAACCGAATACTAACTGGTCACTATCTGATGGGCGCACACGGCGAATACGGCTGACAGATCAAAAAAACTGCAGGAAATGTCTAGAGCAAGGCACCAGAAAGCAATCAGACATCTCTCGTACACTTGTCCCGCATTGGCAAGACTACGTTTGTAAGCATCTTGGGTCCCCACGGTAAGATACACTGAAAGAGGTATCGATAGTGAGGCCACAGAGTCTGTTGAAATTCGAGTCAAAGGCAGGCATCGTAAAGGATCACTACTCCTCATGGACCTAGTAACTGAACTACTAGATGGTATCGCAAAGGACAAAACTGTTCTATGCCTATCAGATTAACATAACTTAACCAAATTTTGTAAAATAAGCTCCAATCTCACAACTTGCCAAAACAAGAGGTCACTTTGTTCGGAATTTATGTTATTTTGAATAAAACATTTCGAGTTCTTACAAATCTGATATTATTTTATTTAAATTTCCTCAGCTATTAAGTCAGTCTTATTTGAGAGCTGCTTTTTACCTCAACTTCTTAATAAAGCAGCTTCCACTTCTAACCTCAATTGTTCATGAAATGCGCACAAAAGTCTAAAATTCGTTTATATTGAATAAAAGTGATTTCAAAAGGAATTTTCTGAGTTTAATGAAAAATGTAAGCAATTGATGTGAAAATTGCTAATATGCCCAGACATCAAGCAATAAACTCAACTGTGAGCACAATGCATTGTATTCAAATGCAAGCTCTGTCTGGTCAAGGCAAAACAAAAAATGTTTAATAAAAGCAAAAGAACAACAAATACTAACAAATGTGCAGAATAGAATAAATTGAAAAATGGCCAAGCAGTCCAACTTGACGCATCAATAAATCGGTGAAATTCAATAAACAGTATTACTACAACAACAACAGCAAATTGCAGCGCACTTTGTGAAGCAGCACAGCTGCGGCCTTGCTGGCGCTGCAAAAGTGCTCCCTGGGCGCATATTTACAACTGCTATGATTTATCGCATTTGTATTTTGTATTTCTCCTGCCTTCACGTGGATGTCTACCTTGCTGCTATTGCGTCATTTTGCCGACAGTGCACACATCATCAGTTCGATTGGCAACAAATCAATTGGAAATATTCGTAGCTCGGCGTGACGGATTTAATTCATACGCATTTACAAGTGACAAAAGTTGAATGAGACACGAGTCTGTATGTGTGTATTCGTAAAACGATTCATGTGCAAATTTCTCGAGAAACTCTTTGTAGACGATTTTCTTTTATGCGAGCGGATTTTTCTTAGCCTGAGAGTGCATGAAGTGTAACGGTGTGTTGGAAGAAAATATTGCGGTACAGTATTCGCAGTTGCCCACTTGGAAAATAGTCCCTTACTTTTCATATACAGAGCAACATCTATGTTGACTATGTCGATGAGTGAGGTTATGTTGGAGGTTTTTACACTTAAATACTACATTTTTACTCTTAAAACAGACAATAGTTGTTTTTATGGCAAAAAAAATAAATTTTTAAAGTTAGAAATCTTTCTTGGATATGAAGATTTAAATTTTTTCAAATTATTCAACCAAAGAACAAAAATTTTAAGGTTAGAATTCATCCTTGGATATGAAATTATCAAATTTGAAGTATTCCTCAACCCAAAAACTGTCAGTACCATACTTTATCTCAACTGCACTTGAAATTAAATTCTCGCTGGCTTGTCTTCAACCTAAGAATATTGTCAATTTCACTCACACTTGAAGCATGTCACTTCCAGTTGGGTTATTGCGACAGCGAAAAGCTTAAAATGCAGCTCTCAATCAACACTTTCGACATCGTTCGGTGAATTTTTATATTGCTCTGACTACAAGCACATTTTTATTGAAAAGTGCACAAATCAATGCACTCAATTATATTTGAAGAAAAATTTCAAAGGATTTTACGCAAATTTATTGAAAATAATTTCCAGAAAGAGCACGTCAATGAAGAGGTAATAATTCAAGCAAACAGTTGCAATTAATTAATTTCAGGCACCTTAAATTTGACTGAAACTGAAAATAAAAATCCAGCAAACCATTTTTTGAAGTTCTCTTATCAGTTTTTAATAGTTGTTTAAGAAAAATTCTGTGGAATAAAATTGTAAACTGCAAAAAAAGCTCATAACTGAGAGAATAACACATGGGTTTACGGGTTTTAAAAAATCTAATATTTTATTGTCTTATTAAATTTTACAACACCTCTAGAATATTGTACCAAATTTTCAAGTTGATCCGAGTAATAGTTTCGGAGATATAGCCTTGAGAACTTGTGATACTACCTAAGCTAAGTGCACCGTCTTTAAACGGGCTTTTCATTGTTTTAGAAGTCGGTTGGTAAAATTTCTCGAGAACTATTCAATCGATCTTCATGAAATTTTACACAAAACTTTGAGAAAAAATTCTTAAAGGCTTGAACGAAGGATTTAGTTGAAAAAAGGTTTTTTTTACCCGAGGTACCCCTTACAGGAAGTTTTCGAAGCAAAGAAACCAAAGCTACCTATAAATTAAGTTGCCGCATAACCAAAAACTCCAACTTAGCAAAATATAAATTCATGTAAACACAAATCCGTATTACATTGACGGATTTCTTTAGCATAATTAGAAAGATCCGATCTAGAACAAATCTGCAGATATGATTACTGACATTCTGAAAGTAATTTCATAATCCACTGTCACAGAAACCCTCAAACATATTTGAAAAGACTGAGACAGTCGATTTTTCACACGATTCTTTTAAGGCGAATATTTTCTCCAAGAAACTGATTCTCTTTTAGACATAAACAGCAAGTGGTCACTTTGGTGCAGGTCCGGACCATAAGGTGTATGTATAAGATCTTCCGAACCAAGCTGTGGCGTGGCATTGATCTGAAAGAGCACAAATCCTCTCCATAGCTGCTTCCTGCAGACGTTCCAATTGTTTACAGTACAGCTTTAAGTTTAGACTCCGGCTGTATGTGCGCCGCCCATAGTAGCAGATTTACTGAGTTTCCACAGAATTTAATCGCATACCTCTGCTCCTACGAACGCTACATTTTCATTTGAACCACACACAGAAACACGTCGAGCGAAAACCTTTGTCTTGACTCTCCAGATGCTCGAGACAACTGACCAGCCGCTCGTTCGTTAGCTAGGAACGGCCTCTACCGAATTCAGTCGGTGCGCGGACGACCCGAGGTACAGTCGCAGTGAAAGAACATGTCTTTCATTTTCGTCTTTATCGAAGGAAAACTGTAAAATGAGGGACATTTTCCTTTTTTTCATGAATATTTCGGCGCGAGATTAAACAAAGCTGAGTCAAACAATCACTCTCTCTGTAAAGTTCTTTTGGTAGGTAGTCTTATCTTTTTAACACTGTATAGCGTACCCCTATCTATATTATTTCTAAAGTCATCCACTGGTAAAGTATGGAAGTACCTTTTAGTAGACCTTACATTACAGAAAGAACCAGGTAATTAAGAAAGCGTTCCGAAAAATGAAAACAGCGATTGAATGAACGATACTTAGGTGAAGATATGATCCTGGACGAGTTTTTAACGCATTCTTTACAGTAATAAACTCAAACATGAAAGGAATGGGAAACCTCAAGTTCATTGACATCTTGAAATCTCAAATCTTCTAAGTGTTTACCCGAAATAAAAACAATTTCATTATTCCTAAGATACTGAATGTCAAACTGTCAATCAGCTAATCAGTTTGACTCCTACAGAACTAAATAGAAATGTACAAAAATAATTTGCAGAATAAACAGCAACAACAAATACTTATTAGCGAACTGCGAATGGCGTGTCGTCTTGTCAGATTTCCAATTTTATTTATAACTTATTCAGATTACTTTGACAGCACTGATGAATAACAGTGAAATGTAACACAACATTTGGATTACCCCTACCATGTAACGGTATGTCTACAGAACCGCAGTCTGGGCATGCAATGCCTTTGCGGTACGCAAAGGTTAACGAGAACGAGAACGAGAACCCAGCGGAGGGTGAGTATGTGAGTATATGTGAGACGAGCGCGCGATACAAACTGATTAAGCCAATTAATCTGCAGCGTTTCACATATTTTCTCATGTTTCAGCGAGAATTAATTTGCACGGCACGACGAAAACAAAAGACGGGAGTTTGACATGCAAAATAGAGTGCATTCGAAAGTGAGTAAGTGTTAGTGTGTAAATATGTACGTATGTTAGTAAGAGAGTGCGTAAAGTTAAGTATTAAAATCTGCCTTTACTTTAGTTGCTTTATGTAAAACTTTTTCTATTAGCTAATGATTAAGTTGGTAATACTTTTCTTATACCTACAACTAAATGTCCTGAAATAAAACAACCGAGGCTTCACAAACATACCCAGCAAGAAATATTTTGTAATCAAAAAAGTTAAGTAGTTAATATCCGTGAAGGCCTCAGCCTTGAAACTCACCGATATACAACCGTAAATGGCAAAGCAAGACATTTATATATACAGGGTGGTTCGTATGCATATTTTTTATATGATGAAAAATTACAAAATTTTCAAAAACAAACTCATGATGGACTCACTCGAAATGTGACTAAAAAATCTGAAATTTTATGAAATACTCGTACATAATTTTGGTTCTTCCAAAATTCTTTTTTTTGTCTGTCTCTCGGTACTAACGCGAACTAGTCCCTCAAATTTAGAGATATTGTTCTGAAATTTTGCACACGATCTTTACTCTCCAAAAAGTTGCTCATTTGTCGGTACCGTTGATATCAAACAACTATAGCGTATAGCTGTCATACAAACTGAACGATCAAAATCAAGTTTTTGTATGGAAAACTTTTCTATTTTACGAGTTATCTTCACGAAATTTAGCGTGAGCTATTACCATTAGATATGATACAGTATCCAAAGAAATCTCTCAGATCGGATCACTATTGCATATTGCTGCCATACAAACTGAAGGATCCAAAGCAAGTTCTTGTTTAGAAAACTTCTTCATTTGATGAGATACCTTAACAAAATTTGGTCTATATAATTATCTAAAGCAATAACATAATCTCCGAAGAAATTATTCAAATCGAATCACCATAGCTTATAGCTGCCATACAAACTGAACGATCGGAAGCAAGTTCTTGTACGAAATCATTTTTATTTATAAAGGATATTATTATTTTTCAGTGTTTTCAATACACTGGCATTCAAAACATTAGCATTTTAAGCAAACTAAGAATATTTTTCAATCATAAAAAAGAGGTGTTCTTACTTTTCAGCTACTTTCACTATCCAAAAAGAAACGATTAAAAAATAAAATTTTTATATGAACCACCCTATACATAATTATAAAATTTTCTCCTATTTGTATTCGGAAAATGTGTGTATACTTTCTTCTAATTTAACTTTCATAATATACAAATTCCATTTTCCCATTTTTTTAAAGCTACCAAATCGAAATTGCTCCACAGGGTGCCTCCGCAGTCCCTATCCCTACTTGTAAACAGCATAGGCTCCCTAAGTTATTCGTTTTACACTTGTCATGCTTACATTTCATATTAATACATGTTCACGTCCAAGCAATTTTTGTGAATTTCCAACAAAAAATACAAAAAAGTACGCCTACATACTTATATATATACATATGCATGGATAAATATACTAATTTTTGTATATGCCCGTTTCCTGCACAATTTACCCCGTAACGCTTGACGAACAAACACTTTCCGGCTCACCATAATATGCTGACTAACGGCAGTTTATTTTCCTCACTACCATTTCCATCATTATCCAACGAAACATTACCTTCCTTCTCAACACCAGCAGCTCAGTCACATTTTCTCACACACACGCACACACTTGCACTAATAAATGTGGCTTAACTTCCTTCTGCTGCTCGGTATCCTTCCTTCCCGGATAGATGCTGTTTTCCACTGGCCATTGGTCTGCCTTTTTGCTGTCATTTCTGACCATATTCACCTCGAACACGCAGGCACACGCACATAAACATATACACATATACAGGCAGGCAGGCAGGTTGACGTACTCGTATTCACTCGTAGTGTTTATGTGTGTGTATTTCACTTCATTTATTCCCCGTCTTTACTCGTAGTTGTGTCCTACGTCTGTCGGCTACACATATGTTTTCTGTTTCCTCTTTCCTCCTTCGTTTTCTTTTTTTTTTGTAATTTGTTTGCATGTAAAAATGTTAATGACAATCGTGCAAATGCAATGGCACAGCTTACCATAATGGTAATGATAGGCAACATTTACAAGCTTTCTCTCGGACATTCAATATGGCCATACATTGTCATATTTATTCGGGTTATGTATGCACTGAGAGAAAATTCGGTAATGCAATCAAATATTTTATAATTCTAATTAATCCAAAACTTTGAAAGACTCTCAAAAGTTCCTTTAAAATGAAGTTATTTCAGAAATTATTTCGATTCCCTTGATTGCGTAACCGATCTTCTAGAAGAACTCTGAAAAAAGGTGACAGGCGATGAAAAAGATTTTTTATCTCAAAACCGAAAAGGAAAATTGTTTTTTATTGCTATAGATAAATACAAGCACTAGTAAAAAAAGCTTCTTTTTGACAAAATGGCTGCTTTCCAAAAGCTGTTGTTTTATTGATCAACTGGCCCCACATGATAACCATAAAGCTATGTATAATAGTTTTGGCAACTTTACACTTCTTCGGACATGACTCAAGCTAAAAATGTATATTGTAAACAAAAATCAGCTGTTTCTATTTACATAGAATTTGTGTCAAATTTTGTATGTCTAACCAGATTTCGTGTGCGAAATCGTTGCAAATATTGGAAGAGGTTATGGTGATTTAGTTTTATGAAAAATACAACCCTACGAGTGGTACAAAGCCTTCAAAGACAATCGAGAGATCGTTGAAGACATACCTCGTTCTGTCAAATCTTCGACCTCTTCAACTGATGAAAATATTAAAAATTGAAGGATATGATGCTTGAAAATTATCAGGCAAGTTTTAGAGAAATGGCAAAAGAGCTCTACATCTTTCGCGTGTTCGTTCGAATGATTTTAGTGCACATATCTTTTAAAAAGAGTACTATAAACAGTTCTCTTTGGACTTGCTTAATCGTGCGAATTCCGGTCCTACATTATTCAAACTCTTATGACATGCCAACAAGTCAAAACTCAACGAAATGGAGGCAAAAAACAAGCCGAAATCAAAAAAACAACACCAAAGTCGCTCAAAAGACGGTCAATGAGGAGTTATATTTGGCCGTATTGATCCCTTTCCGTAAGAATATCCGTCAAAAACGGCCGGAATTGTGAAAGAACAATTCATGGATTATACACAATAATAATGCACCATTGCATCGAGCCACGATTATATCCGAATTTAGCACCAAAAACGCAATTAATACCATCGATCAACCACCGTATTCACCAGATATGGCACCGTGAGATTTCGTGAAATTTTGTCTTGTTTCCCAAACATAAATTGAGGCTCCGTTGAACCCGTTTACAATCAATAGAAGGGATAAAACAAATTTCGCTTGAGGAGCTGAAGACCATCCCATAAACTGCTTATGAAAAGTGTTTCAAGTACTGAAAAAGTCGTACATTTTATCGGAATTTGCCATAGTTTCGTTTCAGAAAAAATTTTCCTCTCAAACAATGAGTCTTTTGTCATTATTTTATACGAGGTTTGACAATTAAGTAATGAGACTGATTTTATTGCCGCGCTTGTTGTAAACCTGTGACCGTCTGTGAAATTCTCTTTCTCTTTTTCCAGCATTCCTCCCCTCTCCATTGATATATATATCATCGCTCTAGCTAGTTGAGTAGACGTGTGCTTGTAGTGCTCGTCACGAAAATGGAAAAACGAAATCAAGAGCAACGCGTCGCTATAAAATTTTGTGCCAGATTGGGCGAAACAGCTTCGGAAACGCACGCTAAAATTGTAAGAGTGTATGGTGATAGTGCTCTTAGTCGTGCCAAAGCTCACAATGGTAGTCTCCGCCCGCCCCCCGACCGAAAAAAGCTCGCATGAGCAAGTCGAAGGTGAAAACGATGATTATTGCCTTTTTTGATAGCCGTGGAATCGTCCACAAAGAATTCGTTCCACCGGGGAAAACTGTGAATCAAGTCTACTATTGCCAAGTACTCGAAAGATTGCGAAAACGAGTCAACAGGGTGCGCCCAGACATCGCTCGTAACTGGATCCTTCATCACGACAACGCGCCGTGCCACACCGCTCTCAGCGTGTCCCAGTATTTGGCCTCTAAAGGGATCGCCGTGTTGCAACAGCCGCCTTATTCGCCCGACATGTCACCCTGTGACTTTTTTTGTTTCCTAAAACAAAATCGGTGGTCAAAGGAATCCATTTTGAGTCGATTACGGACATCCAGGCGGCCGTGACGAGGGTACTCGCGGACATCCCAGTCGAAGCGTTCCAGAAATGTTACGAAGCATGGAAAACGCACTGGAATCGCTGTATAGCTGCCCAAAAGAACTACTTTGAAGAGGATGGCAGAGTTATAGAATAATATTCAAATATACGGTTTTTATGGAATCAGTCTCATTGCTCATACCTCGTATATTAAACTTTCATAACCTTTTTTTCATTCGATTTTTTATCCAATAAGGCATACAAAAATATTCATAACTTGTATACTAAACTGAAATTATGTTTATTTTTTGATGATTGTCCTTTTATAGAAATTTAATTTTCCCAAAAATAAAAGAAGAATCACTTTTCGCCAGTGTATGCCACACGCAAATTTCCGCAGCACAATATTAAGTGATTTCTGAGCGAGAAGGAAATAAAGAAGAGACGTAAATAAGTGCATGGAAATTTACTGGCATGCGTTCAGAACGATAAGCGGATTGCGCTAGCTAAGTATATTACAACAGCCAGCACCGCTTTCACTTTGCAATCCACAGCTATTCGATTTGTTTATAAGCATATCCTATTGCACACATATTGTAGATGTATATGTATGCATGTATGTGTGCCAAAGCGTGAGTTGAGGTTTCGGTCTAAGGCTGCAGGCGTCAAAGGTCATTCAATATTAATTTGCAGCAAACGCTAAGTGTGGGTAACTGTTTTTGTTTTCATTTTGACTGAGCAGTCTGCGATTTACATACACGCGCCAGCAAACAAAAGTATTAGCAAGAGCAAAATACCAAAAGAAAGTGTGCAAAAAGAAATGAAGAAAAGCGACAAACACTAAAACCAATTTCCAATTTCCTAATCGACGTGCACATTATGGTCGAGTATTTGCCTAACGGTAAGCAACAACTGCTGACGAAACCGCCGAACGGACTTTGACAGCCTCGCACCCGCAAGCGGCGACCTTTAAGCCACGCAAAGACTAGAGAGAAGGAGCTGAAGAAGCGCAGCCGACGAAGACCCACGAACTGGACGCAGACGACAGCTGCTTGTGCCTGCTTGAGCCGCCAATAATCCTGGCAGCAAAAAAGTCAGCAACAGAAAATAAAAATAATAAGCTGAGGCAGGGAGAGGAAGGGGGTGCGGAGTGTATAAAGCACATTGTGTTGTGTGCGGCGACAGCAACATTGGCCATGGCACTGACGGTAATTGAAACTAGAAACGACTAAGCGCAACACAAAGGTGATGAAGAAGTGTTAGCAGCGCAATGAATGAGTGGATGAACATAAGACCTGTGAGGGCTGAATTATCGTTTCAAGCATTATATATAACTAGACAGTAAATCTCACGGTATGTGTGTGTATGTGTTTAAGTGAATTTTGTATCTTCGCCAGTGCGATGTAATGAAAATCCGCTTTAGCCAAGCGTCTAAGCCATTACCGGGGCGTATACGTAACATTTTAGCGCATTAAATCGTTTGAAATGTTTACGCCACATATGTTTACCATATATGTGAGAGGGTCTGGCTGAAGGGTCACAGACGAGACATAGGATCACAACAATTAAAAACAGCGACGCAGAATGCTAATTAAAAGAGAACAACAAAAAACAAAACTACTTTTATAGTCGAGTCAGTAAACAATGAAGCGACTTGTATGGTAATCGACAGCTGTTGGTGTACGCACATCCAGCTGGCAAAGACAGCTGCCACAACTGGTAAAGGTTTACAGAAAAAGAGCGCATACATACTTTAAGTTAATTTTGCCTTATTTTACTCATATGTGGATAAAAGCGCGCTATAATAAATTTACATTTCCGCAAGTAAAGATTGTTTGAAGCCGAAGCGGCTCAGAGACAACCCATTTTACTTGGGTAACTCTACCTTTTATACCCTAAACAGGGTATATTAAGTTTGGAATGAAAGTTGTAACGTCCCAAAGGAGACATCGCAGACCCTATGAAAGATATATAAGAAAGATATTCGGTAGTCGAAAAAGTCTTTTCGTATTTCTAATCAAACTTCAACTTATTTTTTATATTTATAATGCACTTTAATGAACCATATACATATGTACATTCCATTTTGGTCAACCAATTTTTGTTATTTTTTCGCTAGAGACATTATTCCATCAGCGTAAAACTTTTCTGGTTTCTCGGCGAAAAACTGCGATAAGTATTTTTACGGGCTTCTCTTGAAGCCAACTTTACTCCATTAAGGGAGTTCTGTATTGACCGAAACAAATGGTAGTCCGATGGTGCAAGGTCAGGGCTATATGGTGGATGCATCAAAACTTCCCAGCCAAGCTCTCCCAGTTTTTGCCGAGTCATCAAAGATGTGTGTGGTCTAGCGTTGTCCCAAAGGAAGGCGAAGCCCTTTCTGTTGACCAGTTCTGACCGTTTTTTTCGATTGCTTGCTTCAGTCTCATCAGTTGTTGACAGTAAAATGTAGAATCAATCGTTCGACCAGGCTGGAGCAGCTCATAGTGGATGATTCCTTTCCAATCCCACCAAACACTCAGCATAACCTTTCGAGGCGTCAATCCTGGCTTTGCGACCATTTGTTGAGCTTCACCACGCTTGGACCATGATCTTTTTCGCACATTATTGTCGTATTTGATCCACTTTTCGTCTCCTGTTACCATTCGCTTCAGAAATGATCCGATTTCATTTCGTTTCAGCAAAGAATCGCAAATGTTAATTCGGTCCATTAAATTTTTCACAGACAATTCATGTGGTACCCTAACATCGAGCTTCTCTTTGTAGCTAACCTTTTTTAAATGGTTCAAAACGATGTCATGGCTGCTTATTTAACGGTCCTGGTCAATCTTTTCCGATGTACGTGCCCACGCTTCATATGAGCTTCCCAAGCAGCATCACATTTATTAAGTTTAAGCTAAGCTTAAAGGTTCAGCAACAACTACCAAATAAGCACGTAAGCAAGCGTCAGTCAAGTTCAACGCAGGCAGCTCTGTTTGAGAGCAAGGCAAGCGCCAACAAGCAAGCACTAAAAGCAGCGCAAACGCAAGCACAAACTTATATAGCAGCAAAAAATTGCACATATGCTTTCACAAAGTTTCATAAGAAGCTAAGGAAAAGGTTTACTCCCAAAGCAGCATTAACTCTAACTGACCCTGCTGCATTGGGGCTTCAGTTTGCTTAGTTTACGTGCAAGAAACCTTGGCATACAAGCGCAGGTGTAGCTGTGAGCCAAGCAGGCGGCAGTAGTCCACGTCAATGATACTTACACACACACACACATACACACTCCCACTTGCACTTCAGACGTAATAGCAGCAGTTGTCACCTTTTGTCCTTTCAGCTCGCATAAGCTTATCCATATCCGTTTATTTGAGCACTCATGAGCCCACCTCACCACCCACATACTTATATATAGTACTTGTATGTTTGTAGCAGTAGGCAGACGCGCATGGATATACTTACAAGTGTATGTGTTTCTGTTAGTTTCTTTGCATTTCATTGCTGCATTGACGCATTCATTTTGCGCCATTTGTTTAGCTCTCACGCCTTCTCCCCGCCTCGCTCTCTTACAGCGTCATCATCCACTTACAGTTACATAACACTGTTGCATTTCAAAGGTTACTGAGTGAATAATTAATGTGACTACACGAGCTGAGTGTGTGGGTTGTGCAATTCTTTGCTTTTGTTTTTGTTTTTAGCAGCAATTTTTCTTCGCTAGTTTATGCATTCTCACCTACATGCATAACATTTTTTCCTTTCAGTTTTGTTGTGTTTTGTTTTGCATTTTCAATTTGCTTGCAGCTCTATTAGTTGCATTTAGATGCAATTTTCGAAAGGATTCAAGGTGTCCTGACGTCATAGTAGTGTGCTAGCTTAACCAATGGAGTTTGGCAGACACCCAGTAAGCAAAAGATTCGGAGTCTTAGAGTGCCAAACCAATTATGTCTTGAAAAACATAAATTTCCAAATAATATGTTTCGAAACATTTTATCCCTATAACCCAGCTCATACCAATTTGACTCTACATTGGAAGACAGATCAAGTGGAACCTGGAAAATCACTAGACTTCTATGGTACGTATGAAGCAGCTGATGAGTTTACCAAAAGTGCCATCCGTCTAGCTACGGAACAAGTACAGGAAATACGAAAGTCACTAAGAACGATTTACAATGAAATTTCCGAAAGGGCTAACAAGCGGACCGGTTCGAAATGGAATGGCTTAAGTATATGCACGATCATCCAGATTATGTGCAAGAGTGCCTTAGGAAAGCTCGCTTGCTTGTGATGCACACTGTCTCGAAAGAACTTCCGGATGGCTGTTGGCTTCTGGACAGCTCACAACTTACTGGCATCACATGCGAGCCGGATGGGCATAAATAAATACGATAAATTCAGAAAGTGAGAAAGTAGGGAAGATACATGAGTGAGTCGCTGGAACACCTCGTGATGCTTTTACCCAGCGCTATCTAGAACTCATCTCACAACATGCAACGAGTATCCACATGACACTGACCACCTCTTTGCATGCCCTACGAACCCTACTCATCTAACATCCTCCTCACAGCACGTTTCTTGGGTCAATGGACGACAACACAAGTGACCCCTACCATCCTAACGGGATTAGATAATCCGTTAAAACAACAACAACAACAAGAACTTATCTCAAGTATCTAGAAGCTTCGGAGCTCAGAAAAATGGACGAAGTATCAAACGTAGACATCAAGTCGCTCTTAAAGTTCGCAACGTTCACGTCCTGTGACGAATTTTTTACCTCCATCTGGCATTAATAAGGACCAGTAGGTCTACAGGGTTTGTTCGGAAAGTAATAGGGTCACTGCGAAAGTGTTGGAATGCCGGCCTTGTTTTGATAGCTGTTCACAAGAAAGGCGATGTGAGCCTCGGAATGAACGCTGACTTTACGGGATTGCATTACTCACAGAAACACGTCGGGCGAAAATGTTTGTCCTGACTCTCTGTATGCTCAAAGGCAACTTACCAGCCGCTCATTGAAAGGTAAAATATACATTTTTTTTAACTAAAATATGTCGAACTTTGTGCCTAAAAATGTATTTTTTCGGGGAGTCCTTACTCAGAGTTTTAGTATGAAGAAAATCTCTACCGAAAGTCATCGTATTTTGTTCGTAGTTGGTGGTGATTGGTGACGAAAAACGGATCCATTATGGCAACTCTAAACGCAAAAAATCGTATGTGAAACTTGACCAAGCAGCCAAGTCAACTATAAAGCCGAATATTGATGAGACCAAGGTAATGCTATGCTTAGTATATGGTGGAACCAGATGGGTGTGCCCGTAATTCGCGACTAGACACGAGGCAGTAATTTTTTTTAATGACAATGGTCAAGCTCATGTGCAAGACCGTTCAAAAAGTATTTGGAAAAGATCGGCTGAGAAATTTTGTCTCAAACAGGGCATCAACATTTATTACCACGCTTATGATGACACTTAAATTTTTTCAATTTGTCTTCATTTTCTAAGAAATGTATATTTTAAATTACTTTTTTTCAGAGTAAAGGTCAAACCCACAGGTAACAGTCAGCATGAAAGGGTTCAAACGCTTCAAAAAAATATATGTTGCAAATATACATAACTGTGTATATGTAAGTTATTATTTTTCCTCTTCTCAATAATACCTTTGCTCCTTTGTTTTTGTATTAGTATTAATTTGTGTTTGCTGTTGACACGGCTTAATTAAAGCGAACATTTGCTGTTTATCCGGTGGCCTTTCGACCGTTAGTTAATTAACAGCGGGTTCCTACTAACGAAAACAAGTATTAATATGCATATTTATTTATATATACATATACATAATCTAACACCAGGAATGATATTTATGTTTTCTTTGAAGTAGATCTAATTTATTTGATTTCATTATTTGCAGCTCAGCACGGTCTCTTCAGAAGTAATTTATTGTTTTTAGCATAAAATCGTTTTGATTTCACTTCGCTGAAAGACACTACACAAGATACGCTATATGCTTCCTTTGATAGGCATTTGGACACTAAAGTGCAAAAGTTTGACCAGTCTTTATTCTGTAGCTTATGATTTTTTTCCCGCAATAAAGTAGTCAAATTAATATCTGATCAAATTTGACCCGAACTGGCCCATTTAAGCTGCGCGGGCAAATCGAATGAATTATTTATCCGATCCTTCGCTATACTTTTAAACGTTTGGTTTTTGTTTGTATGTAATTTGATCTAGAGATCATATGCTTCGTTTAGTTCAGTCTACTTTATCACAATCTGAAGTTTTGAGTGGGACAAAGCGTTAACTGAAGGTCGTGTGGTCATCGGAACATTTCCTCATGCGTGTCGAATTCGGACACCCTTGTAAAGGGTTATATAGCACTTGAAAATCGTCATGTTAACATCAGAGAGATAGCAGAGGATCTCAACACTTCTCATGGATCGACTCAACACATTTTGGTTAGTGTTTAGGGTATCAAATGTGTCAATATTAGAGTAGTACTAAAACAACTGTATTTTTGAGAAAACGACGACGAGAAGACTTTGTTATTGTTGTTGTAGCAGTAGAATTCTACCAAGTTGACATATAAATCCGGTTCCGTTCCGGTTACGTAGAGCCGACTGTCATGGAAACGATCGAGAAGAGGTCGCAAAAGATTATTGGCAACGTGGCTGAGGATCATACAGCCATCAAACACATCTTTACTGATGATAAAAAGTGGATATATGAATCTCCTGTCGAACTGTCTAATAATATAGCGAATGGCTATCCTAAAATGAGCCAAAACCGAAAAAAATTGGCTGAAGTCACTGAAGATCATCCCAGCCGAAGCATTTTTATCAATAATCGGATTGTTTGTGTTGGCTCAGGAGCTTATTTTGAAGGCTATAACAAATATGTGTATGTGTAAAAATACCTGAAAATGTTGTTTTTTTTTGTTTTTCTATATGTCAGTCTGAAGCCGAGGTTTCGAACAATCACCACATAATTACAAAGATCTGTTAAAACTACCTTTCCCATATTTGCTCTATTAACCCATTTATGACAGTCTTCTCGTCCCATTTCTGAAAAAAAATGTTCTGGAATAGAGAAGCTGATCAAACCAATAATTCTTCATTGAATTTAGTTTACTAGCACACAACTTCTTGTAATAAGCTTAGCATAATCTTCCCGAAATAAGGTCCAAACATCACTCAGCCTTAACTGGCAGCATATTTCTATGCTTCACATCAACACCAACTGTTCCGAGTGCAAGTTTTCATAAAAATCGGACATCAAAAACTCATCACTGCCATTTACCTTACAACATACGCCCACTACAACGACCACACGTATGTTCATATATATGTATGTGCGTACATATGTATGTTTAAGCACAACTGAGCTCAGCGAACTGCTCGTGCGAAATCCGCATGTTCCTTTTCTGGCATTTTTCGTTGTGCGCGCTGCATTTTAATGCTGACACATATTATTTTACGGCGCATTTCATTTTTATGCAAACCCAAATGCAACCGGCCGCCACACACACACACGCCAACACACACCAACACACTCAAACATGCTGACACGTGTGCGGAAAAAATTCATATGCATGCAAATTAAAAAATGAGAGTATTAAAATGCAAAATGCAATGTGCATTTAACTTTCACCAAATCCAGCTAAGCGGAACATTCGCCATTTTGTGTAAAATTTATGCCGAAGTCATACAAAGTGGCTACAAGTGGAGAATTGCTTTCTTGGCACGAGCATTAGTTATGAGTGGCTGAATATGCTGGCACATGTTGCAACAAAGTAACAACTGGAATATGTGCCTTTTTATGAGATATTGTAGTTAGTGATAAAATCTACACTTTTTTTGAGTATCTAGGAGAGGATTTTAAAGGTTTATTAGGGTTCTGTAGAATGATTTTGCTGTAAAAACCCTACAAAAAGATTCAGTGAGCGCTACTCTTTGGAAAGTTGCCTAGTTCGCACTTTATTTTAGTGACATTAAACAGAAAAAAACATATCTTCTCATATCCGCCGCTTATATAGTACCAACTATGACCACTCTGTAAATTTACATACTACGGACAGTGTTCGATTGCGTTTTCTCTACTTGTTTCCAAGCGAAAGGCTGCATAGAATTTGTACAATTCCTTCCTTGAGGCTTCCGTGGTCGTTAAGCGAGTCTTTGTCCCTCAAATTGACTTAAATAACATGTCTTTCTGCGGTTGACCCGAATTTCAAGGGACTCTGTAGCCACTATCGATACCACTTCCTGTGCATCATACCTCAGATGCTTACAGCGTAGTTTTTGCCAATACGGGACAAGTCCACAAGATTTGATCCATTGGTTTCCCTGATGCCTTGCTCTAGATATTTCCTGTAGTTTTCTCGATCTGTCAACCTCACTCTGCGTGCGTGTGTCGCCACAAGACAGAGACCACGTAGTATTCCGTTCATGTTCCTACAGTCAATGCATGGGTTAAACCAATGTTAATCAAATTTTCGGCTGTTAGCCGTACACCATTCTTGACAATCTCGTCTTCTATTTCATTGCATCGATGCTTTAGTGGCTTGACAATGACAAGCCCCCATTACTTACCGAGCTATTCCCGAAGGTTCTATATGTCAATTGTGCCCCATTTAACGAAGGGAATTTCCATAGAGAAATTCTGTGCTTTCTTGTGAACACACGCAGTTCCATTTTCTACGGGTTCAACCCCAGACCCGCTTGAGATGCCCAAATCTGGACTGTATTGAGAATGGTTGTCATAATACTGCTAAGGATCTGTAGACACCTATGCGTTATTAAGATTGCAATGTCATCCTCATATCCCTCTATCTTCGGGACTTTGCCATCTTAAGTCCCTTAGCAGTTTATTCACTACTAATGTCCACAGAAGCGAAGATAGCATTCCAACTTGCGGAGTACCTTCATAGACTTCCGTGGCCATTCTAGCATCGTTCCATTCTGCTCGTATTCAAATCTCTTCTAGAGGTCAAAAGGCTTCTGATACCGCATTGTATAGCAGGATCAACAACTATTGACTATTGAGCAGATTCGGTAGACACGTTGTTGAACGCTCCAGAAATGTCCAGGAATAATACAAGACCGTGCTCCTTATATTAAAAGTTTAAGGGTTAGGGTTATACATATATACCTTTGATTTCTATATGAAGGTTATGGTATGTTAGATTTGAAAGAATAGATCCCAACTAAGTAAGATTATATGTCTTTGCTTGACTAGGAGTCAAATATCGTATCATGAAAAAATATCAAAAATCGCTGTCAGTTATAATAACCAATA
This sequence comes from Bactrocera dorsalis, assembly GCF_023373825.1. Classification (NCBI taxonomy): domain Eukaryota; kingdom Metazoa; phylum Arthropoda; class Insecta; order Diptera; family Tephritidae; genus Bactrocera; species Bactrocera dorsalis. The sequence goes on from NC_064305.1 coordinate 86,641,885, forward strand.
TATAACCAAAATTCAAATTTATCTATATGACTGTATGATTGGTATACATTGATACCCATTTTATAACCAAAACTCAAAATCATTATGAGTGTATGATAACCAATATATAACCAATTTATAACCAAAACTCAAATTTTCTTTCAATATGGTTTTATATCGCCTTTCCTCGCCCTGTAAGCTTATGCAAAGTGATGTTACGTTATTTTGCATTTTAGATGATGATATATTCCTTGTATTCATATTCTCCTTTCGGTCCTTAAAAAATATTTGCTATAGAAACTTTACTGTTTTAAAAGTAACGTAATCTCGTTTTCCTAAAAAAACTCAAAAATACAGTTACAAGTCAACCGCATGCCGTTCTCAAATTACTTGGAAGGTTGGAAGAGTTTAAGCCATAAATTTCAACACATTAAATGTGGGCAAACGTGTCGTCGGCCAAGTGTTGGTGAAGAAAATTTACATAATTTTAAAACTCCATAGTCACTTTATACACATTTTGAACTTACGCTCCGCACATCCCCTCGAGCGTACCATGTTGGACAGCTAAAACACTTTCAATTCCTGCACACTCACGCTCACAAAGCGGACAGACACCCAAGTGCTGGGCCATTTAACCGGCAGACCCGCAAGGAGCTACGACAGGCACGAATGAGCGGAAACAGACGAGTGGCATGGGCGCACAATAGAAATGGGCCTGACAACAAACCCAAAACCGACCAAAGCAAACAAATTCAAAACCCGAAATTCAAATGCAAATGCAAACAAATGAATCGAGCATTCGTCAGACGCTATGAAAACGAATAAGCGAGCGAGCGTGGGTGTGAGTGAGTGAAATGGAGCGCAAGCGAAAAGTGGCAGCGCCGAAGGTCTTAGTGCACGAAAACTTTAATCCCAGCGAAATGGGAAATTTGCGACATTTGAATTTAAGGCGCACAGTTGACGGGGCTAAGTGAGCCGTCGCAGCGCGCCAACAGCTGTTCGAACTTAACAAGTCAGACCTTTGCGCGCCGCCGGGCAATGAAGTTGCCGACTCATCATCGACCCAAAAGCGCACACATACACCAACACACCGGCACTAAAATGCCGACACACAAGGATATCAGAAAATGTCAAGCAATTTAAGTGAAATGAAAAGTAAATCATTTTTTAAACAGCCAATGTCGAGGCGAAGAAACTTAACTCATGCACATGTGTTCCAACGCCTAAAAGCATGCACCGTAATCGTGTTGTTAGTGTGACCCGCCCATCTGGCTTTACATGTATATATAAGTATATGCTAATGCTTACTACTACATATGCCTGGCTCCTTTAGATTGACAAGCGGAAAGCCGGAATTTCGTGCGTGTTCCAACAATATTTCAAATATGCTACGCACAGATATCGAGAACGGGGGGAGTTGGTGTGGCAGAAAACTAGCGCATGCCGTGACACCCATCAGGGCAGATAATAAATGCAACCCTTTTTGGGGTAGGCGTGTTAAAGACAAGGTGCTTCAGAGCTTTTTTTGGTATAAACGGAGGTGTGTCGTGGGATATTCCTTCATGTTTAAGCTTTTGCGTAAAGTGCTGATTGAAAATGGGAATCACAAACACACATTTGGGTGTAAATGCTTAAGTTAGAGAATGAAGCGCTCTCTCTTGAAGTACTTACCTTTTGCACCTTACTATAGTGGACAAGAGTAAACTATTTTTTTGTGAAACATCATTTTTTATGAATTATTCGACATTTTAATTGTGCCTCGTAGGTGTCGTCTGATCTTTAATAATAGTTGGTGCAAATCTTGTTATCTTGGTAGTTTCAGTGCCACCACCTGAGCCTAGCAAACCACCAGCATGGCTTCCGAAAGGTGCACAGTACCTTTACAGCACTCAGCGTCATAAACGCCCAGATAGTTCATAGTTCATGATCTTATTCAGAAACCATCCTGCGAGAGGACGATCCTCGTAGTAGAGGATTTATCAAAAGCCATTGACACAGTAAATCACACCATCGCTACTTGAGGGCATCGAAAAATCTTCGCTCCCTGAAACATCTCCGCTGTCTAAAGAGCTGAACTACGAAACTATTTGAAAGGTCGACAGTTATCCGTACTATTTCGACGTAAAAACTCTAAATTGAGAAAAATAAACAGAGGATTTCGCAGGGTGGTCTCTTATCGTCGTTGCTATTTAACTTCTACATCTCGAAACTCCCTTAACCACCAGAGGGAATTCTATCACCTCGTACGCTAATGATTGCACTAATGACCTCGGGCAATGGAAAACGATTTCTTGCTTCCTCGCTGCACGAAACCTAACATTTCCCTCACTAAATCCATCCTGCAGTCACCTGCTTTAAAGCGGAACGCCTCCTGGGAGCATCAAGAGGTCCTTGGTCAACTTCGTCGACGATATAAAAACAATACGCCGACTAAACTTCGGACGCAACAAACTTCAAACATGCACTGACCGTCAGTCACAGTGAACCCAGTAACACCTTCACCGACCCCATCTCAGTGAATGGCGTACTTGGAGTCAAACCACCACCCATTGCTCGAGGGCTCGAGTTTGCCGCAAGAATCAAGACTGATCCTTGCGCAACTTCGTTTTGGATACTGTAGCAGGTTAAACTCTTACTTATTCCGAATCAACCCTGACATATAAAACATATATCAAGCGTGCAACGAGCCCCGCTAATCTCTTTGTCACTAACCATCTCTTTGCTTGCCCTGCTAACCCTTCTCATCTGACACTCGTCTCCCTATGGTCCTACCCCGTCGAAACAGCGCGTTTCCAGGGCTTACCATTGGATGACCTCAATGACAACTTATATAAAGAGGATTAAGTATCCGTTACAACAACAAGAGGTACTTCATGATTAGATTGGTTTGACTGCCTGGACAAGTAGAAATTACAGCAAACTGTAAGGCTGATGAGCTTGCTAGGTCGTACCTGACCATCTTTTTCACTAGCTGTTTCGTGGGAACTGGAAATGAAGCATCTCACTGGCTTCTTGCGGTTAACCACTGGCTGGTCGGATCACAGGCGAACTCGGCATGTTGATATCATTTTCAAGAGTAGAGCGACTTCGTAAGAAATCTAGTGAGCAAACCTCGACCTCAACGGTTGTAGAATTTCTAACTGGACAACGATCGTTCGGCATTCTTGGATACGATTCATAAAACTGCTCAGAAAGAGCATGAAAATTAACTTTTTATAAAGCTTTTTTATGATCTCACACCTTTAAACATCGAAGTGAAGTAGTGGACATAGAAATAAGAAACTTTAGAAGATCAGATTTGTGATGGTTTCAAAGCGTACTGCCGAGAATTAATATCCAAATACAGGAGTCTTTATCTGGCTTCACAAAAAACTGTACTTAGCAGTCTAAGTATGATCCACCCGTCAACGTGGGGACTCAGCCCAACCTAACCTAACCTATCTTTGGATAGATAAACGCCTATATATATGTTATATTCGGAAATATAATTATATATTGATCATTAGCTCTCCGATTGGATGACGAGTATTGCAAGAAGATTGAAAGTATTGTAGATTCGACTGATGCGGCTATATTCGTGTTCGGCTATATAATTTAAAGCTGGTCGATGTAAGTCAAAAGTCAAAGAGCTTCCATGAAGGAGAAAAAATATGGAATAGCAGTTTCACTTTGTTCTGAACTTTGACAGTAACATAGTTATATTAGTGATGACTGGTGTCTCATAATCATCAAGTTCTAAAACACGTATGGCCTTCTTATTTTGAGAACATCGTTCACATGAATTTAGTAACTATTTTATTATAACATTAGTATAAATATGAAGTTAATTATGTTGTGACAAGTGCCTCAAATCAATTTAAGTCCACATTAGTGAGCTTAAAATCCAAACCTAAACCAAACCAATTAGTATCGAAACCATTATCCTTGATAAAAAAGTAACACAATGTTCTTTGGGAAAATACAACAAGGCAAAATAACAAAAGTAATATAAATAATAATAAAAAATAACAACAACTAAATACTACCGGTGAGACTAACTTGATATAATACGAATTGCCAGCAACAAATCCCCAAACGTGTCATACCAAATTGACTGACACAACAAATAATGGAGAATGAACGCCACCGCTGCCGCCGCCATTGTTGCCAACGAAAAAGCCAACGCCGCCAAACCGACACATTGCCGCAACGCTAAAGGAGCGAATGAATATTTTAGGTGCTTGAAGAGCTCCGCCGCGATGTGGCATAGTTGATTGAAATGCCTGAAAGGATATCGCTGAGGTGCTGGCTGTCAGTTGAACGAAAGCGTGGGGTCGCTTGATATTGAAAAATAAAAATACAAATAATGAAGAAAGTAAGAAATAAGTAAACAGCAAACAGCGAAGAAGAAAATACAATGCTTAAGGAGGCACGCAGGCGACAAAGTGTGGGGCAAAATGAGTTTTCTTTTTGCGAAACCCTCAGATATGTGTAGATATGTGTTTGTAAATAGGCATACATATGTACTTGTATGTATATGTAGTCACTCAGTCGGTTGTAAAGAGATAAGGACACTGGCACTTACCTTGCCATTGCGATTTATTGTGCGGCACACCTAGCACGATTCCTTCGAGATGAGCAGGATTCCGTTAAGACGTTGATGATGCAAGGATGCGGCCGCTTGTGAGACACTCAGCCTGCCTTTGTCGTAGGCGTAAATCACTCACCAACACAAACACACGCTAACTGCGCCTCAGCGTCAGTGTCAGCGTGTTGATGAAAAATACGTTGCTGAAGAAGCAGCTTTGCTGAGAGTTGGCTGAGTGCCAGTTCGCTTGTACGGAAGGTCGCTCGGCCTTTCGGTAGTCTATGCTATAAGGTTGCTTTGTGTTTATGCGTGTGTTTGTGTAGGCTTAAATGCTGACGTTGCTTTGATGAAAGAATATAATAGCGGTTTTTTACTTCCTCATTTTATTCCGGTTGCATCACATTCACATATAGACATATTTATGTGTTATTCTTGGCATAACTCTTATTGTATACACTTTTGTCTCACTTTTTAGCATTGATGTCACTTAGTCGCAAACACTTTTTTCCTTTTTGCTTGTACCCTTGCTTCACTTTTGTTTTGTTTTATTACGAAAAGCGTTCAGTTTTGTTTTTTGGTTTTCATAAATGCACTAATCCATCTTTTTGTTTGCTTTTCCGTGTTGTTCTTTTATGATTTCTTCATTGTCTTGAAAGCAACTTGTGTTGTTTTTCGAATGTCGGGCAAACGCAACACTTCAGCTTTTGTCTTTGACGTCACACAAACCATGTAAGCAACAGCCTTAGTAACGACACAACAATATAGTATAGAGCTCGGCCAAGGGGTTCTCAGAAACAGTTATGTATAGCTTCCAGTTATGTATGAATGTGGATTATGCCGAGAATTTGCTGGAAATTGTAGAAAATTAATTGATTAGTTTATAATTACTAAGGATTACAGGTAAAATAAAAACAAAAAAAAACTTAGCTTCGGTTTCACCGTTGCTATACCTTCATAGAGGCGTTTCTTATAGTAACTATATATAAAGGGTGATCCATTTCCAGGTTCCCTACTTTCTTTATTGAAAAAATACAGAAACTTCAAACTTAATGGGTGATTCATTATCATTTGAAAAAAACATTATTTGCTATTTATTTTTTGAAGATTATCCCTTTCAAATATTGGCCGCAGCAATGTCACAGATGGTCCAGCCATTGAGTTCAATTTTTGATGACTCGTTGGAGCATTTCGACTGGTAACTGGCGAATGACAAGTGTGGTTTTTTCTCTAAGGCCTGAATCAAAGTGGGATTGTCAGCATAAACATATATCTAAAGGTGTTATATTAATCGATATTGCACTCTAATCAACCGACCGCTATATTTTGAAATTTTTGTATAAAAAAGAGAAGCCCCCAATGAAATTTGTGAAGTTTACCTGGACACGATGCTGTATCAGCACACAATGGTTAGCTCGCTTCCGTTCTGGAAATTTCGATGTGAAAGATGAACCTCGCTCTGGTCGAACTATCGTTGAAAAAGTCGATGAAATTATGGAAAAGATTGACCAGGACCGCAACAAAAGCAGCTATGACATCACTAAGAAACTTAATATTCATCATTAAAGGGTTTTGAACCATTTAAAAAAGGCTACAAAAAGAAGCCCGATGTTTGGGTACCACATGAATTGTCTGTGAAAAATTTAATGGACCGAATTAACATTTGCGATTCTTTGCTGAAACGAAATGAAATCGAAACATTTCTAAAACGAATGGTAACAGGAGACGAAAAGTGTATCAAATACAACAATAATGTGCGAAAAAGATCATAGTCCAGGCGTGGTGAAGCGCAACAAATGGTCGCCAAGCCAAGATTGACGCCTCGAAAGATTATGCTGAGTGCTTGGTGGGATTGGAAAGGAATCGTTCACTGTGAGCTGTTACAACCTGGTCAAATGATTGATTCCACATTTTATTGTCAATAACTGATGAGATTGAAGTAAGCAATCGAAAAAGAAGTCAGAACTGATCAAAGGGAAAGGCTTCGTCTACCATCAGGGCAACGCTAGAACACACACATCTTTGATGACTCGGCAAAAACTGGGAGCGCTTGGCTAGGAAGTTTTAATGCATCCACCATATATTCCTGATCTTGCACCCTCGGATTACCATTTGTTTTGGTCAATGCAGAACTCCCTTAATGGAGTAAACATGGCTCCAAGAGAAGCCTGTGAAAATTACTTGCCGCAGTTTTTCGCCGAGAAACCAGACAAGTTTTAGACTGATGGAATAACGCCTCTAGCGAAAAAATGGCAAAAAGGGTTCGACCGAAATGATAAATATTTGGTTCTTTAAAAATATACAAAAAATAAGTTGAAGTTTGGTTAGAAATACGAAAAGACTTTTTCGACTACCCAATATTATACCAAATTTGATTGTTGAACTTTTCGCTAGATTCTTTAATATTGCCAATATCTAAAGACATTTGCCTGGCTTTGTTTCGTGTAAGTTGCAAGAGTATAAAATGTTCGGTTACACCCGAAATTAGCTCTTCCTTACCTGTTATTTTTTATTTTATAAATATATGCTTTTATCTTATCTTTGATAGTAATTACGAGGGAAAGTATTACAATGAATAAAAGCTAAACAATAACATCTAAACATCCCCTATTTTCCATCACCGATGTAGAGTAGATTTTCATTTTAACAAAAGCTTAAAAATACTTATCGAAGAGTATTAGTATAAATTCCAAGGACAACTTACATAAGCGCACTGAATGCAGTGAAACTCAAGGCCAAATGCCAGCAAAATTAAAACCCTTTCCGAGAATTGATTATTTAAATCCTCTAAAAAATAATAGCCAAAAAATTTACTTCCCAGAAATATACTTTGTTACCTGCCTCATTCGTTACTAATCCCCCGAGCATAGCTACCGTCGTGCGTTTCTACCTGCGCAAATTGCTTAAAACACGAGCAAATTTTGCAGTCGTCGTCAAAACGTGTTTCAACGTTCATAAAAGCGGATAAACTCTCCCTAGTGTCGAAAATTAGTAACTTCGTACAGCATGAACGTGGAAAGCACAAAACCAGATTTGGCTGAAATCTACAGAGATTTCAACATTCTGCGGTCCATAGAAGATCTTTTGGAAATGAGAGATAAGGGTTATGAACTCCACTGGAAAATCGGTTATTGTGTAGAGCCTCATCCCATCCTGGCCGATATCAAAAAATGTGTACTCAGACTGATAGCGATGACATATATGGGCGAGGAACTTCGCGGTCCGTTTTTAACAAAAACAATTAGAGAATTCGTGAAATCTTGTACACTTTGTGGATGCTATCATTGATAGACACATAACATAATACTTTTTAAAATCCGAAATTCAAAATTTGAGGTATTCAATATGTTAATTAAAAAATGTTTTTAATGCAGTTTGTAAAATAGAGAATAAATGGAAATAAAAAAATGGAAAAAATATATTTAATGAAATTAATGATTTCAATTGCTTCTTACACTCATGGTTTGTACATTCTTTTTTTTTTTAATTTAGAAATAAGTATTACAGGGAGCCCATCTATTGACGCTGAATTAGGGCTTTTAAGAAATCACGTCAATATAAAGAGAGAACATAAATATTTTAAACAAATATGAACGGTTCTGGCCTTTCCATCGGCGTGGAGGTCTTCTGCTTCTCCCGGCGGGTCCTGCGTCGAATACTCTCAGAGTCGTCATTTAAAGGGGGGCTCTCTCAACCGAGCGCACAACCCTGGGAATGGATGTTTCGCCTTCTACCAGAGGATACTTAGTTTTAAAACAGAAGTCGTCAGCTACTTGAGCCATAGGTAAAAGAATCGTTTCTGGCCACTCACAAGTGAATGACGCTCAGAGAATTCTCCTCATTTGCGTGAACTTCTGCACATGGCTCTATCCTTTTTTGGTTTTCATCTAAATAAATAAAATAAATTTACAAATTCTTCGATATAATTTTTTCAAATTCAAGGCACCTGAGCGCATAAGTCGCCAAAAATCTGCAAAGCTGCAAAATTCCTACATGCCACAAATCCTGCCGCAGACGAACTCGCAAATACTTGCACTTGACAACTAGCCAGTGGCCACGGCTTAGCAACGCGAATAACGGCACTAACGAGCAACTCAAGGTTGCCACACGACCAACACACGCACGCCATTTGCACAAAACGACATGTGTTACATGAGAAACATGGTCCATATTCGTATGTGTGTCTGAGTATTTGTATGTATGCGAAGGTGTCTATGAAAAAGTTCCATTTTACTTGCTTACAACTACTTATGTATACATACATAACTACATGTGGACGCTTTTTAGTTGGTCTGTCGGTGGCACGTTTTCTACAGTTTATACACTGATTGACCTGCCAACAACAACTTCACTAACGGTACACCATCGCCTAACGGCGCAGCTTATCGCTGGCAAAATATTTCGACAGCTTTTTGGGTTTTTCCTCGAATTCGGCGCAAACAAGTTGACCTTTTTGTCAGCACTTGCCTATGCCGTTATCTATGCGGGCGACCACAATGCGAAGTTGGTGAAAGGAACAGCGACTGAGCAACAAACTTAATAACTAGGCTTAGCCAGTAAGTAAATGCGAAATGTCGGACGCAGTAAGGTCTATCTTTAACTTCACAGCCAACAGTCGGCCGAAGACAAATCGCGCTCTCCGCACCTTTGGCTGCTCTGCATTTGCTAAAGCGCGCGTGTGTGTGTGTGCGGCGATTGTGATTTTTCTTTTGCATTCTTCTGTGGCACATTTTTTCAGGCTTTAAGTTAAACTGAGCAATCAATTCTCGAACGTTCGCGCAAATATTTCCCTTATTTTAATGCTATAAGCGATTTACTATTGCCATACCCCAGCTCAGCCACGTTTACACTGTAGTGACCCTACTCCGAGTGGCATTCGGACTGTCCTGCGCTGCCACGCACCCTTGTGCAGCTGTGTGTGTGTGGACACATATCCTGCGCCTCTTCGCATTCCTTCCACAGCCCTGCCGTTGTGCTGATTTACTCTGTCATAGCTCGTGTTGTCGATTTTTATGCTTCATCTGGAAGTTCTTATCCCAGTTTGCTATCATTTTTGCTCTGTTTGTCCGGATTTTCCGCTACTTTTTACTTGTTAGTGTTGTTGTTGTTTGTTTTTGTTTTGGTCCCTTTGATTGGGAAACACCTGACTTCAGCATTTTGTTCATTTCATTCTCTTTGGCTTCTTCCTTGCTTTGCAATTTATTTCACGAATATTTCGCATTTTTTCGCCACACGCACGCAGCTGTAACGGTATGCGCTTGGATGTTCGTGTGTGTGTGTTTATTGAATATCTGCGTATTTTTCTTTCATTTTATCACTTTTTTCACGCATACATACGTACATATATGTATATACAATATCTTTGTTTGTGTATCCACAAATTGCGCTGCGTATTTCTACACGCACACACACATTCACTTATCAGCGCGTACGTGTCAACATAAGCTTCATTAAAATTGTGTTTTTATTTGTGTTTCGTTAGGATTTTCCATTTCATTTTCCACCACACACTTCATTTTCCAACGCTTTACCCCACATTTTTCAACTTTTTTTGTATTCGCTTGCGCATGTTTGTATGTGTGTATACATATATGTTTGTATATACTTGTAAGTATGAGAGTTTTGTGCGTTGTTACGAGCTTGTCCTGCGCGCCCATTTCGCCACCAAAAAATGTCTGTACGCTCAGCCTCCACCTGGTCTCAGCGCTCTTTCATGACATTCTGTAAGTCACAAGGCCGCCTGACAAATGGCATTACATTTTTAATGGGGTATCATCATCGCTCGCATATCCTGTTTCAGTGCCGCGTATACCATAAACTTACATACATACATATATGAATGTAAATACACATATGTACATAAGGATGAGCCGATAATTGTGGTCGAAAACCGTGAAGAGTCGTTTCGGCCCCGTTCGCAGCAACCCGGACTCATGTATGGAAAGACTTGTCGCATTTTACATCGAGATCTTAAATTGAAAGCGTACAAAAAACAGCTTGTGCCAGAGCTGAAGCCGCTCGTTCTTCCCAAGCGACATCGCTTCGCTCTATGGGCTCTTGAAAATTTCAAGAAGATCTAACGTTTGACTACGCAAGTTTTGCTCAGCGCTGAGGTCCATTTCAGGCTCAATGGGTATGTAAACAAGCAAAATTGCCGCATTTGGGATTCAAGAGCTGCCATTTTATCCAGGAAAAACAGTGGTTTGGTATGGTTTGTGGGCCGGGAGATCATCGCTCGCCATCAAGCTCATGATTTCGGCGACATTTGGTTTCAACAAGACGGCGCCACTTTCCACACATCGCATTAATCAATGAATTTATTGAGAGAACACTTCGGTGTGCAGATAATTTCACGTTTTGGGTCGGTCGGTTGGCCACCAGGATCTTGTAATATCACACCGTTAGACTTTTCCCTGTGAAGATATGTAAAGTCTAAAGTCTATTCAGACGATCCCGCTTCGATTCAGGCCTTGGAGAAAAATATCACGTGTGTCATTCGCCATTTACCAGTCGAAATGCTCGAATAAGTCATCGAAAATTGGACTCAAAGGATGGGCTATCTAGAACATAGTCGTAACCAACATTTGAAAGATATAAACTTCAAAAAATACATGCCAAAGCATTATTCTGGGGAAATTATTTTATGGTATAAGCATCTCAGTGAGAGCAATAATGCTCGCAATAACCGACCCGCTCTAATAGAAAATATACTTTCAACAAATGCCATAATTTTATAACGGTTTTTATTGCATATAACGGAATTTTTTGTTTTGCTCACTTTTATCAGTATTTTTGCCTTGTTTTAAAAAAAAAAAAAAATTTATCTCCTCCACTCTGCCGCTCCACTTCTCTTTTTTTCGCGTGCTTTTCCTAAAGCCTGCTTCCGATTTTGATTGATTGCTATTCTCATTCATGTTTTATTATTAATTTGTGCAATAAAATACATTGGCTTTTAAGCTATAATAATCATAGCAATAAAATGCCATCAGCGACATCAAAGCCAAGAGCAACGCCTGCGTCAGTTTGCGCACACATACCGCCATGCGTATAACAGGATTTCCTGGTATATCCGCATAGCTGAGAGGCGCACATTTGAAGCATTAAAATAGCAGCAAATTAAATGCGAATTTTAAAGCGCTTTCGGGCTTCTCAAGTTGAGCGATGCTTTAAATTGAATTTCAACTGTGAATGATCGCTGGTCGCTAGTGGGAAGAATGCTTTAAGTGGGGTTTTGATAATTTATGTTTTTTGTGTTAAGTTCAGTTAAGGGCTTTATATATATTTTACAGCGTTATTATTATTTGATGATATATTATTTAATGATACGTTGATACTTTGAAGCAAGAACGTGAACTTTATCTAGTGCTCTCTATAAGAATAACCGCAATTTAACCTCACTTTTTCAATGCATCTAGTGACTTTTTCCTGTTATTTCGTATTAAAATATTAAATGTTTTATTAAATCGGGTAAAAAAAATAGAAAAAACTGTTAATATGCATTAAAACAGAGTTTTGACAACTTAACCTCACTTTTTCAAAACACTCACTTAGTCTACTCTGTGACTCTTTCGTGTTTATTTATATTCAAATATTAAATATTTTATGTAATCGAGCCAAAAGCAAATAGAAAAAAATGCTAATAACCTTTAGAACGAAGTTTTGAAAACTTAACCTCACTTTTCAAAAAATGCACTAATAAAGTTTTTGGGTTTGGCTAAGCGTAAATATGTTATGATATTGAAAAAAATCTACAAAAAAAGTGTAACCTGCTTTAGGAAACAAGTTTTGCCAACTTAACCTCACTTTTTCAAAATATTATTTTATGTACTTAGAGCATTTTTCTTGCTAATGTGTATCAGACTCTAGAATATTTAAACCAATCGAACCAAGAATATAGAAACGATTTACAGGGAAGTTTCGTATAATTTATTTTTGTGTTTTTTTTAATATCAAAATTTAATAGCGTAGTTGAAAAAGTGTTTTCGTATTTGTAATCAAAATTCAACTTTTGTTTTATATTTGTAATGACCTTTAATGAACCGAATATGTAACATTTTGATCGACCACTTTTCGCCATTTTTTCGCTAGAAACATTATTCCATCAGTGTAAGACCCTTCTGGTTTCTCGGCGAAGAGCTGCGTCAACCAATATTCACAGGCTTCTCTTGGAGCCAAGTTTACTCCATTAAGGGAGCTCTGCATTGACCAAAACAAATGTTAGTCCGATGGTGCAAGGTCAGTTATATATGGTGGATGAATCAAAACTTCACAGCCAAGCTCTCCAAGTTTTTGCCGAGTCATCAAAGATGTGTGTGATCTAGCGTTGCCGTGATGGAAGACAAAGCCTTTTCTGATGATCAGTTCTGACCGTTTTTTTGCTTGCTTCAATCTCATCATTTGTTGACAGTAAAATGTAGAATCAATCGTTCGATCAGGCTGGAGAAGTACATTCTGGATGATTCCTTACCAATTCCATCAAACACTCAGCATAACCTTTTGAGGCGTCAATTCTGGCTTTGCGACCATTTGTTGAGCTTCACTACGCTTGGACCATGATCCCTTTCCCCTTTATTGTCGTATTTCATACACCTTTCGTCTCTTATTACTCTTCGCCTCAGTAGTTCGATTTCATTTCGTTTCAGCAAACAATCGCAGATGTTAATTCGTCCATTAATTTTGTCAGACAATTCATGTGCTACCCAAACATCGGTAGCTTCGTTTTATATTCAGCCTTTTTCGAATGGTTCAAAACCGTTTGATGACGAATGTGAAGTTCCTTAGCGATGTCATGGCTGGTCGAAGCAAGAAGATAAGAAGGGAGGCGATTCAGAGAAAGTTTCGTATATATTTTTGTATTTTTTTAATCATCAAAGTTAAAAATAAATCACGTAAGTTGAAGATGATAGATTTGCTATATTTGTTGAGATTTACTGGAGTAAGAAACCTTTGAAGTTAGTTTTGTGAATATATGTAATCTTCGAAATCTGAAGCTGAAAGACTTTAGTGGATTAAGTCTTAAAAAATTCTATATAACTAAATTTTAGGGATCTGTGATAGTGAGTATATAAAATATACCGCCTACTTTGAACATCTGACATACGGCTCAGCAAACCTTAAACTCCTAACCAACCAAATAACCGAATATTGCCGCCTGCTAAAAGCTACACGGAAGCAGCAAGCAGATATTGAATTTTTTATGCTCTCGCACGAAGCACACATAGGGCGAGCCTCGTGGTTTATTAAAAGCAAACGACTTTTTCGCACACAGAAACACTCAATAGCGGCTTGTTACATTTATTTTTATTATTATTGTGATGATGTGAAAGGAAAATTGGCTGAATGTTAAATGTGCAGAAAGGTAAAGTGTTATTTGTTAGTATGTGTCGAAGGATAGTGCATAGAAAAGGCACAAAATACTGCGTCAAGTAAACGCGATGTGAGCCATAGTGTGAACTAAAGACATACAAATATATATTTTTATATACAAACATGAAGTGCGGAACAAAAGGCTGTGGAGGTCACATAGCTGTATATATACAGCAGTGTATGCTGTTGCTAAAAGCGTAAAATGTTTAAAAGCCCATTCTGTAGGCAATATTATCGCACGGCATAGAAATTCATAACAACAAAGACGACAGCTTTTCACAATCAATAATCGATTTAACAGACATTCAAGCCGATTTCGCCTTTTTTGTGACCAAATTGTTGCGACATGGTAGTTGTGAATTTTACAATGTGTAACGGTATTTCGTTCAACAGTTGCCTTTATTGTTAGATTCACTTAAGCCAGCCCTTTATGGTCATGCGCACACACACACAGGCACTCATAATAGGCTGTGCGCCCACACATTGTCATTGTCATTGTATAATGGGCCTACAATGCTCGCCTGCACTTGGCACTTAGCGGCAACACCCAGTCGAATATATGTATGTATATGCTCGTATATGTATGACATACTTTGTATGTGTATATGTACGTATGTACTTACATATATCGAAGCGTATGCGGGCACACACGGCGTATACGCAACTTTAATGCAATTCACTATTATTAGTGATAAATATACGAGCGCATGGGGCACTAGCTTGTTAAGCAACGCATTTACGGCGCTCATAAATCCTGCCAGCGACACTAAACGGCTGTATGCCATAGTGTCTAATAAAAGTGTGAGTGCGTCGAGTTGGAAGGCATGCTATTTTGGAGCGCACACTGCTGCTGTTGTTATTCTTTGTTTTAGTTGTTGTTATTGTTGTTGTTGTTGTTGTTGCGTTTAGCTAACGCACCCATGATGCGATAATGTCAACTGGCAGATATCCACTAAATTTAACTTTGAAGGCCAACAGGGAGTCGTGCTATGCATTCATATACATATAAGTGTGTGTGTGTGTGTTAGTGTGCGAAATCGAGCGATTTATGCGCACGTAGCCGCAGCGGCCACTACATTTATGCCTATCTATGCTAGTGGATTACACTACTGGCTGTGAGTCTGGTTGAGACGCAGGACTTGGTCATCATATACATGTACGTGTGTATGTGTGTGGTAACCAAATTTATGTTTTGCTGACCAAAGGTAGCTGGTTACACACACACACATGCGCCGCGCTCGCATTTGTATGCGTACAGAAATGGGAAACCTATTTGCTCGACGCTGAGGAGTGGTGCTTGCTTACTTTGGCATACATAAATAGGCGAGCGTGGTACACTACACAACGCAAGCGGTTATGTTTTTTCATGTAAAACGATTCTGTACACAAACACACGCGGCAATACTCAAAGGCGCCCAAAACTATGCTTACACAGCGGGTGGGCCAATGTGGCTATATCTCTCCTCTCGCATTGCGCTGGAGTGTTTATTTATATTTGCGTTTGAGTGGCGCGTGGTAATGGCTTCCGTCTGTTTGTTTATGCGGCCGTGCAACAAGGTGAGGTCGCACAGCCAAACAATGACAACGCGCGCGATATCATGCACATCTACATACCTGCCTGTGTAGGTGTGTTGTTTCTTTATACAAATCCAATATAAGGCTGAGACATTTGTATGCAGCGCCCGTTTCATATCATATGTTTGTATGCATGTGTGCGAGTAGCGACTTTTGTGCATGTGAAAGGGTAGTTGACTGCTTGTGACGCGCAAAAAACGCCGATTGTCATGTTGCTAATAGCATTAACGCAACCACATCACCCCAAACCGTTATTGCCGTTATGCTTGCTATGTATGTGTGCTTGCACATATGTAAGTATGTATGTATTTTCTTTTCCAGCAAATTTTTATGCTTTCTTTTTTGTGTATTCTGTTTTATTTTATCTCTATTTGCATTTATATATGCCTCCAGCCATCGCTCGGCCATTCACTAACACATTCACAATACCTGTCATTGTAATTTTAATTCAATTAATGGGTTGACGTTGACGATTGACGCTTGCAACATCTACGATTACATGTCA
This sequence comes from Bactrocera dorsalis, assembly GCF_023373825.1. NCBI lineage: Eukaryota > Metazoa > Arthropoda > Insecta > Diptera > Tephritidae > Bactrocera > Bactrocera dorsalis. The sequence continues at coordinate 86,657,874 of NC_064305.1, forward strand.
AATTATGTAACCAAAAAAAGACTCGCTGCCGTTGGCTTTAAATAAAAATTTAATTGAAAATCAGCGCGCTATTCTCTATGGAATTGTTTGTTAATTGTGAATAGGTTAACATTTTTTTCCGGTATGAGCATTTAAATATAAATATTCGATAGTTTTGTGTTACTTGATATGAAAAATTAAAATATTTCACAAAACAAAATTCTTTTTTTGTTACAAAAATAATTTCTCTCAACTTGACCTCTATAATTGGCCTCTTTATCTATGAAAGCAGATCAAAAAGAGTAAAAAACTATATTTGCACTCTTTATCTGTGAAAACAGTTCAAGAATAGTAAAGAGACGATGAAACTGATTTTTTGTCGGCGTATCTATTGCTCGAAACCAGTTCCAATATTTTCCTTATCCTATAACATCACTAATAATATTCGTCTTCGCAAACTTCAAAAATTTCATTGGTGGCTTGCGTGACATTATTTCCTTTTTTATACAAAAATTTCAAAATATAGCGAATGTCTTCTTATTTTTACTCAGTTTTGAACAGTTATACATTTTTTTCAATTTCCCCATATTCAAATTAATGAAGCTTAGAATCTCACCTTTCCAACACTATATGATATAACACAATGTGATTGGTAGCACTGAAGATATACGACTGCAACGACATCTATTGACAAAATACGAAAAGACTTTTTCGACTACCCAATATTATTTGGTGTAAATCACATACTCAACACACTTATTTGCAGAGTTCTTAAATCTACCACAGATAAATATGTTACATGGTGTGTTTTCAATTTCAGAACTTATATGGGCTATGATATCCTGTTCGCCTAAAGTGGTGAGCTATAGATCCACCGAACTACTTGCTCTTGCAAGGTTCATCTCGTCGCCATGGCAGGTGTTCTGGTGACTGGACGATGTTTAATAATCTAACATGAGATGTCGGACGCAAAAGGCCAAAGCTGCCGCGAGCTGTAGCTAAAGCGAGTTCGAATCATCTAGGTGCTTTCTTTTCAGCAGTCCAGCTTTCGCTAGATTGAGATTAAAATATATCGGTACTCATACTTTTGACGTACCCGGCGACGTTCCAGTGGTTGATCTTAGCCCCTTGAATAAATTTTTGATAGGCTCAAAGAACATCGTCGATCTATAAGAGTATTGTAATCCATTTCCGGAAGTTTTGGGAATCAGAAAGAACCAGTATTCACAGCTATTCGAGTGTAATCCTGCGCTATCTTTGTAGCGAAAACAAACCTTACAACCTGTCCTAACCTAACCTAGAGCATTGGAAATCGCAAGAATATGTGAGGATTCTCAAAAAATCTCATTTACTGCCTTAATGGCGCATTCTTGTCTAGAAATTAAAAAAACTGGAAAATTGTTTTACTTTACATTTTTTTTTTAATTTTAAGTATTTTTTTTTAATTTTAAAAGCTCGAAAAAATTCAAAAAGTCGAAGCTGTTTTGTGATTTTTTCTTTGACAAACGTCAATCATTTATCAACATCTTTACTAATGAACAACTTTTTTTATTTTGTTTGTTTTAAGGCCACAAGGATTGAAAACACCGTTTTTTGGAACCCCCACTACCACCGCCACTAATTCGGCAATTTTTGTTTTTTTTTATATATCTTTCATATTCCCTTAATGTCAATAAAAATCGTATAAAAAAAAAATAAATAGTAAAAATATTTTTAATTTTTTATCTAAGTTTGGAAAATGTCTAAAACTTAGGCGTCTAGACAAGAATTCCTCTTAATATTTTGTTTAATTATTTTATGTACTAATATGAACGGTTATGGTCTTGGAAGAAATCGTAATAATTACTAACTGGTCCAACAATATCCATTACAGAAAACTTGTTCTGCTCGTTGACAATACTTAATAGTAACAGAAAACCACCGCATATATTTCTAGCATGAAAGAAATCTGAAGGTCTAAACACTAAGAAAATTATAAATAATATTTTTAGAGATTTTCATAGGTCAATATAAGTAACAAAAATTACAAGAACCCTCCACCTTGTTGCTGCAATGGCAGAAAAAAATGTCCAAATAATTTTCAAGACAGTTCTTAGTTAGATGAAACTTCAGATCCAAGCTTTTAAGTAGACGCAAAATTTAAGGGACGTACCATTTAAAAATACTTCTGATCAAATTTGACTGGGGCTGATCCAAAAACCAAATATCATTTTTTTCTCATCTATGCTCCTGTGAAATTTGATCTCTAAATGTCAATTAATGTGACAGCAGTTTCCGGCCTGAAAAGCTTGTCTTGTGATATGTACTATGGAAAAAGTTTACTTGAAATTTATGTTTCCAAGGTAATCACGATTACAGAAGATTGAAAATGTTGCAGAAGTGCTTTAAAGAATCGACTTAATCATAAACACAAGTATTTGAGGAGTACAACCACTCAGTGAAGATCGTGAAGTTAGCGTAAACTTTCCACATGCCTGTTGACATCCACCTTAAACGATAACATCGAAAAAGTTAAAGAAAAATTATTTCGAAATAGTCAGTTTGTCATCAGAACGATAACAGAGGATGTCAACATCTTTTGTGGATAGTCCGAACACATTTTAGTTGTTATTGTGGGGATAAAATGTGCCGAGGTTAGACTCATACCAAAAGACCTAAAGTTTTTACAAAAACCAGCTGAGGACTCTAAACTTAGCAAACGCATCAGAACTGTTAACGAGACGTGGGTTTATGAATATGACGTCGAAATTCTTCAACAATCTTTGTTGTTGAAAGAAAATAGGATCAAACTTCGACTTGCTTGTATTGGATTAGCCATAATAAAGATTTCTATGAAAATACGTGAAATTGGTTTTTTGTCAGTCCGGGTCAAATTAGATCATGTTAAATTATTGTTATAACGATTTTAGATATTTTCGTAGAGAATAGATTACCTTCGTTAAGTTATTATGGATACTTTTCTTTTAAATAAAATTCCATTGGCGAAGTTCATATACATTCTCATAGAAGTTATAAAGCTCTGAGTTAAAAAAATAATAACTTTTGAAATAAAGAATATAAAAATTGATTATAACTACTTAGTCACTGTATAAATATTCTTACTTTTTTGTCATCTCCAAAAATTACGATGAAGAAGTTTCTGTGGTTATTATGGCTATAATTATTATTCACTAAAGCTATGTTACTTCTATATTTCACATTTGTTTTAACAACAGATGCGATTCACTTGTTTCCTAACAATTCTAACATCTATTTCATATTTTCGATTATTATACTGAACTTTTTTAATATTTTTCCATATTTTTAGTTACTGATTATTACGTATAATACCACATCGAAACACGATAAAACCGATTTTAATTTAAATAAGACAGATTTTTTCATTTTCTGTAAATTTCCGATTTCCACAAATAATGACACATAATCCACTCACTTTTAGAAATAATACTTCAGTACAACTTCACTTCCAAATTCACCCGTCAACAATACACTATCTTAATATAACTTTCTTGTTTCTTAACACTAACAAATATTCAAATAAATAATCGCGCACCGCTCGAAAGAAACGCTTCCGTTACATTCGCCAGTCATCCCTTAACTAAATTCGAATTGGCTAAGAGCACACTCGATTGCGTCCATCACATGGAACAGCAGAACACTACGTTTTCCGTTGGAATAACTGTGCATTTGACAGTGTCGAAGGCACTTGGGCTTTAAGTCTTTGATTTCTAGCGGACTTACTACTATTTTACTGTTATTGTGGTGAGTTCAGCATTTGATTTGACATTGGCAACCCACGCAATTGCACTCACTGTCTACTGCGCAGAATCGCCTTTTGACACATTCTTTGCATTCCGATTTCAAAAATCATCTGTGAATGTTTTGTTGATTTATTGTTATTGTTATTGTAGATGATATACTATGCAACAGCGCAATTTTACCTTGATTTAGGTTAGGTTGCAACAATAAAAAGTTTTGGTAAATATAATTTTCAGACTTCAAGAAGCTTGACTTCTTAGCGGGGAAAAAGGACATCATTTGGTCCTATTCACTTATTCGTGTCAATTTTAAATTTGATTAGATTCGACTTCAATTCTGGCAGTATGTTTTAGCCCACGTGGTTTTTGAGTTATATTTTGCCAACTTATATTGATGGCGGCTGCAATACTACAACACTCCTACCAACACCTTTATTGCCTGGTGCTTAACTCGACCCGTAAATCTGGTTTCGGATAAAAATTCATCAGGCCCTTATGACCCTTATACAATGTCGCAATAGCGATCTTATAACTTATCGTAAATCTTCTGGAAGACCCTTCTCATTTGTATCTCCATATTCTTCGGCACCATATATGTATATGGTGATCCATTTCGAGGTTCCCTAGTTTTTAAAGTAAAAAGAGATATTCTTTGGCATTTAGTTTTTGGCCGTGGCTACGTCTCAGATGTTCCATCCATTCAGACCAATTTTCGATAACTCGTTCGCGCATTTCGACTGGTAATTGGAGAATGACACTCGTGATGTTTTGTCCCAAGGTCTGAGTCGAAGCGGGATTGTCCGCATAGTCTTTAGAAGTTACATATCACCACAGAAAAAAGTCCAATCTTGGTGGCCAATCGACAGGCCCGTAAAATTATCTGCTTACCGAAGTGTTCTTTCAAGGAATTCATTGATTGATTGGTTAAAACCAAATGTCGCCAAGATAACAAGCTTCAATTTCACCCATCAAAAGCGACGGTTACGTTCTCACCGGCATCATTTTTAAAGAAATAAGGACCGATGGTTCCACCAGCCCACAAACCATACCACACCGTTGTTTTTTTCCTGGTTGAAATCACAGCCTTTGAATCGAATGCCTTCTTGGAGCCAAGTCGATCCATACGACAGTCCAAGCTGCTGAGAACGCACCGAATCGACTGCCACAGTCTCAGCTACGGCTCCTATATTTTTTTCACTGCGTGATAGACGTGATCTTTCGGTCGAATATTATCCAATAATGATGGCTGGGTCTCAAGATGGATAATGGTTGCGAATAGTACGCTCAGTAGGCTGAACCTATTAAAGACATGAATGGTAAGAATGAAGAAATCACACTACGGAATATCAGCATTATCTAACATCAAAAGGCTAGAATAGGTGTCTCTCAATTTTTACAGGCAAAATCGGCCTTTTCCTCGCACGTTTATAATCCATAGCTGCCACATATTACCAAAGTAAAAAAAATTTCCGCTCAGTGGCCCAGTTACATATATTTATTTCATTAGCAATTTGTCATGAGCCCAAATTGATAATTAATTCCAAAGTATATGTGTTTTGCAACCGTGAAAGTTGTCAAGGACTTGCATACATTGCCGTTATTATTGTTGTTTTTGCGCTATACAAGACACGATATACTTATAACGGTTCGGTATAGCGCTGCAGCAAAGTCAGCACGAGCCAATCGAGCCTTGGTATCAAAGTATGGAAGTGATTTGCATTCAAAGGGCTGCGCATTGACGACAGAAGCAGCACACCTTTTCTGCGCCCACAGTTATGTATTAAGCGGTCGACATTTACAGTTAGGCAAAATAAATAATTCATTATCGATTGACAGCGTTATTATGCAAAGCTTCGGTAATAATACAAGTACAACAAATACAGGTAAATCGAATATGATTGGCAACGAAGTGGGTATCAAAAGATTTATTGTTTATATAATGTAATAAATGTAGAAATATGATTACATATATACGTACGTATTTAAATATATTGGTCTATATTCGTAACACTTCGTATACATATATCCTATATACTATTATGGGCAAGAAATAGCAAGACTTTTTGATTTAAATTTGGCGTGAAAACTCATTCATCGATCCTTTTCTAGGTTGGTATGACCGTCAGTGACATCTGTGTCAAATGTCACATCAAAATAATCATTAGTGTTTAGTATAAGCTTGTCTTTCTGAAGTACATAAAGTGAATTTTACGGTTTTTACGATGAGTGAAATTATTCAACAAAGAAGTTCCATTAAATTTTGTGTGCGGAATCAAATTTCTGGTGCCGAAACGTTCAGAATGTTGGAAAAGGCCTTCGGTGATAATTGTTTGTCGCGAGCAAGTGTTTTTGATTGGTACAAATTATTCAAAGAGGGTCGAGAACGCGTTGACGACGAACCACGTCCAGGACGGCCATCAACATCAACTGATGATCAACACGTCAATAAAATAAAGGAATTGGTGTTTGAGAATCGACGATTAATCAGAGATCTTACTGGTGTCGTTGGAATATCGGAAGGATCAGTGAAAACCATTTTGAAAGATCATTTGAGTATAAGAAATGTGAAAGCACCATTGGTTACAAAATCACTAAATTTTTTTAAGAAACAACGGCGCATAACATCTGTGAAACAATACTTTCCGAGTACCAGGATGTTATAAAACATATTATTACTGACAATGAGTCTTGGATCTATGCTTACGACCTGGAAAGAGACGATCATTTGGCCGAATATGGAGGCTAAGGCGAGCCGAAGCCGAAAAAACACGTGAATGCAGGCCAAAAATCAAGATTATCGAGATGTTTGTAAAAAGTAGCCGGAAATATGGGCCGACAATTCTTGGTTTCTGAATCACGATAATTCACCGTCGCATATTGCCTTGATTCTTCATGATTTCACTACGAGTGACTTCTGGCTATTCAGCAAACTCAACCGAACCGGAGAAACCCTTTTGAGGAATTGAAGACTGTTCCGTAAATTGACTTTAAAAACTGTTTCGAGGATTAGAGCAGTGTTGGCACCAGTGCATTGAGACCAAAGGCAATTACTTTGAGGAGCACAACATCGACTTTGAAGACTAAACTAAGAAGTTTAAAAATTATGAACAAAGTCTCACTATTTTTTGCTCACAGTAATATAATATGGAAACCGTTTCATATTTGTATTAATTTGAGGTCAATTTACTGCTAGCAACACGATGTCTTGTTGTCACAGTTGACACGTGTATCCGAAAAATATGTTCACACACCTATAAACAAATCAATGTGTGTGCTTTCTTCCGCGTTCCACCGCAAGCGTTGCTCTCAATTTATCCCTGCTCACCACAGAGTACTTTTGCAAATGCGAAACTCACCACAGCCACTATTCTCCACACAAACTAAATAAAGCGCGCGCTTGTTGCAGCCGCTTCGAAAGTCCTTCAGTGGGCTTTCAGCGTTTTCTCCTTCACATAAATGTGTCCGCGTTCAAGGTTTATGCGGCAGAAAAAAGCATACAACTGTAATGAGAGAAAGTAAAAAAAAAAATAATTAAAGTAAAAGTAAAAATTAAAAAATCCATGGTAAAAAACTGTAAAATAAAAATCAGCCGAAGAGCAAGGTAAAGAGCGGCAAAGCAAATGGAAAAGCGGACAAAACCAAAGCGAAAAACGATTACACAAACAACAGTTGACAGCGCATTCCACTGATTGGGTAGGCCTCACACAAACCACCTCACATTCTCCCCACTTAAACAAATTTGCTCGTGCCTGCACCAAACCGCATCCACACTTTGAAGAACTATGATTTTATTGCTTACTTTTCGCATTTGGCGACGCGCCACCATTGTTGGTGCAGCTCTTCATTGCTGCTCTCTGCTAAGTAGAAGTGGTGTGGGTCTGGTGGTTGTGGTACCGATATACAATATTGTTAGCTTGGTGTGGTGAATCGACCGGTTTGCACAATATTTGCTGACTGGTGGTTGGGAATGTCAAGGTTCTTTGTGAAATGTCTGAGTTTGTCGGTCGTTATTAAAGTGGGAAATGTGATGATGACGCCTTGCATTTAAAATATCGCCGTTGCAATCAATGGCTGCCTTTCGGGAACTACATACCCACAAGCTGTGTAAGAAAACTTGCGAGCGTTTAAGCAGCAATTGTGAATTGACGCAATTTCCTTGTAGTGAAACTAAAGATATTGCAGGCGAGTGAGGTTAGGTTCGTTTAAGGAGCACACCTAGTGTGAGATGTAAGAAGAAAAACGGTCTTTTCATAGTTCGGTAGGTCATAACTTTAAATTAACGTGCTGAAATTACTTACGATATCTCAAATAGGTTTTGAATTACGGTCTTCTAATATAGACGCTTAGTTCTGTCACCTCTCTCAGTTTATTTCTGAAAACTGCATTTTTCGTATTGGTCCGAGTAATGAATAGGAGACAAATGCTCCGATCCGTACCATTTTTCTGGTTGCTTTATATATAATTCTCTGTACAAGACTTACCAGTTTTTCCCTCAGATCAAAAATACCATTTTGGCAAACCAAAAAATACCAGAGTTGTGGGTAAAACTCAACTTTTTTAACTTTTTAAACGCCCCCTTTTGCCATTTTGCTCATTGTACGGACAATGCCTCTCACTAGCGAATTGTTTTTCACATTACATCCTCGTATGAATAAATGCATGTATGGAAATTTGTTTGCAATTGGCGCATTGAACGCGCTCGTTCGCATTTCGTAACGAATTTGATTTGTGTAAACGAACGCTTGAGTGCAGCCATTAACTCCGAGTGCAGTTGAAATCGCTTATCCGGATGTATGTGTGATTACATCGTGTTTATTTTCAAGGACAGCCGACGTGAACTTTTATCCTTGCCCCCTACTGGCAATGACAATGAGTCGGTCGAGGCACACATTAAATACAAAAGGAAATGTTTAGCGAAAGCATTTTAAACATCTACAAATCGGAAGAATTTTATTACATGGACCTCGGATATTAAATATACTTTGGGCAGTCAATTTTTTATAGAGCGTACACTACATGATAAGCAAAATAAAGCAAGCAAATTCTGACACGCGCGTCAAGATAGAGATGAACTCTCAAACTCTCATAGAAATTGAGGGCAAGGAAATCCCCATTTCTAAAGATCTTGTCCGATAATTTCGTCGACTCAATGCGAGTAAAATAAGATTTTAAAATCTCGTATATTTTATGAGATGTTCAAGTTTCAAAGTGAAAGAGCAAGTTTCGTATTCATAGCGAGGATAAGTACACAGCGCTTTCATTTTCATGGACATGATTTCTAAGGATCTGGAGCGTCTCTGTTAACTTTTAAAGTTGGGAAGATTGAAAAAAGTGGCTACGATTAAACTCTTAAATTTTCTGAAATCACTAAACGATAGAACTACTAGATAGATAGTAATTGTAGAAACGCAAGCAGTCGATAAAAGTGACCCTAAAGTGGTATATTTACATGCGTAGGTTGCCTTTTATAATCAGGCAACCCTAGTGTTGCATTCCAGCAACTGACAATTTGATCGTAAAGTTTGACATTTTTGTTGCTATAATACTTAGAACGTTTTGACATACGACTGCTATTTGCTGTTGTTGTTTACAGTAACTTGAAATATTCACATGGGTCTAAAATTGGAATTAAATCGTAAATACATTCGAACTTTTATTTTTCACAACTTTCGACGTGGTCTATCTGAGTAACTTAATTAAATTTTTGCCGCTTAAACTTCTGCAAAGACGAGTCTTTGTCAATGTTATGGTGAATTCAATCCAGGTCGCAGGTCACTTTTTTCTTCTTGAAAAACAAAAAAACGATTTTCGGTGATTAATATTTGTTTTTGTTCTCTAATCTCGAAATATAAAAGGCAACCTACGTAAAACCTGCTACCTCTACTTCAATATTAGCAATATTAACATTTATAGTTGTGAAACTGTCTAAGAATTTTTTAATAGAGCCTAAAATTAAAACTAAAATGGCTTACCATCTAACCAACTTCATTAAAATATACAAATCTAAGCTTCTTTTCAGTCTGAGAAGTCAAATCATTCCTGATGACATTTCATGTGACAGCTTTAATTACAAGTCCGTATTCAACAATCAAACGCTTCAATTGCTAGAATAAGAGCGCTATTTATGTTCCTTAATGCTTTTATACTGAAGGATATTCCGACAACCTTTGATTTTGACTTTGAGTCTCATTGACCTGCTTTTAATCAAAGCAAGAGAGCGAAAGTTGGTACAAAACAATCACTCACAATATTTGAAATTATGCCAAATCTAAGTGATTGTCGTGGAGACCATGAGTGTACATAAATCCACATGGATACATATAATCCACAGTAAACCCTGGAGGAAATTGAGAAAAACTAACAAGTCGGTTAAAATTCGCGCTTCAAAGGATGGGTGTAGGTAACTACATCTTGAGGAAGTGGTTTAGGATTACTTTGATCTTTGCTTCTTGCTTCACTCTCTGTTTCAATTTTGTAAGCGTGTGACGTTCATCATATTTTTTTATCATACATATAACTGTTTATGTCATCCATGGAAAGAAAAACATTATTTCTATAGGTCCTATTTGTTTTTCCAGACTCATCCAGCTGAATTAATGAAATATTTTCTTTTTGGCTGTAAAATATTTTGATTACTTAAGCCAAAAGTGCAGTGAATGGACTTTCAATAAAAGCAAGAACCAATATTTCTTCTCCGTAAAAATATTCGGGGTCCTCGAAAGCCGAATCTGCAAATTTAACTATGAAGATCAGGTGTACAAACCAAATCCAACCTCCCGTGAAGTAAAATATTTGCCACTTCATTGATTTTGTCGAAATTTTGACCTTTCCTACTAGGCATTAAAGTCACAAACATATTTCGATTAGTTTTCCTTCGTGTTTGAGTGAGGAAATTGTTGGCTTTCGTTTGCAATTAGGTGACCAAACTTGCGCCAATTTTTATTTCCTTGAAATGTTTTTAATGTTTCTCAGCATGATTTTGGATAACAAATTTCATGGCACACTAGCATATTTGGAAACTAACCAATAATTTGCTTGCCTACAAATTTGAGTGCAGCCGCTTAATGAATCTGCGGTGAGTGCAACGGTTGCATGTCCCCGCAGAGGCTCTATGGGTACATTAGGATTTATTTTAATGACATTTCGAAACTAAATTTGTAAATTTAAAGTAATTTTGTATTTTAAAGTCAACAGAAGAAAAACTCGGCTGGACGCATATCGGATAGATTCCACATATCCTCGAACAGACCAGAGCAATATTTCCTCTCTGGACCTCTCCGAGCCGTTAGATATCAAACGAGGTTTCAAACAAGTAATGCGAACTACAGAGCTGAACAGAGAAGGTACAGTCTTTTACAAAAGTGTGCTACTGCTGCCGTACGCAGAAGACATCGATATTATTGGCCATAACAACCGTACCGTTAGTTATGCTTTCTCCAGGTTGGCCAAAGATGTGAAGCAAATGGGTCTGTTACAAACAGTCGTCGATTTGATTCCCACGTCACTGCTGATAGCCATAGCTTCGAAGTTGCAGATAATTTCGTCTGCCTTGGAACCAGCATTAACACCAACAACAATGTCCGCCTCGAAAACCCACGCAGAATAACTCTTGCCAACGGGTACTACTTCGGACTGAGTAGGCAATTGAGAAGTAGACTACTTTACTTTCGACGAATAAAGACCGAGTTCTACAAGTCACTCATTATTCCCGTCCTGCTATATGGTGCAAAGGCATGAACGATGGCAATATCTTAAGATTTGACGTTACGAGTTTTCGAGAGAAAGATTCTGCGGAAGATTTATGGCCCTTTGCGCGTTGGCCACGGCGAATATCGCATTCGATTGAATGATGAGCTGTACGAGATATACGACAACATTGACAGAGTTTAGCGAATTAAGAGACAGCGGCTACGCTGGCTAGGTCATGTCCGAATGAATGAAAACACCCCAGCTCTGAAAGTATTCGATGCAGTACCCGACGGGGAAGCAGAGGAAGAGGAAGACCTCCACTCCTTTGGAAAGACTAGGTGGAAAAGAACCGGGCTACTCTTAGAATCTCCAATTGGCGCCAAACAGTAAAAAGGAAGAACGACTGGCGCGCTGTTGTAAACTCGGCTATAACCGCGTAAGCGGTGTCTACGCCAACAAAGACGAAGAAGAAGATATTCAAACGAGGTTGCAATATCTTGTTGTAAATGAAGTTGTAATCACTTGGTGTCGGGTGCGGACTATAAGGTTGATGGCTTAGAAACCTCCCAACCAATGCTGTTCAAACTATGGAGCAGAGGAACAACTCATAATAGATGATTCTCAATCCTACCGGAAACATAGCAAAGCCATCCCGACCGTCAATCCAGGCTCGGTGTCTGTTTGTCCCGCCTCATCGCGATTCGAAAACAACCGTTTTCACTTGACGTTGTCGTGACTCACTTTTCATCATCCGTTAACCAACTGCTTCAGAAATGATTTGATTTTTTGCGGTTCAGCACCGATTCCGAGTTGGTAATTGGGTTCATGAGGTTTTTTTGCGTTAATTCGTATGTGATAATTGCTCGTCACGAGAAAGTGCTTTTGTTTGCTACAAAGTATTCAAGGAAGGTCGAGAATGCGTTGACGACGAACCACGTCCAGGACGGCAATCAACATCAACTTATGATCAACACGTCAATAAATAACGGAATTGGTGCTTGAGAATTAACGATTAACAGCCAGAGATCCCACTGGCATTGCTGGAATATCGGAAGGAGCAGTGAAAACCATTTTGAGAGATAATTTAGGCCTGAGCAAAGTGAAAGCACGACTAGTTCCAAAAACACTAAATTTTTTCGAAAAACAGCGTGACGTTAACGTCAGTGAAACCATGCTTTCCAACCACCAGGATGTCATGAAATGTATTTTTATTGGCGATGAACCGTTAAGCTACATTTATGACCCGGAAACAGACGATCACTCGGCCGAATATCGTGGCGAAGCTGAGCAGAAGCCGAATAACCGCGACGAAGCAGGGCAAAAATCAAGGTTATGTTGACAGTTTTTTTCGATTATTGAGATGTGGTGAACTCCGAATTATTTGAATATTATTTCTGTGTTATGCGTCATTTACGCGAAACTATTCGTAAAAAGAGTTCGGAAATATGAGCTGGCAAATTTTGGTTTTTGCAGCACAATAATGCGTCCTTCATACTGCATTGATTCTTCGTGAGTTTTCGCCAGAGCTTCAATGAGCTCCGAAGGACTTCTAGCTATTCAGCAAACTTAAACGACCGCTCCGAGGCAACCGTTTTGAGTCAATTGAAGCCATTAGACGTGAATCACTAAGCGAATTGAAGGTTATTCCGGAAATTTCCTTTAACAACTGTTTCAAGGATTGGGAAAAATGTTGGCACAAGTGTATTGGAATCAAGGGGGATTAATTTGAAGGGGACGATATAAATTTGAAGAATAACTTTTTAAAATTATGAACAAAGTCTTACTATTTTTTTCTCATAATAGTACGAGTACATTCCAAAAATATGCAATTAAAAATGAAATCCATTCATACATTAATTAAATAAATTTATTCGCTTGTTTTTGTGTTATTTTGAGTGTAATTTCAATATCTTGCTTTTTCTGCTGAACTATGTAACTATGTCATTAGGTATAATATTTATATTAATATCGATTAAAAATACTTATGTTAAACATATGCTGCAATTAATATACTCAAATATGCCAATATTTCAATTTTAATTAATATTTATTTTAATTGAGACCTAATTTTAGAATTACGAGTAATTCGTTAGTACTAGACTACATACCATACATATATATTCTATTTATTGGGGGTTTGAAATTCGCCGAAACATTATCATAGGGGGTGAAAAATAATCGATAACTTATATAACGCAATTCTCTTAACGCATGACTGTGATGATGTTGTTGTATAGGTTAGTTTGTGTTTTGTTTTTGTTCTTGTTTTTAGTTCAAAAGAAACTTATCAGCTATAGCTAACAATTATATTTTTTTATATTACATACTCGCACAAAACGGTTAATTCTGCTTTCATTAACAATAAATATGAGGTTGTGAGGCCTATAATTAAAACACTTAACTAAACTGGAAAATATATCTAAAAAAATAAAATAATAAAATGAAATAATAAAAATTAAAACTCATGCGAATATGAAACAGCGATTCTCTCTATTTCCCTATGCTTAACTAACGTGTCTAAAAATTTAAAACTCCTAGCCACATGCTTAAGTCCATGTTTTGGGTAAGCTAAAGGGTCCCAGACGCTTGTGCTCATCCACCGCACGCACCGCAAAGTAGTAACGTTGACCCTCTTGGAACTGTGTTAGCGTGACGGCCATGGGCAGTAACATCGCTTTCACATCGCCCACGTGGCGCCATGAATCAACCGCCGGCGGGCCCGATGTCTCTTGGTAGGCATAAATTTGATAGGTGACGCACTCGGCAAAACGCTCCATGGAATCCTCCATGGTCCACGAAATAACAATGCCATTCTCCAGATTGCTAATGCGTATGGTAGGGCGTGGCGGTGGCAGCTTCCAGTTCGGATTGTAGGGTTGCGGCGGTGTGTTTGGCAGTGGCGCAGGGTGATTGTATTTGCGTACCGGTGCCGCTGCTGGCATATTCGCTGGCGTTATGTGTACACGCGTAATGCTGGTGCCGGGCGGCGTGCTTATATTCGACATCAATGCACTGTTGTTCGGTTTTGCCGCCGGTGGCTGACGCACATTCACCGCTGTCGAACGCACTGCTACCTGTGAATTATGTGGCATGCGCGTAAGCGGTGGCACTGCGCGCGCATTATTATTCAAGATCTGTGTGTTGGTGTTGACGCCCCGTTGCATAGGGGTCGTTGTCGCTGCAGCGCTGGCAACCTCATCCTCGTCGGTTAGATCAATGACAGCTTTCTCCTTCGGTTTGGCCGCTGCTATTGTCACACTGCCCACTGCGGGTGAGGCTTGGTTCAATTGGTTCATGTAGTGATCTACGGACGCGTTAGGCGGGGCAGCCGTCGCTTCGACCGGACGTCGGAACTGTGTCTGCTGTGTGGGTAAGGGACCAACAGCATTAGTCTTTGGAGCCAACTTGCGTCTGTAGAATTATAAAATAAAGTTTTTAGTATTTTTTCTCAGAATAAGTAATAGTTGGCAAATGTGAGGGGAAAACTCATTAAAACTATACTTACATGTTATTTTGCGCCATCTGGCGCGCGGCGTATTGTTGTTGTTGTTGTTGTAAGTGTTGTGCACGCACTTGCTCATTGGTAGGGAAGCGCACCAGCCGTTGCTGACCCGACGCCACACCCTTGTTCAAGACACGCGGCAAGCCGGCGGCTTGTTGTGACGACGACGCCGCCGCCGCCGCCGCAGGAGCTGTAGTTTGGGAACCTTGTGTCAAGGCCGTTTGCAAAACTCCAGGATTTATGCGATATGAGGGTGGGCGTGGTGTTGGCGACGTACCGTTATCCACGGGGCGCTGTGGTGTTACCTTTTGTACGCAACCGCGTCGCGCATTCATAGAGGCTGCCACCGCAGCAGTGGTCAGCGTCGAGCGCGTTTCAGGCGCGATACTCGGTTGGCGCGGCGGCGAAGACGGTGGTGGCATTTGACCACGTTGTGGCGATGTGGACACGTGGGTTTGAGTACTGGGTGGAACAACGTCTGTGCCGCGCTTGTTCGGTACGTACACTTGTAGACCTACCGCACGTGTAATTTTGACGGGCATTATGAATTGTGAATTCTTTGTTTCGATATCTTTTAGCACACGATTGTGCACCATTTCCAAATCACGAAACTGTTTTGAGATTTCGGCGATTTTTGCTCGATGCGCTGTGATTTGTTTCTCTTGCTTGTCGATAGTTTCGCGCATTTCGGCGAACTCACTTTTGTGCACGATGGCTTCGACAACTTTCTGCAGCACCAACTCTTCCAAATCGGTTTTGGTGAGTTTGTCGAAGTTCTTGCGAAACCGTTTGAAGAAGTCCAAACTTAATCTGGGTGCATCGCCGTTGGAGAGCTTGGGTGCTGGGTAGAGGGGAATTGGAATGTCTGAAGCTATGGCACGAAGTTGAGGCAATACTTTGCCGAAATCGATTTTTTCATCCGCCAAATCCGTTTTCGCCACTTTGCTTTCTGTTGCAAGCTTTTCATCTGTGGCCACACCGCTTTTGGTCACATTCATTGTTTCTGTTTTTATAGCTTCCTCAATCGTAACAGTCTCGTCTATTTTAGTCTTTTTATTTGCCACTTCCTCCGTCGCTTCGGATGTTGATTCGTCTGTGCTTTTCTGTTCTAACTCGTCGTGCGTTCGCTTTGTTGCAACAGTTGTTGGCACGCCCAACGACTTTTCACTGTTCTCACCGTCATTACTGTCCTCCCCAATCTTGATTACCTCAAACGGATCAAGTTTAGGTGCAGAATCGGTGGATTTATTGCTGCTACGCGACTCTTCATCGGCTTTTAAGCTCTCATCAGTCTCAAGACTCAAGCGTGAGCGTTTGTTCGGTGGCTCGGTTGCCTTCTCTTCACCAGCGGTACGACTATCATCCTCCACTAATTCAATGGCGCCGCTGCTCTCGGCATCGTCGGCGTCTTCTTCATTCTCCGGCTCATCCGCGGCATCGCCATCATCGTCCCCAGTGCTACCAGCTGTACCGACCTTGTCTATGGTTTGTGTTTCTTGTAACAAATTGCTGCTACTACTACAATTACTGTTTGTCTCATCGACAGCTTCCGAAGATTTGGATTTTGTTTCATCGTCCCTTTGTGGCGTCGGCGCTGATTTTTCACTTTCAAACTTGTCACAGGCATTGTCGGAGTTGTCTGACTGCAGCGCTGTTTTATCAGCCACACTTTCGCTATTTTCCGTTTTTTGTTCAATTGTAGTCTTACCACTGTCTTTAGTTAACTTAGATTTTGTTTCAGCTGTTGCACTCTCATTTTTATCAGTTTCAGACGCTATTGGCTTTTCTGTGGTGTCTGTGCTTTTTGCCCCTGTCAACGACGTTTCATCATCATCATCAAGCAATAGTACAACATCATCATCGTCGTCGACCACCATGGATTGGACAGCTTGACCGTCAGCTTTTTTGTTTGTATCAACATTGCTTTCCTTCGTTTCCTTTGCTTCCGCCTTGCCCTCAAAGAAAATAACGTCGTCATCGGAGTCGTCCGCCTCTCCCGCTTTGCTTTTAGCGTTAATGCTTTCCACCTCGATAGCAATTGGGTCCGCCTCGGCATTAGTGCCATCGGCTTTTATGGACTCTTTATCTTCAATGTTTGTGTTTTCCGCTGATGTTTTCTGTAATTCTTTAGCTTCCGTTTCGGCGACTTCTTTAACTTCCTGGTTTGATTTTTCGGCTGAGTCTTTTGCTGTAATGCCGACACTTTTTTCTATAATCTCATCAAGAACTTGTTTACAGTCTTTCTTTGTGCTGTCGCTCTCAGTTTGCTCCTTTTCTAACGGGTCTTCTGCATTATTTTTTTGTTTTTCATTTTTCGCTTCCTCGATTTTATCACCCTCTTCATTTATGCTATCTTTATCACTATTTGCATTCACTTCTTTATTTTCCTCTCCTTCGATAACCTCAATGCTCTCATCATTTGAGTTTGATGTTTTGACATTCTCCTTATCATCACCTTCGGGCTTTTCAACGCTCTTACCCGGCGTACTACCTTCTTCGGCATTTCCAACCTTCACCGCATCTTCCTTCTCCACTGATACTTGCTTTGACGTTTCTGCAGCTACTTCTGCTTCCGCTTTCTCAGCTGTGACCGCACTTTTACTCACTGCCTCAGCCTTGTCCGAGGACGATGTCTCAATGCAATCTTCGAGATCATTAATTTTCGATATTAACTTATCCAGATCATCGCCTGTATTATCCAGACAAGCTGTTGCAGGCGTTGTACTATCCTCGACCTTGTCAGCCTTTTTTTCATCAATTACGGCGGCCGCTTTCGGCACCACCTCGGCCAGCAATTTATCAACTACATTTGCACCACTATCATCATCATCGTCTTCGCGCAGCAACGCCTCTTCCAATTCAGGATTGACAGCCTCATTTAAATCAATTAGTTCATCGAGATCCAGACCATCGCCGGCATCGACGAAACCGTTTGACCCGTCACCGATTAAACCATTTTTTTGCAGATCTAAAAAGATTGGGGTGTTAAAAAGATGCATAACTGTAAATATTTATTTGAGATGGAGCTTGGAGTTGAGCACGTATGAAAACTATTATGAGACGGAAAGAAAGATCGGAGACCCTATAAAAATATATCCGACCGTCTGCATATACTCGAACTAGTCCGTAAATTTTTGAGATATTAGTTGAAAATTTGCACACTTCCTTTTCTTTCCAAGAAGCTACTCATTTGTCAGCACCGCGAATCAGACCTCTAAAGATCATAACTGTCATACAAACTGACCACTCAAACTCAAGTCATTGTAGAGAAAACTTTTTTATTTGGCAAGGTATCGAAGGTGTCAAATATTTGCCCAGCGCGCAATGAGTACCCACATGACACTTGTCACCTCTCTGCATGCCTTACTAACCCTACTCATCTGACACCCTTCTCCCTTTGGTCCGATCGCGACGAAACAGCATGTTTCCTGGGCCGACATACAAAATAATCGATCGAACTCTATAATCAAATAATTTGTATCTTTTTATGCTATAAAAAATGCACCCCTAAAGGATATTAAAACTTCGATTCAATCGAAATTTTTTTTTTGTTTCTTTTGTTGTTGTAGCGTCAGAAAACAGTCTTGAAGTAATTTCGAGGTGCGGAGTCCATTGAACGCATAAAAATCCGGGTACGTTCCGGCTACTTATACCCGACTGTCGTGGGCACGGTTTTTTTTTGTTTTCCTATCTCTTTGGCACTTCTTCTAAAGAAGTCGCAATTAAGCCCACCCCAAAGAGGTATTTTGTGCAACAATTTACTCAAAGCACCATCAATTAAAACGCAATTACAACGCTCTATTTACCGTTTGTATTCAATAAATCACTTTTCAGTTTTGTTGTCTCCAATTCTGACATGACATCCAAGTCATCGGGCTTGCCATTACTACTCGCTGTTGCAAGCTTATTAAAGTCGGTCGGTGCGCTCTGCTTAACTTCCATCATTTTGTGGCTTGTGGGTGTAAGTATTTACTCTGCGTTATGCATTAAAGTTGTCTGAAAGCAAAAAAATAAAATTACATTAAATAATTTGTGGGGGAGAAGACATAAGAATATGCATAGGTTTAAAGAAGGTTCGAGTAATTTACAACAAAGAATTTTAATTTTATGAGTAATTTCTGCTAATTAACACAGCTAAACACGCTGAGCGACAAATAAATATCAAAGCAAAGGTAGAATAATGTACAAAAAAGTGGTTTATCGAGTTAAGCCTAGGTTGAAATTACGACTTAGTGACTTCAGTAACCCGACAGTGAAAGCCACATGCCATAATTAAGGAATACGACGAGAAAAGAACGAAAAAGAAAATGTGCAATAAAAATTGCAAAAACAAAACGACGGTAAATCATAAAAATCAGATAGAAGACAACAACGCGGCATAGACCAAAAGTATAGAATCAGCGGTGATTATATGAAACACGCGAAAAGTCGACAAACACTGCAGAAAAAAAGAGCGCAAAAGAGTAAACGCCAAAAAAGAGCGTTATCGAGGGAGAGAGAGAGCAGCAGAGAGCATGTAAACAAAATGAGTGGCCAATATTAAAACAAACAACAAACTATTTAAAGAAACTAAAAAAAAATAAATAAATTATAAACATTCTTACATACAAAAATATAGATTTCGAAAATTTGATTTTTTGCCGACTTATATTTCAGAATACAACTTGCGCTTCAAGTCCGTAAAACTGTTGTCTGCTAATGCTGTGTTTCACGTACACTCTCATGCACACAGGCATACAAGAACACACAACAACAAACGCCCAGGCGCAACTTGCAACTGCTAGACACGAGTGAAACGAAAACACAACCGGACAATTTCACGTGATACAAAGAACTGAAAATGTAGCGAGCATAAAATTTTGAACGAACTGTCGTCTTTGCTTGAACACGATAGATAGATAGCTCGTACGATTTCTCGTATGCCGATTAGCACCAGGTAGTTTTTGCTTTTTTTTGCTTCTCGGATCAATGTAAAATAGGTCGAGAAGTGGACTAATAAAATAAAACGAGCGAAACGCTGTACTAGGGATCTGGAAGTACTACGTGATTAACCGATGGTTTATAGGTTAGGTGGCAGCAATATTTATTTATTTATGTATAGATGAATATATGTTATAGCGGCATATTTTATGAGTTATGCACAAAGTTATGCAGAAGTGTCGCAAACTAAGCAACATAGTAACGGCGTAACATGTGGAACGTATGTGGATCCCAACTGCGTTTAGTCGCGACGAAACGAGTGGTTTGGCAATGAAATGGTGGACTTAGGATGTAAGCACAGATAACTCGCAGACGAAACACTACTCTAATATTGGAGGCAATATGTATAATTACATATAAACATATAATACATACATATAAATATAGATACATACATACATACATATTTAAATATAGTTAGATGCATACATACGTGCAGGAAAATTATGCAAAAATTGACTTCATGTCTGAGAAATTCGCGATATTACACAATTAATATAGTTCGGCTGATGACAGCTACAGCAACGCGAAAGCTGTTTAACAACAAAGCACCACTAAAATAAAGCTTTTTCGACTAGCCACAAGCTTTCTACTTAAATCAGCAGAAAGAAAATAGGATTTAATGAACGTCACATTTAATTAAAAAAACTCAAACCAATATTTTTTAAAATATTGAAAACGAAAAAATAAAGCATAAATGAAAGCAAAAGCAGCGTAAAAAAATTATAACCTAAAAAAATACAAAAAAGTAGAAAAAAGTTCAATTTGTTTGAGTGGTAACGGTTTTTCACAAATATAGCTGAAAAAAAGATTTAAAAACTCTATTTAGATACATAAAAACCCGGCTGATTTAGTTAAAGCTCACAGTACAAACACATAGAAGTGAATGCGCCCCGACACCCAGCGCCAAAACAACAGTTATTGGCTATACCGGTGGCGCCTCAGCAACAGCGACACAAAATTTGCGGCTAAGCTGAAGAGTTATGTTGCACAAATGCATTTGCTGCAACTACAACAAACACACTCACATAATAAACACACCAACAAGCAAGTATACACACAGATACGATCTACACCAAGTCTCCGCAGCATGTGGACGCTAACTTTAGGCGACAATTCAAACTTTTTAACCGATTTTTCGGCACTTCCAGCAAGCATAAGATGCTACAGTTTTAAAACGGGGTCCATAAGTCGCAGAGGTAAGTACTGGCAGATTCTTCAAGATGATGAAGCAGATAAGCAAGCGAGCTTTCAATAAGCATATGCGCCTTTCAAACGCTCGGACTTGAGAAATCAAGAAAAACCGCTTACAAATTATGGAATAGTTCAAGAATTTATGGTCGGTATAGTAACTTTACAGTTGCAGGTATTAACAGACCGCCGCACATACATACACACACAAACATAGTGTGTAGTTAACAAACATTCAGCAATCCACGAACGAAAACGAACTTAGCGCAGCTGGAGTTGTGTGAGCGAGATAGTGATTTACGGCGACATTTTAAATGAAGAATCAAAAGTCAAGTTAAAAACCAAAAAATACATATGTCAAACGGAATACAAATAATTAAAATTAGACAAAATATTACTATTTTTCCAAAATAAAAATATTTTATTATTTTGCTTTGCAGTTACTTCCAGACTATTTGCGCTTAGGAACTGCTACCAAATAAATAAAATGCTGTCATTTTCATAAAAAAACATTGTTTTATATATTTAATGTTAATTTATGGAAAACCATGTAGCGTAGAAAATTTTTGCACAGACCGAAAGCGACAAAGTTGTCAAACAAGCAAAGCCAACGCACGAGCACCCGGAGAGCCAGTCGAAATATGTAAGACAGCCAGAGCCGAAGCAACTCGTTCGTATGAAAAACGAACACATACTTATATAAATAGATGGTTCGTCGGCATGTGGATCCAAGGTAGAGGGGGTGAAAGTATAAACATTGTATGCACACGAATCGGTTGGAAATAGTAGATGTGTATACGGTCGACGATTTTGTAAAATCGATTCAAGATTTATGATGAAAAATTGTACTACATTATTTTAAAATACGTATGTATGTATATAACATTTTTTCAAAAAAAAAAAAAAATCAAACTAAAAATAGTTGCCACTTTAAATTTTGTATAAATATACATATGTACATATAAATTAACGAATATTGGTATTAACTTGCCTTTACATATGTATAAACATGTATTTTATACATAACTGCATATTTATCCATAAATACCTTTGAAGAAAAGTTCAAAAATTCCTCTAAATGTAAGCTCAAGGCAAGATTCCAGTTCTTATTCATCAAAGAAGTTTTTACAGTTATGTATCTCAAACGTACACCAGCATTGCAGCTTAGAGAGCGCTGCTAGCGAAACACTAACAAAACCGAAGAGCACAAGTAAGCTAACAAAGGATCTCTGCATTAGCGGCAAAGCCGTGTGTTCGTGTGTATTTCAATACAATGTATTTGAATAGTTGCGTACGAAATAACAGCAACATAAGGTAGTGTAGACACTCATTCCGCACTGCCACCCAAAAACAGTGGTGTGCAGAAATATAGCAACGCATTGTACTGTAGTATGAACGGAGTACTATATTCTATATTGAAGATTATTAAAACAAGAAACGAAAACTTCGGTTGCACCGAAGCTATAATACCCGATTGTTCAGGTATATGCTATATTGGTCCGATCTGCAGAATTTCTTCGAAGATTGTATTATTGCCTTAGACTATCAATCTTGCCAAATTTCGCGAAGATATCTCATAAAATGAAAAGGTTTTTCATGCAAGCACCAATCGATCGGTTTGTATGGGAGAAAAGAACGGATGCAAAATTTCAGTTAGATATCTTAAGACCTGAAGCACTAGTTCGAGTATATACCGACAGACAGACAGATGGACATGGCTAAATCGACTCAGCTCGTCATGCTGATCATTTAGATATACATACGTATATTTTATGGGGTCTCCGACGTTTCCTTCTGTGTTTTACTTCGTTTAATACATTATGTTATTCTTCTTACTAATGTCCGATATACTTTTGTACAGTGTTCTGTGTCGGTTCTGCGATAGGACTGGACAATTACAGAGATAGTGGAAAATTGTTTCCTTATTCCCTACTCATTTACTCGGCCGATGCTGTAGTAGGGCATACCCATTTTGGATGTTCGCATGTTCTCCAAATGGCCAATGCTCTGTTATATTGCATTTTCTTATATTTCTCCCTCTGTTATTTGCAATTTGTTGAAATTGTTTATTGAGCTCTCTCCTGATCGATCCTAGCGGGCTTGGTATTAGCTCTACCTCGGATTCGTTTAGGAAAGCTCTTGCCTTTGCCAAATCACCTGCTTTTTCGTTGTCGAAAATGTGCTTCTAGTGAGCTCAGTGCTTTCTTGCATTTAAGGACTATGCTGGAATTAGTCGTGGGCGATGACAGGGCCAGAAGAACCGCCTGGCTAACCGTGTATATTGCTGCTTTATGTATCCGCTCGTAGTTATTCAATAGAGCTTTGCAAGCCTTCTTTATGCCCAGTACTTTCGCTTGGAAGATGCTAGCCGAGTTCGGTAGACGGATAGAGAGAGAAATGTCGAGATCATCGGAATATACTCCCGTACCTACTCCGCAGTTCATTTTGGAACCGTCGGTATAGACTGAGATGGTATCTTCCTCCCCTATTATGCCATTCTCGTCTAGAGGATATACTCACCTAGAAGTATCTATTGAAATCCAGCAGTGGGAGAATGTAGTCTTATTTTGGCTAACAATTGAAATAAATATTGAGTAAGTAAGTTCTTGATCGTGTAAGATCGAGTTAGAGAAGAAACCGTGCCAAATTTCATGAAGATATCTTGTGAAATGAAAAGATGTCCCATTCAAGAGTTTGATTTTGAGCGATCAGTTCGTCTGACAGCTACATATATGACCCATAGTCGCCGCGATCCCTCTAGATGTTATAAAATTCATAGAAAACTGAATATAGTCTTCAGAATATGAAAAAAATCTAAAGGAAACTATATTTTCTTCCCTTATTAACCGGCAAAACCATGAACGAGCTCGGGATTAGGACTATCAAATGTCTGTATTTTATGAAGGAGACTATAAAAATTGGCCACATTCACCTTTATTATTGTCCAAAATCACTATATTCAGCTCTATATAGTATTACGTCCGATTTTTGACACAGGATTTTGAATGAACTACTCATAATTCCAAATATCAGTCGAATTATGTCTACTTATTTAAAGATATTTTAGTCGAAAAACCTTGGATGTTTTTTCTCTATCTCTCTCTCTCTTTCTCTCTCTATTATAACCGATATTCTGAGCTAGCTTAGCGTTCTCTTATCCTTTAATGACCTTGATAAGAATGTGATAAATACTAATCAACATTCTCACGCATATTTACATTCTAAGAAGTCGATTATTTCGCATACAAAATTTCAACAAACCAAGAAAGTTCACACACAGGCATTTCTATAATTAATATAGCAACAACGCTGCCAATTAATAATGCACGACTGTAGTCGCACATGTGCATATATTATATATACAGATAGGAACAACAAAATAGGTGTGGCCAGGGTGCAATTTGCAAATATGTAATATAGATATATCATCATATCATCATTTGTGTAAAGAAAAGTTAGATAAAAAAGTACCTACGCTTCTTGATAGTTGATAAGGATGTTCCTAATCTTAAGTTTGAAACCTATACGCTATAAAAAAATTTAATTCATATACCCCTTACATGGGTGCGGAGTGTACGGATATTAATACTAAATTGAATAAATATCTCGGAAATGGTGAGGACGGACGAACAACATTAGTGAGAGCGTAACACACAAACAAACTCACCACTATGCGCCAATATGTAGATACACAAAATTGTGGTATCTCTGGCAAGGTTAGCAATACTTTATACGCGTTTTGGGTATCTGGTAGGCAGCTGAGGCCAACCCAAATCATAAAATTGCGTATATCACGTGTGTATAGCGAAAACTGTCTCTGCATTATAATATAACTGTATGTGTGTATGGATGTGTGGGCTTGTATTGGGTTCCACAACGAACCAAGATGGATGTGCTTATAAATAGTCGGACCAAACAATGCTAAATTTCTTAAATCAAACATTTTAGAGAAAATAACCGAAAAAGAAACTTCCATACGGGTGACACTTTAAAAATCACCAGCTTCGTTGCGTAAGAATTCTGCCGCAAAACCTGTTGGCTGGAGCGCAAACAAAAACAACAAACGACAATAGCTTTAAGGGGAATAGCGCGAAGAAGCGACGCAAACCCAACGTGCGAGTTAATGAATGAATCGACTTATAGGAGCGACTTACGTATAGCGAAGTTGTGCTTTTTACTGTTGTTGTTATTATTTTCTACTTCAAAAAATAAAATTTGTATCTCAAAAAGAAATTAAAACAAGGAAGATATTGACGGCATTGGCACTATAGCTTTACGACCGATAACTGACGGCGTGATTGACCAGCGCCAGTGGGCACGGCAGATGTGCGTTACCGTCTGTGCATATTCGTGTGTGTGCATGTGCATATAAAAGAGCGCACAAGAGCGTGCAAAGAGAGCGGCATTTAATTGTCTGCTCAAGCAAATGAAGAGAGCAAAACAAAGCACTAAATGAGGCACATACAAAGATGCGTTACATACATATTTTTTATGAACTAAAATAGGGAAAATTATTTAATTAAACAATTTTAGGTAATTTACTATTTGAACGGTTATAAAATGGTTAGTTTTTGTCAATTTTAATTTCTTACAATATGAATTAGTGGCACTTAGTTTCAAAAAAATTATAAGGAAAAAAAATAAAATTATGAAAAACTTCGATAAATATGTATACTTTCTTTGCATAAGTTTAAAAAAAAAATTGATAGAAATATTAAAAAAAGTTAAAAGATGTTGCCACCTCGACAATTTTTTTTTCACAAGTTTGAGTACAATATATCTGCTTATACCTATATATGTATGTATGTATATGTGTATATGCATAATACCAACCCGATTGTGTATGTATACCGTGAAGACCTGCACACGCACACGTAAGTACTATAACTAAAGATAACTCACCAATATCCAACTCAGACCCCATTCACACCATTTTCGCTCGACGAAATTTCTTAAATGCTCTATATTTTTACGTAAATTTTGAAATCTTCCTCACTAGAGCGCACCTTTTGCACAATTGTAGAAATATTAAGAAATCTGCCCGTATGTACAGTTGTGTTGGTTACAAACCAACAGACGAAAAACCTGAAGGCATACCAGAGCGCAAGAGAGCACTGAACTCACATGCGGAGAGTAATTAAGAGAATTTGAGAAGTAGGTGACATCACTATTAAATTTTATATTAAAGATTTTTATAAAAAATCGTGGAGTGATAGAAAATTTGATCCAGGATAATAGGTGGAAAATTATTTCGAGTGTAACAATGGGAATACCACAGTAAGATGCTAAAGATAAGTAGACAGCAGCAAGCAGATAAGCGCGCAAACAGCTGCCTGGCTACAGTGTGGTTATGCACGAAGATGGCGAAAAGCGTGCAAATCACCAAGACCGACGGGTCAAATAGTGAAATATCTTTGTTCATACTTTCAGAAAGGCAACATTTTCCAAAATCTTCTAGTTTGAATGCTAGAAATTCAGGTACGCAGCCGAAGAGCAAAGCACCTCAGGGACACGTAAGAAACGCTGACGAGCTGGCAGATTGAAGCGTATGTAGTACGTTCTTATTGAAAGGCAAGTAAGCGAAAGTGTGCGGCGAGTATTTTGTGGGTTAATTAAATGTTATTAAAACGCATATGAACCAGAATTTCGGGTGATAATTTTAGAAAAATCTTTCAACAAAACAGAGAGCATATTGAATTTCATAAAAAATAATATTAATATTATAAATTTTTGTAAGGACATTTGCATACATCGGAAGTAGTAACTTTTCGGTAGTAATTCAGTTAGTCGGTTAAAATACGAAATTTGGTCGAACTAAATTACCGAGTTATAAACCAAAAACGGAAAACAGGCAAAGTCCAAAGCAATAATCACGGGTATGGTAGATTGCAGCGTATATACACAAACAACCATAGACAGAATCCGAAAAGCATTGGTATACTCGTATAAAAGCAGAAAGAGCACCAGCTCTTGCCTGCTCAAAACAGCGCTGAATAATCGGTGACAACAATGTGTATGAATGCGATGGAATGATATGAGAAAAGTATATATAAATATATATGTATGTACAGAGGTGTAGGCACGCATATAGACATTTTTCAGAGGGAATTATATCCAACGGATTATAAAAAGAAATAGCCCGATATGCATAACCGATATATGAAATATATAACATGTAAAACAGTTAGTTGCATTTGAGCTAATAATAAAAATCACAGTAGTTTAACCAACAAATAACAATATGACAGAGTCGCTTTTTTGGTTAACGACTCGTCGTTTCCCCGTTTAGCGAAAATGTATGGAAAAAACCGAACGCGAATAAAGCAAGCATATAAGAGCAGCCGAATGTTGGGTTGGCGACAAAATAAAAATAATATTAAAATCACTATAAATATGCATATATTTATTTAATGTGTAGATATTTAATGTTTGAGTTCATCTTCTAATTTCGGTATGAGCATTGTCCGAATTTTCGGATACCAGAGGCAATTCATGTCAGTTTGTAAATATAGACATAAACACGTCTTGAAAAGATGTATGCGAATACATACTCCAAAAACATATCAAAATTTGTATCATGCAATTTGTGTAAATATCATTAAAGGTACTAGATATGTATATATATGTATGCCTATACACTGTCCCGCCCCGCAATATTTGCTCTAAGTAAGTATACAATGCTATGTATATGTACATATGTATGTATACCAATTATTGTATTCCCTAAGTATAATAAAAGAAGACTATACAGTTAAGTACATCAATACGGCAATAGGGTCGAAAATTAAGATATTCTAGTCTTGGACTAAAACCCCTGACATTTTACATCAAAGTTTTACAAACACGAAGTAAATTTATAATGTGCAAATGTATGTCTGTCTGTCCCAATACGTCGCTTGGCTTCTCTTGATAGTACGTAATACAAAGTTACGCCACATGTAAGCAAAATGTACGATGTCGCGACACGAACGCCAAAGGCAGCCATATTGGATTCGGTCGAAAATTATTAAGCGTAAATTTAGTTTGTTTAATTTAACGCACATATCGGTTAGTATATGCACATATGTATGTATCAATGCTTATTTATTGGTTTTATTTAAAATCAGAAATTTATTTCATGTTCAAACTGGAATTTTCCAAAATTGACCCATTCGACACGATCTTAGTGCCGTCTTAACCTTAATACTTATAACCGTAATTCTTACGGTAGTATCGAAATCGGTTCAGATTTAAGCACGGCATTATCTTTCGCCAACGGTTTTATTTCTCTTTGCTATATTTATGTATGTATGTATCGCGGAGTGCTCTTCGATATCTGCTGGTATAGCATTATTTGCATAGATGTATGTATGTGTGCCTGTACATATGTATATAGAGCTTGTTCGCATTTTCTCGCTCTGCTTCTATTTTTCTGCCTCTATAATATCGATTGTAGAAAATTTTGAGGTTATGTTTCCCGTAATCGTGGTAAATTACGTCGTTATGATTTTATCCTGATTGCTTTCTATGTACATATCTATTTTCAAATGTGTTGATAGTGCCAATGGTCAAAATTTCGGATCTTATTTTTATTGATCGCTTCATCTCCCTATTACATTTTTAATGTGTGCCATATTTGCTTTGGATTTCTCGAACCAATTCAGGTTTTCTTATATGCATAAATATTACATTTATCCATAGAATCGGTTAGCTCAAGCTACTTAATAAATGACGATAACGAATTTCAGCATATATTTTTCTCGGGCGATTCTTACCTCAAGCCATGTACCTCATTCCAATTAGGGTTGCCAAGCAATTTGGCATGCCATTTTGGTAGCACAATGTAAGCAATTTTATTAGATTGATAATAACAAATTTTGTTCAATTTGAGATTTTAATCCAAACTTAACATTTTAAGAAGTAATACGTCTAGAAAATAAAAAGCTTGTTTGCAAAGAACAGCGCATTCATTCAGCTATTAAGAGATCAGAGACCGGATATGCGATCATTGATAACACATAAATCATATAAATACATCCTGTGGGGTTAGATAATAAGCAATATTTTAAAATAACAATACTAATTAAAATTATTTTAAAATCTATAAATAATACTCAATAAGAAATGTTCATTGATGTTGTTAATAAAAATACAAGTGTTAATTTTTGGCAACTCTATTGTATATGTAGAGAATATAATTTGCAATTAAAAATTAATGAAATTAAAGGCGGGAAGCTATAATTAGTTAGTAAATCGAAAATACTATAGCAAACAATATAATAACGCAGGATAATAGTAGCAATGTAAATTAGAAACAAACTCACTCTGAAGGGAAAATTCTGTATCCAATGTACCAAAAATTCATAACAATCTCACTTTAGTTATGTTTTTGCAATAGAATTTCACAAGAATTAGATATAATTTATTTACTGTGTTATTTCACTATTAGTGGGTTTTTTTGCAATAATTGTTTATTTTTCAATCGAATTTAATTTTCCTCAACTGACATTCGATCGTCCGCAATCACACACCTTTAGATTAGCATTCACAAACAACAATAATTCTGAGTTTGTTTAATAGCACAGGCAGGCAAGTGACAGCTGTCAGGCGAATGTACCGAACACCTTGCATGGTTGTAAATCCACAAGAAAGTCAAAACGTAACTATAACAACAGTGTCCTAATATTTATAATAATTTTAAGCGTATATTTTAGCGAATCAAAGCATTCAAGACTTTTTTGACTCACAAAACAAAAATTCAATTAAAACCCATATTGCAAACCACAAACCATTCATAAAAACGTTTAAAAAATGCATATATTCAAACTGCAAAAAATAGCACTACAGTCATTCTGTTGAGCAGCAACTCTGGCACTGTATCAAAACAAACCGCCAAACAGCTGTTGCTTGAAGAATTTACTACTAAGAAAATAGACAAAATGTTGAGGTTATCGTAATTACATAGTGCACAGCAAGATCTAATTTGCAAAATGAGTATTTTATTACATATCACCGTAAATTCAACTGCTAATATTTTTCGTACAAGCACCTGTCGTTTGCTACATCGTACACCATTTCTTGCGCAAAACCTAAATCAGCCGGTTACTCATAAAGCACTATCATTGTTAAATAAACCTACAATTCTTGTGAGAACACCGGCGCGTAATCAATCTTCGCCCGCTTTTAATGTGAACACTAATGTTTCGAAGGATGTGGTACTTTTCAAATATGAGAACCCAAAATATTACAATGTCTTGAACATCTTTGGATTGTGTCAATTTGTATTTTGGACTTACCTGTCGCATTTTGCATTCACAACCCTTAAAGATGCGCCCGTGCAGGAAATACCTGGCGAAGAGTTAGCCTGGTATCAAAAAATAAACTTAGGCGAAAACAAATACAGAAATGGCATCACAACAATCTCTTTCTTAATAGGTTGTATAGCGAATTGCATTGCTATTTTAATGTAAACTAACTATATTTGTTTGTAGGCTATGGTATTCTGTGTGCCACTTGGTTGTTCACTTTGCGTTCGGTGCGTTATCTTATACTTCGTAAAGGTGGAAAAGATGTTGCGTTTGTTACCTATGGTCCATTTAATAGAAACCGCATAATGACCGTGCCATTGAAATGTATTTCTGCACAGGAATCTCGTGAGACAGCACGCAATCAATTGCCTATCAAAGTGAAAAATCGTGCACTATATTACGTGCTTGATATGCGTGGAGAGTTCCGAAATCCTCAACTATTTGATTTTACAGCAGGTTTGAAACGTAAGGTTGATTGAAATAAATTGACTGGTACTGTTATTTTTTAGTTAATATAAAGTGTTTATTTACTCATATTTAAGCCTTAGTTAATAAAATATGTTATTCATATTTGTATCCTATTTACTTAAAAACGAACTTATCAAGGTACAGGCATCATATAGGTATCAAAATTAGTAGACTGGTTCAGGTTGTTGTGTGATCAGCAAACCGAAACGTTTTTTGATGGTCAAACGATGGCGTGAGTATTTATCTTCCGGCGAGAAACGTGCTGGGTGAGCAGAGATTGTTGGATGTCCATCTTCAGTGCGTTTCTAAAGAGAAAAATTTATATCATTATTATTATATTCAATTTAAACCGAAGAAAATTAAATTTACCTTCAACGTGTAAACACGCTCTCCTTTTTCGTTTAAAGTGTACATCAGATACATTTTGGCTTATAGTTTTTAACAAAACAATTGAAATAAAGTTATTGATTACACGTGTTTTGCGTTGCTTCTAAAAAAACCGAATGTCAATTAAAGAATGTCAAACAAGTTTGTTTTATTATCTTTCTTAAACGTCAAAATGAAAAGTAGTCAATTGTGAATAGTAATAGGAACAGCTGTTGATAAAAAGTATGTTACCACCTTGCTTAAATAAGTTCTTTTCATAAAACGATCTCAGTAGATCAATAGTAAAGTAGATAGTAAAATATTATAACTTATTTAAATACATATTTTTATTTAATATCTATGTTACTTTAATAAGTTTGAGTTTTATGCAAATAAATGGTTTAAGAAAATGTTTTATCTTCACAAAATCGCTACTCTGGTAGCCTCCTTAAACGAGAAGAAGAAGATGCACAATAATTTTCTTTGTTATGGACGAAGCGATTTCTACCAGAAAAATAATAACTTGCACAGAAAATTAAATTTGGTCGCGATTTTCGAAAAAATAAGGTACTACAACAAATTTTCTACAATAGTGACTGACAAGTATTTGCATACCTAAATAGTGTTAAAGAAATTAGGATGGTTTTGAAGCAAATCTGAACAAAACGGGCGGTGTACAACAAAGTGAGTGGAAGTAGGGAGTAATGGTTTGCTATTTGCAAATCGATTAGTATTTGTGGAAAACTGAATTAAAAATGTGCATTTAAATTATAACCACTAGCAATGTTTAGAAATCAAATCAAATCGGTTAAAGATGTTTTTCTCTGGCAATAACGTGGAGATTCACATACATAATTGTAGGACGCAAACTAATTGTATGTGGGAAAGCAGCTGTCGAAGACATTGATTGTGGGGCTGATTAAAAGGTAAATAAAAATAATTGCACTGTAAAGTTTTAGTGAACATTTTAATAAAAAATAACATTGAATGAAACAATTCGATACCTCGTACATACATGTACTCTAGTTGTCTAAAGATCAAAGTTAATGATTTGTGAACAAAAAAGCGGAAAGTATACGTATTACTCAAAGAATAGGAAATGCATCTTATCTCTTAAAAATGTATTACTAATGTATTCATTTTGTTCATGTCATGTATGTACGTATATAATTGTATGGTATTTTGTTTGTTGTCTAAGTTTAATAATATTTGTTAATATCGATAATTAAATTTCCTTAATTAAATTTTTTAGGTTCAATAATGCGATTAAAAATATTCCGCCATGCTAAAGCCTTCCATGACATCTTTAATATATCAGCACGTTTGCTAACATCGAAATTACGACCTATAAGTGAACGCAAAAGGGTTTACATGAAAATGTTGGCAACCAAGTGAATTAAAGCCTATCGACAGTGTAGCGATGGAATCATTATATGAATATACCAGTGATGGCGAGATTTGCACTAGTTAAAAGCGGCACCGCAGAGCGACTTTATCAAACAGCTACATCCATACTTGTACTCCCGCCAAAGTGGTACATCAGCAAATAAGTTTGTGATATTTTCGTCTATTACACATAAGTACGATTCAAATCGAGTAAAGTAATATAAAAAACAAAATCGACAAATACAACCAAAAAAAAGATACAACTATAACAAATTAATTAACGACGCCGTATTTCAACGTTAATATACTATATTGAAGTTAATCAAGTACTTTATAAATATAAACAACATCGATCAGTAGCCACCGTTCAACTTTACCTATAAGTACACGCCTCTTACGTTCATTTACACCTATAACCTCGCCACCACCGTCAACACGTCTACCATTCAACTTGTAATGTTGTCCGACGCTGATGACACCGATGAGTTGGACACCATTGCCGATGTTATGGGTTTACGCTCACTAAATGGCCTCAATACATTTCGTGAAATGTGGTATCACATATTTCTTTGGGCGCTCTTCTCCTCCATTTTCATACACACATGCGCGGCTTTGGTTGCTTTTGTGACCCTACGCAAACATAAATTCGGACGCTTCTTTTCTATACTAATTCTAGTAATGGGATTTTTATCGCCTGCCATGAGTGGCATAGTAAGTAGCGCAGTGATAGCATTCGTGCATCGAGCCTCCAGTCTGCCAATGTCGCCAATATATGCAATGGTGTGGGGTGTAGGCCAAACGATAGTGTCAGCGTGCTTAGGTTTTACACGAATTTTGGCTACACTATAGAAATGTGGCGGACGCTTAAAACGGGGGGATGTATGGCAAAGTGAGTGAATAACTGACAGACGGACAGTTCCAAATACACATACAGACACACACGTAAAGTCTTAGTGATAATCGCATAGAGTTTAAGTAAAAAATAATAATTATTACGATTGTAAAAAATATTAAAATAATAATGTATATTTATAGTTACAAGATTACCAGTCCATAAATGTTCATATAATGATAATTTATATTCTACATGTGTTTATGTAATAAGTTTTCTAACAAAAATATGTTTTAGTTATTCATTATTCTCTTCATATCCAAATATACATAACATCTGCTTTAGTTTAATATTTGCTTTATTGACTATTTATCGAAATTATATACACCTACAAACAAATAAATTAAATAAATTATAAATACAAGTATTTGTCAAAGCATTCATTCATTAAAAGGAAGAACACTTTACATGCATCATTAGTCAGTAAGCGAAATATGGTGATTCATGAGCACATGCAAACATTGTAAAAATTAGAACTAAATTAATTACTCACTACTCATACTAAAATATAACGTGCATATATAATTGGGCTTTTTAAATTATAATCAAATACTAAAAACTACCGGAGTGAAACCCATGCCATGCTACATGCCAACGAACTTAATTTTAACTGTCTAAAAATTTGTACAAATTTTCGGCCAATTAGTGTTATATAAATATTTTCTTAAAATGCTAGAAAAAAAGTAAAACATATAAAACTTCACTTATGACAAAAATATTGGAACATAGCTTAATGTTTGCATTTACATAACTGTTAATTACATTTCAAGTCAAACGGTTGGCTCACATATCAAGTTGAAATTATCTCACAATACGTTTTTATTTGGTCAGGTTTCAGTAACTTAAACAAATCGGCGAACTAAAACATTTTCACATATTCGTGATTTTAGAAAGAGTGATGACTTTCCTTATTAAATACGTGTTCATGAAATTCTTAATTTGATTTTTAAAAATCAGTTGGAAATTATTTCATTATATTTAGTAATTATCTTTAAATTTATTCCTATTACAAATACGTTCGTATGTCGCGTACTTTTCCTGTGTATGTATGTATGATTTTTTAAATAATATCGATTCACATTTGCCAAATAGAAAAGAAATGGCATGTCCAAAAAAAAGTAAGAACAATCACAATATTCGCTAAGATTTTAAAACTCAATTAATATCGAAATATGTGTACGTAAACTCCATAGAACAGTTATTTTATTCTTTATAAAATTTCGTAATTGACAAAAATAATAACAATTAAAAACATTTATAATTCGGATGATTTAATTAATGCGGGCAAACGCTTAGGGACAAAAGTAAAGAAAAAATCTTAATAATAAAATTTTGTTGGCGAACCGTCGTGTCCACAGCGTTTTGAATGTACAATTTGTCAAATTACTTAAGCAAATATATACATAACTACAAAAATGATAGAAAAAATTAGTGAATATTGTATAACAAAATTACGGAATATGAAAATATGTGATTTTTAATTATAACTGAATAACAAATACTATTAGCAATTGTGCATAATTAACCAAATAATATTCTAATTTACGATATTATATTTAATAATTATACTTATAAATATTTAGTGCTAGGCCTCACATTAGACCATATAAAATTGATGAACAAATGACTAATTAAACACATAAACATATATTGAAAAAGCCTAATTTATGTATAATAATATATAACGTTAAGGAATAAACAATAAACAAGTGGTAAAAAATATTATGTAATCCATTGTTCTAATGTATAACTTAATCGAAGTAAAATTTTCTATAATTGCTAAATTAATTATATATTTTCTAATTCCTAGCGCTCGTGCATGCAAATATTACACTTTTCGTAAAAGTTTGAAATTTTATGATTAAATAATTGCATTGGGATCTCTGCTGTTATACAGCATATGTAACTTTCCGCTCAATACCTGTCCAATACGCCTATCCGACTGCAATGGCTGTGGGCCACCGCGATTGATCTTCAAATCGGCCATTATCTTTTTCTCCTCATCTGCATCCCGTTTATATGCGTCCAAAAGTTTTTTGGGGCATGGATATTGTGCGATTATAGTCTCAGCTACCTCCAGGGTTACTAAAGGCAAACGATTTAAATGTTGTTGCCAAAGGCGCCCTAAACCGTTTGTACCCACCACACGTACACACTGTTTCTTATCGTTGGCTAGGAATTTTTTAAATGTGCCCAAAGTCTCGGCTTTCTGTTGCTTGAATGGTGCTTCCGCTATGGCTTTTGTGAAACGACGTAAGGTAGCAGCAACTTCTCTAGACACTGGTGCTACTTGTATTGTGGCTACTTGATGTAAGACTTGTAAATCTATGAGCACAGAATTTGTAGTGTTTAATTCCGCATTCTTATTTCGATCTGCTAATAAGGCTACAGTGGGTTGCATATCTGGAAAATTATTTTCCATATTCTTCGCTATTTCAGCTGCTGTTGTGTTCTTCAGATCTTGTTTAGAAAAAAATTGCATAACTTGATTTTCCGATTCCCACTTTGCGCTCAGCGGCGAATCTAAACATTCATTTGGCAGCAATTCCCGTTGACCCGATTGACGTTCCCAAATGATACAAAATTTAGACGGTAAATCGCGTACTGCATATTTTATTTGTAGTTGTTCGATTTCTAATTTTAATTCACAACCAAGTCCCGGAATACTCGAATTTAATATACTGCTGTCCAAGACCATGCGTACATATTTCTGGCATTCGCCAGGTTTGATACGCTTTTGCTGATCTCGAATTGCCTTTTTCTGTAATTTATCGGCTTTCGTGTCCATTTCTTTTGATTGTTGTTTGAATGCAATATATCTTTGTTTTTCAAAACATTGCCGCCTTCGTAATTATTTAAAAAACATTGGTTTTCACTGAATTGACAGCTAAATGTGACGCTCAGCGACATCTGTGGTGAACAAATAATATCGCTTGCCAAAAGTTGTGATTGTCATATAATTTTTTATTAAATAATCTTTGATACAACTGTAAAATAAGTAAGTAAACCTTGACACGTACAAAATTTCTTTAATTTTCAGCTTTTTTTTGGCCTAAAGCGTATTGCTACTGAGTCTATGAAAACTATAATTTTTCGTTCCGCACATATCACATTAAAATTATTTAATTAAATTTACTCAAACTGTGGCAACTCTCACTTTAGACATCAGCTGGTAATTGCTCACAATGCTGCGCTGACAACCGAAGAGAAGTTAAAAGCGGAATAGAAATGAAAAAGTGATTTTTCGAGAGACACATATGTACATATAAACTTAAATTTGCAGCAACTGTCGTGGA
Source organism: Bactrocera dorsalis (assembly GCF_023373825.1). Classification (NCBI taxonomy): domain Eukaryota; kingdom Metazoa; phylum Arthropoda; class Insecta; order Diptera; family Tephritidae; genus Bactrocera; species Bactrocera dorsalis. Next base: position 86,694,668 of record NC_064305.1, read on the forward strand.
GTATTAATTGAAATTATTTTATAAACTATATTGCAAGCAGGAACTCGCAAAATGGACCCCGAAGTAGTAAGTATTTAAGTTTTGTGATTTTGAGAATATATTTAATTAAATACGTGATTGCTCTTAGGAATTACATGACAGTGATGAAAGTGACAGTGATTTCTGTCCGGAAAAAGAAGCCGGCATTGAAGTTTCAGAAGAGGCTTCTAGTGAAATTTCTAGTTGTAGTGATGAAGAGGGCAGTAACTCCAAAAATACAATAAAAAAATCAACTCGTAAAAATTCCGAAAGCGCAAAGAAACAATTGAAAAAGGTGAAAAGTCGGAAACGTGCACGTGCCCAAGACGAGGCACATTCGAGTGATACGGATGATGAGTGTACGACAACTGCCGACTCAGAGCGCAAGCGTAACACGCGACAAACAGATGCTGCAAAGCGACTACATAGTGGTAAAGAAAAGGATACTTTGGAATCGGAGGAAGAGGATAAATCTAGATCTGATGCACTCTGGGCAGATTTCCTTAGCGATGTGAAACCGAAAAATGCCGAATCAAAAACAACAACTAAAAAACAAGCAACCGTAAATGGTGCATCAACGGCCAGTGTGACTAATGGACTTAATAGTCAAAAAAAGCCCGTAGTTAAAAGTGACGAAAAATCTACCTCTAACGAAAAGCAAGCCGAAACCAAAAAACCTGATAAGGTTACTGTGACCGAAATTCTAGATTTTGCGGGAGAAGAAGTGTGTGTAGAAAAAGTTGTTAACGCTGACAGCGTTAAAGAAAACAAAGACACTGTGAAACGCCCTGTAGCAGGCACGTCTGCATTGAGAGCCGGTTTGCCAGTAGGCTTAAAAAGACCAATGGCAGGTGGCAGCAGCGCTGGCGGTTTAGGCTCCATACTCAACCAGATCGGTAAGAAGAAGAAAATATCAGTACTAGAGAAGTCGCAATTAGACTGGAAGAGCTTCAAACAGAATGAAGGTATTGAAGAAGAGTTGCAAACATTTAACAAAGGCAAAGATGGGTATGTGTTTTTGATTTTTTTTGAATGAAATATCATTTATAATTACTTATAATATGCACTTTCAGCTACTTGGAGCGCCAGGATTTCCTACAACGCACCGATTTACGACAGTTTGAAATTGAGAAAAATCTGCGTCAATCACGGCGCAACAACTAAGTCCTACCATAGTTTTATAATTTATTATAATTAATATTAAAAATTTATGTGACACATTCTGATCTAGTTATGTAATTATTTAAATACATAAGTAACTGGTAAACTATAAAGCTACATTTATAATCATAAAACATATTTGCTTATGTTCAAATTGACCACTTGATAACCGCCTATTGTATTCTATATATAATAAATATATATAATATGAAAACAATAAATATACCATGCGTAAGAAATTACAAAAACCAGAAGTGAACGTTTATTAGTATATACCAGCAGCAATATTCTGATGTAATTGGTTTGTCTATATAACGGTAACTAACAAGAATAGCTATATGTATTGATAGGACAATTAATATCAAAAAATACTATTAATGTATGTGGGATTATTAAATAAAGTGACATTTAGCGAGAGTCGTAAGCATTTTCTTTTACTTAATATTCTCGGAAATTGTATTTATGTATATTAAATGTTTTTGTATAATAAATATCCTCTACAATCCGTGAGGGCGATCGTAGCGACGAGCTCAAGTTTGCTGCTTAAGTCTTTCATGTCAACTTTAAAATCGGAGTTGGAAAACTATTTTCAATTTCAAAAAGCGACGAAGTTGAGCTCTTTAATTTCGCACTCTTAAGCGAAGAGCGACTTAATATTGTTGCTGCGACGCCGCTCTGAAACAGCCAGTAATTCATGTAAAGAAGCGCTTAAAACAGCTTGGCGTTGCAATATGTGTGTATGTATTTGTTTATAGCGAAAAATTCAGCGCTCCATGCCTTCGCTCGACTTCAAGTGACTGATTACGAGTTGTAAGTTGGGCTCGCGGCGGCCAAAGTGAGCTTTGCCGATCAGCACTGGCTATTACTGTTACTTGGCCAAAACCTTGTCGACTTTATCAATGCGCGTTCAGTTAGTTTTCACTGTTGGCGCGTTTACGACGTTTTACCACGGACGGCCCGTTGTTGTGTTGCGCGAGCGTAAGCAGGATTTTGTGAGAAAAAAAACCGAGCGAAAAGAAGTCTTCAATCGCTTCTTTCAATAATAATGATTCGCTGTTGTTTGCTGCGATAACAAATTACTGTTATATTATTTGGCGTTTTTGCTCGCTACAAAGCGTTTGCTGTTGATAACAAGTGAAGCGTGAAAAAGTGACAACAGTTCCGTTGGGTTTCCCTTTCTTCGGTGGCGCTACTCGCTACATGTTAAAAAGCAAGCAAACAGAGCAAAGAAATTGTAAGAAACTTGCGGAAACTAAGAAAAAAATTAACAACAACAACAAGCAGTTGCATGGATCTGCAAGCGTTTAACACATACATACATATATTTTAATTAAAAAATATGAAATAAAATTCCGATTTCAAATTACCGTTATAGTTTTGTGAATTTTTTTAAATTTTTTTAATTTGTTGCAAAATTTCCAAATAATAATTTCGCATGTTTTAAAATTTTAATTGTGCAACGCCAGTGGTGAAAGTGTGTTGTCGCAATCAAAAAAATAAACGCCTTGATCTGTACATGCATGCATAAATATTCGCACACACACACTTATATATGTATATGAAGCGCCAAAAAAGCATGAAATCATATATTTGAGCCAAAATAAAGCTAAAACAAATGTATAAAGTAGTCAGTGACCGTTTTGAAAGCCTTCAACGAAAAGTGAAGCTGTGTTGCAACTTCTGGTCGCGCTGTGTTGCAAGCGAATCGCGCTGATTGCTGCGCATGGTGCATACATAACTGCTATTTAAGGAAAAACAGGACGTTAACTTCCGACAACAGCGGCTGCACGACAGACCAGCTCAGAGCACGCGACCGAATAGAAAGGAAGAAACTTGTTCGACGCGGAACGGGTGCGAAGGAAAAATACAAAAAAAATAGACAAATAAGTTAAGGAAAACCCTGAGAAGTAGGAGGAAATGTAAGTTGCAAAAACAAATTAATTAATTCAATGAAAATTAAGAAATGCAGGGAAAATTAAATTAAATTAAATAAAAATATAAATAGTGGTCTTATAAAATAAAAATAAAATATAAAAATAAATAAACAAAAATAAAAAACTGAGAGAAGTGGATTATGAAATTAAAAAGAAATAAATAAAATAATGTATATATAAATAAATAAAATATATATAAAAAATATTAGATCAACAAATTTAAAATAAAATAATGCCAAATTATTCAAAAATTAAATTAAATGGAATTACCTTGTAATCAAAAAAGTAAAAAAAACTAAAAAAATAGTTACATTAAAAAAATTGTATTATTTAAAATAAAATTTAATTTTTTGATAAACAAAAATTTAAGTAAAAAAAAAAACAAAAAATAAAATTTAAAAAAATTAAAATCAAACCAAAATAAATCGATGAGAAAATTTGGAGTAAAATAAAAAAATTTGAATAAAAAAGAAAGAAATGAGAAAAAAATAATGTCAAGGGATTGAAAATTAAATTATATTGAATTATTTCATTGCCAATTTTCATAATTTTTTTTTTTAATTTAACGAATTTATAATAAATAACATAAAACATAAAGAAAGTAAAATAAAAATATATAAATTAAATAATATTTAATTAAGTTTAATAATAAAAATAAGTTTATCAAAACTAAAAAAAATATAAATAATTAAAATAAAATTAAAATTAATGAAATTAATAAAATTATATCAAAAAATCTAAAATAAAATACTTTCAACTGGTTTAAAATTCAATTAAATGGACTAACAATGCTTTTAAAAAAGTTATTTCAATTAAATAAAAATAACATAATATTAAAAAAGAAATTAAAAAAAAACAAATAAGCTAAATTAATTTAATAAAAACATAAAAATTAAAAAAATAATAATTCAAAATTAAATTAAATCAAGTTGTTTCATTGCTAATTTTAATAAATTCAATTTATTGATACACATTTTTATTAAGAAATTATTTTTATTTAATGAAAATAAAATAAAATGAAATTAAAAAACTTAATTTAAGTGGAAAAAAGTAAAACCAAAACTGAAAATTATTAAAATAAAATAAAATCAAATTAAAGTAAATAAATTTAATTACATTTTTTTTTAACAAAATAATGTCAATTATTCAAAAATTAAACTATATTTAATTATTTGACCACCAATTATAATAAAAATTAAAATTAGTTGAAGAAAATAATATAAATAGATTTAATTTAATTAAAAAATAATAATTAAATAACTATTAATTAATTAAATTAAATAGAAGAAAATTAAATTAAAAATTAAAAAAAGTATATATAGGTAATAAAAAAAATTATTACATTATTTTCATTAAATAGAACAAAATAAAATAAATTAATTAAAATGAATAAAATAAAATAAAATAAAAAAATAAGTTATGATATTATTTTCATTTATTCTTTTATCTTATGTTTTAATTTATTTTATTTATTGTATTTTGTTCTATTTAATTGAATTAATTAATTAAAAATTATATTAAATTTAACTTACTAAAATAAAATACAGTCATTTATCTAAATAATATTTTTTTTGTAACTCAGGAAAATGATTTATTTACTAAGCCATTCCAACATTTTTTAAATTTTTTTAACTGATTTGAAAATAAAAAGTTACTTTTATAAAAAAATTAAATTATGAAAATATTTTTTTTATTTTATTTTTTCAATTATTTTCAAAAGAAGGATGTATAAAAAAATAATTTTTCTCTTTCACAACAACTTTTTTTTTCAAAATGTGAGTTTGTATCACTATTTTCGCATTTTCAACCAAATGCTTTTTTTTTTTGTAAAAAGTAAGCGGTTTATTTAACAAATTTGGTTTAGTCACGTTGTAGCGTCAAAACTAAAATTACAACTGCAACTGGGTTACTACACACAATTGCAATACCACACTAATGCAATTGTTGTTTTCCAAATAAAATAAGATTTTTTATTTTTCTATATGTACGCAAGTAGGTGTAAATGTATTGTACACACACGCACACACATTTTTCCTCCGCATAAAAATCAAGTTTGCCTGCACACAAGTTCCAGCGAATTCAATTCAATTACTTAATTACCAGCATTATATTGGTGCATGTGACTGACCAAAGCCCAAAAGTGAAACACGCAAAAACCGAAACCGAAATCGAAAAAAATGGAAAACACTTTGTAAACCAGATTTACATTTTCCAAATCGATAGCGCCGTGCATGTGTGACCCACTAAGCGGGAGCGCGCCGCGCCGCTCGCATGACGCGCGCGGATAGCTATTAAATGACGTTGGTCAACTGCGAAATTGGCACTCTTGTAAGTGGCAGTACCAGCGCGCTTAACTTCCACTTGCAATGTTGCAAAATGCGAGAAATCGCAGGCACAGTGCCGTGTGACATTCGCTGCGTCGCTGCAAGTGGTTAATTATAGGTTGGTGATGTGGGCAAAGAAGTACTAAGACTAAAATGTGCTAAAATTGTTAATAAAACACGCTTGAAGACAAAAAAATAATTTTCGGTCTGAAACTCTGTAAATTTCGCACCAATTTTCCTTTTTGCAATTTTCGCACTCAATTTTGCACAAGCCCTGCATATTCTTACACTGCCGACTTTACAGAAAATAGCTCGAAGTTGCTTAAAATCATGGAAAATTTGTACAACAACATGTGCTGTCACACAGCTCTGTATTAAACTCGCTATAAAGGGCTATAAAGGGCGATAATAAAAGACTTAAGAAGCGAACTTGTTTCAGTTTTCCTTTAGTATATTCATAACCTCAACCTGTTCGGGCGGCTATCGCCAAAAGCAGTTTATAAATTGGCAAAATGGCTAGATAGGAATATTTTTTAATGAGGAACTGACAGTTGTAAGCAAGCAAGGTCGTCTACTGAACCCAGCCGAATACGTGATTATTTAAAGAGAATGATTACAATGAAGTGATGCGTTGATGGAAAAGCATTTTCAGTTAGCAAAAATAACAAAAACATGCAATTTAATCAGTTTAATTTAATTATAAGGAAATATGCTTATGAAAAGAATTTTTCATTAAAACTTTTGTAACGAATGTCTGTCGAGAGTTAAGGTCGGAAATTAATTTTGGCATGGAATATGCCATTTTTAGACATTTTTTGATTGGAAAAATATTTAAATTTTAATTAATTTAATTTAATGTACATTTTTGAAGATTTTTTGATTTAAAAATATTCAAATTTTATTTAATGCCTCTTTTTGGACATCTTATTGATTTAAAATTTTTTTTAATTTTATGAGTTTCATTTACAAATATATTAAAAATATATGTATTTAAAAAATATTTCAAACTTGTATATATGAAAATTTTCGAAATAATGAACCTAAATATATACTCAAACCCTGAAAAAAATAAATATTTTGAAAGTTATATAACCCATACTCCACACCAACATATGCTTACATACATACACACTTGCAGATTACATATGTAGTAAGTTTTATATAGTTAGTGTTCACAGCGACCTCCGTTGAACTACAAACTCACTGTCACAAATCCATCATCAAACTATTCAACAGCCGCAAATCGCCTTACAAAAATAAATTTCATCTAATTTGTCTCAAAGAAACCTGATTTCGTTTCAAATGCGCATCTCATTGACAACGGTGTGGTATCATCATCATCATCGGTCTCGTTTGGCCAATTGTAGTCAAGGTCAGAGGCGTTAATGTCGCAGGGCGGTGAACTGTCGCTTTTATCGCTCTGACGAACAGGCACAAAGCAACGGCTAATTGCCGAAAGACTTCATCAACTACAATTACAACGCTCAAGTACAGTTGAGCTGTAAACGCAAAATAGCGGTACTTAAGTCAACAATTGAAAGCGAGTTTAAAGAAGGTGGATGGCAATTTTTTATGAATGGAGTTTAATGATTGTTTAGTGTTTTGACTGCCTATATTTTGTTTATTAAAATGTGTGACGAAATTTATTTCTGTCATACAAAAATTACTCCATGTGGTTTAGTAAGGTGTCCCGGCACACGTCTGGGTATCAAAGCCACAGTCGCGGTGAGGTTAAACGAATGGGTGGTGGCTAATAGTATCCACATTGTGAACGAGGCGAGTGAGCACGAGAGGTACCTGTCCCTCCATTAGATGATGGAGAGTTGGAGGAGGTCCCTAGGTTTCGATGGTTTGAACGGAGAGTTGTGTAAAAGCTTGTGGAAGTACGTCTGGGAGGAATATTTTTCACTCGAGTGAAAAAGTGTTAGGATTTGTCTTCTCCTGAAGTCCCCTGATAAGGTCAAGAGTGATCCTCGTACTTATCGAAGCATCAGTCTCCTTCAAGTACTTGAAAAAGTGCTGGAAAGAGTAATGGAACGGCTTCAGAAGCTTACGTGGTTTATGTGGTCGGATAGCAGTATGGGTTGAGGAAAGAGCACGGTGTAGAGGATGTATGGTTTGATGTTCAGAATGTTGTTAGGGAGAATGTCAACAAATATGTTCTTGGCATATTTGTTGACTTCAAGTGGCGTTTCACTACCTAAGCTGGGGTCGAGTGCTCCAATGACTAGAGAAGCTTGGCTGTCCGGAAAATACTCTTTGGCGAAGCTAATTTTCGGACAGAAAGCACTTATTTGTCGGCATGAATGGGAGTCTGGAGATCGGAACGGTTCATGGCTGCCCACAGAGATCCATCTGCGGTATTTGGTATTTGGAATCTCATGATGGACTCTCTGCTTGGGCAGATCGGGCCCCACTGTAAATGTAGGGCTTGCGGTCTGAGTTAGAGCGTGTGGGAGGACAATTTTTACAAATAGCAAATACTTGGCGTTTAGGTGCGGGAAGACAGATTGTCGCCGGTTCTTCCACCGACTGTCCGGATGAACGGGTATGTGACGTAAAACAAATACATTGGGCGGACCATGAGTGAAATAAGATGTTTCACTCCACACATGTGCTTACAGTCGCGCCATTCGTAGGCGTAGTACGACACAGTTTGCAGAGTGATTGCTTGTGGCCTGTGCCACTTATAAAGTGTTGCGGAAAACTCCTCTTGATGCCGTTGTATTATGCTTGCATGTTTGCATGGAGTGTTAGCTGCACCCCTAACTGATTGTCATACAGCCTGTTGCTGCATTCAGGCTAAGAAGAGGCTTGAGTGTGTCATTGCTGCGGAATGATTGGATTTCCGACGATGACGTGGAGAGAGAGGGAAATCTAGAGCACAAGAGGCTTCTAGATGATAGGGTAAGGTGTAGGTAGCAAGGCCGTTGGGACAATAGCCCGAAGGATCGGATGACTTGTGAGTACATCCGGGGCGTTGGGTTTGTTGAGGGTAACCTAGACATTAGATTTGGTCTGAGGTTGGCTTTTCTGCTTATGGGGCATGAGTCTCTGAATTCATTATTGCACCAGAGGCACCTATCTGATATGTTGGGTTGTTTGTATGAGGTGCGGGTCAAGAATTTTATTGCAGAATGCCTGATGTACTCGGACATTAGGGATTTGGATGGTAATGGGGGCTGATGGACGTTTAGATGTTAGCGTTGTGATCTCCACTAATCGGAATGCTGAACAATTGGGGTCGTATTAGTGTTAACTTCTTGCGTAAATGGTGTGTGTGTGAAATGTTCGAGTGGGATCCAACCACTGGACAATAGTCAGAGCAGTGTGGAAGCGCAAATAGTAGTAGTTTCGGCTTCGAGGTCTAACGGGAGACTTAACTCTGCTACCACGGAGAACAGGAACCATTGGAGTTCCCTTCAGCTTGCTTATGTAGACTGGTCCCTCGGGGAGTATCGTTCTGATTGTGATTAAAATCCGAATGCAGAAAGAATCGATCCTTTGTCAGTTGAATGAGGAGTTGCATTGCAACCGGGTGCTGATCCCAAAGTACGGCAGGAGAAAATTAATTTTAAATTTTAATTTCATTCTTAATTTTAAAATTTTAGTTTGAATTTTGTTTTTATTTTAATTGAAATTTGAATTCAATTTTAGTTTTATAACTTTAATTTTTTTTTAATTTTTTTCTTTACAAAATTTTAATTTTAATGCAAATTTGTATTAACTTTAATTTTATTCTAAATTTTATTAATTATTTTAATTATAATTTTATTTTATTTATTAATTGTAATTTTATTTATAATTTAAAATTAATTCAATTCTTAATTTAAATTTAATTTTTATTAAAATTTAAGTTTTAACTTTAATTTTTTCTTTAACTTTAATTTATTTTTAATTTTCATAATTTCCACTAATAATCTTCTAAGCTTTGTTTCTGGCTAATATTAATATTTACAATTTTACCATTTTCGTTGTCAAATTTTACTTGCTAAATACGCCGACAAACTAATGCCGTCAACCATAAACATTTCGAAATATTATGGACACCCCATCAACACATAACTTGCCTTCTAAAGTTTTTTGACAACCAAAAATATAATTAAACATATAAAAAGTTAAGAGTTACAAATAGAAATATTGATGCGGCTATTACCACACCTGCAGCCTTCATACATTCACACACGTACGCATACACACACATTGGAAGTGGTTATGTGTGTAAATCCACAACATTTTGTTGTCAAACAAGGAATGCATAAACATTTTTGCACATGCAACAACATCTAACAGCATATTACAGTTGTTGTTGTTGTGTCTTGTGTCGCTATAACTATACACACGTTATTGATTGTCGACATTGTTTGCGCATGCATGTTGTTGTTGTACAATAATAACTCATCTCTATGCCAAAGGCTTGCGAAGCGCGCCAAACAAACGCTAATGATACTGTTATATTGTGAATATAAGTATGTATTTTGCTTTTTATATTGTACTTGTGTTTTGTTGTTGTGCATTTGCGTAGTTTTGCGCATAAAATTCTCATTTCTTTGGGTTTTGTTGCCAATTTCATTCAACTGCTTGCTTCACTCGACTATTCACTGCTTCTACACTCATTAATATTTGTGTGTGTGTATGCATGTGTGAGTATAGGTGTGTGTGCCTATGCTGTCTCTTACACGATGTCGCTTTTTATGGAATTTGCACTTCCTTTTTGCATTTCAATGCTTTTGCTGTTCATGGCATCACTTGATTCCGCAATTTAATTGTTTCTCTTTGTTGTTAGTTTTTTTGTTTTCATTTACCGTTGCATTGTTATAAGTCACTTAGGGCGCATAACATTTGTTAAACGATTTTGATAAATTGATTAGATTTCGTGTGACATGCAAATAAAATTCATTGTCAGTGGAAGGCAATTGCTCAAATTAACAAAAACAAAACATGATAAACAAAAATAAAAGCAAACACATGTACGTACATACATATTCTTATGTTATAAGTATGTTTGTACATGTCATTACATGACTAGTGCGCTTAACTCTCACGCCCTAAACAAAATATTACCAAGAAAACAAGAAGAAAATATTGTTTATCTGTTCAATATTGAGGGCAAATGTCTTCGAAGGTCAATAAAAATATAAGAAATTTGGAAAAAGGTTACAAAATCACAAAATGATATGAGGTTGTTAAATATATTATGTTGTTAATGAGAAATTAGTAAGAGTTTTGTTTGTAGTTGTGAGACTTCCCGCTATAGATATGTGATGGGTCATCTTACCCACAAGCTCCTACCAATTGAGTTAATTTCATTAAGGGAGAAGAAGCACAACTATAATCTGTGTCAGAAAGACCGACTAGAAGAGAGCTATGTTACAGTAGTTGAAGTCGATTAGTCAAATTATGTAAGAGATGTTCAGTGCACTAGACTACAGTCGTTTGTGTTACTAGGCGTCAATCAGAAAGAAGTATTGAAAGCCAGTGTTCGCGGTTCTCTTTGTGTTGTAACCTCTTTTAAGTGACAAACAATCCAGTATGGGTCTCTTTCAAGATATTGGAATAAGTTCCTTTTCATTACCTCACATTTTACATTTTTGGTGCAGATAATTGGGTTCTCCTCGTACTTCTGAAGTGCGTCTTGCGAATATCGCTAATAATAGGAACTTAAATGTTGTACGCTCATCGGCGAACTGAAATCGGCTATAATGAAAGTTCAGTTCTTAACAAAAATTCCAAAATTTTAAACATTTCCTGATCATGAGTGCAATGACCTATCCTTCAAATGAGAGTTGCGCTCTCAATACATTAATTACTTCTTTTGCTATCCAACTTACTCTGAAGCTTGTGTGTTGCTTCCATTAATAACCTTCACGTTTTTTACAAAAAGAATATCTCGTCCGTTTTATATTTCTTCAATGGGCCAGATGACACATCTAAGACTATTTTGGTTAAAAATTCAAGGCTTTCATTTCAAAATGACAAGGATTGTCGAATTGCATAGCAGCAAACTGTTGCCAGTCAGCCAAGCTCCAGTGACACGGTCCTTCTACCTTTCCGTCCCCACGTCAACAACCTATTATACAAAGTTGAGCGCCAAACAATTTCGCGTGTGAACTCTGTCTTGTGTAAATCTATATTGTTGCTTGGTTTGCTGGCTTGATTTTAACGGGTTTAAGCTGAGCTGGTAAAAAGATGAAAAATTTACCTTGGGATAGCTTGGTCGGCAATCCATCAGCCTCCGCCGCTTTGTTGTTCTTCAGACGTGTAATTGCTATTCGAGGTTCTTCATAGTCGGGCAATGGAACGTTTGCTTTATTGTTATCGATTGGGGAATCGGGTTCACCATCTCCTGGTGTGGTTCTTCTACTGATATTCAGCAGGCTGGAGAAGTTTTCCCTCCATAACTTTAGTATGCTCTGGGCATCGATTAATAGATCACTTCTGGAGGTTCTACAAGAGTATGCTCCGGTCTTGAAACCTTCTGTTAGTCGTCGAATTCGTGGAATTTTTATCCCTGTCGGCCAGCTTGTCAAGCTCTTCGTATTCATAAATTTCGGTCTCTCTCTGTTTTTGTCTGCAAATGCGCCTCGCTTCCTTCTTTAACTCTCAACATCTATCTCATCTTGTACGTGTCGCGGTCGATTGCAACATTGAGAGGTTGTCAGTCTGATTTTTCTTCACTGTGACACGATTATCCTAATCGTACCAGTTGTTCTTTTGCATTTCCTAAAACCAGCAGCTGTATGTAAGGAGCTTGAAAAGCCATTCTATAGTTTCCTTATACCGATTTGTTGACGAGTGCTTTCAGAGAGCAGGAGTGCAAGTCGAATAGAAAATCGTCAGCTGTCTGTTGTGAGTGCAGCTTTTCGACGTTGAACCTTCATTGTCCTTGTTTGTGTGCGTTTTTTGCTCCACAGAGACGGGTGCATATCTTCGCTGCAACAAGATAGTGGTCCGAAACAATGTTAGCACCTCGGAGCGATGTTAGGACCTCGATCCGGAGACAGTCAGGTAGTTTCATGAATTTAGGACTACAGATAACCATATTTTGGGCACCGGCAAAGTCGATCAGCCTCATCTAAGCATGATTGTGTTATTGTAGTGGCGGCAGCTCTCATAGGAGCTCACAGAAGACATCCACCCAATTTGCCTTTATATGGCCATCTTACTAATTTCCACAAAGACGTACTCGTATCACTCCTCGTCCCGTCTATCGCACTTTTTGTACGGCGATGATGTCAGCCATTACTCTTATTAGGACATCAACCTGCTGGGCGGTGCACCTTCCCAATTAAGGTAATGGACATTCCAAATGCATGCCCGTAAATCGTAATCCTTAATGCATTTGCCATGGTCGTCATCAAAAGGGGGGTGTCTCATCCGAGGCTGTTGGTAATTTTTCATTGGGGGTGTTTTTTTATGTGGCGGGTTCCGAACCCAGCGCACCACCCTGGGAAGGGATTATTCGCCTTCTCTTTTTAGCTCGACTTTAAACGGATATTTTTGGCTACCCAGAGGACACTTGGTTTAAGATAGGAAGTCGTGAGATATTTGAAAAATAAGTCCCCAAGTGAATGGCGATCAGAGAACTTTACTCACTTGCGTGAACTTCTACACATGACTCCATCCTCGTAATAGCTTTTGGACGAGCAAAAATTTAGGTCCTTTGGATTACAAATATTTGATTTGTCTTGGGAGATTCTGCACACTTTGTGTGATCCAGCAGCATGTATGGTATATGCATGTGAGCTACTACAATATACTGTACTATAATTATTCCTAAATTTGTAAATATTATTTTTTGCAACATATATAGCGAGATGCCTGTGGTTCTACCCGATTGCGAAGCGTTCGAATCTCCTAAGTTGGACTGCACTGCCGATTGGCAAACAATTAAAATTGAAAAGTCTTCAGTGGCTGCGTTTCGCCTCGACGAACAAAGAAGGTATTCACGAAAAAATTAACATAGAAAGTTTTTTTGTCAACCATGGAGTTACAGCTGACAACAACAACAATTTTTGTATGTGTGCACTGCCGACATTTTTGCGCTTAAATTTCTTTTCACTTAACATTTAAGCGCAAATTTAAATGTGATGTTTGACTGAACGTCGAATTTTTTTGGCAATCTGCGCCTGCGCAGCGACATATACAGTGGTGTTACAAGCTACAGGCCAAAAGAGCAAGCCTTATATACATACATACATATATGTAAGTACATATATACAAAGCAGTACATACTTGTATGCAAAGCTACTATGTATACATGGGTAAAAAATAATAATAACAACAACAACACATAACAATTTTGGGCCGCTGCTGAAGAAAAAGGCGGAAAATGCAAAAACGGCGAAGCCAAAAGTGACAAAGTCAGCAACGGCGCTGGCTACGATGTCACCGTTATGCAAATGTACAAGCCAAAAGAGCAGCGAGCCAGCGAGAGAGAGAAAGAGAGCAAAAAGATTATAAATGGAAATGTTAAAATAAATTTTATAGCGTCCACGCGAAATTGGCGCAAAAGAGTTGTGCAAAAAAACTGGAAAAAAGTAAAACGTTACAACAATAACAACTGCCAACAAAGTGACGTCTGCGGAGAGCATTCAAGTGATGCGGTAATTATTGGCGCTGCGCAAGCGTATGCCGCTCGGCTGCTAAAGTCATTCACCGGCTAGACAAATCAGCTGATCGCGCAGCGAAATTCAATACGAACGGTTTTTTTTTTTTTAATTTTTTTCTTCATATATATTATGATCAAATACATATATGTGGTCGTAAGCTTGAACCTTGCTTTTCAAATAATGTCGAGCGATGAGGTAACTGTATTTTTAATGAATTGGAATATTTAGCGCTTATTTAAAATTTATGAAAATTCATGTAATCGCTGCTTATAAAGCGCTTATATGTTTTTGCACAAATACACATGTATGTATGTATATATATGTGTGTGTATATGCAAGCGCTCTTGGCCACTTTGGCGTTCAAGCGTTCGATGGCGAAATTGACATTCATTGGCTGTGTAGCAGGAGGAACTAAAGAGTAAAAACAATAGCAAAAAGCAACAACAACAACAAAAACACAATAAATATTTAGTAAAACGGCAACTAAAACTGGAACAACACGTCGTCATCGCGGCCGCCGCGTCTTATGTCGCAACACACGCACACGTATTCGCACATTAACACATTTATGTATGACCACACACACGCACACCAACACACGCTAACTCACTTGTACTTTCACTGTCAATGTTAAATATGCATGAGTGGTCGGCATAATTTCAGACAAACTGTGGCACAAAAGCAACATTGTGGATATGTAAATATGTAGCTTAATTTATGGCGTTTGCCATTTGGAATATTTCTTTCGTATGAATTTCGCAAATCCCTGGTTAAACTGGTTTGATGCGTCGTTAAATGCCTACCGAACTCATTAAGAGTTACACTTGTATCTGTTCTTAATATTTCCGTGATCATCTGGATGTTATACCCTGAACAGGGTATATTTTGTATGCCACTAAGTTTGTAACACCGAGAAGGAAACCTCGCAGATCGTAGAAAGTGTGAACCATTTCGAGATTCCCTACATTACTCTTAAAGAGAAACACAGTAACTTCAAATTTTACTATCATTCGAAAGAACATTATTTGGCATTTAGTTTTTGAAGATTATCTCTTTCAAATTTTGACCTCGGCTATATCTCAGATGATCCATCCGTTGAGTTCAATTTTCGATTCAGAAACGAGCCTTTTCGTTGAACAAAATTTCGTTCGACAAACTCCGCATCTTCTTGGAACTTTTCAAGAGCCCATAGAGCGAAGCGATGTCGGTTGGGAAGGTCGAGCGGCTTCAGTTCTTGCACAAATTTCGACGTAACAACCGAACCGACTCTCCATGGTGTTCGTGTACATTCTTACGTCTTTTGTCCCCAAAAAGCTATACACTAGTAACTGAACCAATATCGGATATCTGTAACATATGTATGTATAGATGCCATACAAACTGATCGATCAAAGTCTAGACACAGACCTTTTATACTCTTTTATGCTATAATTTGACCTGTGAAGGGTATTATAGCTTCGGTGCGACCGAATTTTATCTCTTGCTTACATTATAAGCCATAAAACTATAATTATGTTGAGGTATTTTACATAATTTCATACAAAGGGGATTTTTAATAATAGGTGGACAGATCAGTATATACCTCTCAAATTTATTATTATTTTAGTGCTTTTAAGTCATACCAAACCGCTCTTAAATTATTCCATAGTATATCGTTAACCGACTCAATTAGAGGACTGTCTGAAATGCTTAATTCTAGTGCTTGCCGTTTCAAACAAACATTGCTAATTAACTCCATTAGTGGACTGTCTGCCATTTAATTAAGAAACTGCGTGAAAATATCGTCACTGGAATATTGTGTCAATTTCAAATTCCGCTGTTTGGGTGATGATGGCAAATTGTCATCGATTCTGATCGTCAGATCGTTCCGATTATACTTATTTATGGTACCAAGGGCTTAGCTTGTATTTCTCTTATTATTATTATTCTCTTGAGCTATCGGTCTGACTTATCTTGTCTTTTAGAATGCTGTTGACTTCTTTAGTATGCATTCCTTCTGTGGCCATTTGCTGAAATCGTTCTTGAGTACCAAAAAATTTTAGTTTTCCAAAAGGCGCATCCGAGTTGCACTGCTTCACTTGGCCAATATTTTTGAAGTAAAAAAAATTTAATACAAATTCTAAATTAAATTAAAAAATGTTTCTTAGTCCAAAAATTTAAATAAAAATTATTAATGTAATATTAAAAAAAATTAAATAAATTTTTTTGAGTAAAAATGGAATGAATGAATTAAAAATCCTTAATTTTATATATAATAAAATAGAACTAAATTTTTTTTTAAACAAAAAAAATTAAAAATTTAAAAGAAATATATTTTTGAAAAAAATAAATTTTAATAAATTTTTTTGGAGTCAAATAATTGTAACAATAAAAAAAATTTGGGAAATATATTAAAAATATTATTTCAAAAACTAATAAGTTATAAAATTTATATGCACTTTATTTAAATATGAATAGTACATTTATAAATGAGCTGGAATAAAATTGTATAAAATTTAATTATAAATGAAAAAAAACAAATAAAATAAATTTGTTAATAATCAAATCCATAACTGACTGACGACAACTAACCCAATGAAACGTTTGACTCCCGTATACACGTAACCTCTCCTTGGAGAGTTGTAGCTAGTTGGGAACTTCAGGAGTTCTTACTTTCGGAGCAATCAAGAGAGAGATTTGCTCGTCTTCGCTTTCTCATACTTGAAATAAGCAGCGTTTTGCCTTTGCGACTAGACTTTCTGCAGTAATTTCTTCATTTGTTCGTATTATAGTATTACTATTATCGTATAGTAATTTTTTTTCCAGAAATTACTAAACTTCAACCAAAGTCGCTGTGGCCTAATGAGCAATGAAACAATAATATACAACAAATATTGTTTTGTAATTCTTTGTCATAATTTCCTTAATGAACAGCGAATATGTAACATTACAAATGCAACAAGTGTGGGTATATATACGTCTATGTGTTGTATGTTCATGTAATAACAGTATATTAAGCTAATATTATTATTTTCGTACGCTTTCGTGTCTGCCTGCATTTTGTGGTGTCGTTTAATGCAATTTCGAGTTTTCTTGTTCAAAAATTACATATTGCATTGTGTTAAGAAAAAAGTAAATACTATGTACAGGCGCATACATATATACTCAAAATAACTAGTAGTGGAATTGTGATCTAATGTTACCCAACGACAAATTAAGGGAAATGAACTTTATATAAATGTTATTGGTTATTATTGGGCAGTCGAAAAAGTATTTTCGTATTTCTAATCAAACTTCAACGACGTCTACTGACAAAATACGAAAAGACTTTTTAGACTACCCAATATATTGACATATTGTGGAATATTTAATACCTTATACATATTGTATAATTATTATTATTGATTATTATTGTTGTTTTTGGAAAAATATCGTAAACAAATTCAAATTTGTCTGCATGCGCTAGATATCAAACGAAGCACCTTGTCTTGTCGAAAGTTCAGCGACCCACAGCTGATGCTGCTGCTTAAGCGCCGATGGTCAACGCATTGGCCTTGACATATATGTGTTGGAAACAAGCTAACAACAACAGCTATTGACTCATAATTATAAATTAGAGAAGAAACGCTCGGGGCGAATTTTGTCAGTTCGCTTATTTACATACAAAAAACGATAACAAAATTTTTTTCATGTTGAGTTTTGGAAGCTTTACACCGGCTTTTCACTTTTTGGCGTGCGTCTTTATAGTTTCAGTGAAATGGGGGACATTGATACTTTTTCTGAATTTTGTAAGAATAAAAAAAAAATTAACTTGACATAATATGTTATGGGATTTCCAATAGCTATCGAAAAAACGGATTTTGCTCAAAGGCGAAGTGTTGAATTATAATAGTACATAGGTTTGAAACACTGCTGAGGAATATGAAATAGTCGTTTCGAAGGCGAATCAAAAAGGATCCCGTTTGAAAATAATAATAGTTCGTGGGTATACCGACAAATCTTGCTTAGCTCCATTGGTGAGGTCTCTTATTTACTTCAAATTCTGTTTTTGGGCTCCTGGCGGGAAAATTAAAGGTAAAGAGAGTATAAAAAGATCTTAGTTTGATTTTGATAGGTCAGCTTATATGGAAGTTGTTTGCAGCTTTTTGAGGAGAAAAGGGCGTGAAAAATAATTCTGATCGATATTTCGAAAACGGATAAACTACATATACTTAATAGGCTCTCCAAACTCAGCTCTTACTTTGAAATCACTTTTAGAAATCCGTTTCATTTCTCAGCAAACAGCCTTACCATTCGCTGACTGGGCAAAAAACTTGCTCAAACTGCTGAAGAAGAGGGAAAGAAGCGACGAAGCGACGAAGAAACGCAGAAAATCAGATCTTATCGTCCCCTAACTGTTTTTACTTTTACACTGGTCAAATGGCAACAACATATCCGCAAATAATCATTTCAAGATGCGGAGAGGAAAAAAGTCGAATGACAGCTGCCGTTTGCTGCTATGAGTAATTTAATTGCGGCATGCCACGAGCTTGTGTGACGGCACTGGCTATACGTAACGTAACATTGGTGTGGCGCTGCCGCCGCAGGTGAGTAAGCAACGAAAAACAAGTAAAAAAAGGAAAATGAAACACAAATTCCAAATAAATATCGCGATTGCAAGGCTTTCATTGCATTTTCGTTGTCGCCGTTGTTATTGTTGTTGTTTTATTTAGCCGCGCAAATGCAATTGTGGCCGCACAGCGCCTTACTGTTACATAAACACACCGATCAAGACGCTGCGGCGCTGGCGAGCGGCATTAAAGGCGGTAGCTCTGCTCTGCACTACCGTTATGTATGGCTTCGCTGTTGAATGCACAAGTATTGGTGCAATTTAATGTTGTTTTTGTGTGGTGCTTTCATTATTTTCTTTAAAGTGAATGCATTTCGCTGTTGGTGAAGGTGTTCAGAGCAGGCTGCACGCCGTTGTTGTTGTTGCTGTTGTTGTTATTTCAACTGGTTTGCCGACTGTTACCTCATGGCACCATAACTAAAGTTTAATTGCAATTTAGTCAGGCTAAATGAGAGTTATATGTGTCCATTTGTGTGTATGTATTCGAGTGTATATGTATATGTGTGTATGTGGTTGTATGTGCGCACGTGCTGTTATTGCAGAGTGGATAATGCAACAGTGTTTATTCATGTAAATATTTTTATTGTTTCACATAAGTATTTTGTATATATGTACATGTATGTATATATATGACTGTCCAAAAATACTTTTTTCCAATGAAAAGGTAAGCTTTACAGTCGCTTTAAGAGCAATTTGGGCACATAATTTATTGTTGCATTAAATTAATTCGTTTCAGTGGAATAATTTCGTATTTCATCTTTTATTGGCGCATAATAAATGCTTCGATTTCATAAGTTGAAAGAAAAGGTTGCAGACGAAATGGCAAGATCATAAAAAAGTGCCGGTTTAAATATGGATTTTCGATAACAAACATACAAAATTTATTTTTTCAAAATTTAGCTCATTTGAAGTTTTAATATTTTCCCATTTTCTGGGAATTTTGTGAATTGGATCCCAAAAGAACTCAGACGGCTTGGCTGCCAAGAATGCATAAAATCTATTTTAAATACCGAGTCTTTTTCAGCAAATGCTCTTTTCAATTTCCATGAGTTCTGTCGATAGTATTTCCCAACAATGGCTTCATCCAGTTTTAGAAGCTTGTAATACAACATGTACTTTTGATGCCACAAAATACAAATCATTACCTTGATGTCATTGATATTCGGCTTTGCCATTAATTTGATAAGTTGGTCCGTTTTCTTTTTGTTTGAGCGTTACAGCAATTCTGATATGTAAAATCGTCGTTTTGGACTTTGAATCGGTGAAATAAAAATCAATTTAGAGTTAGAGTTTACTATTTATAAACGTAAATGCTTTGCAAATAAATCTAACTTTCCGCTGGATACCCCTTCAAAATTGTATATTTCCTGATTTCCTGCAGGTTTTAGACTTTTTTGGACGAGAAAAAGTCAGTTGTTTAGTAAATATCATTTGAATGTCGCGCATGTGTGATCTTCATATTTTTTACCAAACATTCATGGTTTTTAAAACGTCATTCGACTCTAAAATGCACTCTATTTCCGTTTCCTTTCTGCGTCGCTCTCGTTATACTTAAAGCACTACAAGCGGCATAGCAATAATACAGGTTTCATGCTTGAAGAACACATGCTTCACAAAAGTACTTACAAATTATAAATAAATGTATGCACTTATAAAAATATAATTTAGCGTCTGCGAATATATTTTTATTTTGTAGAAAAAATAGCAAAAAAACAAAAGACTTAAGCGCGCAACTTGTGCTGAAAGGCCCTGGCTATTAGCCGAATGACTTGTTGTGCCTGATGTCATGTGCTTAAAACTTCAAAACGATGAATCTTCATTGTTAGCAAATTGTTATATATTGCATATAAGCGTTTGCAAATAAATTATAGGAGAAATGGCAGCAAATTAAAGGCAGTTTTTGAAATTATAAGCTGCTAAAAAATGATGACTAGTAAAGTGAGTAGTAAAGCTGTTAGCAGTCAGATGACAGAAAATCGTGCACTTCAATAATCTGCAAATAATTTTTAAAAGTGTAGGTGATTATTTCCAGGAGGACCTCCGAAGGTGAGCAAGATTTTCGGCTTAAAATTATCTCAAATCCAAAACCCAGAAAATTTGTAATTCCTTAAATAAACGCTGGCGATGATCGTGGGACTAATTTTTGTCAAAAAAGCGGCTTCTCAAAAAATTGTCACTTCAGAGTGGCTTGAAGAATGAAAATTGTTTTTAAAAATTTTATTGATAAATAAATATCTACTAACAGATATTGGGGCTGCAAGCCAGGTATCCTCAGGTGGCTGTATACCATGGTCGTAAGGGCTTTCGTCACTTATGGAGTGGTTGCTTTGGCGTCGAGGACAATGCAGTCTTCGGTCTTCAACTATAGAAGCTGCAAAGACTTGTTTACGTCTGCGATGCAGGGGCAATGCGCACTTGCACAACCGCAGCACTTGCTTGCAGTCATGCTGCATCTAGTGATCAAATAGGCAGCGAAACATAACATGCTACTCATGGCAGCAGAGGGTTTTGGCAAAGGGGAGATAATGTCGTCACAACAAATGAATGCCTTAGGGCAAGATACACGACTGTCTCTACTTCCAAGAGACGGCATTACGCAGAGGGTAAACTTTACAAAGAAGTTTAGAGTTACCCTCGGCAGTAAGATGGAGCGAAGTGATTCCACGCTCGACTAAAGTACTTCTGAGGGGCAGCACTATCCGGTGGTTCACTGGCGGCTCAAAAACACCGGAAAGCATTGAAGCATTTTCCGAGCATCTTTCAAGCAGAAGTTTTTGCTTTAAGTCGGTATTCAGAAATCAATCTCTATCGCAAATATCGCAATCAGCGTATCGCTATACTCAGCGGTAGTCAAGCGGCACTAAAAGCAATCTCAGCTTATGTAGTCAAATTGCAATTAATAGAGAAGTGTATAGGAAGGCTGAACCGTCTATCAGTTTGCGACCATGTAAACCTGATATGGGTACCGGGGCATAAAGCAGTAGGGAAGTTACGACGAGCACGGTATATTAGCAGCCTGGATCTCAAGAACGGCTCCTGGCAGATATCTTTAGAGTTTATACATAGCTTTCACCGTATCTGAGTATGTTATTCGGCTTACATTCGGCACCTGCGAAGTTTCAGAGTGTACTAGACCAGGCCATAGGCTCTGAGATGGAACCAGACGCTTTCGCCTCTACATTCGAGGAACACATACGGAATTCACGAAGGGTACTGCAGAGATTACACCAGACCAACCTCCGATTTAACCCTGAGAAATGCGAGTTTTTCAAGAAGGAACTCTGATATTTAGGTTACGTGATCAGTGACAAAAGCATCCACACCGACTTCGAGAAAGTGGCAACCATCCAGGAGCTGAGGCCCCCAACTAACGTGAAAGAAGTACGTCAATTACTTGGGATAATATCGACGCTTTGAGCCCGACTTCGCGACCATGAGTAGCACTGGAAATGGGGACCTGAGTAACAATCAATATTTGAATACAAGAACAAGTTAACAGAAGCTCCTGTCCTCCCATGTCCGGATTTCAACCAGGCATTCACTTTGCAGACGAACGCTAACAACATTGGCCCACAAACTAGCCCGGTCTGTGTCAGCTCCAGAATGATGGGGCCACAAACATGCTTTGCAGTGAGGCAACACATCATAAAGGAGTTGCTGCGCGAGGAAGAGAGAGTGGGGAGAGGACGAGGATTATATATACATATGTGATATAAGGCACAGTAGACTATCGAGCGCACAAACTCAATAATTTTCACCGTTCTAGTGGTTTCGGAGAAGTTTAACTTACCTAAAGCCGTTTACAGTAACTTAAAAAATTCTTACAGGTACAAATGCGGTAATATCTCAGAAACAATTTGTCAGATAACCTTAAGCTTTTCGGAAAAAGTCCTTAAATATGTATATGAAATTCGATAAATTTGCAAAAAAGAATCAGTAACATTTTTGAAATTCGTCAATGAATAAAACCGCTAAAGCGACTTAGTACCGTTTTTGGAGCATGAAAATGAAATTTGCGAAACTTTTTGCAAAAAATAGCAATCAAAATCGTTGAAAGGAAGAATAAGCATTTTTTAGTAATAAAAAACTATATTCACCGTTCCAAGCTATTTTTAAATAATTATTTATTAACTGAAAGTAAATTTTGAATAAATTTTATTGAAAGTATGCTTTCGAGCAATTAAATTGAGTCATTAAACATCGCGAATGGATTTTTGGCAGCCCGAAAAAGTTGCCTTACTTTTACATTACTTTCGATTTGCGTTATAAACTTTTTACTTAAATGCAAATAATTTTTGTATTAAAACTTTTATTATGCTTCTCGGCTGCATTTACGTAAGCAATCGACACCGTGACCAATTATGGCACACTTTACTTATGTCTGTCTGTAAGCATTTGCACAGCGAGTTTACTTAGTAAACAAGCCAAAAATAATTGATTATACTTTTCGCTTTAGTTCAAGTTGAGTTGGCCCAGCTTTTGGCTATGCTGCCGCATTAAAAATGCCAAAGTATTTTTTATTGAATATTTCAAAAACACTCGGCGGCATACATAATAATGAGCGCAACGGCAAGCGAGACCAAAGCAAATGCAATAAAATGTTAATAATGAAAATAATAACAATAACAATAAAAATATTAAAAATTGCGTGGAATTATACAAAAATATGCATATATCTATTTGATAGCACACAAGCATACAGACACACATATGTATAATTGAGGTATAAGCTGACGCTGACGTGCAATTTTCGCCTCCGCATTGGCGGCCTGTAATCCACATTGTCATTACACGCGCACAATTACACACACCTTTACATATTTACAAAAAAGCACATACACACATCAACCATTTCGGTTTCATTCATTCATTCATTCTTTATTGACTGCTTGATTGTAACATTTGGTTTACAAACGCGCGGCACTTGGCCCATCATCAGCTTTGGCGCGTCGTCGGCGGTGCGCCTGCTCTGACAGTGGCAGTGAATCGTGTTAACTACTATCAGCTCATCGCTTATTTCGTATTGTTTTTGGTTGTTTATGACCGCTGTTGTATTGGAACTGTCGCTCAGTTGTCACAGCGCGTCCCAATTTAATGTGTAATATATTGACGTTTTTGCATCTAAACAGTTTTTCATTAGTCTGAGTACTTCCCCACCGTTTGTAGGTCGTCATTTGTCGCATTCCGTAGTGGATTTCCAATGGAAGTTGTTAAATAATTAATATTCATATTTAGTTGTAGTTAGGCTGGTCGGCAATACCATTGCATTTGTCATTCAGTTTGGAAACATTGTTGCATGTTGCATATGTGTTAGTAGATAAAGCTTGTTAGCAATTAAGTTCAAATAGTGCGCAATGCATTGTTATGTAATGCTATTAGTAGCGATCTGAACTATTGATATCCGTTACTTCCTCCTGAATATGATACAAATCTTAATTATCACACTCAAATTAAAACTCTTTTGAAACATCGGCTGACGTTAACAGTTAATCCAATTTTTCATACACTTGAAATATAACCAGTTTCTATAATATCGTTTCAGGCCTAGGCCGGTATTGCTTTTGGTTCCATCAATAAATTTTATTTCTTAATATTGCTTTTGTAAAAGTAGGGTTTATTCTGGTTTCGGAAACGATAGCAAGAAGTCACAGAAGTTGCAGGTTACTGAGCATAGAATGTGTATGCCTCTAGAGAATACGACAGATTCTTCTTGTATTTTTGTTGCAGTGAAACTGGCAGATAATGCATTAGTTCGTGACGTCAGGAACGCTGACGGTTTGACAGTTGGTTTCATTAAGAAGCGGAGGAAGAAAGATCAAGTGGAGAAGGACCTAGATACACTTGAATTCTCCTATTGGCGCCAAACATCGAAAAGGAAGAACGGCTGGCGCGCTGCTGTAAACTCGGCTATGAAGAAGAAGAAGAAATATAAGATTTCGTACGAAAAAAACTTAGTTTGAGAGATCTAGACACAGAGATGTGAATATGAATTGTATTTCTGGTCCTGATACTGTAGGGACCTATCATGCGCAATTCTTTCGTTCTGTTATTTGGATGTCCAAGAAGCACCAATATAACCATTTTCAATTTAAGCTACTAAGCGCTACTCCTTTACCTCCGTCTAGGAGCGGCCAGCTTTCTGCAAGAGGACGGGAATGGTTTTGTCCTGCACAACCCGACGCCGGGAGCCTCATTACGCGCTGTACATATGTTTGATATGTCAGGGTCTATTCTGGATAAGTAGGAGTTTAACCTGCTACAGTATCCAGAACGAAGCTACGCAAGAGTTACTCTCGTTTCTCGAGCTCATCTTTTGCAATAGGTGGTGGTCTGACTCCAAGTAAGTCATTCATTGAGAGGGAGGCGGTGAAGGCGTTAATGGCTTCACTGTGAATCGCGGTCAATGAATGTTGGAAGTTAGCTGCGTCCGAAATATGGTCCTTGTATTGATTTATTACGTCGACGTAGTTAAGGAAGACCTCTTGATGCTCCTAGGAAACGATTTCGCTCCAAGCAGGACGATTTCTGCGAAAATACCACGCGAGTATACGGCCTCACTATGCAGGTGTTCGATGGGAGACATCAAGTGGCATCCTGACGTAGTACGGAGAGGAGTGTTCTGACAAGTTTGCAGTTTTCACATCTGCGTTTCAATGCATCAGGGTGACCATATTGTGAAAATCGACTGTACAAGTTTTTTGCCAACAGAAACTAAGATTTCGATATGGTATTATGAAACTACGTTAAAAGCACGGTGCATATTTGACCCAAATTGGGTGTATGACTAAAAAAACTATCAATTCAATCCGAAGATACAAAATATATGTAGATCTTTTTCTGAACAGAATATATTACGTTCGCCGTCTCTTCTTTCCGTCTCTTTGTAAGGTGATTAGTCCCTTAGTTTTTGAGATACCGTTCTGAAATTTTGCATCACCTTTCCTTCTCAAGAAGCTCATTTGACAAAACTGATCACTATAGCATATTATTTATATATGAACGATCAAGATCAAGTTCTTGTGACCAACTTTTTCAGTTTGAAATTATTATAAATTATACTAGATTTTATATTCTGTATTAATCTTTTCATATGACTTTGATATTAATTTCAACATTCCGTTGCCTTATAAATAAGGCTTCCTTAGTGTCTCATTGACAGTTCATCGTTTTCTACGTCACTTACTCGTTTAACTGTCGCTAGAAACCAATACATACTCAGTCATATGAAATAAATAAATAAATTACTTTTTCATAATATTTAAATAATTTTAAATTGCACCAAAATTCCTCTAATGGCAGAAGAGGTGATTAAAATCGCATTTGAAACACGCGCACTTGACAATTTAAATGCTAATCAATATAATAATGGCGTAAACAAACAAACCACTCACCCAAATCGTCAGGCAATTGCGGATATGTTTTGAAAAAGCAAAAATTTATAATAAAAAAATAATTATATTTTTTAGCCAACTTTACAAAACATGAAAGCAGAAAAAAATAAATTAAGACAGTGCAGTAAAAGCAACGTAAAGTAAAGTAAACTATTTTTATTATTTTCTAGATACTAAAGCTTTAGATACAAAAGCTTATAATAAAAAGTATTTGAATTCTCCACAAAAGGTTTCTTTAAAAAATCATTAAAATCTAAGTGAACTAATTTTTACTGATTACAAAAATTCAAAACGTCCGGCAGCTGATTATGATCTCGCAGCTGATTTAAACGTCACTCGTTACAATGTAATGTGCAGCTAAACGCATCCGTTAACTATTCACTCAACTTAGACGCCGTTTACCGCATGCTGACGACGCGCCGCTTCGGCTTCATAGTCGCAATAGTGCGTGCTTCCACTTGTCACTTTCTCATCGGGTAATTGCATTGCCTTACTTCTATCGTACGAGTATTTGCGGTAATTCACTTTCGGCTCTGCTTCGCTGCGCTAACACGCTTCGATGGCATACTTAGTGATGACGCTGCGACGCTTCGATGTAATCGCTGGTGTGCAGGCACGTCAACGCACGCGCCATGGCGAAGCGGCCTCTAATGACCACACATACACAAGCAGCAATACTTACCTCGGTATTTGCCGACGAACGTAATAATAATAATTTTGCTTCACAACCGACTGGTTTTTTGTCATTAATTGCGGTTGCAAAAATACGAAATTATGAAATGAACACAGAGTCGGGCTTTCGGTTAATCAAATTATGATTGATTTGCTGGTGCAGCGGTGTGGTTTTTTGCAAATTTTGCTTAAATTCTAAAAGGAATAGATATGTGCGTTTGGGGAGGATTGAAAATGAATAGTATTTACTATGCGGTTTCTATCTAATCTGCTGGTAGCTGCTAGCTATTAGGAAGAAGAAGATTGACAGTTACTCTCATAAATAGCGAAATAATGAAAAAGCAGCAGAAAAATATCAAAATGATAGTAGAAATTCCTCTAGCAGAAAGTAGTTGCACTCTTAGTTTTTACGCTCTGAGCTTTTCCTCTGCTAGTTGCTGCTGTTTTTCCAGCATAAATTCTGCTTGCTAGAAATAGTTATGATTTGAGATGTATGTATATATTTATACATTACAATTTTCAGAACTTAAATTAACGGGTTTCTCAATAAGGACGCTACAAACGTAGACTAATAGAAACAGCAAGCGAGCCCATATTTTTCCCGTTCTTTTGACATTTCTCTTCTATAAGGTTTGCCATTTCATCATGGAAAGATATACGATCCAACACCGAGTCGAAATTATTTAAATTCGGAGTCAGTGGCCTCAACTTTAGGAGCTCTACGTCCAATTTGTGAACGTCAGAATCGTCCTGTCAGATCAACAATTGAGCGTTTAGTGAAAAAATTTGAATCAACAGCCACAGTACAAAATATTCCCGTGCCAGTGAGACAAAGAAGTGTCCACAGTGTCGAAAATATTGTTGCCGCTAGCGCATTAATTGAGGAAGACCCAAATCAGTTCCTCACACGCCGGTCACAAACGTTGGGCTTCTCTGTTCCGTTGTTGTGGCGAATTTTGCGAAAAGATCTTAACCTACATCCTTACAAGATCAAATTCACGCAAGAACTGAAGCCGCTTGGCCACCAGAATCGTCGTATGTTCATGAATTGGGCTGAGCAACAACTTGAAAATGATGCGGATTTTCGTCGAAAAATCATATTCCCCGATGAGGCTCATTTCTGGCTGAATGGCTTCCTCAATAAGTAAAATATGCATTATTTGCCCGGCAGCAATACAGACGTACTCCATGAGTCACCATCCCGAAAAATACGATGGGCCGGCGGCGTCATTGGGTGGTATTTCTTCCTTGATTTTCGAGGCCGGCACGTTACTGTGAATGGGAAACTCTACCGCTCCATGTGAAACGAAAATTTTTGGCCCGCATTGGATGTATGGTTCCAACAGGACAGCGTCACAAGCCACACAGCGTATGTTTCAATCGATTTATTGAAAATCAAGTTTGGTGAACGTGTTACCTCACGAAATGGTTCCGTCAGTTGGCCCCCTCAGTTGTGCGATTTGACGCCATTAGACTATTTCCTGTAGAGCTACGTCAAGTCTATGCTCTATGCCAACAAGCCAGTGGCAATTGACTTCATACGAATATCGAACGTGAAATAGTAACAGTACTCTAGTTTGAGTAAGGCTATCATTATTATGGTAGTTCGTTTCGTGATAGAGTTAGAAAACATCTCTGAAGTACAGTTTTGGACCAAATTAAAGTCCGGGTCAGTTCCGGTTCCGTAGACTTGATTGTCGTGCGAACGCCAGTTCGTTCCCTAAACGAGGTTACTTGCCGCTGTCTTGTACACATAATTCTTTGTATTAAAGTTAGAATAAACCAAGAAGTTTTCAAACGAAAAGTCTCTCAGATTTTTAGTTATCTTTGTCTGCCAATATCGGACCACTATACTAGCATACATCTGTCAAAAAATGATCAAAATTAAGTTCTTGTTTGACAAGTTATTACAACGAAATTCGGTATTAATATTTGTCAAAGGCATCGCTTTAACCACCGAACTTATTCTCCATGATCGGACCACTATATCATATAGCTGCCATACAAATCGAGCGATCAATACTAAGTTTTTGTATGACTTCTTTATTTGTGTAGGGAATTCTAGCTTCGGTGGAGCTGAAGCTAACATTTTTTCTTGTTTTTCCATTATAAAATAGTAATAAATTCTTTATCAACTATTCTTTGGAATTACTAAACAGTGAGAAAAGTTGAAAATAAGTGTCTACTCTTTTTTTTTTTGTATAAAATTTTTCGGAAAATATTTTAATTCATTTAAGTCGGTTTCTGAGACGGAATTTCGCACAAAAACTCACCAATGTTTTTAGACGGCTTGAAAGAGTTGGACACAGCATTTCATATGTTAGAAAAAGCAACAACTAAAACTTAAATCTTTATTCTTTTATTATCAAAATATTTAAATGAAATTATTTAATTAAGAAATTAAGTAAATTAGTCACTTAGTAAGTCTAATTGAATACAAAAAGAAATCGAAAAATATTATGCATGTTTTTTGCCAACTTCATTGATAAATGAACCTAAATATTTGTGGTCAATTAATTTTTGTAAATAATAATTGGTTGGTTATTAAAAAAATTATAAACTTCATCTATTCTAAAAAGAAAATGATATGTGCAATTAAGCTGCGACCCGTGCGGTTAAGCTTGTGTCTATTTATTTATATGTGTGTCTATATACTTGTGTATTTTTACACGCATGATATTTTCAATCTCTAGAAAATCAAACGATTTTCGTTGCATTGGAAATTAAAATGCATTCAGCGCAGCCGAGTTGCATTTTCAAAACCGTTTCAAACAGCCATGAACCAGCAGCGGCACGGACAATGACATGTGTGTGATAAGGCTACTAACTAGCGTGCAAACAAATACTCTACATACACATGCGCACATATGAGTGTGCATGATTACACAATAGAGATATATGGTGAGCTGAGTGAAAAAAGTGATAAATTCATGTAATTACATCAGCGTTTGAACTAGAATGGTCGAATTGAAAACGCCTCGAGCCAGTTTGGCTTTCGTTGGATAAATCATGAAAAACACAACGTAAACAACTATTGCAGAATTAAAACTACAACAAATGCTTCAATATGGTCATGGTCGATTAAACGCACACACATGCGCAAATGCTACGGCGTTTTTTTCAGTTTGGCGCGTTGTTAGTAAAAGCTTCCAAACTGTGTGAATTGTTAATGGACGAATGTATTTATCCTCTTATTGAGTTTGTAGATTTCGAAAAAAATGTGGTTTTTACTGTTATGCAATAAGCTTGATTTTTAATTCAAATACTAGTTTTAAACTTGCTGCATATTTATACGAAAGCTCTAAATATTGCTGAATATTTGAGTTTATTTCAAAGTAATATTTTATTTGATTTTCCTTTAATATGTTATTTTATGCAAAATTTCATATTTTCGGAGTTATCTTTATTTTTTATGGTTTTTGTGTGCTTTTAGTAATGTTTATTTTTAATTTCGAGGTGATTTTCCACGCTGTATACAAACTTTTTGCGGTGATTTTCCATAATTTGCTTAAAAGCGAGGCTAAAAATAACATTAATAAATCAAAAATACAATTTTCTAAACTTTTCACTAAATCACACCAACTACTAATCACACTGCAAATATTTATATTTTGATTCTCTCCCAATTTGCTGTAGTGTGTTTTAAACACTTCAGTGCGTTAGGGCGTATGAGTAATTTTACACAGGAATAGCAGTGTTTACATGTAGTTAATATAATATTATTTGTATTAAAATTTATATATTTATAATAAAAAAAAATACACATCAATGAAAAGGAGAAAATTATGTCAAAATAAAGCTTATAATAAAGTCGCAGTAGCTCTTTGGCCTTTTGAAGAAGAAGACATTTTAGAGTGAAGAAAATTTGAAGAATAATAAAATTATTTAAATAGCATCTATTTTCATGTACCTTAGTAATTTGTTAAATCTTCTTCTTTAATGGCGTAGACGATGCTTACGTGGTGGTTCTTTTCGCTGTTTGGCGCTACTTGGCAATTCTAAGTGTAGAAAGGTCCTTCACCATCTGGTCTCCGTAATGGAGTGAAGGTCTTTCTCTTCCTCTACTTCCCCCGGCGGGTACTGCGTCGAATATTCTCAGATTTTTAGTGTTTTCACACATTCGGATGTCTCTTAATTCGCTGAACTATGTCTACTTCGAAGTTATGACTCTCAACAGGGACGTGGGAGCCACGACTGTTTGTTTTACGACAGGAGATATTTCGTCTTGCCTTCGTTTACTACCAGACCCATACAAATATTTCGAAGTCAGATAGATAAAATTGATCACAATCCAACTATAGTTCAATTTATAGAAACCACAACCAACACAATATACATATATACCTATCACTTTTTATTGCCATTTGCCGCATTTGGCGCGATCCATGAGACATACTGACTAAAAAGCTTCGACAAGCGACACATTGAAATCTTGCTTGCGTCACAAGCGACTCCGTTGAGTGTTCAATAAAATTTGCCTTTCGGAAATGTACTTACGATTACTGTAACCATTATCAAAGTGCGGACGCGTACACACAGACAGCACGCTGACGTTTGAATGGCTCAAAGCCAAATCTTGCATATTACTGGCGCAGCGCTGTTAGTTTTTTCATCAGCAGTGTACATATGTATGGCAGAAATGTAGCCAAAAATTTAAATGCTTATAAAGTGTGTAATTACGAACGATTTGCCATACAACAATTACATCCATATTACCGCTAGATTAATATCTAAATCGCTCAACAATCTCTATAAAGGGCGGTGCAGGTGCTGAGTTCTGCGTAGTCGGCGCTTTGAATAATTCGGAAATTTTTTAAAAATATTTTATTTTAGTTTAAAGAAAAGTTGCACGATTTTTCCAAAAAAATACTAAATTTTGAAATATATTTAATTTCTTATCGAAAATGCTAGATTTCAACATGGCGTGTCGAGTGTGGTATGGCGTGGCGTTGCTATTTTTTGCCACCAACATCATGGCTGCCGACATACTGATGGTCACAATGGGCGGCACCAAGTCACATAAAATACCCTTTTGGGAGCTGGCGAAAGGACTGATACACAGGTGAGTGTGTTACAAGTTTATGGAAGAAATAATACAGATTTAATTAAAATAAAATTTTAAAAAGGTCACGAAGTTTTTTTTATTGATAAAGTAATCAGTATATGTTAAAATTTCTTGGTTCTCACGTTTTTTTTAATATTTCACTAAAATTTCATTTTCATAATAAAAGTATTAAACTTAAATCATGAGTATTTTAATTAAAGAGCTTTTTGGACGCTTTCTAACTGTAAAAGAAAAACCAAAATCTTTTTCTACATCTTCTTCATATTATCTTCCAGTAAATTTAATAAGCAATCTATCATCATATATATTACTAGCTGACTCGGCGAACTTCGCCCCGCCCAATTTTTATTTTTTTTTTTTGGAAGTCATAGACTCGTATAACTTTACCACAAATAATATAAACTTCAAACAACGCATTTTCATTTAATGTTTTTAATGTTTGTAGCGCCATCTACTGTAACATACCGCACTCAATACCGCTCTTAGCGCCACCAACTGGTGGATAGCTCTTTGCTAATAATAAACAAATAATTTGCAATAAATAAATAATGCGACTATAAGGAGAGTTATAAACTATCCTATCTTTCAAGTTGGACCAAACTGCCCACAGTGTTAAAAATTTCATTAAAATCGGTTCAGTAGTTTAAGAGTCCATCGCAAACAAACAATGTGACACGTGATTTTTATATATTTTTTATATCTTTAAATTCTCATAGCTAGAAACTCTGAACAATTTAGGGAAACTGTTTCAATTCATCACGTGTTAGTATTATCTCCATTTTGATTTCAAGTCAACTATTTTTCCTTCCACAAAAATTTTATTACCCACAAGTTCGGTTAGTCTCAAACACGTGATGCAGTCAGTCACGTATTTAAGATTTTTAAAAGCTTTTCCTAACACCTGACTTGAATTTTATTTAGTCTCATCACTTTTATATTGAAATACTATTTATAACTGTTTTATTCTTCTTCTTCTTCTAACTTTCAGAGGTCACAACATAACATTTCTCAATGGTTTTCCATCGGATTTTCACATCAACGGCTTGCACGAGATCACACCAGCCGGCTTGGTTGAGTACATACAAAATTATACGAACTGGGATTTATTGGGCTCACGTATGTCTGGTGAAATGCCTTTGTCGATGTGGGACGCATTCCGATATGCTTTTCAAGTGAGTTATTGAACATTAGTTATAATTACTTGGTTTAGTTTGTAGTGCTGAGGTAAAGCCTCAGAAGCTTTTTATGAACGAGGTGTGAGGTTAAGCAGAAAGCAGAAAAGTTATATCCTCTATAGAGTTCTATATTTCTAACAAACAAGAGACGTAACATATTTTTCTCCAAAAAGAAGATAATATAAAGCACTAATCGAATTTGACCCGGACAACTTGCAACATGTTGCTATAAAGTATAACAATTATATTCAAAGTAAGCGAGATAGATTAATATATTGTATTTAAATGAGCAGGATAACGAGATGAGTTGAAATCCGGGTGACTTTCTGTCTGTTCATCCGTCCGTGCAAGCTGTAACTTGAGTAAAAATTGAGATATCTTGGTGCAGCTTGGTATGCCCGTTCCTTGGGCAATAAAGTAAGAATTTCGTAGATGGGCCTAATCGCACCACTGCCACGACCACAAAACACCATTAAAAAAGCCTATAGAGTGCCTTATTAAGCACTAAATCAGGATATAGAATTGTAATTTGAATATCTTGGAATTCGGTCAGCGGTATACGGCAAAGTGAAGGGTCTTCATATGTTTCCTTATGGAGTCTAATTAGTCTAAGGCCGACGCCAAATTTATCTTCATTAGGGTGGATCACAGAAATTTCTGTATAACTGCTTATAGATAAATACTTGGATTGTAACGTGGTAAGGACGAAAGTCAGCATTTTTTTGTGAGATCTTGAATTGGACGCCACCCTTACCAACTGTTCTTTTGTATTTTCCAAAAACCAATGTATTCGGTTGCAGCTGTACGTAAGGAGCTTGAAATGCTGTCCCACAGTTCCCTTATACCGAGTTGTTGACGAGTGCTCTCAGATAGCAGGATTGCAAATCGAGTAGAAAATCGTTCGGCTATCTGTTGTGATTGAAGCTTCTCGACCTCAAACCCTCCTTGTATTTGTTGACGTGCGTTTTTTGTGGCACAGAGGCGGTGCAAATCTTGGCTGCAACAAGATAGTGGTTCGAGTCGATGTTAAGAGACATGTATTCCGTCTCATAGATCCGCTCCAAGCGCTCAAAGAAGGCATCTTTGGTCACATCGTCGGGGCGTGGGCGCAAATCAGCGATATGTTGAAGAAGCTCGCTTTGATGCGGATTGTGTTTAGCCGTTCATCCACAGGAGTGAATGGCAGTACTCGGCGACGGAGTTCTCTCTCATCACGAATCCCACACCGAACTTGTGCTCCTTTATATGACCACTGTAGTAAATGCCACAAGGACCTACTCGCCTCAGTTCCTGTCCCGTCTTTCGAATTTCTTGGACGGCGGTGATGCTAGCCTTATATGTCAAAGAATCGTTTCTGGCGACTTCCAAGTGAATAGCAATCAGAGAACTTTCCGTACTTGCGTGAACTTCTACATGAATGACTCAATTCTCCAAACTACTTGCCTTAATACCAACAACCACTTAAATCGAATATGGGGAAACTATTTCTTACTGCTTTTCACTCTTTCGCTCGGAATCTAAGGCCTCACCGGGGTGGTTGTGGCATTTGTACAAGGGTTGCTCTACGTAGTCACTTATGTCTGCGGTTTTAAATTGTTGCCTCATTTAATGAAGGGTATATCAGCACTTGGTAGTGGAAGCACATAATATAAAGTCATTATTTACGGAAATTACAGCTATTAATAGATAATGATAACTTTTGTTTATGAAGTTCAATTTATTTTCAACTTATCATCGACATAAATACGCCTGTAATTACTATATTTAAATATAGTAAAAAATTATGCTCAATTGTTCGTGAAATAAAATCCAAATGAAAGAAACTCCCAAAGAACAGCTTGAAACTGCTTTAAATTTATATCTCATATGAAAAGCATGTTTAGAAACATAAAGTAGGCTGCTAAGAGTATTCACGAGCCGGCGAACGGCTACAACAGAGTCGCGTACTAAATTACAAAACACTCGCACTGTCTATGCTTGCAAATGTAACAGCATAAGTCGCAGTTTATTGTGTTTGCTGTTATTGTTGCATTTGCGTTTCAAGGTGCACACGTACCAAACTATACATAAGCCTAAGCATTTGCCCAATATTACGTGCGGCGACGCTTCAATATGAAGTAACTCATATTTGTTTTTGAGAAACTTTGCTAATGGAAATTCATAAGAAATTATATTAGCAATTGCTGAAATATCGGTTTGTACTTATATATTCCAAAAATTATTACTCACATTTTTTTTAAATATTTATATAGTACATTTTCTGCCATTATTTCTCTCACTCAGTCCTGCGATGCGATGCTGGAGGATGCCGAAACTAGGGAGCTCATGAATCGCAGCTTTGATTTAGCTATTTTGGATGGCGCCTTTCCAGAGTGTGCACTCGGCATGGTCTACCAATACAAAATACCGTTCATGTATATGAATACGGTGGGCTTCTACACCGGCAGTCTGGCAAAGTCTGGTAATCCCGGTTCATATGCGGTAACGCCGAATTTCTATTCAAGCTTTACGGACACGATGAATATCTTCCAGCGGGCGATGAATACCGGCATACAAGTCTTTCAGGATGTTATGCACAAGGTAATGTATATAATATAGTTACTCCTTTAACTAACAATAAAAAGTAACCAACGCTTCTTCCCCAACAGTTAGTCATGGCGTTCGTTTATCGCGTGATGCGCGAACGCATCGACACAAATATTCCGCATCCCTATGATATCTCGAAAAATGTCAGCTTCATACTGCAGAATGGCCACGCTGTGGTGTCATATCCGCGTGCACTCAATCCGAACGTCGCCGAAATCGCTTGCATACACTGCAAGCCCGCTAAGCCGCTACCTAAAGATCTCGAGGAGTTTATTGCTTCGGCGGGCGAATCAGGTTTCATTTATGTGTCGATGGGATCATCAGTGAAGGCCGCCAACATGCCGGAGTCGCTGCGTCGTTTGTTGGTGAAAACGTTCGCACGTCTGCCATATCATGTGCTTTGGAAGTATGAGGGTGATGCTTCCGAAATGCAAGATCTCACGGCTAATGTGCGCCTGAGTCGTTGGTTGCCGCAGCAGGATATTTTGGGGCATCAGAAACTACGCGCCTTCGTTACGCATGGCGGTTTGTTGAGCATGTTCGAGACGGTATACCACGGTGTGCCAGTTGTGACAATGCCGGTCTTCTGCGATCACGATGTGAACTCTGCCAAGGCGGAGGTGGATGGTTATGCGATCAAATTACAGTTGGAGACTTTAACTGTTAGTCAGCTTTACAAGAGCTTAATGAAGGTCATACATGATCCGCAGTATAGAAATGCGGCGAGGTAATGTATAGATATATAATTATGCTTAGGAAAAAATACTAACTTGGTTTTGTAAACGTTGCAGATCCCGCCAAAGATTGCTGACAGATCAGCGTAGTACTCCCTTGGAAACATCCATATACTGGACAGAATATGTTTTGCGTCACAAAGGAGCTTACCACTTGCAATCGCCGGCAAGAAATATGAGGTAAGCTCAGCAACTTGATTGAATATTTCATTAAGTGATTAGGTTGAGAAACATGTTCGAAAATTGGTTTTGAAGATTATTTATATTCAAAGTTCCTTACAAATTTTAACGAGATTATTCAATAATACGAATAGATGGATCTTTAGAAGAAGAGTCATAGTTTTTAATTTCAGATCGGTAATGAGTAAACTTTTTGCGGAATTTATATTCTAATGGCATTAAATTTAGAACAGAAGCTGAAGCATTCTTGTAAAAGTTGCAACAGTGCGTTTTCTAGAAAGGATATTGCTTCACTGATTATTCGTTAGAGAAAAGCAGAATAGGAGTCCATTTAGAACGATTAAGCTTCAAAAATTCGAGTATCAATAAAAAATCTAAAGATACTTAAGGCAGAGCTCACACCTTCAATCCGATGAAAAGGTGAAATACCTAGAGCTTATCCTTGATGGAACGCTTTCATGGAAGCCAAATAATGAGGAGAGGTTAAATCAGGCATCGGTTACTTATACAGTTGTAGAAGAGCCATATAAAATTCGGAGACTCTTACCAAAAGGTATTTTTTGGTTCTACGAAACCATTGT
Source organism: Bactrocera dorsalis (assembly GCF_023373825.1). Taxonomy (NCBI): domain Eukaryota; kingdom Metazoa; phylum Arthropoda; class Insecta; order Diptera; family Tephritidae; genus Bactrocera; species Bactrocera dorsalis. Next base: position 86,731,689 of record NC_064305.1, read on the forward strand.
TAAACGCATAATGTTTCGTGTTGTATTCGTATATTGGGGGCTCTCAAAAAGGCCACACTCGCTAAGAAGTTTGAACGTACTAGTATTTTCGTTCATTCGTTCCATACATTCGAAGAATATATAGGATGGGATCGAGGAATATATGGGATTTATAATGGGAGCTCTCCGTCAAGCTTAGCTTTAGGCTCAGAGGAAGCGCCCTTACTGCCCTCATATCGGAATAGAAACGAGAAAGATCCCCGTTGTCATCTTGGACCTATACACTTCGCTTGACGCCTACCCTCTGTGTGACTACGCGATTCTTCTGGCCAAGAGTGAAACATACTTGTAGGAAATCTACTGCACTATATTGCCGTTGGCAAAGCTCATCTTGCCGCAATCGTGCAATCGTAGGAGTTCTTACTCTACCCTGTTCAATAGGCATTTATTCAGTAAAGGAAAAATCCAGTCGGACGCAAACTATTAAAGTTTTATGAAAGAACGTGAGGAGGTAACATCCAGGCACTTTCTCCCACATTGTCAACTGCCTAGAACACATAAGCCGCCTGAAGAAAAACTTCGTCCATTTATGAATGATAGTGTTTCCGATCAATTTAATAGGAGTTCTAGGTACAACAAGGGACGGGCCGAGTCTTTTGCCGGAATAAGATTGTTGTTAGTATCGACCTTTTAACCTAACCTAATCTAAGCCAGTTATGTAACCGATTTCTTAACCTTTTCAAATATTAGTTCTATAAATCTCACTAAAATAATAATTTTTCTTTTCAGTTGGATCCAATACTACCTTATCGATGTAGTCGCTCTCTACATGGGCGCTATCTACCTAATCTACTATCTGCTGAAACGTTTATTCTCCCGCCCCGAAGTCATGCAACATAGCATACGCCATGCTCAACACAAAGTAAAAAAGCTCAACTAATTTCTCATCAATAATTAGTTCGGTGATATACAATTACGAAAGAGTGTCTAAGTATGTGCACAATACTGCCGCCATACTTCTTCTCACTCTCTCTTTCTCTCTCTCTGCAGTTGCAGTCTGTTCTTGGCAGAGCGCATAGTCTCATTTTCATTTTTTACAGTGTGTGTGTGTGCAAATATTTTCGACTTTTTCTTTTGTGTAGAAAAAGTTATTGTAAATATTGTAACTACATAAAACTATTTAATATATATTTAATTATTATGTGTACAAAAGCGTGTGACAACTATCAAATATATATATAAAATATAATGAATAAAAGCTGCCGAAGAAAATTTATTATTTTTAAATTTTTATTCTGCGGCTTTATTTGAGTTACTGTACATTTTTTTTATCCATATTCTACCATATTAATTGTGTTCTTTAAAAAAAGATTTGCTAAATTATTTAATACAACAAACCAAAGTCAAATTAAATTTAAAAAGGTATGTGAAATTCTTTTGATTTTTTTAATGTGAGTTTACTTTCGTGGAAATTAAATATTTTTGTATATAAATTCGCTGTTGTTTAAAATTGTATGTGCTTAATAATGAATACCAATAAATTATCGATATTTTGTTAGCTGTTATCATTAATTAGCATAGGTTTATAGGCTAAAATAAAATATTTAACATAATAATAAAATGTTTTCCTCCTCTACTGAATGATGTTTGCATTAGTTTTAAGAGCTGTGGTATTATTAATAAACATTTATATTGATATTCTGAAATTTAAAATTTGCATTTTGTGTTTTGTGAAGCACTAGTTAGACGGAGGCACGATAGGGTATAAGATTGCGAGCCACTACGCGATAAACTAAATGAACAGTCAAATTTTCATCGCTCATTTATGACGTCACGAGCATGCAGTAGCTCATGTCAAACTCAAGCCAAAGGAAGTAGCGGGATGTAAATGTCGTAATATTTATTTCTGCCATTTTTAATGGAAGAAAAACTGACTTATGAATGAAGGTAGAATAATAGTCCTGCCGGACATTGCAAAGAATTTATGTACGAAATCCGTAAATTAATCTAAACGATAAAAGTAAATATACTAAGTTAAAAGTCATCTGAGATATTTTTCAGCCAATGGATATATGAATCTGAGAACAGAAGGTTGGCGAAACGATATTAAGGCTTCTGAAATGCACAAATGATAACTGATTATAGTTGAGGTATTCAGAAAAGCTCTCTCCTCCAGCTTCAGCAAAAAAAGTTTCAAACAAAAAGAGAATAATTAGTTCAACTAAAATTGTCTCTAAATATATAGTTTTTCAAAATTAAAACCGCGTGCCATATTTTTAACGGATACAGAAATTTCAGTGGAAAATTGGAAATCGTCGAAATGGAGAGTAGATAATTTTTCAGAACAAAAAAAAATCATAGTATAATAAAACCTATGGGAAATTAAAGATAAAATATGTAACATTAAGGGAATAAATATTTAATTATTCATCAATATTTATTTTGGCGCCCTTAACGTAATCCCTACCAGATGTAGTACACTTATGCGAACGATTTTTCCAGTCCTCGAAACACTTTTCGTACGCACTTTTTGGGATGGCCCTCAGCTTCTTCAGCGAATTTTGTTTATTATTTTGATTGACTGAAAATAAGGGATCCAAGGAGCGACAATTTGAGTTTGGAGAAGGGAAAAAATCACACGGAACCAAACCTGGTAAATACGGTGGTTGATCGATTGCGTGTTTGCCTTTAAATTTGGTTACAATTGTGGCTCGATGCGCTGCGATTATCATCCTGTAAAATTTATTAATTGTTCTTCCACAATTCCGACCTTTTTCGACGGATGTTCTCACGCGAATGCCTCAATAAGGCCAAAAGAACACCTTATTGACCGTCTGTTGCTCTGGAATACATTCATGAATCATGATGCATCAAACTACGAAGGCCGAAAAAAAAAATAATGAGCATCACCTTGATTTTTGAGCGGCTTTGGTGTGGTTTTTTTGGTTTCGGCTCGTTTTTTTCACTCCATTCCGATGATTGTTGACTTGTTTGCATGTCAAACTCATAAACCCATGTCTCATCGGCAGTTATAATGCTCTTCATGAATGTGGGATCGGAATTCGCACGATCAAGCATGTCCAAAGAGACCTGTTTACGGTACTCTTTTTGAAAAAAAAATTCAACTTTATCGGGACGAGTCGAGTAAGAACATGTTTTGTACCCAAAATATCCACCAAAATCAGTCGCGGGAGATGTTGAGCTCTTTTGTCATCTTTTTAATAAAGGGTGATTTTTTTGAGGTTAGGATTTTCATGCATTAGTATTTGACAGATCACGTGGGATTTCAGACATGGTGTCAAAGAGAAAGATGCTCAGTATGCTTTGACATTTCATCATGAATAGACTTACTAACGAGCAACGCTTGCAAATCATTGAATTTTATTACCAAAATCAGTGTTCGGTTCGAAAATTTTTTATCGACAAATTTTGTTCAGCGATGAGGCTCATTTCTGGTTGAATGGCTACGTAAATAAGCAAAATTGCCGCATTTGGGGTGAAGAGCAACCAGAAGCCGTTCAAGAACTGCCCATGCATCCCGAAAAATGCACTGTTTGGTGTGGTTTGTACGCTGGTGGAATCATTGGACCGTATTTTTTCAAAGATGCTGTTGGACGCAACGTTACGGTGAATGGCGATCGCTATCGTTCGATGCTAACAAACTTTTTGTTGCCAAAAATGGAAGAACTGAACTTGGTTGACATGTGGTTTCAACAAGATGGCGCTACATGCCACACAGCTCGCGATTCTATGGCCATTTTGAGGGAAAACTTCGGACAACAATTCATCTCAAGAAATGGACCCGTAAGTTGGCCACCAAGATCATGCGATTTAACGCCTTTAGACTATTTTTTGTGGGGCTACGTCAAGTCTAAAGTCTACAGAAATAAGCCAGCAACTATTCCAGCTTTGGAAGACAACATTTCCGAAGAAATTCGGGCTATTCCGGCCGAAATGCTCGAAAAAGTTACCCAAAATTGGACTTTTCGAATGGACCACCTAAGACGCAGCCGCGGTCAACATTTAAATGAAATTATCTTCAAAAAGTAAATGTCATGAACCAATCTAACGTTTCAAATAAAGAACCGATGAGATTTTGCAAATTTTATGCGTTTTTTTTTTTTAAAAAGTTATCAAGCTCTTAAAAAATCACCCTATACTTGCCTGACGATTTTCAAGCACTGCATCTTCACTTTTTTAATATTTTCATCAGGTGAAAAGGTCGTGGTCCAGACGGGGCATGTCTTCAACGATCTTTCGACCTACTCGTGTTTGAAGCCTTTGTACCACACGCAGTTTTTTTTTGATAAAACTGAACCCTTTTTCGACATTCTCAATGATTCTGCACATGAAATTTGGTTAGAAACAAAAAATTTGAGACAAATGCGGCTTGCAAGTTGCATTAGTATGAAATGTTCGGTTACCCCGAACTAAGTCCATTTTTACTTGCTTAAAATATTTAAGTTCCCCCCTTATATTGACATAATTTCGAAAAAAGCCCTAATTTTCAAATCAAAAATCAAAACATACATTTTTTTAACTATGTTCGTGGAAGTCCTTATCTTTTCATACATTACATACGTTAATAAATTTTCTCTGGAAATGGAAAGAAATATATTTGACTATTTTTTAAGATTTCTTCCGTAAACTTACTTAAAGTAAGGATGAATTTGGGTGAATGAAATTTATTGACCAAAATCAGAGCAATCAAAGGAATAGTATGCCCTCTTTAGAAGAGAGGTAAATGAAGAGAGTAAATTTGGGAGAAAAAAATTGTTAAAAAAATGTCTTGCATCTAAACAATTTAAAACCGGCACAGGCAGGTAATAAGTTTTCAGCCTCAATCGATGGCCACCATGTGTTACTTATTACTAAATTAAGTAACAAGAATAATGTTCTGCAACAAACAATGAGGCATAAAGTAATTTAAACAATTAAATAATTATTTTCATTAAATATATTTTATTTCCATTTTTTTTCTACTTTTACAAACTCCTTGAAAAATACTTTTATAATTATCATATTGAATACCTTAAATTTAGAATTACAGATTTTAAAAAGTATCATATGTTTATCAATGCAAATAGGATCCACAACCTTTACAAGCTTTCACGAACTCCCTGATTGTTAATGTTAAATAATCACCGCGCGCATCCTCCTCCATAAATGTCATCTCTATCAGTCTGCCTACACACTTTTTTATATCGGCCAGGATTGGATGAGGTTCTACACAATAATCGAGTTTCTCATAGAGGTCATAACCCCTATCTCTCATTTCTAAGGGATCTTTTATGGAACGCAGTACGTTGAAATCCCTGTAGATTTCAGCCAAATCTGGCTTTGGGTCTTCCACGTTCATGCTGAATGAATTTACTAATTTTCGACACTAGGGAGAGTTTATCCGTTTTTATGAACGTTGTAACACGTTTTGACGGCGACTGCGAAATTTGCTCGTGTTTTAAGAAATTTGCGCAGGTAGAAACGCACGACGGTAGCTATGCTCGGGGGATCAGTAATGAATGAGGCAGGTAGCAAAGTGTGTTTCTGGGAAGTACATTGTTTGGTTATTATTTTTTAGAGGATTTAAATAATCAATTCTGGGAAAGCCCTTGAGGATTTTAAATGTTGGGTTTTAATTATGTTGTTATTTGGCCTTGAGCTTCATATTATTCAGTAGGCTTATGTAAGTTATACCTGAAATTAATATATTATATCGTGTTCGATAAATATTTTTAAATTTGTTGCTAAAATGAAAATCTACCATATGCATAGAAATTATTGTTTAGCTTTTAATCGTTATAATACTTTGCTTCTTAATTACTGTTCTCTCTTCATTACTACAAAAGATAAGATAGAGTGATACATTTAGAAAATAAAATAAAACAGATAAGGAAGCCCTAATTTTGGGTGTAGCCGAGTCGGACTTATACTCTTGCAACTTGCATGAATCAAAGCCAGGGAAATATCTAGAGAATATGTTTACAAGTAATTTTACAAATAACGGGTGATCCAATAGAGCTAGAATTTGTGAGTCGGTGGAATCATCGTTCATATTTCTGCAAAAATGATGGCGATGAGAATGAAGCACGAATCTCGGAAATATTTGGTTTCAATAAGACGGCGCCACTTTCCACACATCGCATCAATCAATGGATTTCAGTTTTATTAGGACTGTGGCAAGTTTTCACCTGATTTGATCTATTTCTAGGACAAAGATGTACTGTTATCAGTAACAAGTTCTCAATTTTATTAAGATAACTCACATATTGGCCGATATATGTGGTATAAAGTCAACTGGAAGTACGAAAATCTTTAAGTTAGATTTATGGAATCTAAGGGCAGTACTGGACAAAATCAATCCATTTTTGTTAAAAGAGTATACTATTATCAACAATAAAAAAATGAGCTCCCAGTATTTCAATAATATATCTGGTAGAATGACCGATATTTTTGACAAAAATCGTTTACGTTATATAATTTTTTTAAGCGCAAAAACTGAAAATCCAAAACGAGTGCCTTAAAGTACATACTTATATGTAGAATATACTTTTTTGTATTTACATATTAAAAGCACGCTATTAATCATAGCTGGGCCTGGTTAAAAACATTCTATGAACAGTTTTTATATCATGTGTGGGAATCAAAGTTAGATTCTCGAAAGTTCAAATGAAAAAATTGCGCCACTAACTAGCAATAATAACGTGGCTTCGTCTCATTAGCTGAACTTGCTGACAGGTGAATGTTATAGCACACTTTTTATTAAACTTTTTGAAGCTTTTTTTGTTCCAGGAGAAATGCAATGATAAAAATACTACTAATTGACCTAACACGTCGGCATAAATAATGACAGGCATTTCTATGCATGCATGCCCTTGGCTTGGTAATACCCAATTAGCATTGGGTTATTTAAGTGCTGCAAATTATCGTGGTAACACCTAGGTGGTCATTACCAAGGCATCTCATGAGAATCGCGACAACTGTCCGAATGATTGCAAAAATCGTCACATTTCTATTTCACATTTATTGAATTGCAATACAATAAAAATATATGTACATATGTATCTATATATGACGGACTACAATAACTACAATAAGACAACACATTGACTAAGTTTCAACTAAATTCTCTAACTTATTATCGCCACGTCACTTAAACAGTTTAAATTAGCCGTTAATTAATTCAATGTTTATCGATCGTGCTGGCTTCGGTTGTGGGTGTGACATTGGTTGTGGTGATTTGATTTCGACCAAATAGCATATAGAGGCTGATTGCTAAACCCAAGGCCCCGAAAATTGTCGACATCCATTTAAAGACGTTATTTATTTTGATGACTCTGCGTGGTAATATTTTGGAAAGTTCGCTAATTTAAGCAAATTACATTGTTTACTTACAAGAAAACCTTTTTCTTCAACATATCGGTCCATGTCTTATCCAAACTGGCCGCTTCTTCGACCCAAAAGAGCGGCATGGTGAGTGTGCGTAAGTTCTTCATAACTTCTACTTCCGGCACGGGCATCACGGAGAGGCTGAATTGCAGGCGCTTAGCGGCAGAGAGGGGTGTACCAGATATCTGAAGTGTGGAAAAATATTATTATTATAGTATTAAGTATTTGAAATCGTTCTTAAAGTAGGAAATAATATTTTTTTTTGTCGAAAAGAAAAGCTTTTTGAACCAAAAAATCATGGAACTCCATTCATGCTGCTGATACTGTCAACTTTCAAAGTTTCGAAGCCACAACCCAAAGAATCTTCTTATTGCTGCTCCACTATTTTCCAGATATGTACTTATGCTATTGTATAACGCTTTAAATTCAAGTTTTACCCTTTCGAAAACAATAAATACGCCATGCTTTTCCTCCACTGGATCCAAACCATCTACGTCCGCAACCAATTGCGGATCGGCTTTGAAAAAGTGTGGCAACGAGACAATCATGGGTGCCTCATTGCACAAGGTGAGATCCATGGTACCTTTGGGTGGACAGTCGTCGGGATAATCCTTGCAGAAACAATGCTTATCTGGATCGTTCTGAAAAAAAAAAATGAATATTCGATTTCATTAAAATACATACAGCTATTAGAAGATGTCTCAATTGAGCTTCACCTTTGGATCGCCCAAGTCGATAGTGTAATAGTATGCCGGTATGCCAGCATAAGTGGTCTTCTTCTCGAACTCGGCACCCAAAGAACGACACAAATCGGCAGCAAACGACCACAATCCCTCTTCGGGCTTCATTAGCGGAGCAAAGATGGTTGTGTCGGTGCCGCGAAATTGATTACACTCATCACCATCCCAGACACTCAGCTCGTCAGAGTCGTCAAACTCAAGCACGCGTCCAATATCACGGCTAACCTTGACGCCACGCGCGACCTTATAGCGACCGGCGTCGGTGTGATTCGCCTAAAATTATATAACAGTTGAATATTTTAAATAAAAAATTATTATTTAATTATTGCAACGGCATGCTCACCCCGCCAAAGAGCGAAAATTTGAAATGTGTTGAGTTCACTTTTTCCGCTCCCTTGATGGCGCCGGTGTGAAAATTCAAACAAATCGCCTTGGCTGCGAAATGATCGATGGAGCAGTCCACATCGATGCCGCGAAAGAAAATGTCCATGAACGGTGCACGCACAAATGGCGTGGTGGGTTTAAATAGCGCTTGCAGACCCTCGGATATCATGTTGATCAAGGCTTCTTTGTCACGCTTGACGGCTATAGCCATGATCTTGTAACGCGGTTTAAGTGTACTCGACAGTTAAAAATACAAGTACAACAAGTGAAATGGATAAAACGCCTTACTTGTACAAGTGGATGTGGCATCACGATTAAATCCTCGCCGCTCAGGCCCAAATCAGGTCTGAAAATGAATGTGTTGCGCATATTGTAGGCCACCGCGTCCTCATCCTCAAAGTCCTCTAAATCGTATTTGTCCTTCCATTCCCTTTATGACATTTAAATATTGTATTTAATATTCATTTGAAGTATTTTAGTATGTGTATGTGTATGTGTATGTGTTGGAGTGGGTTACATGTTAGCTAACGGCACTTACTCAAATACAAATGGTCCGACCTCTTGCACATGTGGTTTTCCGCCATTTTGCACTTCATCGGGATTTGTTACGTTGAAGACGTAAATTGAAAAATTCAGTGCGATGGGAAATTTCTCCCACATTTGTCGCGGTTCGCTGCCAGGTTTTAGATTTAATTGCTTTTTGGAGGAATTTAATAAATAGAAGTACATTATACAATTTTATAAAAATAAATGAAAATTAAGTAATAATTTTCTTTTATAAAATACATCTGTAAATTCACTCTTAGAGGTGCCTGCTTTTTGTAAAAGAAACGGTAGTTTCTTAGAGTTTTTTCTTCAGTTCAATTCTTTGCTTAACTTAAATTTTTAGTTCGTGTTAATATTTGATTTGTTGGAAATTAAAAAGAAATAAATTCAGTAATGAATTCCGGTCCTTTATAGAATGATACAGGGAATCTATGCAGGTCAAGGAAATCTCGCTCCGAGCTTCAGTAAATTTTTCCTTATCATGGTATTGCTTTCCTCCTTCGTATACCTTCCGTGTTACCCAGTCCCAACCATTTTGACTCGCAATAAACGATTTTACTACTCGAGTGTTATGAATAGGAGCATTGCCTTGTTGAAAAGTCCAAGGAATTGTACCAAAGAGATTATTTAATTTTGGAAATACGGACACCAACAATGTTTTGAAGTGATCGCCGTTAATCTTCTGATCGATAAAAATCAAGTTAATTGTTCCATAAAAGGTGATAGCACCCCGTGACTCTATCTTCTCGGCTGTGGTGGCGACTTAAGTATAGCTCATCTTCCCGCAATTCGTGATAATAGTATTGAAAGCCATCAGGGCCACCTAAATTAAAACTGTATTCATCAGTAAAGACAACTGAACGCCAATCATGAAGTCGAGTGTCAGATTGAACAGTCCACGTCATGTATTCTTTCGCGAATCGAAGCCGTTTTTCTTTGCGTAGTTCATTCAGAGAGGGATTTTCTTGTCTTCTAGACGCTTTAGGTGTTCTAAAATTTTTCTGATTGTACGATGAACAGTTGAAAGGCTTGCTTTTATTCCGACAAATTCCTTAATATTAGTTAGTTGCAGACTTAGTCGAATTTGAAGTAATTCTAACTATGAGGCGTACTGATTGTTCAGATAGTGCTTTTTCCTGTAAAATATTTCTCATATGACTCTGGATACTTTAAATATCTATCCGCGGTTCTGGAGCTGCATTTTATTTGTTTGGTAATGTTTCGATTCGATAGTCATTGGAAGGGAAAAAAGTCTACGTAGCTCGAAAACAATTTATTTGTTAATTGTATTATATGTATTCTACAATACCTCTAGAATATTTTCCTAAATTTTCATTTGATCTGAGTAATACTTTCGGAGATACAGCCTTGAGAACTTGTGCGCTCGAGGCTAGGTAGTCTAAGTGCACCGTCTTTAAACACGTTTTTTGAAGTCGGTTGGCAAGATTTCTCGAGAACTACTTCACCGATCTTCATTAAATTTTTCACAGGACCTTGAGATATAATTCTCAAAGACTTGGACGAAGTTTTTTTTTTGGATTACTACTATTTGAAAAAAAGTCGCGAAATTTTAATCTTTTCGTAAAAATGTTTGCCACAATTCCAATTTTCAGATTTTTTTCCTTCATCCAAGTTCTAAGTTAAGGTTCTAACTAAAACACGTATCTTTTCGCTTTAGATGATCCTGTAAGGAGTTAGACGCATCTTTTTTTCGAGGGGTCACCGGAAATGGCCGAGTTTAAAATATTTTTTTCCAAAAATTTCAAAATTTCTTTTTTAATAGTGTATGTTTGTAATAATAAAAAACTTAAAAAAATATATAATTTTTTTAAGAGAAAAAAAAAATGTTGAAAAATTCTGTTTTTTACCCGAGAAAGTCAATGTAACCCCTTAAGACTCTATATGACCTCTTTAATGCTAAGACGTCGCATTACTTTCGTTCGATAATACATGAAGAACTATGAATAGCTCATATAAGGTCAATTTTCAGTGAGCTCTTGAATCGCACCAATCGTACTTGCGAGTGGATGCTCAAAGCCCAGCCGAGCGCAAAGCTGATTTCAATCAGCGTTGAATTATACTGTTTTGTTTTGTTTAACCGCAAAGGACTCAATCCGAATAACAAATTTTTTAAAACAAGAAATATAATTAATTAATGAATATTTTGTGCGTAAGAGAGAAAAGGGGTGTAAACAAATACGGGTATTTACTACTTCCCGATAGATTAAGAAATTGCCGACATAAATTTGGCCTTGAATATGTTAATAAATAATAATGGTTTAGGAGATTCCCGTCATAAGCTTTCTCTTGAAATTATTAATAGCGGCTATTCTAAATGTTGTGCTACTACATTTATGGTAATTCTTTGTATGAACAATATGAGACTTAAAATACAAATGAGCTCTACAGCACGCGATCAGCGCCAAAAAACGTTTTAAAACTGGTTCCTCGCATTGATCAGCTTCGGATCCGACATTAATTTTACAATTTAAATTTACATTTTTAAGCCAAGGTATATGTATTTTATGAAAAATCACTTTTTTTGGGAACCACCAATGCCTATAATAAAAATCTCGAAGAAAGAATCTGTTTAAAATTTTGTATTTCTAACCCACTTTTGTGTATGAAATCGTTGCGAATGTTGGAAAACGCTTATGGTGATTAAGTTTTATCAAAAACACAAGCCTACGAGTCATACCCGGCTTTCAAAGACGGTCGAGAGATCGTTAAAGACATGTCTCCTTCTGGACGACCTTCGACCTCTTCATCTGATGAAAATATTAAAAACTGAAGGTTATATATGATGCTCGGAAATCGTCAAACAAGTAGTACAGAGATAGCAAGAGAGCGCGACATCTCTCGCGAGTTCGTTTGACTGATTTTGGTGGTATTTTGCGTTCTTGCTCCACGCGTCCGATAAAGCTGAATTTTTTTCAAAAAGCAGTACCGTAAACTGGTTTCTTTGGACATGCTTGATTGTGCGAATCCGATCCCACATTCATGGAGAGCAATAATAATAATAACTGCCGACGAGACAAAGGTTTACGAGTTTGACATGCAAACAAGTTTACAAGCATCGAAATGGAGGGGAAAAAAGGAGCTGAAACTAAAAAACTACGCCAAAGCCACTCAAACATAAAGGTCATGATCATTTTGTTTTTCGATATTTGTGGTTTGATCCGTCAAAAATTTCTTACGGACGGTCAATAAGGAGTACTATTTGGTCGTATTGATGCGTTTGGGTGAGAATATCTGTCGAAAACAGTCGGAATTGTGTGGGATTTGGCTTCGTGTAATTTTCTCTTGTTCCCCAAACTGAAATTACCGCTCCGTGGAACCCGATTTCCGTCGGGGGTAGAGATAAAACAAAAATCGTTGAAGGAGCCGGTGGTCATTACAAAAAGTACTTTTGAAAAGTGTTTCGGGAACTGGAAAAATCATTGGCATAAGTAAAATACATCTGGTGGGGACTACTTTGAAGGCGAGGAAATAAATATTGATGAATAATTAAACACTTTGTGTTTTATTTACAATTTCTGGGTACTTTTTTGGCACAATGTATATATGCTATTATGAGAGAAGGCGATTGATGATTTATCGAAGTACCTTATAATTAAAATATCTCAAGTTTTTACTTGTTATTCTACATATTTATGTAGGGTCTAAAAAAGAACCCTCCGAGTTAGCAATTTATTTAAAAATTTGTATCACGTTTTTGATGTTCCACGGGGAAAATTGAAATGTTTCAAATAAATATATACATAACTATATTATTAAGTTTACAATTGCCATTCTTATAATTACAACTTTTTCACCTCGGATATTTGTATAAGACCTTGGCTACTCTAAGCTTTATTAGCTGGGTTCTCACTGAACTGTTTTCAAAAGAAATGGCTTTTTGGTAGTCTTTTATCTCGCGGAAAAGCAATATCTTTCTTCTTTCTGATGAAAGGAGTTTTCCCAACTGTGTACTTTCCGTTTAAAATATTTCGTATTTTTCATAACAAATTATATTCTTTAAATTAATTCTTTGTACAGAGGAAAATAAGTTGAATTAATTCTTTTTTGTTGTTTTTGCTTTTTTTTTACATTTTGAAATTTTATTTAAGATTTTGCTAAACATAAAATTTTATATTTTACGAAGTTTTTTCATATTCGCATTTTTGCGAAAAAATATATTTTGAAATTTCATTTTATATTTTTCTTTGTCAAAGCAATTTGTTCTTTAAGTCCACTTTTTAACCTCTTTAAAGCACAATTTCTAAACTCTCTTTTTCACTTTTGTTACTTTTTACCAAATCTTACCCCTTTTATCATTTTATTCAATAACTTTGGAAACCCAATAAAACCAACAAAGATCCCCAACACGAGCGCAATAGCCGAACCGATGAGTATTTTCTTAAACATATTTAATTTCAATTAAATATCTTTCTATACAATTTTTCAAAAGAAGCAATATTTTTTCGAAACGTGCGTACCGAAACTGGAAAAGTAACTGTTTGAAACAATGCAACGTTTGCTGATTTTATTCCAACATCGGCGAGGTCCTCGATGTATTGATATATATGCGTATATAATTGCAGCAACACACTTTGCTCCCATACTAGCAATTATTTACTCATACTCCGCCACATGTGTGTGTGTGTGCTTGTATTTATAAACGTGTCCTTTCCCTTGTTAATAACTTTTATAAATTTTTAATAAGCCCCTTTCATCGCGCTGCTTCTTGTAAGTGAGTGTTATGGACATATGCACATTCTAATAGATTTGTCGGCATTTGTTGGTAACGCATTTTCCATTGATGAGGCGTGGTTTCACTTTTCTCACATTTACAATCCAAATATTTACGGTACACACATATACCCATGCAGAGTTGGGGATATACGGTTATTAAAAGAAACAACAGCCGATGGGTTACATTCCTGTGCGACACTTCGAGACACAGTTATTTTGGTTGTCTCGTGCATTTTAAAATACTTGACGAAGGTGGCGCTCGGACAGAGACATATGTATGGGATGGACCGTGTGAACATCTTGAGGCTTGCTTGAGTAAGTAATTCTAAGCGCTTTAAATGACCTAATTTTTCACACCCGTTAGACACTTTTTGATAATTAAGCAATTCAATTAATTAGTTAATAACGTATATCTGGGTTATGCGGTATATCTTACATAGTTCATGGCTGCAAACTATGGCTAAAAGGATTGGAGGTGCGAGAAATTGAAAACTCATTCTTAAGAAGATACTCGTATATCCACTTGCAAGTTCTGGTGCCGAAACTCTCGGAATATTGGAAAACGTGATCAGTGATAATTGTTTGAGGCGAGCAATTGTTTTGCTTTGGTGTAAATTATTGAAAGTATTTCGAGAACGCGTTGACGCCAAACCAGGTCCAGGATGGTCATCAATATCAACTGATGATGAAAACATCAATAAAACAAATGAACTAATGTTTGAGAATTGACGAATAACAGTCAGATATCTTATTGGCATCGTTGGAATATCGGAGGAATCAGTAAAAACCACTTTGAAAGATCATTTGGGCCTAAGAAAAGTGAAAGTACGGGTGGTTCTGGAATCATTAAATTTTTTTGAAAAACAGCGATGCGTTAACGTCTTTAAAACAATATAATACTTTTCGACAACCAGTATGTCATGAAACGTATTATTACTGGCGATGATTCTTGGATCTATGCTCATGACCCGGAAACAGACGATCAATCGACCGAATACTGTGGTAAAGGTGAAGCTCCGAGCTTTGTTATAATCAACATCAATCGACAATATTCTATTGAAATACTAAAACATAATTGAGGCATTAATAGCGGTATTGGACATGCCAAAAATTTGGAGGGTGGCGAAGCGAAAATACAACTGTTGAAAATTCAGTAAAGATATAGATTAACTTATTGTTTACACTTGCAAATCGTTTCACAACAGAACAGAGCTGAAGCTTAGAAAGCTGATAATGGCGTATAGAAGACTAGTATCATTTCAACATACTTGATTACAGATAGAAATTACAGATCTAAAGCCACGTTGACTTAAATTGTTATTGACTATTGTATATTTCATTACTATTTACATATTACAATACACATTTTAATTAATTTTTTTTTCTTTAGAAAACCTTTTCGCGTATTCTATGTTTTTGCGCCGGCTTGCTTTACCGACACGATGTTTTACATATTCACGCTTATCAAAGACACAAACCTTCATTTGCCGAAACTGTTGAGCTTGTTTGTAAATGAAAATCTACAGTGGTGGCTAAACAGTTAATATGATAAAATATTTAAACAAAATCGAATCTTCAAAATATAGTTATATAATATTCTGAGTAGACACTTTTAGGCGAAGTAACGATTTAAAGGAATTATAATGCATTTTGATAAAGAAATAGTGGTCAAGAATATCTCAGGCTTTTCCACAAGAGGCAAAACATATTTATTTCAGAGAAGCACGTATTTTAAACATTTAAAAATTTTTGAATGTCATTTTTATATAGGTTGATGGAGAATATTTGGCCAAAATGATGCTTGTAGAGATTTAATAAAAAATAATAATTTTTTTTTACAACATAAAAGCCAGAACGTAAGCCAGAAGGCTTAAAATTTGAATAGAACTCTCGATCCTGTTACTGTAACGGCCAATCAGACCTAATTCGAAATTTTTATGTCAAAGATGCACAACGATCTGGAAGGCCAATTGTTAAATTTATCGAGCAATGAGAGTCGTCGAGTCCCACAATCATGTAAGCAGTTTAAGTAAGGTTGGATGTAAAAACAAACTCGATGTATAGGTGCTACAGGAGCTAGCGCAACGCACCGAATTCCCATTTGTGAATCGTCACATCTGATCCGGGTGATTACTGGTGATGAAAAGTAGGCCACGTACGATAAAGTCAATCGAAAACTGCCCACAACTGGATCTTTTGAAGGATGTAAGGAAACTGTGGTGAGGCACTTTAAGCTCCTTACGTACAGCTGCAAATGAAACGATAGGTTTTCGGAAAAGGCAAAAGAACAGCTGATACGATGAGGAATACCGTGTCGCAGTGGAGAGAAAACAGACGGCCTAGCTTGCTACGTTACAATCGACCACGTGCGAAATAGGATAGATATCGAGAGTTGAAGAGGAAAGCGAGACGCGAGTACGAAGAGCTAGACAATCAGGGGAAATGCTCGAAAATTCTACGAAGAGATGCGTCGACTACAGGTTTCAAGACCGGAGGATACTCTTGTAGAACCGCCAGAGGTGATCTAACGACTGACGCCCAGAGCATACGAAAATTATGGGCGGAACACTTCTCCAGCCTGCTGAATGGCAGTGAAAGTGTAACGCAAGAAGAAGGCGGTAGTAAACAAGGGCAAGACGGAATATCTCCTGTCATCAAACAAACAGTCGTCGCATTCTCGACTTGGCTCCCACAACTCTGCTGACAGTTATGACTTCGAAATCGTAGATAATTTCGTCGCATTAACACCAACAACAATGCCAGCTTTACGAAATCCAACGCGAGATAACTCTTGCCAACAGGCACTGATTGAGTAGACAAAAGTAAAGTGCAATATCTGATGAGTAAGGGTTACGAGTTTTCCAGAGAAAGGATCTATCGAAGATTTATTGTCTTTTGCGCATTGGCCACGGCGAATACCGCAGCCAATGGAACGATGAGCTGTACGAGATATACGACGGCATTGACATAGTGCAGTGAATTAAAAGACAGCGGTTACGCAAGCTAGGTGATGTCGTCTCAATAGATGAAAACACTTCTGTTTTGAGAGCATTTGACGCAAAGCCCACCGGAGGAAGACCTCCACTCCGTTGGGAAGACCAGGTGGAGAATCTCTTTGAATCTCTAATTAGCGCCTCATTGCAAGAATAAGACTGGCACGCTGTTGTTAACTCGGCTATAACCACGTAAGCTGTGCCTACACCAGTAAAGAAAAAGATACGAAAATAAATATTATTTTTCGCAACCTTGTCCACTATTATTCCAATAGATCCAAACAAAATGAAAATAAAAGAAATCGCATATCATAATAATATCTTTATATTTATTAAAAAATTTGGCATAGAAAAATACTAAAAACAACATTCACGAATAGGTTACAGTGGTGGAAACATATTCCTTTGCCTTTACCAACACATACATATCCAAGTATATATGTGTGTGCATGTATGTATGTAAAACTCACATTTATATATTTTAAATATATAAAACATACGCGTGTGTATATAAGGTATATGTCTGTATGTATGTATATACGATTACATGTGAATTGATAACACTAGGTGTATATATATCGGTGTTGCATATATGCATTTGTTGTTCACTTGCATGTTGTTGCATTTCTGTACATTTAGTTGTGAGATTAACACATTTTGTTGCTCTTTCAATTATTTACATTTAAAATCATTTTTGTACATATAAAACTATTATAACTACTAGGTGTTAGTGTATGAGTGTGTGTGTGTGAATAACCAACTCTTTTGCATATTTTTCTAACTTCTTTAAAGACAACACACACACAATTGCATTTGCGCATTGGAATATTTATAAATTTATAGGAAATCAAATTCATCAAAAATAAGCCAAAAAGTATTTTCCAACAAAACGCATGCCTATAAATTACCATTTTCCAACTGAGTGTGTATGCGTGTACTTAAAATTGTGTTTGCTAAAGTTAACAGCTTCTTGCACTTGTTGTAAATTTGATTTAAATTTCTTAAACACCTACATACATCTACACTTGCTATCTGCCTTAAGATAGCCGTTAGTCTTAGTTGCTACATGCTTGCAACGGTTTCGTGAGAGTGTGTGTGTGTGTGTGCAGGTGTGTATGCGTGTTTTCACAGTTGCATGCAAATCGTGTAAGCGACTTCTTAGCCGGAGATGCAATTTCAGTTCGGTTTGGCGCACAGCTTAATTCTAAATATACACTATATCAATTTATTATTTTGCTAATAGCTAGAACTTAAGCACTAAACTCACACAGACACACATTTAAAACTAAATAAATCAGTCAATGGCTGACAGGCGACTCCGCGCAACCCCGGCAACACAGTTATGAGCCGCCTGCCCGACATTTTCTATATGTAACATGAACACGTTTGCTTTGCACACACATACTGTATGTGTGTGTGTGTTTATATATATTTATTATACTATATATGTATGCATGTAGAGTTGTTTGCGTTTGCATTGCAGCACAATTGCCTTAGTTTGCCTGACTGGGCTTTAGTCACTAACTGCTACAAGTATTTAGTAATTCACTTTGTCGCTGGCTTCGGCTGCATATCTGCTGCTGCTAACAACATTCTATGTTATTGTATATGTATTGGTTATAGATTTTTGCCTCGCTTTGCTTTTCCCTTTGCTACTTAGTCCAATTCCAGATAATTGATCTCTTTGGTCAGCGCTGGCGGCAGCGCCTGTTGTGTTTGTGTTTGCGTTTGCATTTGTGTTTGTAAATTTTCAATGAGCGCCGTTTGTTCGGGCAGCAGCTCAGCTGCAGCTGTCGTCGCGTTGGGAAGCGCGACAGGTGGCATATAGTTCGGTGGCCCACTTTGTGTTGACTGATTGTTGTTGTTGTTACTGTTGCTGTTGTTGTTGTTGGGCATGACTGTGGTGGGCGTGAAGGTGGTGGTGGGTGTGTTCGTTGTCAGCGTGTGCGTGTTGCTGTTCGAACCGGGCACGAAAACGCTGTAAAGAGTAGGAGCGTAAAAATTGGTCTATTAGTTAAATAATTATTCGCTGAGGGATTGGGTTAATTTAGATAATTATCTACACAGGTCAAATAGTTTTTTTTTGCGTGAGTCTAACTGGAGTTAGTTATTTTAGTTTTATTTTTTATTTTAAGTGGATTTCGTCAAGTAGGCTTTTTGACTATAAAGATCTGCATTGTTGCTTGTGCTATCGAAAAGTAAAAATGTAATATTTGTGTGGTGGCTCAATGCAAAAAAAAATTAACAAAAAATGGAATAACCAGCTCAAGATCCTAAACTTCATTTACAAAAATATCGGTTTTCGGGATCCCGAAATTTTTTATATTTTATTTTCTTCTTTAGACATCAGTAAATGGAAAATTCTTGGAAAAAGGAAGGAAGGAAACTATCGATTTTCGGGATCCCGAAATTTTTAATTTTTTAAGTCGTCCTTCAGACACTAGCAAATGGAAAAGGCCTGTTAAAATAATAGAATTTATTCGCAAAACTTCCGGTTTTCTGGATCCCGAATTCCCTTGATTTCTTTTTTATTTCTGCTTTTAGACATAAGAAAATGGGAAAGCGGCAGAAAAGAAATAATTGCATTTGCAATTTAAACGAAAAGTAAGGAAATAACCTCCGCAGGATTCTAGAATTCATTCAGGAAAGTACCGATTTTCGGGATCCCGAAATACTTGATTTTTTTTTAATTTTTTTTGGTACTTTAGACACACGAATGTGGAAAAGACTCGGGAAGAAATAATTGTACTTGCAACTTATAGTAAATGAAATATCCAAGTTTGCGAGATCCTGGAATTTTTCTTTTTTTACTCTCGTAAGGTCTGAACAAAAGAAAGCCGAGAAATTGAAATTATACCAGTAAAGAATTAACCTTCTCAAGAATCTAGAATTTATGCAGAAAAGTACCGATTTTCGGGATCCCCAAATTTTGACTATTCACTTCAGTACCAGACACTTTCCGTAACCATTTTTTTTCGAATTATATTCTGCAATTAAAAATTACATTTTTACCTAACATCAAAATGGTTTGTCTTAAACCTCAAGCATGTGCAAAATAAAACTTAAAAATTCCAATTAAAAATTTTATTTGACTCACTCCAAATTCTATGTTGACCAGTGTAGTGCTTTAAGTAATTAATTTATAACAATATTATTGCCGAGCACGTGTACATACCTCAGAGAGTTCGTGGAACGATATAAAGGCGGTGGTGTGTTCATACGTAGGCCGCTGTAGACAGCACCGTTGATTAAACTGTAAATGGAAGCATAATTCAAGGCGTTAAAATGCAATCAAAATGAATGTCAGTCAATTTTTGTTTTTGTGTATTTTTGTTCTGAATTCATATCTTTATTTTCGCACTACTCACCCAATGGCCGCACACTCGTGCAACGACGTCAAGTACGATGGCGGCGGCGGTCGATGCTGGAACTCTGGATACAAATAACCACCGGGCAGTATGCGATTATTACAATAGGGACTATTACAGTTGCGGCAGGTCTCCATCAGGCGATAGCAGGGACACTCATCCGCATCGCTAGGTGTGCACAAGCGCCAAATGATGCCGGCCACAATGAGTAGCGACAGGCCGATGCCGATCATCAGCAGTGAAGCGCTCAAATATTGGGTGGTGTGCTCAATGAGGCCCGTCGCACCGAGCACCACACCGCCCAGCGTGCACGCAGCGCCGCCAAGCGCAAATATACCGATAATAAAGGGCACAATGGGACGTGAGAAGCATTTGCGGAAGGTGGCACTGACAGCGGTGGCCGCACCACCGACCATTGTGCCGTTGGCAGCCGGACCAGAGCCGCCACCAGTCGTTCCAGCGACGATAACACCGGTCGGATTGTCCACAACGGCGGTGGGTGTGTCAAGGAAGCGTCTGCAAAGAGGAAGAGATGAAATATGAAAATAAATAAATTATTATTTATGGCTGCTGCTTGAATGTACAATATTTTTTTATCAATAAACATGCATGTATATGTATGTGTGTGTGCTGTTTGCACTTTATAGTTCGGAAAAAATATTTATAGTTGACAGCGGGTTACTTTTGAATGGCTGGCGATAAACACACACATATAAATAAAGTGGATATTTTTTTCTGCGCTACCTGCACACAATGCAGCTGGCGTTTTTTCTGCTTTTTTTCAGTGTGCCACACTGCATGCCACATGCACATAGCAACGCGGAGAGCTGACACAGCAAGGCATAAGCAAGAAATTAAAAGAGAAATCCCCAACCAGCATCAGCTGCCAGCGCCATTATCAGCAGCGCTCTTTGTTGTTGATCAGCATCTTGCATGTTGCATGCCACAGACAGCCAGCGCCAGCGCCGCTGCTGGGCAGGTAGAAATTGTGCGTCACACAAAGTCATTAGACGATTGGAAATACTCACGCACACACACACGCAGTTAGAGAAGTATGCAAGCAAGCAGGAAAGTGGAAAATCTTTGCTGGAATTAATGTGTCTACCTACACACACACCCCTCCGCACGCAAGCCGTCACATGCATGCGCAGAGGGGGGCGGCAAACAATAAGCAAAGTGCCTAACAGTGAATCATAGTGTGTTTTTTTGTCGTCGCTTAAACTCCTTGCGTCTTTGTCCACCAACGTCGCTAGGCGGCGTGCAGGTAGCGCAGCTGATGTTGGCAGGGTCACAGGACTTTGCCGACATTCACCTTTGTCTGCTTGTCACAGCGCCTTTCAGCTCTAATGCTCAGTGTCAGCAAAGTATCACACTGGTCGGCCGTCGCTGCTGCTGTTGCTCCACATGCAAAGGCTTTTATGCTCAAAATTGTGATCCTTATTTTGTGTTATGTCTAATTTCGTTTCTTCCTCGGCTTCGTCCGTTCGTTTTTTTGCGCTCTTCATCCTATTGACATGCAACACCTGCCTAAATGCCAATGATGCTCAAGCATCTACCTAACTTGTTAAAATTTGCTTTTATGTGTGTGTGTGTAACCTTAATTTCTTTAGTCGGCAATGCGTGTGTTTGTGTGCGCTGTGTCTGCCTGTCAGCCACTCATTTGACTATAATTTATGTCGAGTAAATGGACAGCTGTTTGCCGCCTGCCTTCGCACCGCACTTTTTTCTCGAGTACTTACTTCAATTTCTATAATCTCAAAGGCAGCAAACAAAAAAGAAATGCATTCAATTTATTAGAATTGATTCCATTTTCGTTTATTTCTTTTCGTTTTTTTTCTTTGGGTTGGTCAACGCGTCTATTGCGAGATTTATATCCTTTTGCTTGAGCGGTTCAAAGCGAAAAAAATCTAAGGTGTTTATGGCCATTTTGTTTCTGAGCGATTTTCTTTACAATTCTCAACGCAGGTGCTCACTGATTGCTAAGGTGGGGGATTTGAGTAATGTGAAGTATAATCAGTTCGAAACTCCATAATTTGGTGGAAGAGAAAAAAATTTGGATACGAGATTGATTTAAAGGATTTTGTTTTACGTTTTCCCTTCGTTAGAAAGGAGGAGGCAATAAGTTTTTATTTATGACGTACTTTAAGAATATAATAAGTTTAAATATATTTAAAATTTTTTTATTATTTAAAGTTGTTCAATTGAGTAATAAATTGTTCAATTGCTGCCTGAAACCAGAACCAAAAAATTTGTATTGTTCGAAAAAACGTGTGAAAAGCAGGTTTTCCAACTGGAATTTCATTTACTTAGTTAAGTATCGCTGTAAGAGTCAGGTTAGGTAAAATTACGTTCAGTTAAGTAAAGTAATGTACGAGTATGGACATAGAAAGAAATGTTAAAATTTAAATTAAGTTAAGCTCATGTCAAGTTAAGTTAAGTTAAGTTAAGCTCATGTCAAGTTAAGTTAAGTTAAGTTAAGTTAAGTTAAGTTTAGTTAAGTTAAGTTAAGTTAAGTAAAGTTTAGCTAATTTAAGTTAAGTTAAGTTAAGTTTATTTAAGTTTAGTTGAGTTAAGTTAAGTTACGTTAAGTTAAGTTAAGTTAAGTTAAGTTAAGTTAAGTTAAGTTTAGCTAAGTTAAGTTAAGTTAAGTTAAATTAGGTTAAGTTAAGTTAAGCTAAGTTAATTTAAGTTAAGTTAAGTCAAGTCAAGTCAAGTTAATTTAAGTTAAGTTAAGGTAAGTTAAGTTAAGTTAAGTTAAGTTGAGTTAAGTAAAGTCAAGTCAAGTTAAGTTAAGTAAATTAAGGAAAAGTAAAATTAAATTATGTTGATTTTAAATAACTTGAATTTTTTATTTTCTTCTTTATTAACCTCTTTTGATTATAAACCAATCCTCTTCGATTAACTCATCTGAAAATTAAAATTTCCGAGGAATAAAAGTTCAAATCAAAACCATCGAGCATTAAATCTAATTAATTTTTGCTGTGAGTGATTTGTTGCGAAGCCGTTTTTAGTAACAGGACCTTTTTTGAAAAAAATCGTTTATATTTGAAATCTATTATTTTCCTCCACAAAGCCTCAAAAGCTCTTGAACTGTTGTGATATCGGAAAATTGAGGAAAAATTTTCCAGCTTAAAACTTGTCTCAATATTCAGCGCTAATGCTATTCCAATCAGTTTTAATTCGATTACTATTTTCCATATACATATGTATACATGTATGTACTTATACTTATACGAGTATGTATGCCCACAATAAGTTATGTATTTTAAGCCATTTGAAACGAGTAAAAGCTCTTCAGTGGAATTACATTCAATTTCAAGCACCGAAAGCGCTGCGCTCGGCAAACGATACTGCAAAATTGAAACATCAAACTGTATCGGAATCATTGTGTTAGCGTTTTTTAACGGCATATTTTGCACCAAAAAAAGTAGCTATAAAAAATTAAACGAATTTATTTAATTTCTAACTTTCGAAGGCAAAAAACGGGGAAATGTGTAAAATTTGTGTTTTCGTAAAAAAACTGTTTGGCTGTGAAAAAATCACTGCGCACGAGAGCACACGCGATAACAATAACAAAAATAAAACATTACAGCAACAAAAATATAAATAAAATGGAAAATGTAAAACCTAACGATCGAATAAATAAACTAACAAGCGATACAAATCTAACGGAACAACAACAACAACATGTGGAATATGCAAAAACTGGGGCATCAACAAGCCGGAATACAGCACAAGTGTCGGCGATTTGTATATATGCACGCACACATATTTATTAATATATAAATTATGTTGTGAGCAACGGCAGACACTTCCAAAAAATTGTGTTGCATATCGCACCCTCGTAAATCAAAATAGAAATTTACATGTAAAACCGAAAAACTAAACAGTCGTGTGAAGTATTGCTGCTGCCGATTTCGATTACATTCGTTGATGGTTTTTCATATGCCGTGTTGTTGTGTAATTGTTGTTGTTGTTTGCGTTGTCGCTGTCACTGTCATTTCGCTGCTCACGCGCGATGATTAAATGCAGTTGTTAGAAGCACATTTTATTGCCTGAACGCGCTTTTTTCACCATAAAATTCGCCTGTCTATGCCATGCCATGCCACGTCATTTGATTTCAATTCATCACATTTCGGTTTGATTGGCAGCCCTGTAGGGCACGACGATGACTGAGGTGTGTTGAGTGGCCGCAAAAAGCACAGAGAAACAACTTGGAGTGCTTGAAAAGTACCAGGCTTATGAGTTTTGGGCGAGAAAGAGCGATGCTGCAGTTGTAGTGTGGAGTTTTTGGGAAAGTTAGCGAAAGATTTGAGATTTTTGGGATCACATTTCGAGTCTATTCGACTCTATTCGTGGCAGTTCGGAGCTTTTTAAGAAAGTTGGCGAGAGATTTGAGATTTTTGGGATCACATTTCGAGTCTATTCGACTCTATTCGTGGCAGTTCGGAGCTTTTTGGGAAAGTTGGCGAGAGATTTGAGATTTTTGGGATCACATTTCGAGTCTATTCGACTCTATTCGTGGCAGTTCGGAGCTTTTTGGGAAAGTTGGCGAGAGATTTGAGGTCTTTGGGATCACATTTCGAGTCTATTCGACTCTATTCGTGGCAGTTCGGAGCTTTTTGGGAAAGTTGGCGAGAGATTTGAGGTCTTTGGGATCACATTTCGAGTCTATTCGACTCTATTCGTGGCAGTTCGGAGCTTTTTGGGAAAGTTGGCGAGAGATTTGAGATTTTTGAGATCACATTTCGAGTCTATTCGACTCTATTCGTGGCAGTTCGGAGCTTTTTGGGAAAGTTGGCGAGAGATTTGAGGTCTTTGGGATCACATTTCGAGTCTATTCGACTCTATTCGTGGCAGTTCGGAGCTTTTTGGGAAAGTTGGCGAGAGATTTGAGGTCTTTGGGATCACATTTCGAGTCTATTCGACTCTATTCGTGGCAGTTCGGAGAAAGTTAGCGAAAGTTTTTGGGAAAGTTAGCGAGAATATCTAGGAATATTTGTCTTTTTCTCTGAAACGCTCGCCTAAAGACCGGTCGTTTTTGATCTCTCTGTTCTATGAGTTGATTTATGAACTTGTGGTACGCCTATCGTACAGCACACGAATGTAGTTTGTTGCTCTCAAAGTCTTATTAAAATCAGTAGTAGTCTTCTTATTGGCCGAAAGTAAAGCTACACATTACCTTTTCGCTTTTTATGAAGATTTTTTCTTAGCAAATTTGAAACGTGGTTTCTCGGTAAGAAAAATCTTTTTCAACCAATTTTCCCACCCTTTATTTCAGCAGCGCTTCTTCTCTGCGCTACAGGGCCTTACAGTTGTGCGCTCACGTCTGTACATATAAAATGGTTGTGCTCATATATTTTTCAATAAACGAGCATTTGATTTGATCGTCATGCGCTGCATTGCATTTGAAATTATTCTATTCTTTCTGCTTTGTTCAAATTTTTTTTGTTGTATTTTTGATATTATTTTGTAATCTGTGACAGGCAGTGAACAGCAGGCAGCGGTTGTCAGCTAAATTTCACACAAAAACACAACTTTTGGGACATTTACTCCAATGACTGTGAATATACATATATATGTGAATATGAAAGTACGTATGTGAGTGTGTGTGTTTGTTTGTTAGCCACACTTCAGTGCGACAAGCTGCGGCTGCGAGCGCTTTCAATAAATAACCAAAAATATGTACATGAAATGACAACAACTAAAGGCGAGCGAGCGCATCATAAATTAGCCAACACCGGCGAGTTCAGTTGCGTTTGGTGACGCCCCGAACGCCCGAATGTATGCTAACGCGCAGCCAACTACACACACGCACTCGTATTGGCTTTTCGGCTGTGCGCCACACACCAGCTTTTGGTGCTTGTTGGAGCGCCACAAAGCACTTAAGATTACAAAGTGCGTACGCACACATAACTGTAGTATACTATATGTAAATTGCTGTGTGTGTGCGGCACGCTGATAACACATGTGGAACGCCGCGGTAAGCCCGTGCTACGAGCGTGTCACTCGAAAAATGAGGCGTCGCTTGGAATATAATCTAGAGGCATACTTAGTTCACTAGCGCAATCGATTTGTGGCGCAGTATACGTGTTTGCTGTTGTTGTTGGTTGCAGTTGGTCGAAGTGCTTGAAGCTACAGCTCGTTAATGCCACAAAAACAAAGCAAGAAAAATAGCTTGGCAGCAAAATCACAAACTTTGGCTTACAACAGCGTGTTGTTGTTGTTTTTGTTGGCTACTAAGCGCTTCCAGCTTGCCAAACTTCTTTAGGCCTACACCTAGCACCTCACACTATTTATCAGAGCCGTGGCATGCCACTACTTGCCATGCAAGCGCTGCTATGCTTGCTGTTGTTGTTGTTGTACACTAGCTAGTTGTTGTACTATTAGCTGACAAACATAAATTGTTATTACGCGCCTGACAAATGATGCAAATAGCCCGTGCGTGTCGAATCGCAGCATTGTCGCCGCCGGCGCCACACGAAAGCTTCGATTTTTTCAGCTTTTCTTTGATTTTCCGCTTTCGATTTTTGATTTTTTTGTTTGTTGTTTTCTTATGTGTTGCTGCTTCACAAATTAAACGCTGCTTGTAAGTGTTGTCAAATTAAAGCTGCTGCAACCTTTGCTGGCACAAAAAATAGTTTAGTGTTATTGTTGTGCCTGCCGTTCGTGCTTCTTCGCTTTGCTGGCCCTCGGCACTTTGTGAAGTCATTAAAACGCCATATGTTAGAGTCACTTCATAGTACACTCTGTAGTCACGAACACACATACACTCCTACTAATAATGCAGCAGCTAGCCCTTGCCAGCCATATTTATCCAGCTACCGATCTGTAAGGGGATTAATTGATTGCTTTGTAAATTCAATTTTGTGCTGGGGCTCCATAATTAAAAGAACACAGAGGTACACATACATATTTATATGTATATCGTGTGTAGAGTATGTAGACCAAGCACACATGTGGCCATACTCATTTGTTATTTTATTGTGTTTAGTAGAGCCAATATTGTTTTATGGTTCGATATTCTTTATGGTGTTGAAAATAAATTGAAATTATATGGCGTGTTGTTCTTCTCGTTAATTTAGTGTTGTAAAAAAGGCGATATATCTTGGCAGTGAAAGAGGAAAATCGCAGGCGTCTGCTAGTTTTTGTTTCTCCAAATCTTTTTCATGCATCTGACTGCCTACCCCTTAAGTGCTATAATGCGGGAAATAGTTTTTTTTAACACCACTAAATTTCCTTTTTAATTAATTTTAAGTAATGAAAGAATTTATGGTTTTTATAACATTTTAAAAGCGTGCCTGAAAGCTTTTGTGGAAGCTCTAATTACTTCGTTGCATTTTACATGAAAGCTTTGTCTAAGCTTTACTCTGATGAAAGCTTATAACTTAAGGTTATTGTTAGTACTTTAAGTCAAGTTTTGCTGTTTTTAAAGCTTTTTTTTTTGGGATATATGATATCAATTTATGCTTTTTTGAAAGCTTTATATGACATATATTCTTATTTTTAGAAATATTTAAAATTTAAAGTTTTTCACTTTTTTTATTATTTGAAGCTTTTGTAAAAGCTCACCTTTTTATTATACAACTTTGAAGCTTTGATGAAGGCTTATAGTTTTAAAGCTTGCATTTGAAATTAATATATGTTTATATTGAAAGCTTAATATCCAATCAAGCTTTAGAGCTTTTTTACTTTTGCTTATACTTCTTCAACATTAAATTTTTTTTAGTTAGTTATAAGCCGATAGGTAAATAATATATCAAGCTTTAGAGCTTTTATATTGCTTTTAATGTTTCAAATTTCATTTATAATTTTTATTACTAAAATTTCGTTTACATTGTAACATGAATGTATGTATGTATATTAAATCAAGCCTGGAGCTTTTATTCTTTTCGATATGTTTTAGATTTTGCTTTTAATTCTTTGTTTTAGAAATTTATTTTAAGTTTCTTTGCAAGCTTTCATTTCCCAATATTTGAATATTTAGTGTTATTTAAAGCTTATTGAGAAAGCTTTTGTATCAAAAAAGCGCGAAAGCTGTTTTTATTCAAATTTGCTGGTGACCTTAGTTGCAACAAAGTGTTCGTGTAAACCGAATGCAAACTTTAAAGGTAACTTATGAAAAAGCTTTTCCATTAAGATTAAAAAAGAAAATTTCTTTCAAGTTACTTTGGAAGCTTTCAAATTTTCGCAAGATTTTAGTATTTTAAAGTTATATAAAGTTTTTTGTAAAAGCTTCTTTTATCAAAAAAAGATGTCAAAGCTTTTATAACATATAATTGTTGGTTATCGCAGAACTAAAATTTTTTTAAGGATTTCCATAATTATGTTAATTTAATGTGGTTTGTAAATAAAAAAGTTGCTTTGAAAGCTTTTATTAAATTTATTTAAAACTTTTTGTGAAAGCTTGTTTTCATAATAGTTGTAAAAGCTTTATTTATACAAATCTGTAAGGGACCACAGATGTAAACAAAGAGTAACAGGCGATAGCGATAACGGTAAACGATAAGGATTAATTATGATAGAAAAATATTTCGGCTTACCAAAAAAATTTAATTCAATATAATTGTTTATAAAAAGCAAATTAAAATACTGATTAACTTATCACCCTTTTAATATTTGTTCAAACTCTTAATCTAATCAATTTAACGCATAAATTAATGATTCCTCATAAGCAATCATTAAAGCCTGAACACAATGCCATGAAACCTCTTGACCTTCCCTTCAACTTTCGATTATAGGCGTTTTGCAACGCTCTGACCTCAAAATTTTGAACGTATCAATCAAGCAAAACAAAGGCAAGGCGCACAGTAACCAAAAACTGTTGAAACTTTTACAAATTGATAATTTAATGACGCTTTTAATTACGCTATTGCAACATAATAATAACGAAAAAATATTGAACAAAAACAAAAAGGCTATAAAAAATTAAAAGTAGAAAATAGAAACCACCAAGAAACGTCCAAAGCATTAACAACTTTGAAAACAAAGGCGCTGTGATGCATTTGATGTGCTTTGAAGCTCGCCAGCCTGCAGCAATGCGAAGAATTTATAACAGCCGCACAAACACACTCACACAGCGACACAATAAACTCAATTAATGGACACGTGTACGCATAGCCAAGCACACATACCGTCACATAGTGAGGCTGCATGCGGTAGTTCTACGAGCATAAATTGTGGCGAGTAATAAAAAAACAATTTTTACTACTTTTTATTATCGGCACTGTGCGTTGAAAAGTCGTTGAAAAGCAGCAATTGAAGTAGTAAAAAGGCATTTGATGCAAACGCATTCAAATAACAATTTCCAAGTCCATAAAAAGTGTGAGCTGCAAGTCTGCTAGACAAATGTGGAGCGGGGAACGGGTTGACAGTGCTAGCTGCATGCATCACAAAGGCGTTTAAGAGCGTACAGCGAAGACACTATGGATTTTTGTAGAATATTAGAGATTTTTGCTGAAAGCCAAGCGTTGTTTGAAGGAATTTTTATGAGGACTGCTGGAAGGCGTGCGAGCAGAAGCCCCACATATGTATGTGTTCCAGAGACATACAAAAATTTTATTCAACAAATACTTTCGGTTCATCAATTTTTTCTTCTCTAATGCCCACATAAATCTTCGGCTACACATTTATTTCACCGATCTCTGCGTTCTCAATTTATTTTTACATCAAAGTGCAGGAGGGTTGTTGAAAAAGTCTTAATGTGAATTGGCCTGAAGGTGCCATGTGGCATTTAATTATAAGCCTCGGAGCGCACGAGTGACAGCATTGCTTACAATTTGTCTCATAAAATTGCCACTAAATTATGACGGGGTGTGAAAAAGCCATCAATTTCGAATTTATCATTTACACTGGCAAGCAGATAAAAATAAAGATGAAAAGCAAATCGAAAAATATGTGTGAAAAAGTGTGCCTACAACTCGTCTGCTTCTCCTGCTGCTGCTGCATTTGTGGCTGCCACATATTGATGAGCGCACACACACACCTAGGCACCTAAAGCTGGTTGCTTGGTAGCCACTAGACCTGCCGTTAATTGAATTTTCGTTACCTTTCTTAACTGCCAGTTGCGTAAGCTGCTAGTGGACTGAACTAACGGCAGTCTGCAAACTTTGCAGCAATGTTTATGCAACATTGCGGCCAGCGGCGTAAAGGCTTAGGGGACACCAAAATTATATAATAATTCTGGCTCAAAATTGTATTTTTTGTTATTTTTAGTAATCTGTCTTCTTGCGCCGTTGCTGTTGTGTGGTCACTTGCCACATGCCAGCTGCGTAATGTTGCAAGTTGGGTTTGCACATGTGTATATATGTATGTGTGCGTGTACATCAATTATATTTTTTGTAATTACAATTTGAGCACGTCTTTGCCACATTTGTTTCAATGTCCATTTGCTAGCACACACACACATACACAGACCTGTATGTGTGTATATATGTGTATATGCGTATTTATTACCGTTACGACATTTTAATACATTTTTATTCCCAAGCGAAATGCGCGTTATTTTTCCTTTTTTAAGCGTATTTTTAAATTAGCTTCAGCTAATGGCTTTATGGTTGACATTGTCATTAATTAATTGCCTTTTAATGCTGGATTATATGGTAGTCGAGCGAAAGGGTACTGCTAGCTTATGGTATTGCTTGTGAACGCTGTTTTCATTTTAAAGCAGAAATGGTTAATGAAACGCTGTTGGTAATGAGTTTATTTTTTATATAATTGTTATATTAATGATAAATTTCTGCGTTAATTATTTATGTCTGATTGATTTTCCGGAGAGCTTTTATGATTAAAGAAAAGCTCTTTAGCTTATGTAAGCTTCTCGGCTTTCTCTTACATTTTAATTTTTAGTTTATTTTTTGGTGTAATTTTTTGATTAAAGAAAAGCTCTTTAGCCTATAAAAGCTTTTCGGCTGTATCTCATTTTATTTATTTTTATTTCTAGATTATTTTGTGGAATGTTTTATGTTTAAAAAAAGCTCTTTAGATAATTTTCTGAAGTGCTTTTGTGCTTAAAAAAAGCTTTTTAGCTTTTAAAAGTCTTTCGGTTTTATTTCATAAACTAAATAAGACATTCAATATCAAAAACAATTTTTTTGATATTTTATTACTACAAGTTCAAATGTTATAAGATTTTCATGCACTTACGGATTTGGTAGAGTTTTCACCATAGCCAAGCTCTAAAAGCTTACAAAAACTTTCACATCTTAACTTCACAATTAAAAGAAAATGTTTTACCAAAAATAAAATGTCTTTTATAATTTACCTCTTCAAGTTCTAAGTATATAAGCTTTTGACGTAGTTGCGAAATCTGCAGAGCTTTCATCACAGCCAAGTTCTAAAAGCGAGAATTGTCGCATATATAACTTTTTTCATGCATTAAATTATAATATAAAAAAATAAAATGAGCTTTCGCTTATTAAAAGCTTCAAGTCCTAAATCCCCTATATTATTTTCGTTGACATCCCAAAATCCATTTTCCAGTATTAGGCTAAGACTGGTAGTTTGAAACGATTTTGTTCACTTTGGTTAAAAAAGCTCTTAATATTACTCTCGTTAAACCTTCATTTAAGAAATTAGACTAAAGCGTGAAGCTTAGTTCTTTAAATACATATCTGTTAAAGTTGGAATTTAGAATATTAAATAAGCCAATGACGCTATAAATTGAATTACAGATGAAAGCTCAGGTAAAAGCTGAGTTTAGAAGCTTTGTTGAAACTCTTAAGTAAAGATTCAATGAGAACGTAAAATTTTAAGCACGCTTATACCATTGTAAAAGAATCATAAGTAAAAGCTCGAGCGAAAGCTTTTTTGAGATTTTTTTCAAAATCATTAAGCTAACAAAAATGCAGAACCCTAAATTTTGAGACGGTAGTGTTAAGTTAAAATTAATTAAACGTGAAAGCTTAACCAAAAGTTATTTAAGAGCTTTGTTGAGTTGAGAAAATATACAATCAAGAAAATCTAGAATACAGAATTTTAAATACGCGTATGTTATTATGAAATTATTGATTTATAAATGAAAGCTCAACCGAAAGCTATAAGAGCTTTATGGAAGCTTTTAAGGACAAACTCATATCTGAGATTAGAAACTATAAAAATATTGACGCAACTTTATTAATTCTTATGCTTTTGCTGATTTCTAAATTTTTAAAAGCTTTCTTAAAAGCTCTACATATTTTGTAACTATATATTCCAATATTTAAGCATATTTAACTTCACTTATTCATAGTCCTTTTTTAATTTTTTTACTCAGTAAAGCCGCTATGCACAAAAATATTGAAAACGCGCACACCTGTTGGGGCATATTCATGTTGTATGATTTCCAGTACAAATATTTACCATCACATACATACATATATGATCGCAAGAAGTCTTTTGACGCTTCAACACCTGAGCGACATTATGCAGCACAAAAGATTGTCAACCCAAAGAAATACCGCCACAGCTGACGCATTAAAAATCAATAGAACAAAGTGGGAAAATTGTGAGAATATTGACAACTCAGGCTGCTCATTGATATGAGCCGCAATGCTTTGACGCGCATGCGCAAATGCAACGCCAATGACAAACAAAGCCGCAGCGGACAATAGCGCCTGCGCAAGTGTATATTTGGTTAGTAAAGTGACTTCCTGAGGCACTAAAAAGGAGGATACATTAAAGCAAAATGCGTTTGCGTGCCGACGCAGACGTGTGAAGTATGAGACATACGTGAGGCGAGCACTATGCCTCGGCATCTGTAACAGCACAAGGGCGCCCATTAGTGGTCTTTGAATTAGACAGTTAAATTATAGGCGTTCATAGTGATTTGCAGCTGATTTGGAAATGGTATGCCAGGAAAAAAGTTCTACCAACTCCGACAAAAAAATAGTTGTAGTGAAATGAAGGCGCTAGCTTTGTTGGGGCAGGAAGCACGCACATTTAGCGTGCCACATATGTCTCCACTCGCTGCCACACATGCAAACAATGAAGTGTTTGAAAATCACCGACGCATGCGGCCACACAAAGCCCGACAAAATGAACTAGTAAGTGCTCGCCGCTCTTGGCTGCGGATATAATGAGAAGTTTAAAACAATACTTAGAAAATGCGCTTAATGCCTTGCTGACTTTTTTGCACCTGTGCGCTGTGCGGCTTAAGCTTACAAACGCACACACTTTCACACAAGTAGCGAAGAGCCGTCAACGTGCGCCTTCAAGCTTTAACGCGCCACGGCTGCTTGACTAGCTCGACTTTTGATTTAATGCGCTGCAACATTACTTTACATTACCTCTCAGCGTTTTTGCGCTTTTCTGGCGAAATATTTAATTTTAATGCTGCCATATAATACGTTTTTTTTGTGTCTTGTTGACACTAGCTGCTACTTTTAACGCTGCGTTTAATGGCCGGCAGCATGGCAGCTTGGCAGAGGTTTAGAGTAGTTAAGCTGGGGTCAAAAGCAGGAAGCCATAGGCGAGTCGCAGGCAAAAGCTGTCGGCAGCGTCAGCGTCAGTCAGCCCATTCAACCCATTTTCGGTCCGACAGTGCGTGAGAAATCTCAGCAGTAATTAAGCGCTTGCAAGTCTCTAATGAAATTCTGTGTTGGAGTGTTGCTGTGAAAAGCAACAACAACAAACGCAAAATCTCATTGAAAGAAAAGAAGGCAGCAAAAAGTTGGCGCTCGCATAGAAAGAATCGCGCCAAAGTGCAAAAGTGTGTAAATTAATGAATGAAAGGGTTGGAGGTGAGCCGCCTGAGGTGGCTTGAGCCGCCGCGCGTTAGTTTGTGTGCTGTGAATGTGCGAAAAGCGCAGCGAAAATCGGAAATGTGAAAAGTGAGTTGATTTAGAGGCGAACGATTTGATAGCGAAAATATGTAGGTAACAAAGTGCAAAGAAACCAAATGAGCGCAAGCCAGACAGTGAAATAAGAGGAAAATAAAATAAAACGAAATAAAGTGAAATTGTGCAAATATCGAGATTTATAAGAGAAAATATGGAAAAATCATGGAAAAATGTGCGCAAAAAAGTCATAATAAAATAATGGCGAAGCAAATATGGCGAATAGCAAAACGTCTAGGTTATGAGGGAAATAAAAAGGAAGCAGGTTATTAAAATGCGCAGACAAAAATGCGAACAAAGCGGAAAATAGGTAAGAATGTGTACTAAAATAATGAGGGCATATACTGTATACTTTTAGCATACACTGTAGTTGGGTGTATTCAGCGGTGTCCTATTTTTAAACAAGTTGATGATGAAAGGAATAATTAAAGTTTAAAAATTGCTGTTAATGAAAGTGCTAGAATTTGTATCAAAAATTACAGTGCAGTTAATTATAAGATTGTTTTTGAAGAAAAAAAAATACTAAACTATAAAAATTGTAAATATAATATTTAATAATATAATTTAATTCTAAGATAAGCAAATAAAAACAGTTTTAATAGCCCAAAAAGGTTTAGAAATCTGTCAAACATTTATTAAATATGTTTAGATATTCTACTTTCGAATTTGTAATTTTCGAAAAATTTTCTAATTTATTATTTTCTGTTCCTTTTTAATAACATAAAAACTATTTAAAAACATCAAAAATCTGATTTTTTAACTTTTCGAAATTTTTTGAACTGTTCTAAAATTAAAAAAAATAATATGTATTTAAATCGTTTGCGGTTTTCTCACATTTTCAAAATGTTTTCGAATTTTTTTATAAAAAAAAAATATTTAAAAACAAGTTTTAAATTCTGAGTTTTTAAATCTTCAAAATTTATTTCTTTTTTTGAAATTAAGAGTTGGTAGTTCAACTTTTCGAACTTGTTTAAAATTGAAAAATATATAGATTTAAAATTATTTGCGATTATCTGAATTTTTAAAATTGTTTTGAAATTTTTTCGTATGAAAAAAACATTTTTGTAATTTGGAAATTTTTGGTGTTTGTTGTTGTATTTTTTGTAATTAAAAAAAGTTCAAAAATATTTTGAAAATTCTGTTCTGCTTTCTTTAATTATTAAACGACAGCACTTTTGCGTATTTCAATCAATCATTTTTCGGATTTCCGAACTTTTCTAAAGTTTGGAAATTTTTATTGCGTAATTTTTTATAATTCAAAAATATTTGTCAAAAACTTTTTTTTTTTAATTTTCGAAATTTTAAATTAAATTTTTTTTAATTACCGAACTTTTTAAAAATTTTGAAATGTTTGTTGTGGATTTTTTTAGTGTTCAAAAAATTTTTCAAAATCTGAATTTTTTAATTTTTGAAATTTTACAATAATAACTTGTGTTTTTTTTAATCAAAACATTTTTGAAATTTTTTTTTTGTTTTTGAAATTTTAATTAGTTTTTTAAATTTCCGAATTTTTGTTAAAAGCTTGAAAGTTCTTATTGTGGATTTTTTATAATTCAAAATAGTTTTGAAAATCTTTTTTTTTAATATTTGAAATTTAAATTTTTTAATGTTTTTTTTTTATGTGATTAATGAAAAATTTTCGAAATCATTTGTCGATTTCTGAGCTTTTTAAAGATTTCTGTTTCTGTTTTTGTTTTTTTTTTTGTTTAGTATAAATGTCGTAAAATGTAATGTTAAATTTAGTATTTCGAAAAAATTGTCAAAATTTTCGAGTCATAGAAGCAAGTTTTATTGAATTATTAAAAAATATTTAATCAAAATTAAACTAAAATACTGAAAATATTTTTCTTGTTTTGAAGATTTTCACTACATATCTGCACTTCAAAAATTGTATTATTTATCAAACTGTATGTGCCAGCAATAATAATTCGAAATTGTCCTCAGCAAACTTTCGAAAAGAAATTGCGACCATCGTGGCATATTTATTAAATTTCTTTACAATTTATCAACACTGCTCTTCAGCTCTTATACTACAAAGTGGACAACTTTTGTTTGCTGGGTCGTTATAAAGTACGGCTCTGAGTACTCCATTCCTACGCATTCATTTATGCACGCTTTCCGCTCTTGGCGAATGGAAATTAAAAAAGCGCTATGCGCATGAGATACTCCACTCAAATCATAGATACTCGTAGCAATTTGTATAATAAAAAGTTGCACTCACTACAAACATTGCCGTTGAATTACTTAGTTAGTTAGTTAGTTATGAAAGCATGCATAAGTGCGCGCGTGTGTGTGTGTGTGTGCAGCACTGTGTAGGTGGCTACGTCGAATGAGGTACTCAGCATAATTACAAAAGCAAAATACCCTAGCGCAGTAATTTTAATAGCAATGCTGTTGCAAGGAGGGAGCGTTTCCAGAGAGAATATGAATGTGAGGTGGCAGCTCATCGACAGTATCTGCACCATGGCAGGATTTGTGTGAAGAAATAATTATCGATTTTGCTTGAATGGAAAGCATTGCTATAAATATTGCGAAAATTGGTTGCAAATTGTGCAGATTAAATGTTTTTTATTTTGTTTTGTAAATTTGTTGGCACTATTTTAAATTTATTTTAGAAGTTTACTAGTACACTACTATTTCAGTTTATTTTGAGAGCTTTGTTGAAATTAAAAACAAAAAATAAAGTCGACCCGCAAAATCTTAAGTTTGCTTATGCCATTATAAAATTAATTTTAAGTGAAAGCTCTAGCGAAAGCTGTTTCTGAGAGCTTTATTGAAATCCCTAAGCAAACAAAAATTGTAAAACTTAAATCTTAAGAACGATAGTATTATTATACAATTAATTAAAGGTGAAAGCTCAACCGAAAAATATTTTTTTCAGAAAGCTTTATTGAGACTTACGACAATCTATAGTCAGAACCTAATATTTTAAATAATTAAGAAATTAATTATTAATAAAAGCTCAACCGAAAGCTTTAAGAGCTTTCTTGAAGCTTTTAAGAACACACTTATCACTGAAGTTAGAAGCTATAAAAACACAAAGTCAAAGTTAAAGGTGAAATGGTCGATCTGATGTCGGAAAGAGGGGAGTAGTGGGGTCGTTTTATGGTCTAATATGCTGGAAAAGGCAATTTTCCAATTCTATAATTAAAGGAAAATAAAAATGGCTCAGTTTTTGAAAAAAGATACAATAAAAATTCTAATCTCAAAATTGAAAATTTTGAAATTGAAATTTCGAAAATTCTAAACTCTAATTTTATAAATAAAAGTTGTAAAGGATTCAAAATAACAAAAAAAAAAATTTTAAACTATGGTAAACTTGAAAAATTGTTCGAAAATTTTTCAAAAATACATGAAAAAAAATTTTTAACTCAAATTGTTTAAACTCAGTTTTTAAGAGACTCAAATTACAAAAAAAAAATTAATTTTCCAAAAAAATTCTGAAATTTTTATAATGAAAAATTCTAAACTCAAAATAATATAAAATTTACTTTTTCGCTAGTCTCCTCTCATTACCGTTATTTGTAAAAAAATGTGACCTCAAATTGTGCAAATAAAATTTTTAAGAACTCACATTATAACAAAAAAAAATTCTGTTCAAAACTTTAGTAAAATTCCGAAAATACCATAGCAAAAAATTCCAACCTCAAAATCGCATAAAATTGACATGTTCCTTAGTCTGCGCTCTTCACTGTTATTTATCACCATGTGAGCTAAACAAACAGCTACTAAATTAACAGTAATTTTTCATGACACTAATGTCCAATTATGCGCTCACACACACACATACAAACGGAGATAACGGTGTGTATTAGTTGGCAGCGCTGGCATAGAATGTATAAAATGTGGTGTTGATAATGAGGACTTATGAAAAGTCGCTGATTATTATGACGGTGACGTTAATGAAGACTTGACAAAAGTCAGCAAACTGCGCAAAGCTAGTCATAAACTGTGTTACTCAACTAAGCTTACTGTAAATGTCGCACTCATACACACAAACACCGGCGTACGTCCGACAAGAGGAGATGTGCGCATAAGTTTGGAGTGTGGAAGTGTGCGTGTGTGTGTTTCACTTCCTGTGCATTTATCTAAGTTGAAATGGCATTGCACTTAGTTACCTACAAAGGCACATAACTACATAAATATGTAGGTTTTTATGTAATTGTGTGCATATAAGAGTGTGTGTGTGTTCATAGGTGGTGTAATAGCAGAATGATAACGAAAAATATTTTTTCCCACAAGTTTGCGCCAGCTTAATGTGAATTTCATATGACTGTGAAAGCTGCTGAGCTGCTGCTGTGTGGGTATGAGCAATTTGGAAGAAGCTGGAAAAAATTTATTTGTGCATAAAAAGTAAATAGCTGGAAAAAAATCACTCGCTAAGCGCATTGCGCCCGCATAACTAACAACGCGCCAGTATCAGCAACACCAAAGCCATGTGCTGCCAGTTGCATATGTGTGTGTGTGTATGAAAGCTTTTATACACATGAAACTCATGTTTGTACGTTCGTATGCATGTGTGTGTGTGCTCGTGCGCGCATAGAAAAAGGTCATAAAGGTAGCAGCGTGAAACTTTTTAGGCTTTTGCTGCCTTCTAATTAGATTTAGCCACCGTTACGCGCCAACACATTCACTATTTTCTAGTGTCATGCCATAAAAAGCAGCCACACATACTCTCAACTCTGTGCGTTTGTGTGTGGCATATGAATGCCGCACAGCTTCTCATTAAATGCCAACGCGCTTTCATTGCCTTTGTGCGTGCGATCTTAAGTATAATAAATTATGCTTTACTATTCATTTAACTTGGTGCGCTATTTTATTTTCCTCAACATTTCTGCTTTGTAGTTGTTGCTGTAATATGCTTTTGCGCCGTAGCAGCTCTGTCGCTGCTCGGCATTACCCTTTCACCTCGGCGACCACACACATTCAAGCGCGCGTATCTCAGTCTATAAATGTATATACATGTATATATATGTATATGTATGTTTGTTGTTGTTCTTGGTGCGCTGCATGCACGTACTATCTTTGCTACTGCTCTTTGGTTAATTGTAAGTCCCTTTAAGCTGATTAAAAGTACCTTTATAATTTATTTGCTGCTGCTGCTGTTGTTGCTGTTGCGGCTGCCGTTTCCTTTTCTTTATCATCTTCTTCGCCGCGTTTTTATTTATTTGAATCTCTGCAATATTTTTCCAGATTTCCCCTCTGCCGGTGTGTGTGTGTCCGCTGCACTCGTTGCTGTCGGAAAATTTCTATCAAACTTTTGTATGCGTGTGACACTCGACCCCAAAGCGACTCTGCTACTGTTTTTACGTTCTTTTTGTATGTGTTTTTATTGCGGTATGCAGCGCAACTGTTATTTATTTTTTTGTTATTGTGTGGGTAATATATTTTACTGATTGCCAAGTTGTAAGAGCTTAGCGCGCGTTTGTTGAGCGCTTAACTTTTGATCATTTGATTGGAGCTTCTACGAGTTCTGAATTAGTGAGTTCATACCGGGATTTCTTCTTCAAGTGTTCTTAGATTGAACTAATAGGTATTGAAATACTTGTTAGACAATCGAAAATATATTTTTTAAAAGTATTTCATATATTTTTTACAAAAATAACCTAAGCTGTCCAAGTGAGCTCCCTGTTAGGATCGACCCTTTGACCTAACCAAACTTTATTGGAAGTCTTTTATAATTAGCGCAGAACGTTTTTTGTCAAAACAGGAAAAAAACTTTAACTGCGGCTGCAACAAATCAATACTCCCTTTCACAGGTGCATAAAAGGGTATAAAAATCGTTAACTTTATTGTTATTGGTCAGTTTATATGTCAGCTATATATTATAGTGGTCCATTCTAAACAATTTCTTCGGATTATGTGCCGCTATCTTGGACAATTATTCATGCCAAATTTCGTGAAGATATATTGTCAATCAAAAAAGTTTTCCATATAAGGACCTGATTTGGATCGTTCAGTTTGTATGGCAGCTTCATATATCCTATAGAGGTCCGAAATCGGTTCTGACAAATGAGAAGCTTCTTACGAATTTTCATGTCGACATCTCAAAAACTGAAGGACTAGTTCGTGTACATGCAGGGATTCGAGTTTTACTAAATCGAGACTTTGTGGCAAATTTTATATACCAAGTTCTGGATTTACAAGCTTTTTATGGGTCTGCTGCATTGCTTGTATAAGCTTATTAGAATAGAAAAGCTTTCGGTATAAAAGAAAATTAAACTATGACTTTTAAATTTTCCAATAACGATTTCATTTAAACTTTTTTAAGCCGGTAATAAGCTTTCGTAAGCTTACTAGAGTATAAAAGCTTTCGGCATGGAAGAATATTAGACCATGACTTTTGTATTTGCCAAAAATGGTTTTAGATATTTGAACTTTTTTATCCGACAATAAGATTTTTTTAATCCAAAAAAGCTAAAAGCTTTTAAAATTAAGAGCTTTAAAGCTTTTCAAAGCTTAATATATAAAAAATTTCCAGTAAACTGAAAATTTTAAGACATATTCATACGTGTCGGAAGTATGTTGCTGTAAGGAACTAAATCTTTCGTATACGAAGGGGAAAGAGGAATAGTATAGGTTAAAGTTAAAGTATAGGTTTTTAGTCTTAACTCCAAACTAACTATGATTGAAGAGACTAATTTCATTACTGGTTTCTCTCAATAACATGGACTTAATTGATCTCAGAATTACAAAGATTATCCTAAAACAAGATAAAAAGTATAAAGTGAAACATAGGCAAACTGAGGAGCTTTTTACTGACAAATAGAACACTCAACTTATCTTGGAACGTTAAAAAAAATATAAAAAAAAATATTAAAATAATGTAGACTTACAGAGTTTTACAGTACTAATATGTAATCTACATTCTAGAGTGAATTTTGCTATAAGCCTTATTTTCATCCTTAAACTTTTAGCTTAGAACGAGCTGGTTAGCAATGTAGCGACAGAAACCATTCCTGAAATAATTTCGAAAATGCTGCCTAGTTGTCGGGCTTCATATTAATAAAACTTCGGGTCTGTTTCGGTTACGTCGACACTGCTGTCTTGAGGATGAAGAACTAGGACGTAAGTTTCATTGACGAACGGCAAAACCTTTCCATAAATCGCTCTTTATTTTTACACGAGTTCAGTACTCTTTTGCACACCTAGCACCCAGCACTTTCTTACCAAAAAATGATAAAAATGTCATAAAACGTACCACTTGGCAACCCTACGCCAGCTATAAGCACATAATTTGTTGCCACCAACATTTTGTGGCATGTCTTATGTACTTAATAGCTAAATTCCGAATGCCGTTGGCGCATCGATAAATATATGATAATAATAAGATTGAGTGCGGCCCGCATGGACCAGTGTCTGTGCACAGCAAAACGGTGGCAGCTGATGCGCCGTTACTCACACTCATTGTTATTAATGTGTTTTTTTTCTTGTTTTTGTTTGAGCGGCAGTTTGGTTGTAGGGCTCCAGGCCATGCCGCCACCATTGTTATGCCAAATCACTGCCAACTCAATCATTTGGTTTTCGGAATTTTCGCTTCAACGCGGGCACGGGGTGTGTGTGTTTGTGTGTAGTTAAGTACGTGTGTGTGTGTGTGCGTGTCGAGGGAGCGCAGGAAGGAGCTGAAAAGGCGGTAATTAATGTTTAAACACGGCATAAACGACAGCTGAGTTCGGTGCGTTGGCGGCGCGGGTGGCGCGCCAGCAGCACAGCAACCGTGTGGCAAGTGGCAGGATGCGGAAAGTTTGATGAAGTATGTATTCATTTGTGAGTAACCGAAAAATTACAATTATTGTTGTGTAAATCGGCGGCGGCGCTTTAATTTATTTGCTGGTTTCTGACGGTATTTAGCATGTTCGGCCCTGTGTGTGGTTTGTGCGTGTGTGGCGGTGTGTGTGTGCTAATGAATATCTTATTTGTATGTTGCATGCCAAAAACCTTTAGCCGCAAAAATCATTTATCAAAATTAAATACGCGCTATGCTTTGCTACATTTCAGCATCACATTTCTCCCACTTTCCACTTGTATGCGTTTTTGTTGTTGCTTTTGTTATGTATTGTTGTTTGTCGCTTGCTTACTGTCGCCGGTGATAAATTTGAAATTCAAAATAACGAATAAATTTGTGCGCCGCTTATCATTTGTTTGCGGTAAATGTGAAAAAAATTGGTAAACCGCATGCAATATCCGAAAACCCGCAACACAATACAACAAACACATGGTAAAGCGGAAGAAAGAATACAAAAACACAAAAAGCGAAACCGACAAAACAAAGCTGATAAGGGTTGTTGAAGTGGCAGATATAAAACGGCGAAAAAGCGGAAATCACCCTGCACGACCAGACACACACACACACGCCTTTACAAATGTGTTTTTTTGCTATTGTTGTTATTATTTTGTATGCTTGCTTGCTGTATTTGAACATTGGGCGCGCGGCAGGCGTTGTCGGCGGTGTAGGCGCTGTGAGCTTGCGTCAGTGGCAGCGCGCAAAGTGTCAACTGACGCATGCAACACTCGTTTGTTGCATTAATAAAACCAATTTTCTCATTTTTGACGCAGCGTTTTTTGCCAACGCCATCGCCGCCGCGGCCACTGCATTCACCATTGTTGCTGTTGTTGCGTTTGTAGCTTGCGGTTGGCAGCGCTGTTGTTGCGCAACTTCAACCCACACTTTGGCGCGCGGGTCTGCATGAGCAATGATAAAGCGCTCGTACTTTTTCGGCAGCATTAAAATTCAATTTCAATTGTTGTGTGCGCGCGCGGCGTTGGCCAGCGCCGGCAAGGGACGCGCTGACAACCCCCCTTCAGGCACAGATAGCGGTAAGCCGTGCGCGCTGTTAGTGTGCGAGCTAGATTTAGTGCAGCAGCTGCTGTGACGCTCCATTTTGCCTCGCATCACACACGCGCGCGACCCCTGCACCCACGAGCGCCACCCCTGCGCGCTTAGTAATGTTATTGGTGTTATGAAGTCACATCGCGCGTTTATAAGTAACTGCGCTTGTGTGTTTGTGTGTGTGTGTTTGCTACCAGCAACACCCACTTCCCGCTGTAACCCGAAAATTACCATAAAATAATGTGAAATATTAAAATAGCAAATTTATTAGATGCTCCTGAGCTGCACCGAGCCACAAACACAGCAGCGCTGGGCAGCTAGCAGACGCGGGGGCGAGCGCGCGCTTGAGCCACAGCTGTGAAAATGGGGTTAAATAAAATAATGTTCATGTGCTTGTTTGATGATGATGATTATGGCAAATGATTTTGTGTGCGCGCTAATCTCTATATATGTGTTATATATGTAAGTATGTGTGTACATGTATGTGTGGGTGTGTGTGTGGTTCGCTGCGCATAATTCTATAATCATCAACCACTTTTTGAGACCCTGCTGCTTTTTTGCTGATAACTTCACAACAAGTTTATTCAGTTTCATATCCGCTCACACAAACACACCCACACACACACGCGCGCACACAATCTCTCTCTTAAATATGAGCAGAGATTTGCGTTGCACCCCAAATCCGCTAGGGTTAGTTGCCACTGCATTAAGTAACTTGCTTGCGATTTTCGCAATTCATCACCAACGCATCGCATCACAACCCCGCACCGCAACTACTTATCCGCCCGCGCCGCACAACTGCTTAACTACACAGCGGTGAGCAGCGAGCAACGAGCGGCGAGCAAAAGAAATATAAAATCTCAAATTGCAAGTTTCAAACTCCTTGCTGTGCTCATTGAAGATGAAAATTCTTTGAACTCCAGCAAATGTGGGGGATTTCCGTGCTTGAAGTGACTGAACTCGCAGCGCAACGAAGTAGAGGAAGAAGAGCGAAAATGGAATAATAATAAAAATGCGAAGAAATGCAGTTTTTTCGTAGGAAATGCGATACTTCAAAGCAAAAAACACAAAAAAAATACAAAAATAACAAAAAATAATACAAAATAGCAACAACAACTGCACTCCGCATGCTTTTTCACCAGAGTAAATAAATAAGTGCGCACAAACTGCGCCAGCAAAGGAGTTGAGCTTCAATAATTTTAATCAGTGCAGCTCATTCATGAAAGCCAGCGAGCGCAGAAATGAAGAGAAAACAGCAAATTAAAAAAGAAAAAACGAAAAAAGGCAGCATCTGAAAATCACACGAGCAGGGTTGCTTTAATGAGGTTAATGTTGTG
The DNA here is from genome assembly GCF_023373825.1 of Bactrocera dorsalis. Classification (NCBI taxonomy): domain Eukaryota; kingdom Metazoa; phylum Arthropoda; class Insecta; order Diptera; family Tephritidae; genus Bactrocera; species Bactrocera dorsalis. The sequence goes on from NC_064305.1 coordinate 86,775,800, forward strand.
TAGAGTAGCTGTTGAGCGTTGAGTTCATTGATAAAAATTTGCAAAATACTTCTGCTCACAACGAAAAACATGTGTAAGCGTGAGCACCAGCCAATGAATGAAAATGATTTGTTCGCCGTAGTAATAAATGACGTAAGGGCAAGGAGAGGAGGGAAGCGGGTTGCAGAGATATCTGTGCACAAAGCAAAGGCAAAGGCACTAAACAATGGTTGCGTTGCCGCTATGGACCATGAGAAAATTGGATAGCCATCAATTGAGCGTTAGTTGGACGAGAGTGCTTGATGATGGCAATAACATTTTATTGGCTAAGTTTTCGTAAAAGTAGCTTACGATGAGTATTGTAAATTTATTTGTATTTGTCGGCGATAAGTTTCTGCATTAAAAGTAGTAAAGGGCGGCAGAGTGACCGCGCACAAATGCTTTTGCTTTGAAATAGCGCCCCTAAAAGTGCGCAGCGATACTGACCTGAATTCATGTAAAGCGCTGGGGTTAATGTATTTGTGGGCGTAACTGCATATATGTATTTAAAAAAATGTATGTATTTAAAAAAATTTATGTATTTAAAAAGTGTGCGAAGAAGGGTAAACAGAAATAACGAAATTAATTAGTATTTTATTTGGTGTTTTTAAATTGACAGCTTTCACATGAGTTTTTTTCCATGCGCGCCGCAATGTAGGCAACGTTTTTACTGCTGTTTTTTGGTATACAGTTTTTTTATCGGCGCGCACAGCGGAATAATTTCGTCAGCGGGAAGGCTGTTTTCAAATATTTGCCATTTTAAATGCTTTTAATTTGCAACAATTTCATTTCAATGCAATATTAATATGGTTATTGGATATTTCATGAATTTATTTGTCAAAGCGAAGTTGAATTGGACATACTGTTGGAAATTCATATATGTATAGTATGTAGCTGAAATATTTACGCATATTGACAATATTTTTATAAATTTTTTGTAACAGAAGTTTTTAAATGTTTGTCTTTTCAATTAAATTTTTGTACTTTATTGAAAGAAATTAAAAAAAAATCGTAGTGCTGAGCATTTGATCGTGTCATAGTGGCTATTGTGACCAAACCACTCGAAATAGCTTTAAGTTACGTTGGGTTTGTAGTAATTTTCTATAGTTTTACCTTACCATCCGTCGGTTGTCATATACCCCCCAACATTTATGAACAATAGTTGTAGGGGATTTACCTATAGTCAACTGCCAGTTGTCATATATGGATAAAAATTTGTTATTAATGACCATAATAAGTTGTCAGTAATGGCAGCGATAAGTAGCGTCAGTTGTCAGTTGTCAGGAGTCAGCAGTCATAAGTCACCAGTCACCAGTCACCAGTCATAGGCAAGGTTGGACCAATAGTAAGCGTAATTTTCACTACTTTTAGGTAAGTGGTCAATAGTCACAAAACCCCAATTGCTCGTCAATTGTCAATTGTCAGGAGTCATAAGTCACAAGTCATAGGTAAGCCTGGATGCTAGAAGTCAATCACGACTTATCAATGATCTGCTATCACTCGGCGCAATTATTACGACTTTTTGGCAAGTGGTCACTAGTCACCAAACTCCAGCAATTACAAGTGACAAGAATTTACAAATCGATCGCTCAAAAGCGAGTTTTTGTATAGAAAGCTTTTTTGTTTGGCGAGATATCGTCACAAAATTTGGTACAAATCATTATCTAAGGCAGCGCTACAAGCTCCCGACATATTGTTTAGATCAGAATACTATAGCATACAGCTGCCATACAAACTTATCGATCAAAATCAAGATAATGATTTCCAAAATTTGCTTTCCTTAGAAGTAACCATATCTTAATATATGTAGTTGCTATAATAAATGCACCCTTGAAAGGTATTAAAGGAAACCTGAAGTTCCAGTTTTTCTTATTTAAATCTTTTATTTAATTTTTTAACCTTTATAAGAAGTGATATGCGATTCTGTATTGTATGATTTAAAAAATTTCCACTACACTTCATTACACTTTAGTATGATTTTTCTTATGCCACATACACTTTAGTAACATTTTTTATACCACATAACAGTTTTTCTAACCAATTTTAAGTTGTTATATTTCTGACAACAAGTTCTACGCAATTCGATGTATTCCCCGCGGACTAAGACAGTACATTTTCCATACAACTTTCTTCATCGAAACATTTGTTACATGAGATTTATTGCTTTTGCGCTGGGACATAACTTTTGCCCATTAAACTAAAGCACACACGCTTTAATCGCACACTCAATAAGATTTTCATGTCGCTCAACTCATTGTGGGTAATTCCATATATGATGGCGTACTGAGCGCCATTTATTTCATGGCAATCAAAGTGAGAAAGAAAAAAAGCTTTCAACACTGTGACTAAGTGGCTTGGATAAACCGACGTCATTCAATTTTCATAAAAGCTAGAGAAGTTCTAAGCTTTTTGCGGTGCGATGCCACTTAGTGATTCATTAGCGCAATGCCCAAACTTCATGCAACCGCACGCCCGACACAGAACGCCGCCTAGCAGCCAACCAGCCAGTCAGCTAGCCAGCCAACCAAAAGACGCGCTTGACCATTTTTTGCCACCAACTGCGCGTGCAAGAAATTTTTGCGAAAAAGATTTAAACTGAAAGCAGACAACTTAAAATAATCCATTTTGACAGCGAATGGCAAAAAGTCTCAAAATAAATTGCAAACAAAACGCGCCAACAACAAAAAGAAACGAATAAAAATGGAAAAACGGGGAAAATAGCAAAAAGGCGAAGAAAGAATTGGAAAAAATGAAAAAATGCCATAATAAAAAGTTAAAAAGAGTGGAGGAGACGCAGCCACAGGAGAATGCTAGTTAATGTATCTACGAGTCATGTCAATACCTAAAACCTGGCTAACCGCAAAAAAGACAATGGCAAGAACAACGGCGAGAAAAAATTGCAATAACCACAGTGTACAAGCCAAAAGGCAATAAAAGCAATAACAGCAATGTACTTAGTTAAGAACAAACGCAATGAAAAGTATTGGCAAACAACAAAAAAAAAAAAAAAACATAGAACGAGCACAGCGACAAGGCAATGAAGATAGTCGCAGCTGGACGCTGCGAGGAGTGGAGGTGTGCGGAGTGTGGCGCTGGGCAAGATTGGCAGCAGCATGAATGACCACAAGCACCGTACAGAACCGCAAGACATGCATGAAAAATGATATTGATGGACTTCCTTTGCGGTGTCAGATAACCAAAGTTCATACAGCACAACCACCGAACCGTACACGGCGCACTGCAGACGGCAAGAGCGCGCGGGCGGGTGTGCGCAGCAGCGCGCAATGCTGCGGTAAAGTACCAATGGCAAAGTGGTGAGCAAAAAATCTGAAAACCAACAATAGCTAAAGCCAAAGCAATTGTGATAGCAACGCATGAAGCCTTAATACCCATACACACACATACACATATACACACAGGTATACTTAGTTAGATGGAAAAAGTTCGTGCGGCTGTGGTTGAGGGTGGACAAGTGTCGGCAGGCAGCCGCGCTGGCCGACGAGTGGCGGCAACAAATTGTAAGTGGACACCAACTGATTTCTTTTACCTTTTCTTGCCACACCAACACACACATGCATACATGTGCGCCTCTACCTTTTTAGCTAGATAGCTAGCTAACTTTTAGCAATTGCTTTTGTTGTTGGCCATCGGTGAGTCCATTGCTAACACAGGCCAATCAAGTGACACGCCGTGTGCACGGGGATTTAACTTTTTTAAGTTAAATAAAATAGACAACACACTATAACTATATATACGATAAAGTATGAGGTATATAGTACTATATACTGGGTGTTGGCGGCTTTTGAAGGTGTAACGAAAATGCACAAAATATTTAAAGATGTGTCGCAGCTGGCAGCAGGAGGTGGCAAATGTCACTTTAGTCAGCACTCATGGGCGAACAGTTGAAGAAAAGCGAACGTTCGTTGTATGTGTGGGCTTTTATAGTAAGTAAAAGAGTTTGCTTGAAAATAAAATTAAAAATTTTTTTTTGTTGTTTTGAGTAACCAGCGAGCTTTTTTGACGTTATTTAAGGTTATTAAAAAAAAATAATTATAAGAAATTTTGAATTTTTTTTTAATTTTAAAAAAACTGAAAATTTAAAAATAAAATTTTTTTAATACTTACAAATAAAAAAAAAAAATTAAAAAAAATCTCTAAAAAAATATAAAAATTTTAGACAGAGGGAAGTGCATTTCTTATAGCATAAAAGGGGTGTAAAAAGATAACTTGATTTTGATCGGCCAGTTTGTATGGCAGCTTATGCTATAATAGTTTGATCTGAAGAATATCATATGACCGCAGATTATAGCGTTGCCTTGGACATTAATTTATATCAAATTTCGTGCAGATATCTCGACAATTAAAGAAGTTTTTCTTATGAGAACTTGAATTTTGATTAGATAGCTTGTATGACAGCTATGTGCTATAGAGCTCCGATCTGAACAATATGTACGCACATTATAGCCTTGCCTTTAAAAATAATCTGTACCAAATTTCGTGCACTTATCTCACTAAATAAAAAAGTTTTTCATACAATCACTTGATACCGAGCGTTCAGTTTGTATGGCAGCTATATGCTATAGTAGTCCGATATCGACCATTCCAACAAGTAAACAACTTCTTTGAGAGAAAATAATATGTGCAAAATTTCATAGCAATATCTCAAAAACTGAGGTACTGGTGCGCTTATAAAAAAGCCGACTGACAGTAAGACAAGGCTAAATCGATTCAACTCGCTACGCTGGTCTTTTATATATATGCTTTATATAATCGAATCATTAAGTTTTAACACTGTATGTGGTTTTACTTTAAAATAATTACATTATTGGTTCTAATCAATTTGTCAGCTGTCACTTGTCATTAGTAAAATATGCTAAAATATTTCTGAGTGGTTGTAGTACACAATATAATTATAATACATAATATATAAATCATTGTTAATACACTTAATTGCAGGTTTTTGGTGACTTGTCACTTTTCAGCTGTCAGCTGTCAATTGTCATTAGTCTCATGCAATTTTTCACTCTAGCAGTAAATTTCGTTTGTAATTTGACAATTGTCATTATCAGTTGATCTTAATTTTAAAATATGCTATGAACATAATCCACTACGCTCATAGAATATATAACTTATTTGCTTAGTGATCACTAAATAATATTGTGATTAATGACAGCTGTCAAAATTTAAACTTTTCCTAGTTTGTGTGGCATTTCTTTTTTTAAAATTTTTAAGGGGTTTTTACAACTTGTTATTCAATATGTATAACTAAATATATATAGTCGCCAAATTGTAATTGTAAAACACTAATTAATTTCATGATTAATGACAGCTATCAGAATATTGACGCTGTCAATTCTTCTTATGACACTTTTATCCAGCAATTTTGTATTTGCTTGTTTATAACTGCTAACCTAACCTACAATACAATATAATTGTAAATCCTTTGCTGAATTTTTAGTGGTTCTAGGCGCGGATCTATAGAAGGAGAACTGCGGAGCGTTACCATCTCCCCCCAAAAGTTGAAAGTTATACATTATTTTTATCATAAGTGACACTCTGCGACGAAAAGGATTTTGAGTTGCAAGTACAAAATTCTACTCTGAATCCACCCCTGAGTGGTTCTGATCTAAATGTGTTCCGTTTCAACAATCAGCTGATTAGCGCTGACAGCGATTTTATGTGGACCTATCATGGTTGAAATCAAAAAGGGGATAGGGATCAAACTTGGCAGTGTAATATTGTCCCTGAGAACTATTAATATTTGAAATCTATAATAATTGAGGCATACACTTCATAAGTGGAAATATTAGCGACAAGTTTGAGTTTTTTGCTCGAATTGCTGCGTCATGCCACAAATGTTCGTTGGGTGCAAATATTTAATTCAATATGCCATTGCCATATACAGCAATCTTATTTCATGCTGTGACATTTTTGTGCCAGTATTCCTTTGTGATACAATAAAAGCATATTCGTAAGTGTGTACGTGTGTATGTGTGGATGGACGGGTATAAAACTCATATCTCTAGCACTTTATGAGCGTTTGTGCGCTACGTGTCGAACGTTCGTTAGAAATTGTCAAATAAATAAATTTACAAAATGTTAGTGGCTATTGTTACGTGCCTAAGGCGACGCTACAACAATAACAACAAATAAATTGTAACTACAAAAGGTAGCAACAACAATAACAACAGCACTAAAACAGCTGCCATTTAGGCTTAGTGACAATTTCGAAGGGTTTCTAATACGAATATAAAACTTTGGTACATACATACATACATATGTACATCTATGTATGTGTACGAACTCGGCCGAGTATCAAATTAATTTGACGCATTTAATGCATTTCCAACTTTTTCTTCTATTGAATTTTCAACAATGTATTTGAGTATGCTCATTTGCTGGCTGTATTTGTGAGTGCTTGGGCTTCGCTGCCTTAAAATATGCAGCAATTTTGGGGCTGCACAGCTGCTGTGGCTGCTAAGTGCTGTTGTTTTTGTTGTTGCCTTGCCTGCGGCCGAAGTCTGCATGTAAAACTTAATAATGGTGTTTGTGTAGCGCTAATGACTTGAGCAAACACACCAGCAACTGGCCGCCCAAATGGAGCGCTGGGCTCACTTAGCCGGCTGCCGGCTCCAAGGCGACGTACGGTCAGCTGAAATGGAGCTGCTGATGAGCGCTGCGTTTGCTTGAGGTAAACTTTTTAAAGAAATATCAATAGAAAGCTAACTATGTATGTTTGTGTGTGTATACATACAGAACTGTGTGTGTATTTAGAGCTGCGTCTGGGTGTTTGTGTGCGCTTGTTAGTATTTGTTTGTGCAAGCAATTAGTGGCAGTGATATTTATACTCAGTTTGGGCCAATTGTCTGCCAGTTATTGCATGCTTGTTTGTACAAAGTATCCATATGCGTGTGTATGTGTGTGTGTTTGTATTTTTTGTTTGATGAATTTGTAAGTGTGGCAATGTAATTAACAGTTTATGCTCGCCAGCAGAGTTTTGTGTGTTCAATTTAATTCAAGTAAATTTAAAGCTATTTGCGTGTGTGTGTGTGTGTGACAGCATATAGATCTTTGGCATAAATATTTGTGTTAGCCACACAAAGTCACACATACACAGAGAAGGACTTGCACTCATACATACACAAGTGCTTCTAAAGCTTCTACACTCACATATACATATACTCATATGTGTGTTTGTATGTCTTTGGTTGCATTTGTAAGTGTTGCCTGACTGCTGCACTGCTTGCTAACGTTGCTGCTGTTGTTGTTGTTGCAGCCACTCTGCTACATTGCCAGTTCGATTGCCTACAAGCATGCTTGTAAATCAAGCGCTTGTTTACTTAACAAAGCGACAAGCTGCTTGAGTGCCGGCAAGACAATGTCGCCTATTTGCCTTGTACTCGCATGCACTTGTAGCTGCAGCACACATACACACAAGCGCACACATAAAATATCGAGTTATCTGCCGAGTTATTGTAATATAGCTAAATTGCATTTGAAGCAGCATTTGTGGCAGCGCCCACAGTAAGACTTACGAGCACCGCATCTTTGCTTGTTCTACAGACTCTCAAGCAAGCGCTTAGCTGCCATGCACACCTCTACCTATGTATATATTCCTTTATATATGTACATCCATATTCACTTGCTCATACATATGTATGTATGCTCGTGTTAATGTAAAATTTACAGCAAGCATGTAAAGAGCTTAAGCTGCTTTTAGCTGTCAATTAGCATATAAATCTGAATCATCTGCCTTTTAGTTCTGTGTTGCAGCAATGCATGTGTGTGTGTGTCTTGCTGTAAAAACTGACATACTAACTGACAAAGGCGTACTTAAGTACGTTATAAATGTGTAACAGCAAACATATGCCAGTATTCATACATATTCATACATATATATATATTAAAGTGCATACATATTTACATATCCACTTATATACACATATGCATACAAATAATCTGTATATATCGGCTGTGTGGACAATGTGAGTACGCTCAATTAGATGATTACTTGAGATTTTCAGGTCATTTTAGCTGGTATCTTCACTTTATGTTGTTCTTGTATATACACATTTAGTATATACATACATGATACATACATTTTAGTATATGTGTTAGCAAAATAGCGCATATCAGCACGTACGTAGGCATATTTGTTCATTTATAATGAAAACACATTTAAATGATTGGTTTGTCAACTGGCATTATCTTCAATATACATATATACATACACACAAAGTATATACATCGATTTATATTGGGCAGTCCAAAAAGTTGCTTTACAATTACTTCCACTATTATTACAAAATTGTGATTAAATATAAATAAACTTTCATAATTGTCTTACTTGAAGCTTTTCTTTTATAAATTTTCATTTATTTCCTAAAGCGGATCTAAATTGAATTTCAAACCAAAAAGCTTTGTTAACTACATTACTTGAAGCTTTTCTGAGCTTTCACTTTGCTCTGGAGCTTCAATAAATTTTCATTTATTCTATAAATCAGACCTAATTGAATTTCAAATCAAAAAACGTTCAGAACTGCCTTATTTGAGACCTTGCTGAGCTTTGAATTTGCTCAGGAGCTTTAATAAATTTTCATTTATTCCATATATATAATCGAAAATGAATTTAAAATGAAAAGTCTTACTTGAGGCTTTGCTGATCTTTCACTTTGCTCTGGAGCTTTAATAAATTTTCATTTATTCCATAAATAGGTTGTAAATTGAATTTAAAGTCAAAGAGATTCCATAATTGCATTCCTTAAAACTTTGCTGAGCTTTCACTTTGCTCTGAAGCCTTTATAAATTTTGATTTATTCCATAAGTAGGTTGTAAATTGAATTTAAAGTCAAAAATCTTCAATAACAATTTATTTGAGGCTTTGCTGAGCTTTCACTTTGCTCAGAAGCTTTAATAAGTTTTCAATTACATCATAAATAGGAAGTAAATTCATATCGAAATCAAAAAGCTTCTTTAACTGCCCATCTTGAAACTTTGCTGAGCTTTCATTTTGCTCTGGAGCTTTAATAGATTTTCACTTATTCCATTTAGCAAAAGAAATTATGTATTTAAACTTTCAAATGTGCTAGCAACCTATAAACTGAAGTTGATAAACCGGTTGAGAATAATAAGCTGCAATCTCAATGAAAGAAATATATAAATATTTTAGTAACAATTTAATATTTAAAATCACATTTAAAAAAACTATCTCCCAATTTCTATATCTTGAAAAGTGTATACTAAGTATACTATCAAGTTTGTAGGATCCAGAAGGAAACGTTTGACACCCTATAAAATGTTTATATGTGAGCGTATGCTAATTTCAATTGTCCAGTGTATATTAAGTATATACATATATAAAATTATAATTATTTATGTATGTGTGTACAAACACAGAGCAAAGCGAGCAAACAAATTTTCCTGCTCGTCAAATATAATAATTTTGTGTTAATCAAGATTGTATGGCACTTATTTGTGGTTCATAAGCGGCAGCACTTGGCCGTATCACTATGACAATGCCACCAGCATAACGGTAGTGGCATTATATATATATACAAACGCACAAATGTATATATTGTACAATCTGCTTGTGTTAAATGACCGCTACACTCTAATGCAAGTGTCCATCAAATTGATTTGCTGTTGCTGCTCATGGCTGCAGTGATACGTGCATTATCTTTTTGCTATTGTGGCTGTTGCTGCTTGTTGCTGTTGTTGTTGTTGTTGCTGCTTGTTATCAATGTTAAAGTGATTTTACACACTTCAGCTGACAAAAGCAATTTAAATTTCAATTGTGCGGAGTATGTGTTTGACTACGATTGCGTTCAAGTGTGCGGCACGACAATGTGATAATCATACGAAGGTATACATACACACATATATATATATTAATTATCTATGTGTGTGCGTTTGGCCACATAAATATGCATAGATATGCCGTCAAATGTGACATATGGCAACTGCTGTGCATAGGGATTGTTAACTAGGCACCCACACACACACATATGCACTCGCTTACTTAAATTGATTTGCCATTGCTATTTGTGTGTGTGCGTGTGCATGTGCACTGCTGCTTGCAGTTGATTGCACACCAATTTTAATATAAATTCTAATTTGTTTGAAAATTTCTCTTATAGCGCTAAAAACTTGGACTGTGGCATATTTTTAATTAAAATATATTTTAATTAATTCATTGGAAATTCGCTTTTGAATTGATTTTGCAAGCGTATGCGAAATCAAATCCTAACGAAACAAATATTTTCAGCTTCCGAAAATGAATAATTACTTATGTAGGAGTGTGTATGTGTGTGAGTGCTGCCATTGTTATTATACGAATTAAAAAGTAGAGCCTGTTTTTGACGCTCATAAATATGCAATGGTACTCGTAATAAAAGAAAAAAATTTTTAATAAAGTCAACTTTTATATTCAAATATAATAAATGAATTCAAAATAATTAAGTTTTGTAGAATTTTGAAGAATTTTTAAATTTTAATTAATTTATTTTGCTATGTTGTTTTTGTTTAAAAAACTGCAACCAAAGAGCGTGCTTTGTATGTATGACAGTACATGATTTTGAGCTTATTATTCTCAACCGGTTAATGAATTTCTTTTTACATGTAGCTAGCACATTTCAAGCATAAAAATATAATCTTTTTTTCTAAATAGAATAAGTGAGCTTTACTAGATGCTTCAGGGCAAAACGAAAGCTCAGAAAAGCTTCAGGGAAAACAGTTATGAAAGATTTTTGGTTTGAAATTAAATTTATTTCTTATTTATGGAATAAATGAAAATTCATTAAAGTTTCAGAGCAAAGTCAAAGCTCAGAAAAGCTTTAGGGAAGACAGTTATGAAAGATTTTTGGTTTGAAATTCAATTTACACCCTATTTATGTAATAAAAGAAATTTTATGAAAGCTCCAGAGCAAAGTGAAAGCTCAGAAAAGCTTCAGGGAAGATAGTTATGAAAGATTTTTGGTTTGAAATTCAATTTACAACCTATTTATGGAATAAATGAAAATTCATTAAAGCTCCAGTTCAAAGTGAAAGCTCAGCAAAGTTTCAGGTAAGACAGATATCGGAGCTGTTTGATTTCGAATTCAATTTATATTCTATTTATGGAATAAATCAAAGTTCATTAAAGCTCCAGAGAAAAGTGAAAGCTCAAACAAGTTTCAAGGCAGGCAGTTATGGAAGCTTTTTAGTCTGAAATTCAATTACTTACAATTTATGGAATAAATTTAAATCAATTTAAGCTTCCGAGCAAAGTGAAAGCTCAGAAAAGCTTCAAGTGAGACAGTTTTCAAAACTTTTTGGCTTCAAATTTAATTTACATTCTATAAATGAAAAAAGTGAAAATCAATTTAAGCTCAAGAGTAAAGTGAAAGCTGGCCAAAGTTTCAAATAAGACAGTTGACGAAGCTTTTCGATTTGAAGTTCAATTTACTTTCTATTTATATGTAATATAGTATGATACTGAGTCGCCAGACCCATCTAATGAAAGTGAAAAATCTACGGTCTCAAAGAAAGTACCAAGTAGCTGAAAGCTCTTAGTCATTAATCTTGTGAAATAGTTGGAATACTTAATATTGTATTATATGCCGTAAGCGATGCAAGCGTATGCTTCTAAACTGCTTTGAAACTTTAAGCCTGTTAAAAATACATAACGGTCATAACAGATTATACCGTATTGAGTCGCCTTTCTCGTCTAATGAAAGTTAACAATTTAAGTTCACAAAGAAAGTACCGTTAGAAATATCAAGTGCTCAAAATAACGATTTCACTGAAAGCTCTCATAACGGATGACTACTAAAATCATATTAATTCCAAGTGCATAACAGTTGATGCACTCACATATGTTGATTGCCACACAACGAATCCTGCTGAAACATTGTAAATCTCTCGAAAATAAATATTATGTTTTTATGTGCGATTTTAATTTAAATCCACTTTATTAAACGAATACGGTTACTTTTTCATTATTTTCATTGCAAAGCGCTAAAATTGATTTATCTGGAATCTTATTTGTAGTTACAAACTTTATCCACTCTAAATGCTAATCTAACATTGATGTGTGTGTGTGCGTGTGTGTGTGTGTGCATGCGGGGCAGCGCAATATAAATTTTATTGTACGCATAACTGTTTGCAGTTATGCAAATTTATTTTTCTGCATAATTAAGTTCGCCGAGTAAATGTAAATTTTCGCGGTTATCAGAGGATTTGTTAACTAGTTTACTCAGCGCGCTGCAGCTACACAAAAACACAAATACACACATATATACATTTGTATATATATTATATACCTTTGTATATATGCCCTTGGTTACCAACGACAATGCAGCAATGTTGTGAAAATTGCATTGCAACAAAGAAACTAATTTAATTACAATAACTAAATGCTTTGCAATCATTATTATTTTTTGATGAATTTTTTTGTGCCGAAATTAATTTGCATTGGAAAAATATTGAAAAAATTCACACAATACTGAATTGTAGATGCAGTTTAATTAAATACGGCATGTTGTTGTTGTTACATTGTAAGCCATTTAATTATGCGTTAACAGTGAATTGGCCAGCATTTAGCGTGAAATTTAGTTGTGGTTCATGTACGTTGGAAAAGAAAAAAAATAAAATAAAAGAATTTCAAGAATTATATGTAAATTTCGTGCATTGCCAACTAATTTTATTAGTATTCTCAAAAATAATTTTTAAAATTCGATTTTCCGTGCCGCCAGCGCTGTTTTATCACATTTATGCAGCTTCGTAAGTCCTCGGCACGCGTCGTGTGGCCTGATATGCAGGTTTCTTCCTACTGAAAATGTCAGAAAATGACAAAGCTGTCATAAACTATAAAAAAAAGTATCTTAAAAAGTGTTTGATTTTCAATCACACATTTCTGACAAGCCGAAATTGGCATTGTATAAATTGCAAGCGCCTGCTTTATGTCCTCTTTGCCTGACTACATGAGATATGTATTGCCTTTTATTTGCATGGCAGGAATGCCTATTGAAACAAAGTATTAACAAAGCGAATATTTATAATCTAATTTTAATTGAATTGCCGTTTTTGTGGAGAACTTTTGGTTTTTTCGGCGCAAATATTTTCGCATGCCAATACAAATACATAGACACATGATCAGAAGGGCATGCATTTTTGTGATTTTTGTTTTTGTAATTTGTAATTGTTGCTGTAAATTTGTGCTTGTTGTTGTAAATTTTTACTTATTTTTGTCAATTTGTACTTGTTTCTGTAAATTTCTGCTTGTTTTTGTAAATTTGTGCTTTTTTTGAAAATTCGTCATTTTTTTGTCAATGCCTTTGATTGCTCAGATTTTTAATGAGTTAGTGTTGTTTCAGTGTCTGTAGCGGCTTTTTCTGCATTTTATTTGATATTTGATTACGGTTCTTGCAACAAAGTTAATTTACCATTAAATTGTTAGAATTTTTCACTGATAAATTGCATTTTGATTGCCATCAAAGTTATGCTGCACTATGACATTAATTTTGTGCGAACAAATATTTTATCAAAATTTTTCTTTTAATTTTTTCGGCATGCCTTAGCTAAATTAACACATAATTTATGGCGTTAAATGATTATAATTTAATTTCTGTTGAAGAAAAAAAATAATAAAATATTTATTTGTTTTAGTTTGCAATTAAATATTGGGTGGTCGAAAAAGTCTTTTCGTATTTTTAAGCAAATTTAATATATTTTTTATGTATCATAAATATTTATATTTTTTTACTAACATACCATTTTTAATATCTATAATGTATAAAAAAATATATAAATATATATTTTTTTATAAACATTCTTTTTTTCCTCACATACTTTCGCCAACAATCTGATTTCATGCCTTCCGCACTCCCCTTCCTACTTTTATTGCACCTTTATCAATGTACTCGTATGGTACTTAAATGAAATACCTTTTGTTAATTCTGATTGACAGACAATGTGTTGTGTATAATATATAATTTATAGAGTCTCTACAGAGCAAATGAGTGCAATTGTGGTTTAGTCGGTTTGTGGTTTGAAGATGTCAATTTTGATTGCGTTGTGAGCGCGAGAAAAACTCCATTGAAGTACTTCGAAAAAGTATTGCAATCATTTATGTGTAATATATGGCATTAATTGAAAAAATAATTTGTATGTGAAAAAAAGTTAATTTTATTGACAATTTGATTTAATTTATTTGCGGTGTTTTTTATGTTGCCAAATTTTAATTTAATTTTACTTTATTTACATGTCAGTACTGATGGTTTTATAGCGCTTAATCAAATCTGTTGGTATTTCTAGTATGGTTAACAGTAATTTATGTTCTCTGTAAAGAAGTAGACCACAAACAGGGTGTGAAAATAGCTTCGAAGAACTTTCTGGGACTGAAAAGGGAGAATTATGGAGTGAAAGCACAGAGGAAGAAACGCCGAGTAGTTGAAAAATAACATCAATTATCTCTTCCAGTGAGAAATTTTATATATTTGATAAAAGTAGAATAGTAATTGTAAAAGAAGCTTTCACTTAAGCTTTTACGACAACTTTTCGTTTTCACGCATTGTCTTTTTGAATAAGAAATATTATATATTTGTTGAAAGTAGAATACAAAGCGTAGAAAAAGCTTTCACATAAAGTTTGGCGTGCAAGCACAGAGAAAGATTTAAGCTTTAATTGTATTCTACTTGTAAATTTACATCAGTTATATTTTTTAGTGAGAAATTTATTTATTCGATAAAGGTAGAGTAGGAGTTGTGGAAAAAGCTTTCACTTAAGCTTTCACGGCGACCCTTTGTTTGCGTACGTTGCCTTGTTCAGTGAAAAATATAATATATTTGATAAAAGTAGTATGCAAAGTATAGAGAAAGCTTTCACATAAAGTGAGGAGTAAAAGTTCGGAAAAATATTTAAGTTTTAATCGCATATTGCTTGAAAAAAACCCATCACTTAACTTTTTCTGTGAGAAATTTAATATATTTTATAAAAGTAGAATCGGAATTGTAGAAAAAGCTTTCACATAAGCTTTTACAACGAACTTTCGTTTGCGCGCATTGTCTTTTCCAGTGAGAAATATAATATATTTGATAAAAGTAGAATGCAAAGTGTACAAAAAGCTTTCACATAAAGCGAGGAGTGAAAGCACGAAGAAAGATTTAAGTCTTATACGTAAAGTACTTGAAAAATACATCAGTTAAATAATTGGAGACAACTAATTGGAGTTGGTTTAATACTGGAATCGTCATCAACAAAACCCTTTTATATTTCTACGGAAAATACAAATAGAAAGAATCTCTAAGTAAAGCTGCAGCTGTTATTCATTGCCAGAAACAGCAAAAGCTCTAAATAAAGCTCCAGCTGTTTCTTATTCACCAATTTCAACCAATAATTGACATTATTTAAAGATTAAATACTCTCTTACAGCTTTCACATCAGCGAGAGTAAATGCTCGTATTATGTTAAAGCTTCTCAGCACTGCGAAAACGCCTGAAAGCTCACGGATTTGGAAGTTTCGATGGTAGAAAGCTTGAAGTTAACCAATTTTCGAAACAAAATAATTCAAGAAAAAGGTTTCATCGATCTCTGGCTAGGAGTACGTAATTTTATATTGAGAATGTGAACAAGTAACATAAAGGACATGCTTTTCGATCTTCTCTAACTACAACTGTGATCATCTAAAACTGAAACATGTCTAAATATCAACTTTAAAGAAGTATTACGCAAGTCTAGCGATATTTCCAACGAGGAGTAAGCTTTTAATAATCAAAAGCAAACATCGGATAATCTATATATTATATACATACTACTCGTATAAATAAATGGTCAGCGTGACAGGCTGAGTAGATTTAGTCGATCATCTATCCAACTGTCTGTAGATATCCTTCCAGCTTGTTCCATAGTTTTTGAAATATCGATCTGAAACTTCGCACACGTTCTTACCTCCTCAAAAAGCTGCTAATTTGTCGGGATGGTCGAGATATCAAACCAGTGTACCTTATAGCTGCCTTACAAACTGAACGAACAAAATCTTGTTCTTGCACTGGAGATATAACGATATTTATTGATATCTATTGACAAAATACGAAAGGACTTTTTCGACTACCCAATATCTTTTTGAAATTGGCATGTATTATTGTACAAAGCATGATCATACGAACACCGAAGAAATTGTTCCGTTAGGACTACTATAACATATATGTAGGTGCCATACAAACTTAGCGATCAAAATCAAGTTCATGTATGGAAACGTCTTATATGTGAAATATTATAGTCCATTGGGTGCATTCTAAGTCAACATTTTGTTGTTATTACTTTAATTGTAATGACTTAGAACAGGAAGCCAACAAACTAGCGCATATACACAGTACTTGCCTGCATACATACAGACATATTTAGCTAGGCACGTAGCAGACCAAATTATAGCATTAAATTATTTTCTTCGTATTATTGTTAGGAGGACTTTCAGATTCAGATTTAATCCAAAGTAGCTACCCAATTTCATGCCAAATTACTACCCACACACACACGGAAAACCAGCGCACACGCACGCACATACACATGTGTATATATATTTATATAATTGGGTCAATTACAACACTTAGTTGGCAGCCCAACGACACTAAGTACCATACAATTATCAACGTACATATCATTAAAGTAATTAATCGTGTTTTTTGTTATTATTGTGTACGCTCTAATTCACAATTCGCACTGCGGAGGCAGCGTCAGCGGCAAAGGCAGCTGCTGTTGCCGATTGCTGGTGTTGTTGTTGTTGTTGTGACTGCTGCTTTTGACTGCATCTTTTAGTCAGCCCACTTCCACGCTCTGCCCTAGCATCTTGTGCAACGGCTGGCGGTGTGAAGTAGATTTATGCAAGGGCCACCCATTATGGCGGGCGCACGTACAGACGCGCGCATTAATTTCTGTTTCTGCTGCTGCTGCTTCTGTTTCTGTTGCTGCGTGTGTTTGTGTGTGTGTGTGTGAGTAAATGAACTGGTATACTCAAAGGAGTACACACGTTTTCAGCTGCAACATTGTCTGTGTCAAATAGTAAAAAGCAGACATTTCAAAACTTTTTGGCAGCAGCGACATGCAAATGTTTGATGGCTGACGGCAGGAAGAGATAAAAATTAAGTAGCAGTAAAAACAGAAACAGAAAATACAAAAAGAAAACACACAGGCAAAATTATATAAATAAATTGCAGAGAAAAGTCTACAACGTTTGCTTAGAACGAGTCGAGTCGCTTCTGCTATGACAACTAAGTAGCTGTGAAAGTATTACAAGGCACAGAAAAAAAAATAAAAAAATAAAAAATGTAGAAAAAAATAGAAAAATGAGGAAAATAAAAATAAAAAATGAAGAAAATAAAAAAATCAAGAAAAAAAAAAACAAAGACAACTACAAATAGTTCGCGCTTTGTGTGTTACAAAAGTATAGCGACATTTGTGGAATTTCTATTGGCTTCGCCTGTCAGGCGCTATTTCCTCATAAGCCCGCGCACAGACACACATACACACACAAAAAACATGGACAAAAGTGTGTATGCAAAGTCGCACGCCATACGCTTGGCAGTGAATACGCAACGACGCAAGCATATACTTATAAGTAAGCAAGTAAGTAAGTACGTAAGCATAGCAGCTTATGACTGTCTGTCTGTCTAACTGCCAGCGCTGCGCCGAGAATGGCAAGGCAAGCGCAAAGTTTCTCGGTGAGAAAAGATGAAATAAAATAAAATAAAGTAGCATAAAATAATAGCAGCAACACAATACAACAAACATATACACCTTGTGTGCGTGTGTATATGTATGCATGAGAGCGCGCTCAAAGGGACAAAAATAATAATGAAATGAAATTGTCGACAATGAAGCGCTATAAATGCGTTTCCTCGTCGCGCACGTTTAATATGCCACAAAAGCGTATTAAGGCAGCACTATTGAGCGGTGGCGGTGACGGTGGCGGCGGCCTCAAGCGCGTGGCGACGCAGATTGCGGCGGCAAGGCGCGGAGACAATGAGTGCGGCAAGCGGCAGGCGGCGAGCGACAATCACCAACTATTATGCGCGCACATATTAAACAATACAATAATACCGGGAAGGCTCCACGTTAAGCTCCACTCAATGCTACTGTGTGTACGTTGCAGCAACCAGCGCGCCACATTACTGCGCCACATTGTGGCACATTTGTATGCATGTGCGTTGTTGCATGCGTTAGCGTGACAAGATTTTCGGGCAATGATAAGTGAGGCAGCGCGGCAAGCGCAACGCAACGTTGGCGCTGGGGAGGCTACCGAAAAATAGCATGTACGCAGTGAAGAATGCGCGCTGAAAAAATCGTAAAAGTTTGCCGCATCTTCTGCGCCGCCGTTGCTGCTGCGACTGCTGGATGCCCGAAGCTTTGCCGCAGCGCGCTTTTATGAGTGAATTTTTTCAACGCGCAAGTTTTTTTTTCCCCCGGTTTTCATTGCCCCCAAATGTTACACACACAGCATACGCACACACATACATGCAAGCGCTTTGTGTGCGCGCTTGTTTAAGTCATGCGGCTGTCTGCACGTCGTCCACACACACACTCAAGCGCGCGCACACATGCCGCGCCGCGCCGCGTTTACCCAGTCAAGCTGCCAGCCAAACCGGCAAGTAGTCAAGAGCAGCCCCATTCAGACATTCATCCGCTTGTCCGTCTGGCCTCTGGCTGTCCGTCCGTCCATCTGCACGTCTGTCCATCCATCCCGCATCGTGATGGAGCATGCCAATTACAATTTTAAATGCGCCTGTCAAACTGAAACTTTTTCGAGAGATGCTTGATTTCATTTCCCGCTCCAAACAATATTTCTGATTTTTTCCGTTTTCGTTTTCGTTTTTGTTCTGGTTCTTGTGCTCCGCTCCACTTTTTTTTCATTATGTATTTCATATGCATATGCTTGGCGTACGTTGGCTGGTGTCCGTTTGATTTTTTCCCTCATTTTTTTGGCTTTTTTGGAGCGCATTTTTTCATTTCGGAATAGTTCTGCTTTTGTTTCATTTGTTACACGTATTCCGTCTGCTGCTGGGGTGGTTTTCGACATTTTGGATGACTGACTTTGATTTAGGAGCCACTTTAACTTCGCATCGCTGCGGTTCGAGTGGACTTTTGGCGCAGCCAGCAAACGGCAGTGGCACGAAACACAGCACAACCGAAACCCAAAACAAATAAAGAAACCAAAAGCAACAACAACAAGAAACTGGAGCAAGTAGTTGTAATGAATGGGAATGTATTGAAAAAGTTGTCGTCGCAATGAAGAAGCCAAAAACAAATCATCATCAACTTCGCCGCCCCGCCCTCGTCATATTGCTTGCCAACATTGCTTTGTATGAATGTGTGTCGGTATACGTGCGTTTGTGTGTGCTGCATGCAATAAAAACGCATGTTACAAGGACATCGTCCTTTGTTTTAAGCTCCGAAAATAGCTGCGCCGCCGCAAGCAACACTGTTCACACTTTGCAAACGCCCGACTTGGCTGCGTTTGTGACAGGAATAAAAATGATGGAAATTTGTTGACGCTTTGCCGTGCGCCCCACAAATATCGATACACTTAAAGCGATAAATTTTCATTTGCTCGCAAAACACATAAATTGGAGACATGCATATGCATGTGTGTGTGTGTGAGTGCGAGTGTGTGCGTGTGTTTTGTTTGATTACTTAAATTATGTTGGTTAATGTTGGTATTGATTTGTGGATTTCGTGCGTGATAACTTGATTTTGTCGCAATGTATGTATATAGGTATGTGTGCCTGTGTGTGTCTTGTTTAAGGACACATTCCGTTGCAGCAGCACGATTTCTAAGCAAAAGGCGTAGTTGCGGCGGAGACATGTTCTGTTTGGCTACTCATACCACGCATATGTTGTTGAGAGTAGTGAAGTACACGTGACTTTAGAAACTTTTTATAGCTTCTTGAGATACTGGCGGAGATTGGAGGTTATGCTACAGGTCATGCTGTGTCGGGACATAGTACTACATTAAATCAGCAGTGTTTTAAGGATTAACAAGGGTGCATGAGAGGAGTATTGATTATAGAAACGTAAATTGTTTGCTTCTTTCGTTGTATACTGGGCAATTAGAAAGCCTTAGCGACGTTAACTTGATGTTAAATGTTTTATTAAAGATTATTAAGTTAATTAAGGAACAGAAACTGACGTTAATTACGGCTGCTCCGAAGCTGTAATATACTTAAAGGTTGTGTTTCTTATAGTACAAAAGTGCATAAAAATACCTTTATATTGTTTTTTTAACTGTAAGTGTGTATGACAGCAATATGCTATAGTTCTTCGATCTAAACAATTTCTTCACAGTTTGTAGTATTGCCTTGGAAAATACTACCTACCGAATTTCGTGAAGATATCTTGTCTAATAAAAAAGTTTTCCATACAAAAACCTGATCGCTTTCGTTCGGTTAGTATGACAGCTATATGCTATGGTGATCCGATCTCTGTGATATATTCGCATATTGTAGCATTGCTTTGGTCAACAACACATGCTAAATTTCATCAGGATATCTTGTCAAATCAAAAAGTTTTCCATACAAGGATTTGATTTTGATCGTACAGTTTGTATGGCAGCTATACCCTATAGTGATACGATCTGAACGTTTTCTTTATATATAGTATCGCTACTTTAGACAATAACCCATACCGAATTTCGTGAAGATATATTTTCAAATAAAAAATTTCCTATACAAAAATTTGATTGTGATCGTTCGGTTTTCACTATGGCTATACGCTGTAGTAATACGATCTGAACAAAATGTTTGCAGATTGAAGCGTTGCTTTGAACAATAATACATGCTAAATTTCATGAGGATGTCTCGGCAAATGCAAAAGTTCTCCATACAAGGATTTGATTTTAAGCAGTCAGTTTGGCTGACAGCTATATGCTATAGTAGTCCGATATCGGCGGTTCCAAAAAATTAGCAGGTTCATGGAAGGAAAAGAACGGGTACAAAATTTTAGATCAATATCTCAACAACTGAGTGACTAATTCGCGCCTATATAGATGGTCGGGTAGAGGGACCGAGAGACGGACTTTGCTATATCGGCTTACCTCGTCATCCTGATCATTTATATACATACATATATTATAGGTGTTACAAATTTTGTTACAAACTTGATATATTCTGTTCAGCGCATTCAAAAATGTCTATAATCAACATGTTCAACCAGAGGCAACACGTGTTTTAAGAAACATATTTGGATCCCACCCAGAGCTTGTATATTCGCAAGTCAGGTAATTGATTAAAAATATTGTTTCTCATTAGTTAGCTTTGATCCTTTGACCAACTATACATTACGTGCTGAGAACATGCATTATGTGTTGTTCTAGCAATTAATATTACTCCTTAGCGTGAAAAACGAAGAATATTCTACATACAGTTGAGATTTTTATGCTAACATAATATTGAATATATGCCTTGATGATCCTCATTACTTAAAAAGTTCTAGAATATCAGCCAAATATAAAACAGTTATCTTTATTTAATGAGCATATATAATTTACGGCACTAAAAATCAACAAAATTGCAAAATTAACTCTTAATGTTTAAATGTAGGGAATTGCTGTTGAAAACATATTTTCTAGCATTGAGTGTATATATAGAGAAGTTGGAATCCATATAATTCGATCAAGAACTAAATGAAGTTTGCAAAACAACAAAAACTAGTCTAAAGGTAAGGTTACTTTGGGATCCATGTGTGGCTTGCGCATGCGCTCTCCATACTCTCAAAACTTTATCACAAAACTCGAAACTTCATTGCAAATAGGTCAATTTAAAAACGATCTTAGCAAAAACCACGCTTCCCTTTTTAATATTTTCGCACAAAAAGAAAGTATGTATGCTTTAAAAGTACATTTTTCTGTGGCTAATGGCTTGTATACTCTTTCTGCTACAAAAAATTGTGACATGAAAATGCAACATGTCAAGTTTTTTAAGTTTTCCTTAATAAAAATACCGTTATGGCATTAACATGTTATGTTTTCAGTAAATGACATTTAATGTCATAATATAAACGTGACCTACTCTCTTTCGTGTATACATGTCACTCTCCCGCATAAGTATGAGCTTTAAAAATGTGATGTTTAAAGCTGCATATTTACTTATGGGCTTTAAGCTGAAAAATGCGCATAAACTCGCTGTGTGTCACCACACTTTCAATCAAGGCAGCATCGGAATTACTCAAGAACCAACACAGGCAAGCCGTAAAAGCGCTGTATATCGAAAGTATATTATATATAGCTAATTAAATGCGTAAATGACTTTTATATATATTTATAGATGTATATATATATTCACATATATTTGTATATCAGCATTCTCCTATACTAAATATATATATATTTATATAGTCCTGCTTTTCACCCACCTGTGGTGCAGATGCCTGCCGAGATGCGCATATGGCGCCGTCGCCGTAGTTATCAGCTGATACGGCTGTTGTTGCAAGTATGCTGCCGCCGTTGCGGCATCCACAATCGGTGCATTCAAGAAGGGCGTACCAGCTGCCGCACTTGCAATCTGTCCCATTGCATTGGCAGCCGCCGTCATATTGCCATGATCCAGAAATATGGCCGCATATTGTGGTGGATAGGTGGCAGCAGCCGCTGCCGCTGCTGCTGTGGCAGCACCCTGTGCCGCATTCGCTGCCACATTCGCATTCCATTTCGCCTTGCTGCTCGATTTGTGCGACTTGCGCGTACGTGAGCGTTTGCTGGCACGCGATGATGAGTCACGCGAACAGGTGCTCGTGTTCAGCAGCTCGGCTAGTTCGGTTACACTGGCGTTATTGTTATTGTTGGTGGTGGGGTTTGTAGCGTTGGCGGCATTTGCTGCGCTCATCGCTGGCACTGGCGGCAATTGCAGTTGAGCGCGTGCGGCCGCCAGTTGGCATTGCTGAGCCATTGATGTGCCCATACAACCACCAACGGCAGCAGTAGCGCCAACACCACCAGCACCAGCGCCCACATACGCAGCGCCCACGCCGCCGCCGCCAATACTGAGACTACCGATTGAGGGCGGAAATTGGAGTTCGCTATAAATACTGGACTCGAGTATGTTGCTATCGGAGGTGCTGCGATTTAAGAGGAATTGCTCGAATTCGTCGTTCACCACGGCATCGGACGCCTCAACGGCATCCAGATCTACAACGCCATTCATCGTTGGGAAGGTGTTGGTGTTGTCGGTGGAGGAGAGTAGTGCGGTGCTTTCAATGGCGGAATCATCACAATTGCCGCTTGAATCGCCCATGTGAGCCTCTGTTTGCTGATATTGCTTTTGTGGTTGTTGTTGCTGTTGTTGGTGGTGGTGTAGATTCTGATGGCTGTTGTAGCTGCCGTTGATTACAATCTCCGGTATGCTGGCAAACTGCCCTTCCGGCTGTTGGTAATAGCTGCTATTCCTATGACTACTAATGCTATTGTTGCTGTTGTTGCTGCTGCTGCTGCTACAGTTGCTGCTGTAGCTCGTGTTGTAGTCGTAGACGGTACCCATGAGTGTGCCGTTCTCAAAGACAACCGAGCCACTCGAAATGTTGTTGCTGGAAGCGGTGTTATTGTGATTTTTGTTGCTGGTGTTTTTGTTGTTGTTGCTAGCACTGAAACTGATGGTGGCTTTGGCAGTGGAAGTGATTTGATTTATGGGGGTGGCACTCCTGCTGGCTTCCATGTTCATAATGATTGCGTTTAGGTAATTTCTTTTGTTTATGTTGTTGTTGTTGTTGTGTTTTTTTATTGCAGCGGAGATTAGTTGCAATTTCTGGGCTTTTTGTGTGCTTAATGACTGCTTTAAGTGCGGAAATGTACGTTTTTACCGTTTGTGTAAGGAAATTATTTTTGGTTTTTCTTGTTGTTGTTGCCTACGGGGGTGTATGTGGTCAACAGTCTTGCATGTTGGTCAGCTTCTGTACATTTTTCTACTTTAAATCAAATTTGGCAAAATTTTTATTCTAATTCTTTTTTGTTATTTTTACTAGCACTTTAATAACTTTCTTTTTGTTTTTGTTGTCAATTATAATTTTTTCACTTTCACTACATTTATTCTATGCGATTTGTATGCATATCCTGCCGCGCACAGGATTCCGGCGTTCCATTCATCAATTGCATATATTTCATTGGCGCTTCACTTTCTTCCCTTAATCACGTCGAGCGTTGTGTGTTTACGTTACGTGTATTTCACCCGCTTTAACACACGCGCACACTCACACACACGAACGTTCGTAAAATTTCGTACACACGTACGCACGCAAACACTTGCTGGCGATTTGACCGGTCTGTACCGCTTGGAGTGCCGCCAAAAACTGATTTGAAAAATTCAAATTTTTGTTTACGTCGTCGCACGCTTAGCCATAACCATAATGTAGCTCTTCACCACACTTTCGTGCTCTCATGAGAGTATGTGTATGTGAAGTAACAAATGTGTATCTGCTTGTTTGTTTGTTGGATTGCTTTTGCTTGCTTGCTTGCTGCCCGGCTGGCTTGCCCGTCTTTTGTGTGTGTTTGTGAGAGCGCTTTAGGTATGAAAACAAACAACCACCAAAATCGTTCGTCCCTGCAGCACACTGCCGTTGCCGGCTCGTCAACAAATGCATTCTTCGTCCTCTGCCCGGCCGCGGCAATCAATATTGCCTTCGCCTACATTCCAATAAAGCAACGTTGAAAAAAAGTCTATATGAATGATAGCACAGTGTTGGCGTAGAGTTGCCAACATTTTGTGGGTGTTTGTTGTGTCCTAGCAGATTTCGCAGTGCGTAGCAATTTTTACAATCTCGGTTTGTGCCAAAGATTTCAAATGAATTCGAAATATAGTGTTTTAATAATAATAATGACATAATTTTAGGCGCATAACCATATTGTAGGTTAGTTTGTCTGAAACGCGCTTGCTTTGCTGAATTTTTTGTGATTACACAGTTAAAATCTCTTTTTATGGTCGGGTGGAACTTCCTTGGTCGGGTTCGAGGTCGATCTAAAACATCTGCCGTGCTCTGAGTCCGGCATTCGGCCACAGTGCGACTTCACACTGTATTGAATATTTCATTCTACCTGCCTTTAGGTTTAAACCAGAGCTACCACGAATTTTTCCTAAGGGCCAAACCCGATGAGCAGACTGTAGCGAACTCCAACGGCTAACTGCTCCCCGTGGTAGTATGTTACAGTCTCCGGACAGACCTTTTACTACCATTTGAGCACCCAAAAACTCAATGACTCATGTGACATTTGTCACTTGAACTTCAAATGTATTTTCATTAGAAAGAAACTCATTCAAAGTCTATAATATCAGTTTAAGCTGAGTGTTATAGCATCATTTCTGACAAGACTATGCGGAAATTTTCAGGCAAGGCAAAAAATACAGACATTGTGCATATTGGATTTCAGTCGCCTCTTACGACAGGCATATACATACTTACGTACTCGTACCTTACAGCGGGCAAATTCTACTCCATGGCCTCAGGCCTTTATACATAAAGAAGTGAAGTTAATGGATCTGTTATCCAACGATGGCAAGACATCAAACAAACAGTCGTTGCACTCGCGACTTGGCTCCCAAGTTACTGTTGACAGTCATAACCTCGAAGTCGTAGATAATTTCATCTATCCAAGTATTGAAAAATAACTCTTGCCAATAAGTATTCTTTTGGCGAACAAAGACCAAGCTCATTCATTATTCCCGTCCTGCTATATGGTGCAGAGGCATCCAAGATGATAACAACTGATGAGTCGACGTTACGAGTTTGCGAGAGAAAGGTTCTGCGAAAGATTTATGGACCTTTGCGCTTTGGCCACGACGAATATCGCATTTGAAGGGACGATGAGCTGTATGAGTTATACGATGACATTGACATAGTTCAGGGAATTGAAAGACAGCGGCTACGCTGGCTAGGTCAAGTCATCCGTATGGATGAAGACACTCTAGCTCTAAAAGTATTTGACGCAGTACCCGCCGGTGGAAGCAGAGTAAGAGGAAGACCTTCACTCCGTTGGAAAGATCAGGTGGAGAAAGCTACACTTGGTATCTCGGTATCATAGCGGAGATGACAAATATGTACGTGAAATTTAAAAACTGTTAATAACTGTTAAAAAATTAATTATTTTTTCTGAAATGAAAATATTAGCTTCTTTTTAAGAAGCGTTCGAATGGAATTCTTCCCGGTTCCTGTGTGCTTTATAAAACTTAAGATTCCCTTCCACAGTCGCACATCCGCCGCCCTTGGCAACTCTACTATAAACAATAAAGTCATGCACACAGATAATCGCACACCGGCACACGAACATGCACTCGGCTTTGGCCAAGCCAAACAGCAGTTTCTACACGTGCAACGGCGAGGCAATAAACATTCAGAGCATTTACTCTCCGTTTATATTGCCCTGCCACCGTGTGCGCTGTATCTGTGTATTGTTGCTGTTGTTGCATTGCTGTTATGCTATTACCTTATTGCTTTGTTGTGCTTCCTGAATCGGCCAGATCGTCCTGCGCGGCGCTTGTTCTTTCGCCTCCGCGCTGACTGCTTGGACGCTTCTGCCTCTTTTATGTTTGCCACTGCCTGCCTAGCGTGCACGTTTTTATGGCTACATTTCCTTCGCAGCGTTGACTCCACACTCCCCATGCTGCTTTCGCTTGTTTACTATTTACCATTGCATTGCCAATGTTATTGTTGTTGCTGTCGTCTCTTATGGCTGTGGGTTCTGCTGGTTGTTTATGCTCTCGGCTTTGTTTACGTGCTTCTTTGCATTCACCTTTCGCATTGTTGTTGTTGCAAATTTATTTCTTATTTAAACAGTTTTAGTTTACTCACAAGCTCCAGCGCTCTCGCACTCTCTCTCTCGCCCGCTCTCTTGTAATCGGAGGCAAAGTCCTGCTCTCTGTCGTGTTGCCAATTGCCAATATTGGCCGGCGTTGCTGTTGGTGGCATGTGTGGGTGTTTGTGTGTGTGTATGTGAGTGTGTGTATCTTACATAGTATAAGCAATTTAGTAAATTCAGTTTGTAGGCTCGTCCTTCGTGTTTTGCTCTTTGGACTTTATTACAGTTTTTTGGTTTGTCTCCAACTTTTATTCGTGTAATAGTTCCTGCTGTTATTGTTTTCGATCCTTTATTGCCAAAAATGTCTTTGTAGTCGCAATGCCAATAAAACACAGTGGCGCTGTGTGGGAAGTAGCAGTCTGTAAGATTTGTTTGGGGGTACAATTGGTTTGAGTAAATTGTTTTCATTTGTATGGAAATGTGTAGGCTGGTGAATGTTGGCTTTGGTTGAACCATAAATTTGGAACCTTGAATGTTACAATATATTATTTGTACAAACTTTTGCTTTTTCGAAAAAGATTCTTAGGTTCACTCAGAGGGTCATTGAAGAGATAAATTTGGTTAGCTTGACATGGAAACCAGAATGTTTTGGGATGAGATTGGAAAGTTGATCAATAATGCTTTACATTCGCGGAAGTGGATATTGAAAGACCAGTGGTGTTGTAAGAATACTAGATTTGTATAAATGTTCCCTCATTTTATCATCAGTAATGACACTGATTTTATTGCCGCGCTTGTGGTAAACCTGTGACTTTGAAAACCAAACGCCAAAGCTTATAATGGTTGTCTACGCGCGGCCCCCTCCCGAAAAAAGCTCGCATGAGCAAGGTGGAAGGAAGGTGAAAACGATGATTATTGCCTTTGTTGATAGCCGTGGAATCGTCTACAAAGAATTCGTTCCACCCGGAAGAACTGTGAATTAAGTCTTATATTGCCAAGTACTCGAAAGATTGCGAAAACGAGTCAACAGCGTGCGCACAGACATCGCTCGTAACTGGATCCTTCATCACGACAACGCGCCGTGCCACACCTCTCTCAGCGTGTCCCAGTATTTGGCCTCTAAAGGGATCGCCGTGTTGCAACAGCCGCCTTATTCGCCCGACATGTCACCCTATGATTTTTTTGGTTTTCTAAAACAAAATCGGTGGTCAAAGGAACCCATCTTGAGTCAATTACGGACACCCAGGCGGCCGTGACGAGGGTACTCGCGGGCATCCCAGTTAAGCGTTCCAGAAATGTTACGAGGCATGGAAAACGCGTTGGAATCGATGTATAGCTGTCCAAAGGGACTAATTTGAAGGGGATGGCAGAGTTGTAGAATAATTTTCAAATATACGGTTTTTATGGAATCAGTCTCATTACTTAATTGTCATATCTCGTATTACGTGGTTACGTGGTTACTGTGTCATCCAGTAAAATTCTGAATCTTCTTAATGCCTGAGAACACTAATTTTTTTATATTTTTCATTTTTAGTACGAGTTCATCCTCTGTTTCCAGACTGATAATAAAAAAATTATCCTACTTACTTTGATGTTGGACAACCTTAGCCGAAATACTTAAAATTGAAAAGATTAAGGCGAATATCGCAGTTGATTGAACGATATAAGACGAGATATAAGACGACATTAACATGATTCAGCGAATTAAGATTCAGCGGCTTGGTCATGTCGTCCGAATGGATGAAAATACTCCAACAGGAGTATTCGACGCAGTATCCGACGGGCGAAGCAGAGGACGAGGAAGACCTCCACTCCGTTGGAAAAACTATGTGGAGAAGGACCTGGGTTCGCTTGGAATCTCCAATTGGCGGCAAACAGCGAAAAGGAAGAGCGATTACGCCAATAAAGAAGAAGAAGAAGCCTACATTATAAGTAATAGCGGCAAGTGTATTTCAGAGTGATACATGGAAAACAAAATACCCACGTTTTTCTGGATCTGCACATTATGCCATTGTTGAATAAAGACTGTCTTTTAACCGAGGAAACCTTTGTGACCCCTAAAAAAGTATTGCAAGCCACTTCAAGACCGAATGCGACCCCAATCTCAAGAAAAGCGTACAAAAACAAGAAACTAATCCAATTTCATTCACACATGTGTGGTAAGTAGAACGCCCCTGCTTCAGCAATTTACCTTAAAGTGCTTTTATCGCTTCGATATTCGCTTGCCTCTCTCACTCTCAATTTCCGTACACGCACACACACACACATACACACAAACAAACATGCAAACAAGCTGAAAGGAAATAATATTTTCAATAGCATAACAAATAGAAAATCTTTACAAGTTGGAAAATGGGGCAAAGTTAAGAATCGAGAAAAACAATTTTGAGAACACGCATTGATAAAGAGAGTGTGAGAGAGTGCAAGGAGAAACTGGCAAAGAAAACAAAGCGACAGAAGCAAATGTAAATGCACAGAGGGATTAGAAAACTAACAAAATTGTGATTGCTGTTGGTGATAAAACAAACAACCGAGAAGCTAAAGAAAAAATAACAACAAAAACAAAGCAACAACATGTTGTTTATGCTTCGAATGCATTGATTGCCATGCAAACGTGCATATTGCCACATTGTTGTTGTAGTAATAGTTAATGTTGCTGTATTTGTTGTAGTAGGTGCTGTTGTTGTTGTTGTTGTTGTTGGTGGGTACGTTGCCGCTGCTGCAGTTTTTCCACAACAAACGAAGCCAAACAAAATGCCGATGCAACTGCAATGACAACAACTACAACAATGGAAACAACAACAATAGTTAAAGCAACAACAACATTCACAACAACAACAACTGCGTAAAGCGGCATAGGAAGCTATTGAAGCATTTTATGAAAGTAAAAGCAACAACAACAACAACAACCTACAAGCTTACAATCAATAACAACAAGCTGCAGTGGAGCGGCAAAAGCGGAGTAAAAAGGAAAACTGCCTGGAAAAAATTCTCGTGAAGCAGCGGCTATGCATTTGGTATCTATGAGATATGGTACACGCGGTCAATGCAGCCATACAAAGTACTAGCTGCGTGGTGCTATATGACCGCTGTTGTTGTTGTTGCTGGCTTTGTTAGTTTTGCTTTTGATGTTATTTTCAGTGCAGCACTGCACTATAAGTGCATACGCTGTGCTCGCTTTGTTGTTGTTTGTTCTGGTTTTATGTTCTTTTTTGTTGGGCACAACGTTCTTTTTTCCTTATAGATATTCTTTGTATGCACGTTTTGGGTTGGCAGCGAGATGGCTCGGTGTTTGGTATGTAAATTATGCTAAAGGCGTCGAATATCGAGTGATCTTCTGCTTCGCTACACACAAGCTGGAAAATCACCGCCGTACGCACAAGCACCCTGTAGGAAAATCATTCGTATAGTTGTTTGAGCAGTTTTCTTTCTTCGTAAGCACACATTGTGAGGATCCCGCGGCCTCACTATTGATACCTTAACGATGTGTGTGACGTGTGTCGCCACCAGAAAGTGACCAGTTAGTATTTCTATCACGTTTCAACCGTCCCTTCTATCGAGTGCCAATAGGAATTTTGAGTACTTCCGAATGAAAATCTTGGCAATCTCGTCCACTATTTCATTGCCCTCAATGCCTTTCTCAGCCAGCTCCACGGATTTCGCAATAGCAAAGACCACTGCTTGAAATATACTGAAGTGGTCCGGCAATTCGAAAGGTTGCCTTACGCCTAACTCTGGGCAGTATATTCCCGCGCCAACTCCATCATCTATTTTCGAGCCATCGCGTGTAGCTAACATACCTTCACGCCAGCAATTTCTTTCTATGTTTACTTTGAACCCTCTTTCCTAGTTGAAAAGTGGAATCATGTAGTCGGTATTTGCCCAATTTCCATTACCCACCGAGCTACGTCCGAAGGTCCACTAAAAACAGAACCACTTGAATCCCTTGAATTTTCCTACACGCCACACAATTTCTAAAGTTAATTTTCTTACAACATCTACGAGTACATTTTTATTCATTCATGCATGTTCGCTTGCATATATCCAGATAAATATGTCCAAAGTATGTGTGTTATGTTGCTAAGCGAGTACTTTCCCAGATTGGCTAGTAAAATGTTTACGCTGTATGCGCTGTACGTGCATTAATACATACAAACAATAATGTTTAGATCCATCTCCAACAGCAAGGAAGCAAACACACATGTTTTTGATTGAGTCGCATCATGGCGCGGAGATCGATCTTCGAGATTGCCTCTCTTGTCAATTGAATGACAAATGCTTCAAATGTGTGAAAAATGCATGAATCACTGCAGTTGTTGCTTTTTTCTAACAGTTTATTAAAACAGCTCTGTAAGTGCTGAGGGTCACATCGGTGTAACCTCTTTGTGTGGGGAAAGTGCAATTTCTCATATGTACTTGTTGAAATTAATGATCGATGGAGAGAAGAATTACATTTCTAGTTTATGTGTAAATTTTTTTTTTTATTTTCGGATGAAAACACTTATTAATTTATTGATATACATTTTGTCCTCCTCTGATAGACTCTTCTAGGTATGATGGGTGAAAATACAACGTTTACAGCGATCTTCAAACGTTTTGACAATAGCCCTCAGTCGCGGCGATTCTGTATGGTTTTCTTTGAATTTGGTTTGTGAGGAAACATCATTTCCTTCGTCTTCGAATTGGTTCGAGTTCGCCTTCAAACGTTGCGGGTATTGTGGATTACAAGAACAATATGTTTGCAAACTTAGCCTCAAACATTACAAATTATTAGATTATACATTAAGGTAATGGTTAGTTCTGAAACCTCACTCTAGTCGAAAGTAATGATAGAGAACTGCATTGGGATTTGATTGTAATAGTCAAAAATCCTTACAAATGAGAGAAAAAGAGAAATACTCTTATTTGCTCATTTGAGGATTAAAACCTGTTTTCTTTGAGAACAAAATGATTCCCAATTCTCTTCCTAGAGATTTTTATGTTTTTATTTATTTATTAAAAGAAAAATAATAATACAATTATTATCTTACAGAGTAAGAAGCACTAGCTGCCAGGGCTTACGGCTTATCCTAGAGATTATCTCATACTAAATATTGAAGGAAATATATTTAGTATTTAATTATTATTATTAGTTTTTAAGCCAAAAGCCGGAGTACGGAACGTCAATCCGCTGAACCTAACCTACTCCCAACTCCAGACTCTCCCACGGAACTACCTGATTACATAAGTATTACTTCGTGGGAATGATAAGACATTTAGGTCTCCTCTTAGTCATGGACTGATGGACGCCTACTCTGCTCAATATGTCTCAGTTTTATCTTCAAAGCACTCGAACACCTCGGACAATTCGGACTAAAGCCGTGCTGGAATTTGTACAGGCAGCTTATAAAGCACCCATGTCTACTTGGGTTTGGTGAAAATCTAGCTCACCATGTCGTCTGTCGATCCTCGAATGAATGTCCGGTATCCGTCTACGGGTCCACCATCCTTTGAAAGAGGTTCTCCCCCGCTACTGCCATATTGTTAACTTTTTGACTCTCTCTACTCTTTTGGTTACTATAGACGACTCTGTTAACTTGTATATCTGCTCGTATTTGTCACTCAGGATGTCAATGTGCATCATACTGGCTATTACTTCTGCTGCCTCCTTTGAAATTGTTCAGAAAGCACTGATAACTCTTAGTGCCGTCACCATGTGCACTGTACATACTTGTCTGACATATGCTTTAAAGCCAAGCGCCTATATCCATACTCATTTCATTACCTTTGCGAGTAAAAATCGCCGACTGGACTTCATGCATCCTTTAGTTGTCATAATTTTTGTTAAGGCGTTTAGGATTTTATTCGCTTTACCTTCAATGTATTCTAGCTGATCCTTAAATTTGAGCCTTGCGTCCATTATTACTCCCATATACTTTAGTTGTGACTGTAAATGAATCTCACACTCCCCTTTGGTGACAGATATAAGTACTTTCTTACACTTTTCTAGTACTTATGAACAAGACTTCTGTCTTTTACTCAGCCAGTTCTAAATTCACTGAGGAGAACCATTAACGCAGACCTTTTATGTCATCTAGGTGTTTAGCCACTGCTACCACAATAAGGTCATTTCCTTAGCATCCCATCATACATTTGGTTCCATAGAAAGGGATCTAGACCGAGCATTGCGATACCCCACTCGAAATAGAGTAGCTCTTGATGCCCTCATCAGTATCGAAATATAGTCTCCTGTTTTCAAAATAGCTCATATCCTACAGAGCCTTGGTTATCTTTGTCCACTTTGTTAAGTTGAAGCCATTCATTCAGGCTGATCAGTGCCAAATATTATTTTGCTCCGCCTTTTCATCTCTTGTATGTCGTTCTTTGCCGTATTGTTTTTCTGATAATCCGCAAGATTTCTGGATTGCTAACTTTAAGCGGTTTCTTACTATGCTTTCGAACACTTTGTGAGTTGTGTCAAGCATACACAAAGGTCGATATGATGAATGTTTCTCCGAAGGCTTTTTTGGTTTCATAAGTAGAACAAATTGCTGGACTTTCCATAGGTCGGGAAGTAACACTTCTTTTAAGCACTCATCGTCCATTTTGGAGAATAATTTTGGTTTCAGAGTCATGGTTTCCATTTAGGCTCTGTTTGGTATGCCATCTAATCCAGGCGCTTTGCTGCCTTTAAATTTTCCGGCTATGACTAATATTTCTTCTTCACAAACTAGCTGTGGTGGCTCTACGACTTCGGTTCTAGGCTTAGCATAAGAAAAAAGGTGATGTTTAGGAAACAAAGTCTCGACGACGTTCCTCATAAAAGATGGGGTTTTGAGTTGTTGTGTCTTATTTTTGACTTTTGACATACAGGTTTTTTATGCTGGTCCTCAACTGTCTTCATTTATTTCCTCACAGAGTTTTTCAAAACAATTCTTCACACAAATAGCAATGAATATGTAAGTATGTTGCTCTTATTTCTGTTCTTGTTTAGTTATTTCACAAAAAATTTCGAATTTAAAATTGCAACTTTTGCCAATTTTGCCCGCAAATTCATGTGAGAGTGGCAATTTTAAAATCTCTTGCACCATTTAAATTAAATAAACATAAAACGCATGCATTCCATGTGGGGGTGCGAACCCTAGTTTTACGAATGCCGCTTAGTATGTGTGTGTGGAACGCAAGTAAATATTTAATATGGCGACATTTTCTCTTAATAGCGCGCTCTAGTTGTGGCTTATGTGTATGTGTGTGTATTTCTGCACATACAAAGTTGCATATTTCCTCGACAATTTTTACAGTTAATTACACATCCTACAGTCATCATCATTAATGCATGCCCGATTCTTCAATTAAATCCACCCTCTTGCTTAATTACAATGCCGCAATGTGCATTCTCATTGCGAACGCCAAAAAACTACTTACTCATGCTCATATGTAGATATGTGAGTATGTAGCCGGAAATATATGTAAGTGGAATATATATATATATATGTACATATATACATATGTATATATATATAAGAACATTTCATATATATATATATATGCATGTACCCTTGTTTGCGCTTAGCAAATATGACTCACTGCAAACCCCGCTTTGCCAGACTTCTGTCTGCATGTATGTGTGCCTGCGCTGCCCGGCTAATCTGCGAAATTCGTGCGACCATTTTTCATTTCCACTTCAATATGAAAAATCATCAGCCACTTTTGGGGGCGACACAACATGTTGCAGTCTGTGGTTTTTGAGTTCAGCTCAGTCGAGGGTTGCTGAGTGCCTTCAAATGCAGGGCGAAATGACGCGCTGGGTAGGGGGCGCAGACTGTGTAACCCTCTGCTGAAAGCAGAGCGGTGTACAACAATAGCAACAACGGGCGAGTAGGGAAACAGATAAGTTGCAATTTTAGTTATGGCGTTGACAAGGATACGAGCGAATTGCGTGGACGGACTGTGTAGTGCAAATATTTGAATGAATATAATGGCGAGCAACACATCCACAATCACACACACATACATACATACATGCATATAACTGCGTGACAAGCAGTAAAGTGTTGTGCATACATTTCCATTTGCCAAACGCACATTTGTCATGTGCGGGGAGAATGCGGGCATTAGTTGTCGCTGCACTGGTGGGGTGCACTGCGTCCTGTTCCTGGTGCTTTAACAAATGTGGCATTTGCTTATTGCTGAAATTTCATCGGCACCCTTCGCCCAAGAAGTTTGACTGATGCTTCGTCGTTTTTTGTGCTTTTTTTGCTCAAAACCACTCAGAATGCATTGCTTGTGTTATTAGCCGAAATCTTCATCAACATTAGCATCATCGCTCCAAACAATATTAACACGACACTCAAGCGATTTGCAACCCTACTTCGCCAAGTGGGGAGGTTACAAATTCGACTGAAGCGTCGTTGTTGGTGATTTTGTAGATAAAAATATTTAGACAATCGTGTAAGTACTATATATTATCACTTTTATCTGTAGAATTGATTTGTTCAGATTTTTGAATTCTTCAATGCTTGGATAATTTCAAATCGAACAGACAAGTAGTACAAATAAAATATACTGGCTTGTTCAACTCTTGACAAAAATAGAGTTTATTTTAAGCGGATAGTCAACTTGAAACTCAAAATACCCATTTCTATATCATATATTTGAAAATATTGATCCGACAAATAGCTCGTTAGTTGAGCGCATTTTTAAGAATTTTTCTACTTGATGAAATCGGCTCCCAAAACTTCAAACGCGTTTTCTTGGAAACTCTCACTACGATCGGCTTGAAATTCTCACCACCTCTTTCGGTCGCCCAGGAGACCTCCGACCTCAAATCGAATCGCTGATTATTCTTCTTCTTCTTTATTCACATTGACACCGGCATCAATTGGAAATTAAAAGTGTAATCAGGTCCTTCTCCACCTAATCCAACGGAGTGGCGGATATTGAATCGAAAACTTTCAAAGCTGGAATATTCTTTTCTATCCGGACAACATGACCTGGCCAGCGCAGCCGCTGTATTTCGCTGAACTATGTCCATGTCGCCGTATATTTCATATCGCTCGATTGACTGTGCTATTCGCTGCCATTGCCCAAGGGGCAATAAATCTTCGGCAAAACTTTTCTCTCAAACGCTCCCAAGACCGATTCATCAGATGATGTCATTGTCCATGCCTCCGCACCGTATAGCAGGACTAGAATGACAGGAGATATCTCGTCTTGTTCTTGTTCGCAACCCGACCCATTTGCTTCGCTTCCTTTTTCTGTCTGGGGAAAGCAAAACTAACGGCTTATATTATTTTCTCCAGAGTAGATTGAAGAAGTCTAATGATAGGGACTATTCTTGTCTGAAACCTCGCTTGGTACCGAATGTCTCGGAGAGGTTCTTGCCGATCCAGACTGAGCTTTTGGTGTTGTTCAAAGTCAGCTTAGCCGTAGTAGCTTTGCGGGGATACCAAGTTCAGACATAACAGCATAGAGGTAGTTCCTTTTCGTGCTGTCGAAGGAAGCATTAAAATTGATATAGAGGTGGTGTGTGTCGAACTTCCTTTCACGGGTGTTTCCCAAGATTTGGCGTATAGTGAAAATCTGATCAATGGTACCTTTTAAAGGTCTAAAGACACACTGATAAGGTCCAATCAGTTTGTCAACGG
Source organism: Bactrocera dorsalis (assembly GCF_023373825.1). Lineage (NCBI taxonomy): Eukaryota > Metazoa > Arthropoda > Insecta > Diptera > Tephritidae > Bactrocera > Bactrocera dorsalis. The sequence goes on from NC_064305.1 coordinate 86,812,187, forward strand.
TGCGCAGTAGTTTTTCAAACACTGCGCTCGATAGGACCTCATATGCGATATTAGGAAGGCTTATCCCACGGTAATTGGCGCAGATTGTGGGGTCCCTTTTTTGTGGATTGGGAAGAGTACTGGGGCCTGCTTCTCTCCGACCATATTCTACAAAGAAGCTGATGCATGCACCTTGTCAGTTCTACGCCGCCGTGTTTGAATTGCTCACCGCAAGAATGGAAGATTTTTATTTAGTGTCGTCGAAGATCACATGTAACTCGAAAAGTATTTAATTTTGGCTAACAAATTTCTTAAAATATGTAAAAATATACTTTTAAATTTGAAGACAACTAATAAAGTAGTTTCTTGAAGTGCAAAAGATCTCCTTTTTAGGCTGTCACACTAGATAAGTCAGTCTCAAAACGTTCTCCACTATCCATACCTCATACTATCTAAAGAAGAATTTCAAAGTGACTCAGTAATGAATTACAATTTTTTTCTCCAAAAAGGGTTTTCAAGCTGACAAATGTGAGTAATAGCAATAAAACTAATATTAATGATAGTGGCACCAGCAACAACAACAACACCAAAAGCATTGTCATTAAATAAATTATATACGATTTCCACCACAGACATACACACGCATACACGCTTATAACTGTCGACAAATGAGTTACATTTACTCGTATATAAAAATATGTGTGTTTTTATGTTTGTAAGTATGTATGTATGTCGGTGTGTTTGCAGGAAAATGTGTTTTTGCATGACTTTGGAAAACATTCACTGCTGTTTGCAGCAGTCAGTCAGCTTCAAAGTCAATTGAAATACCCTCAAATTTAACAAAATTGCCCCGACGTAGTGTATAATTTCAATTTGCGCAGCGAATATAACCGAAACAGCAACAAAGTCATAAAGACGACTCACAAATAAAATTAAATAAAAATCATGCCGTGACACAACGACAACCGTACAAATGCAACAACTCCGGCCAACAACACGAAAATTTCGAAACATAAAGTTTTAAGGCTTTTGGCGTTGGCAAATTGCCCTCCGCCGACTTCTACAACAACAGCAGCAACAACTACTTCCACAACCAAAGCAGCGGCGGCAGCACGAGCCCATCCTCGCCGGCTGAAAAGCTGAAATGGTGAGCTGACAGCTGGTGCCACACTTTGGGGTGAGTCGTTGCTGACTGATGCTGCTCAACAGTTGATTGTGTTGCGCCGGAATTAACAAAAACAAGCAGCAAAACAAAAAGTAACAAATGTGAGTAATAATAAGTTTTTTTCGGGAAGTAAGAAGAAAGTAGATAATTTCTTTTTTCAGCTATAGAAAATAAGTTTTATATTAAAAAAGAGTTTTATAACTGTCTGCATTATTACCGTGCGCTCATCAGTGGTGGAGCGAGCGAGCGAGTGAGTGAGTAAGACCTTCAAGTCGCTTGCCTTGCTGAAGTTACTCAGCTCTTGTCAGCCGTCTGTCAGTCTATGCAACGTACTGGTTGTCTGTCTGTCTGCCTGCCTGTCCAAGTGCATATGCATGCGCCCCTCCCACCGAACACGCACTCATCACGCGGCGCACGAGCTCCGCCGCTGTCATAATCTCACAAATTAGACGCTCATCAGAATTTTTTCCGGTACGCCATACCTTCATGTACGTAGGTAAGTATGTGAGTGTGTTTGTATGTATATATATATATGCGCTTAGCGTACCTCGCCGCCTAGCAGCTTCTTGGCAAGCTTGCATACAATGCATGTAGCAGCCAAGCGCCAACAAGCAAGCAAGAATCATGTTGCCACATATTTGTATTTTCTTTCTGCCACACATGCACTCACATATACTATACAAATATATATGTATGTGTGTGTGTTTGTTTTGGTTGCCTTGTACGTCCACTTTGATGAATGTTTAGTTGAGTCGAGCTTTTTCAGCGCTCTGCCCATAACTTTTTCGACCACTTTACTCAAATTATTGCTGTCTTTGTTGCAGCACAATTGTTGTTATTGTTGTTGTTGGTGCTGATGGTGGTGTCTGCCACGTCTGCGACGACGTCAACGTTCATTGTGGTTTTCGCTTTACAAAATTTTATCTGCTCGTCCATCATAATATCTATTTGTAAGCTGTTATCAGTTTACGCATTTGTAAGTGTGTGTGTGTGAGTATATGCATTTAAAGGTATATGTGTGTGTGTGTGTGTTTGTCTGCCGTTTTTGAAGTTGCTTTTTGTTTCTACTTTACGAACTTTTCGTTGAATTTTGTTAAATTTTTGGTTGTTGCTGTTAATAATCATGTTGTTTACCATGTTGTTGTTGTTGTTTTTGTTTTTATGTGGCTCACTGCTGTGTTGTAAATTCATACTGTGGGGTTTTTTGTAAAGTTTACGCTACACACACACATATTTTTCTATATTTTCTGTGCATTTTCGGTGTATTTTCGGTTTCATAATGAAATGAAACTTATGCGGTTGACCACATGTGACGCCCGAAGTTCTCCCGTCGCTTGGCTGCGTGCTGCGTCTGCCGTGATCCTAAAAAAGCATTATGCTGGCGCGCATGCACAGTGTGTTGCAGGCTAATTAAGGAGTTTGGGGATTACGTTTACGTTCTTATTTTTCATTTTTAGGCAAACCGCTTCATGCGGCGCTCAAACGTTAATGTAATTAGAAAACGAGCGACTTCAAGCTGCGTGTGTATGTGTGTCTGTGCGAAACGCAGTCGCGGTCAAGCTTGGAGTTTTGGGATCCTTTTTTGTGTGTTTTATATATTTTAGGTTACTATGTTTTGTCAATAAATGAAAAATGGGAATTCTTTGCTTTGATTTTTATTTATTTTAAACTGTTAGGTTTGTAAGAAATATAAGCTATTATTCGTATTAATTTAATAAGTGATTCTTATCACCTATCACCATATACATTCACTCACCTAAACTATAAAATGAAAAGGCTAAATTTGAAAATAATTTTGGTTGGCAACCTAGTACAATTTCTAAGTTTTGTAATTGAAAAAAAAAAAAAACAAAAACAAAACGGTTTGTATGATCAAATTTAACCCGGATTATTAATGACTATGTATTTTAGTACAAATTCAAAATAAGTTCCGCTGAGCCCAATAAAATTATGTCAACGTTTATACCAATTTCCCATATACTTACTTATTATAATCTTTGTCTGTGACGACCTTTTTAGTTAGGTTAAATCAAAGATCGCACATAGATTATTATATGTAGTTCTCTGTGAGGCCGTAGAAAAAAGAACTCCTGTGTTCGAACTTATAAATTAGCAAAACGCTATGATGACAGAAGGTATGCGCTCCCAAGTGTTTAGATCTTGACATCCCAAACGCGGGACAGTCATGAAGGAAGCGTTGAGTTGTTTCCACCTCATCTTCTTCCATATAGCTTTTGCAGATGGTGTCTGGTAGGATTTCCAGCCTTACTGCGTAGCCGTCAATAGGGAAATGGTCCGTTAAAAGCCTCAAATATGATAAAAGGTTAGTCTTACTGCGGGCAAAGAGATCCCTAGACCTCTTACGATCGCATGTACCGTTGGTGATCTAGCGCTGGCCAAGCTTCTGCAAAGCACAGCTATCTAGTATTAGGACACAAGAGGATATGCGAGCATCGACCCTCTTCCATTCTACCGATAGCAGTTCACAGGTGACTTTTCTTGCTAGCTCATCAGCTTTACAGTTTCTTGCGATTCCGCTCTGGCCTGACACCCATAGCAGTCTTTTAACAAAGACACTCGATGCTATTGGATGTGAGGTTAAGCGCTATTTGACCAGCCCTGAACGACCTTCAGTGCCTTGAGTGAATTTTAGTTTTTATTGGGTTCTGTCTTATCTTTGGAGCGTCATTTGCTAAACTGTTGGACATTTTTCACGTCGCATTCATAAGTCCACATTTCAAGATCAGTGTAGAGGCGTTTGATGAATGTATGGTCCTAAACTACATTTTCAAGCACATCTTTTGGGACTTCTACTCAGCACTGTTTTGTGGAAATTTCAGGTAGAAGCTAAAAGGGTACGAGTCCAGCACTAACAACCTTCACTCAAATCTTACAGGGTTTATCTGGAAAGTAATAGTATTGATTTTATTCCGCCGTGACTCTACTTCCAGCGTGCGCGCACCGACTGGGTTATTTCCGAGCACCTGGAGAGTCGGACACACACACACCGCCTTTCTTGTGAACAGATACCTAACCAACGCCGGCGCCAACGGCCTTCCCGGATTTTCTTTTGTTTTCTTGCCTGAAAAGGCCTTTGAGACGACAGAGGGGATCCAAAGGCCTTCAGCTCGGCTCTCAAAGCTATTCCGGAGAATACCTTCCGTGACGCCTTCAATGCTTGGAAATGGAACAACGCTGCATCGACGCAAAAGAAGTCTATTTTGAAAGTTTTTAAAGAAATTGACCCAGTCCTATTACTTTCAGGACAAACCCTGTATGCAGATAATTAAAAATGAAATAAGGACGTTAACAAGTCGATGTCTTATTGGTAGACATCCACGGTGTAGTTTAGAGAGGACATGATATAGTGAAGAGATTTAAATCACATGTGGTTTCACGCTGGGGTTATAAAAACCAATGTGCGTTGTTACATATCCTTCCTACCTACTAGCTCACGCCAGAAGTAGGTAATTGATCTATGAAGAGTTTTTACCAAATAGTTACCTTGTTGGATGACTTGTCAGGTGTATAATGACGTTTTGGAATTCAAAGAACTTCGCTGACTGGTTTAGATCCTCACTTGATATCGTGATATTTTTTGGACTTTAAATCATATTAAATAACTTGGTCCGCCAAAAATTGTATTTCTAAGTAATTTTTTTAGTATATTCGTTAGATATGGCTGGGTATTATTGCGTTCTCTGAGGCAAGCATTTATTTATATTGTTCTTTAGACAGATGTCACTTAAAACGTAATATGAGCTTTAAGGCTTTGAAGTAAGATTCTGTTCTATGTTTTTCACCTCGATTGTTATAGATGACCCAATTTTGACTAAAGACTGAACCGAATGATAATTATACTTTGTCCAAAAATATTACATATAAAAGATTTTGAAAATACTCTCCAAATGATCAAAGTTAGGCAAGAAAATATAAGATGTTTCAAAAAAATATGCCACATGGCTTCAAAATGAAAGTGTTATCCACATTTTCAAATTCAACAAAAACGTAGTTGAGCTATTTTAATTGTTAACAACGTTTATTTACATATCACCTTAATAATTTCATGATCACACGTATATTTATAGAATTTAAACAGTCCAATAAATTTGTTTCTTAAATATTTCTATATTAAATATTTAAAAGCTATTTAAAATACTTTGCTACTACATAATATAATATTATCTAACCGGTTGGCCTAAGATAATTTGTAATCTGCATTCATTACATAACACATCGTTAGAAACACGCTTTTGTTTGCGGGTATTCTAATCGTTAAATTATAGGAAATGATAAACAATAGCATTAATTACAGAATTTGTTAAACATCATGCCGTTATGTAAATGTAAATCGTGGCCCAACCATTGACAAAGCCGATTAGTCGTGTTAAGCTTCGGTTAGCTGCGTGTAACGCTTGTCAAATACACCACTGCGTCCGCTGATTGCCGACCGATGACTGCTGACCTCGGCGTCGTGCTAATGCGTTACAAATGACACCGAATATTCATGAATTCGAAATGAGAATTACAAGTAAATATGCAAGCAAACAAATTGAAAGCTAACGGTAAGCGAGTAAAGAATTACAGGCGAGATCGTTTTGGGTTTCAAGGGAAAAGTGTTTGAAGAAGTTTGGGGATATAATTATATACGATTATAAGCTAACGGGTGATTTTTTTGAGGTTAGGATTTTCATGCATTAGTATTTGACAGATCACGTGGGATTTCAGACATGGTGTCAAAGAGAAAGATGCTCAGTATGCTTTGACATTTCATCATGAATAGACTTACTAACGAGCAACGCTTGCAAATCATTGAATTTTATTACCAAAATCAGTGTTCGAAATGTGTTTCGCGCTTTAATTTTGTTCAGCGATGAGGCTCATTTCTGGTTGAATGGCTACGTAAATAAGCAAAATTGCCGCATTTGGGGTGAAGAGCAACCAGAAGCCGTTCAAGAACTGCCCATGCATCCCGAAAAATGCACTGTTTGGTGTGGTTTGTACGCTGGTGGAATCATTGGACCGTATTTTTTCAAAGATGCTGTTGGACGCAACGTTACGGTGAATGGCGATCGCTATCGTTCGATGCTAACAAACTTTTTGTTGCCAAAAATGGAAGAACTGAACTTGGTTGACATGTGGTTTCAACAAGATGGCGCTACATGCCACACAGCTCGCGATTCTATGGCCATTTTGAGGGAAAACTTCGGACAACAATTCATCTCAAGAAATGGACCCGTAAGTTGGCCACCAAGATCATGCGATTTAACGCCTTTAGACTATTTTTTGTGGGGCTACGTCAAGTCTAAAGTCTACAGAAATAAGCCAGCAACTATTCCAGCTTTGGAAGACAACATTTCCGAAGAAATTCGGGCTATTCCGGCCGAAATGCTCGAAAAAGTTGCCCAAAATTGGACTTTCCGAATGGACCACCTAAGACGCAGCCGCGGTCAACATTTAAATGAAATTATCTTCAAAAAGTAAATGTCATGAACCAATCTAACGTTTCAAATAAAGAACCGATGAGATTTTGCAAATTTTATGCGTTTTTTTTTAAAAAAAAGTTATCAAGCTCTTAAGATGACAGTATCGATGGAGTTTTATGTGTTACTATTGTTTTATGTTTGGTTTTCTTTGAAAGAAAATCTTGTTTGCTGTGGTTTTTCAAAATATCTCCTACTATTCATCAATGAATCCAGAATATTCTATCTATAGACAAATTTAGCACGAATAGTTGAAAATGGTCTTAACTATGTAAAATGATGTCTTCTGTAATAAAACCCAAAAAAGATACAATTATTCTAACATAAGTTAATCCAGTGATAGGGACAAACCTTTTTGTGGTTTTCGCCGAATTTATTTTATTATTTTATTCTATAGGTTATTTTACCGGTTATTTTATGATTTCGGGATGACTGATATCGATTTTTGCCGTAAAATACCGTTTTTCGAGTCTTAAATGTCTACAAAGTTAGCAAGAAGCTTTGAACATGCAAGATCTCTTGAAAATTACACCCTAAGCCTCCTTTTGAGTGCACTTATACGCGAACAGCAAAATATTTAGTGATAAATGGAGGGCATAGTAAATAAGGGGTAATTAATAAATAAAAAAATACTTGAAATTTCCATGGATATTGACATATATACACACCATGGGAATGCAATAGCTTATCAAAGTCACATGACAACCGCTGTGAAGCATCAAAACACACAGATAAGCTTGTTCGTATGCACTTAAGCGTCGTTGAGACGATGCCAAGCGCAGCTGGATTTCAAAATGCTCATAGTCAATGGAGCAGACGAAGTACTTGTAACTTTTGAAGCGGCGTCTGAGTGCCTTAAAGTGGTCATTTGTATGAATGTCGTGATATTTATTTTAAATGTTATACACTCGAAATCATCGACACTGATATCAAGTAGATAAATAAAATGTCTAGAACTTGTTATAAAGTGATATGGGCGCTTTTGTGGTCTGACCTCTCGTGGTAAACTAATATCCACGCGCTTGGCATGAACCTAACGTTATTGTTGGTTTCGATTTAACTCGACTTAATGTCGTAAATTTGGCTTTAGCTGCATTAATTTTCCACGCTAATTATGCTTTGAACAATGCACTATGAATTTACAAGCAAACATACTATAGTATGTAATATCAAAAGAGTTAAGGCACGAACCCGATCGCACCTGTTGCCTTGGCTATCACAAAATCTACAGATGTATTCGTTGTTCATAAGGTTTATTAATAAATTACTGATAGCTGATATAGCACTCGATTATTTTACCTTATATAAATTATTCTTATTGCTTTTTATTGTATTTTAGTGGTTTTGATAGGTAAAGGGTGATGTTGAAAAACGGTTGAGTAAAAGTTTCGTTGCAAATGTCTTTTCTTTGAAACAATAACTCTTTTCGGAAAACTGTATTCGAAATGAATTTTACATAATTTTGTTATTTATTTGAATATACAGAGTGAAAAACGCTTTAAAAAGCAACAAAATATTTTTATTAACCAAAGAAATAAGAGTTAGAGGTCCTCACAAGTTTAAGATTTTAATCAGTATGAGATAAATTAGATAATTCAAATCCTCCATATTTAAAAAATACTTGCAAACTATTAGGCAAAAATATAGCCTCAAAAGGTATAAATGTGATAATTTTTTTTGTGTCGGTCTGGGCCGATAACACAAAACTTTGCCCGTTGCGTCTTTTGCGAGGTCACGCCAGTGCATCCCCGCAGACAGGTCCCTAAGTCTTTGGCCCATCCATTAGGTGCATTGATGTCCTTGCTTTTCCGCCCATTATTGATATGGAATGGAACGATCTTTTCACTGGTTGGTCTTCCGAGTGTATGACATAGTTTGACCAGTGCAATCGTTGTATTTTTATGCGCTTATTAATATTCACCTCTTATAGTTCGTGGTACCATCTTCTTCGGTACTCATCGTTCACGTGGATAGTCCCCAAGACCTTGCGTAGAACTTTTTCTCGAATGCTTCAAGTCTTTTCTCATCTCGTTTCATCATTGTCAATGTTTCTGCACCGTATAATAGAACAGTAATGACATGAGACATTTATAGATTAATTTTCCTTCATATACAGATGGATCCGCATGATATAATATTATATCTATACGATTATAATATATAGTATCGGACACAATGTACGATGAGTTAGTATGTCGCACGAACTTTTCATTTTTTCCCCTTCTGTTATAATTTATAAACTTTAAATAAAAGTTGAACAATAAAATTGAGTTGTTTCTTAAGTGGTCAGTAGGGTAATCTGGCCTATTTTTTGTCATTTTTTTCATAGTAATTTTTACTCTACAATATAACTTCTTTCACATATCATGAGGTATATCGTGGAGTGTATAAACAAATTTTTTCGGAATTTTTTGATGACGTCTGTCGTCCCTACTAGAATCATGAAAAAAATATTGATAAATAAAAAAGTAATTAAATTTTTTTCTTTTTAATTTTTCCCCATGCTTTTTTACATAAATTTTGTCATAACATTGTCAATAAATTATAAAAAATATAGGGACGATAGCTAAACGTTTTGTGAACATAAAAAAACTAAGCAAATCAGTTGAGTAGTTCGACCGCAATCATGTCCGCCAGTTTAAAGAAGTGTGTTTTGAGAAAAACGCGTTTAAAGTTTGTGGTGTGAACTCCGAGTGCTCCGAACGTCAAGCGGTATTATTATTTTAGGGCTTTCTCGACGCCTTCCATTGGTAAAGTGGATTTCTGCATTAATTCTAAGGGTATAAAGGAACAGAAAATCAAAAAAACAAAAATGGAAAAAAGATGATCCTACTGACCCCTTTATATAGAAGATGCGATCTTTCTTTTGCAATAAAAAATTATTCTTCTATCCATTTATGTAAAAAGTTATGACGGAATATCTCACACATATATATATATCGAGTTAGTCCAATGTGTTTTTACCGACACTGCATACACTTGTCCACCCTGCCTAGAAAGTATCGAGAGTTCTTCATTTAAATCTTCTGTTTATATGGAATTTTTTTCTAGGTTGGTAAAACTGTCCTTAATTATGATACCAAAAATTAGCGCGATCTGTCAACCAGTGTGTTTACAACAGCTGTTTATGACAGTCGATCCTGTTATGCCCCGTTATGGTAGCAATTAGTCTGTAGATATTTTTCCTGGACCTATTTAATAAGTCGTTAGTTCTTTTCTTGTCATATTTTGGCCATATCTGCTTAGTTATATTTCATTGTGTTTTACTTTTCCATCTGTTATTTGCTAATTGTTGAAGTTGTGTAATTGTAATATTTTCACTTAATCTATATACTATTAGGCATACAGAAGAAAACCCTTTTCAGAAAATATATCTAAAGATTTAAATTAGATATATGTGAAGAAATACACACCATATAATAAAGTCAAAATAGCCGACCGAATTCGGTCGGTGACCACTTTTCAACCATAAATAGAAAATCGTATAGGGAAGGACTATATGAAATCAGTTTTAAATTTCTCTATTTGTTTCTGGGTTCTCAGTTTTCATGAGAGTTAACATGTCCTTGAACATTTTCCAACGCTTTCTTACTATTGAATCAATTTCAAGCAAATTTTCTTACTTCAAAATTGGAAAAATATTTTTTTATTTGTAAGGAAGCACTTTGAGTAGTTACAACAAGCATTTTACAAGTCGCTTCTGTATTCAAAAACAATATACGAATATATAAATAAATAGTAAGTAAATATGTGGGTAAAGCGTTTTATCAAATGCGCCTTGTGTGTTTTCAATTTCTTTTATATTTTCATTACTTTACGCTTTGTTTTTGTTATCTTTTGCGCTACCGCTGGTTGTTATCTGCACACCGCTTGGCGCTCTTCTGGCATTCGCCAGCATAATAAACAAACAGTGGCAGGTCTTTGATAGACAACAAATTTCACTTGGATTCACTGACATCTCAGTTTTACACTTTGCCGATAGAATAAATAAAAGATGTAGAAGAAAGCAAAAGAAAATAGCAGAAGCATAAAAATGAGGAAATTGAGTGCATCAAGTGGCTCGCAGGCACTCAAAACTACGTAGACACACACATCGACGTATTTATAGGAACACTTGTGAATTTGACGGATGTTTACGCGCTTTGGCTGCGTATCGCTTGAACTTAACTGCAAGTGTATGCGTGTGCGCGTCTCTATTTTCCTTCAAGTTGTGTAAAAATTTTAAGTAAATAGAAATGAGACACCAAAAATAGCGGCAATTGCCTGTTTTATATCGCTGCCACAACAAATGCTGCCTTTGGATGTGTGCATGTGTGCGAGTGTGCGAGTGTGCGTGCAGTTGAGTCAAAGTGTCGGCGTTTCTATTGTAAGCATTTTCCGACATTTTCTCCATAATAAAAGTAAATGTGTTTTAATAGCCGTGCTAATAGCTAACAGCCTTTTTACGAGCGGAACTCGTACCTCAATCATATTATTTACCGCCGGCCGTCTTAAAATTCATTGTGTGGGCGTAACTATTATTTTTTCCATTTGTAATTGAATTTTGTTTTCTTTTTTTTTGCTGGCTGGCTCTGAAACCCAACTGACCTTCACTTGATTTCTTTAATTCCACCGCCAATGATATGCCGCAGCTCTTTCATTGTTGTTATTGTTTTGCATTTTGCTTCAAATGTCAGTGGCATTGTATTTTCGCTGTTGTTGGTGTGGCCTGCTGAATTTCAATTCACCAAAATTTTATGTAAATCTCAGCTAATTAAGTTTTATTTAGCCATTATTAAAAACGCCTTTCAGTAGGCGCTTTTGTTTATATTGAAGCTTTTTTCTGACAGCCCGAAGCTTCGTAAGTGTGTGTGTGTTTCTGGTGTTGAGTTATGGTTTTTTGTCAAATATGGAAAACGTTTCAATTTATTTGAAATGCATATTTAAGTGCTGAATTAAGCATTTTTTCGATTACTACAGCCTACACTCTACCGAAGTGAATATGTTCTTGAAATGTTCTTTGCATCTATGAATATTTGTTTGCTTATTGTTTATGAGAATTATATTTAGTTGAATTTTCGTTTTAACTAAAAGAACCTGACATGAAAAATTTTTAAAAATCGAAAATTTTAATTTTATGTCATTAAATTCTTAGTTAACTTATACATATCATTATATTTTTTATGAAATAACTTCTGCCAACCTTCAATCCTGACTACAATCAATATACTAATGATTACAGTCCACATTAGATCTAATTTCCATTACTTCCTCCGAAGAATTTCGAAAGTTGTTGAATTCGATTTAATAACAGAAGCCAGTTTCTTGGGTTTGTTAAGTTTTCTACAGATTATATGCTATTCGGGTAAATTAAAAATAAAAGATTTAGAAAGTTAATCTAGACATTTTGATGATCTTGAAATCAATTTTTTTCCCTGTTACTTCCAAGCATAGGGTTTCCACAGGACTAATTCGTACAGTTTCGACTTTCTTTATTTTACTTTTGACAGTCCCCAAAAAATCAGAAAATATTGGGTTGTCGAAAAAGTCGTTTCGGATTTTGTTAATAGATGTCGTTGCAGTCGTATATCTCCAGTGCTACCAATAATATTGTGTCATATCATATGGTGTTGGAAATTTATAAAATGTATGGTGGCGATGCTATATCAGTTCGTGTAGCACAACAATATTTCGCTCGCTTTCGTTCTGGAAATATAGATGTGAAAGATGCACCTCGCTTTGGTCGACCTATCGTTGAAAAAGTCGACGAAATTATGGAAAAGATTGACCAGGACTATCACATAAGCAGCCATGACATATTTAACATTCATTATCAAATGGTTTTGAACCGTTAAAAAAGGTTGGCTACTTAAAGTAGCTCGATGATTGGGTATCACATGGATTGCTTGTGAAAAATTTAATGGACAGAATTAACATCTGTGATTCTTTGCTGAAACGATATGAAATTGAACCATTTCTGAAGCGAATAGTGACAGAAGACGAAAAGCGGATCAAATACGACAATAATGTGCTAAAAAGATCATGATCCAAGCGTGGTGAAGCTCAACAAATGGTCGCAAAGCTAGGGTTGACGCCTCGAAAGGTTATACTGAGTGTTTGGTGGGATTGGGCTACTAGGAGCTGCTCCAGCCTGGTTAAACGACTGATTCTACATTTTACTGACAGAAACTGATGAGATTCAAGCAAGAAATCGACAAAAACGGCCAGTACTGATCAATAGAAAGGGCTTCGCCTTTCAACTGGACAACGCAAGACGACATTCATATTTGATGACTCGGCAAAAACTGGGAGAGGTCGGCTGGGAAGTTTTGATGCATCCACTATATAGTCCTGACCTTGCACCATCGGACTACTATTTGCTTGGCAGAACTCCCTTAATAGAGTAAAGCCTGTGAAAATTACTTGTCGCAGTTTTTTCGCCGAGAAACCAGAAAAGTTTCACACTGACGGAATAATGTCTCAACCAAAAAAATAGCAAAAAGTGGTCAACCAGAATGGTACATTTTTGGTTCATTATAAATATAAAAAAATTAGTTGAAGTTTGATTAGAAATACGAAAAGATTTTTTCGACTACCCATTATTTATTCGACTTCATAATTTTTTAAACCCGATGAATTTCGAATAATATTTTCCTGCACTTTTAAATATATTTTTTGCTATCCCTCATATTGAAGTTTCGCTTGAAAGCAGACTCCTTTAAAAATCGAATAAATTCAGTCACCTGCGAGAAAACCTTGAGAGGCCTTTGAGAGCCTTCTTATTTAAATCAAAGGTAATGGCAAATAAAATCTAAAATAATAATTGCACGCTATAGTAAAACCAAAATGTCAAAATATTTCCACAATTTGATTTAGAAGCATCACTGGCATCCCATTTTCTTCCACATGTTTTAAATGTATCATCCTTTTTATTTGGAATTATACAGCATTGATGTCTGCCTATCTAAGTTAAGAATGCAATTTGATTTGCCCTAGGCATTGGACTTGAAGTAATCGAGAACTTGTCTCATGCGAGTCTTCCATCCACCTGTGTTAATGACGATACAATTGAAAAAGTCAAGAAAACGGTGCTTGAGAATTGTAACAGCATCAGAGAGATAGCAGAAGATCTCAACTACTCTTATATATGAACTCAAAACATTTTGATTAAATATTTGGGTATAAGGTTTGTCAATGGTAGACTCGTACAGACTGAAAATTTTGCAAGAACTGTGGAAGATGAGATGTTCGTCACATAGCTGAGTACTTTAAAATTCATCAAACCCATATTTGTCGGTGACGAGACATTTAAAAAATGATGTTGAAACTATCCAACAATCTACTAAGGGAGCAGAAACCGAAAAAAATAACAAAATTCGTTCATGATCCAATTTTGAAGCCAATAATAAATATTTTTATTAAAATAGTTAGTAATCCGGACCAAATTTGAATCAAGGAATTTTTTCTACCGGTGACATGTGTTAAGGGTATACAAAATTTCATATAAAACTTACGCTCACCGAAAGTTCTTTTTGCAATCTAATTTGGCGATTGTAATCTAAGTATAACTAATACTTATTATATTTCAAGAAAAAAAATATTTACTCACAGATCTATATGAACCTTGAAGTTCGAAGTCGACAAACATTTAGTGGTTAAAATGGTATATAATACGAGTAACATTATTAGCGTTCTAACATCATTTATTTCTAAAGTGATTCTTTTGAAGAGTAGTAAAGGGTTGATGATCAACTCAATACGATCAACTTTAAAATTGGTTAGTTAAAACTTACCTTTGGGAGTAGTAATGAAAAGTTTTACTGAGTCTTATGAAAGCAACAGGACAAAAGTCTATAACTGGAAAAGAGTTTAATTAAGAATCGCGAAACCGGCAGTCTGAGCAAGAGATCATGTCCCTGTTGGACAGATGCTTCTTGGGCCTGCAGTGCCTCTGTCGAATGCGATCAATAAGGGTTATGATGAATATCTTATTGGAAGTATCGCAAATGTTGCTATGATTAAATAGACTATAATACTATGGGCAAGTAAAATATATCCAACCTTTATCTTCTTGAACAAGTCTTTATTTAAAAACTTTTAGCTTAATAATTACTGTTGCATATTAAATTCACTTCAACGTCAATAACCGAGAAAAAATATACCTACCTCTCCTCAAGTATCAGAATCTGGCTTTTAGTCATTAAAAGTTCATCTGTTTTTTAATTTTCCAAAATTTAATGAACTCGCAAATTATCAATGCCTCCACATCCGATTTACCAGCATCGGTGGAATGGAGTAAAAACGAGGGAAAAATTAACTTTCCTCATGCCGGGGATGCATAAATGCTTCTGATTGATTTTTAATTAGAAAAGCGAGATAATTCCGCCGCCACAAAATTGCGGCATCATCAGCGCTCATCAAAATGAAATATTCAACTCACATCGCCGGCTGTTCTCATTTACACACACTCCACACCACACCACAGCATGCGGTGCAGCTTTTGGTGCGAGCGCGCATTTGCGCCGATTCCGCCGCTGGTGTTACAGTTACGGCAGATTAGGCCGAGCGGAAGTGTAATCAAAAGAATTTCAAGCCGAAATATCATTAGCAGAGCAAGCGAAAAAGTAACATTAGATGCTGGGCATCATTAACAAAGCGATTATCAATGCGGGACGCACAAAATCAAATGTGGCAGCCGCCGTTGGCGGAAGATGTGGCACGCGTGGCAGAAGCGTGATCTGGAAGATATACATATGCGATGCGAGCTTGGGCATATCAGGTTTTCAAGAGAGGAAGCCAGCACAGATATTGCACCTTTAAGTGGCGGTGTGTATGTATGAGTGTGGTTACTATGAAGGTATGCATACAGTGATACATATCTAAACATACATATACAATATGTATACACAGACATATGTAGTTTTGTATATGGACTCAGTTGTAGCTGCGTTTTCCTTAATTGTCTGGTGTCATGTTTGTGCACTCGCGTCTAATGCAGCTGTTTTGTGGCTGAAACTGGCTACAATCGGTCTGCGTGATTTTCGCTCGTCGTCACAGGAACACACATTCATTATTGGTTTGCTAGTAATTCGAAACCACTTAAAGGTGTTAATGCTGTGGTGTTGTGATGTGCGACAGCGATTGCAGCTGCACAGGTCAAATTACGATAGAGAGATCGCAGTCAATTTGGGGTGGATTGAAAGGTGAAAACTTCACACATTTGCATTGGAATGAGTTCAGATGTCGCATTATGCTCATTATTGGTCTTTATAAGGGTTTATATCTTTAATAGATATCATAAAATAAGCTGGTATCAAACTATTTTGGAATCCAATTTCAAAAGTCTAGATTGAAGGGAGCTGCTTTGAAAATTTGAGCTCAAACATTTACAAGAACTTAGGTTGGTTTGGAACCCGCCACGTAAAATACACCTTTTATGACAACAGCACAACACTCTCGGGTGAGAGACCTCCTTTTGTCCTGTCGAATACTTCAAAGTAATATGGTTAGATTCAAAAAATGTTTGGTTCGAGCAGTGTTGCCAATACCGATAAAAACTGTGCGTGCTGCTATTGATCAATGACTGAACCGTTTGGGGCTTGTGTGAAAGTAAAAGGTTACCGCTTCGAATACAATTTTGTATATCACTTATTTAATGTGTCTAGTAAATAAAATTATCTTTATAAAAATATATATTATGGTTTCATTTTTATAACGGCCTGAACTTGTAACAGAATTTATGGCAGAACTTAGGATGTATAGCACATCTACCCCCTGACATGCTGCATTAATGTTGAAAATTCAATTGGATGCCGAAAAATATGCGCGTTTTATGACAAAGTCAAAAAATCAATAAGCATTTTAAAGCTCAATCATACTGCCCTTTACGCTCGTATTTCAATCACGTGTTTAAAACTGATTTATTAGTGCGCTGCTTTTGCACTTATTGTTCTTATTCCACCGCCATGATTACAAAGCCAGCTTAACACACAAAATCCTTTGCTCTTCTGACTTACATTCCACTTTTACCGATACATTATTCTGCGTCCATTACAATAGTAGTGTTAGTAAGTGGCACAGTGTACATTCATTACTGCACACAATACTTCGCAGTCCATTAGTTTAAGCTGATCATCAGCGATGACTTTTCGTAAGAGGTCATTGTGTATGCTATCCATTATACGTTCGACAATTTATGAAGTGAATTGACATTTAATGTTCGAACAATGTATATATGCCTGTGCGTGTGTATATTAATACACGAAGTTAAGTTAAATGTGCTGGAAAGTGTCAGCAAATCGCTGATAACTTAAGTGATGTCAATATTATTCAGCACGCTTTGGACATTTGTATGACTGTCAAAGAAGCTTTGGCATTTTTTCAAGGCTCACAAGTTACCAAATGTTATATCTAAAGTTATCCAATTGAATTCAGTACAAGACAGTTGTAAATGTGTAAGTTGATGCATCATTAAAGTGGCATAATCGTTTCATATTCTAAATTCTTTAGATTTATGCCAGTTGTTTGTTCGTTTCGCCAGTTTTTAAGTTGTTGCATATAAAATGCATTTTTCGATGTCGTCTTATGAGTAGAACTGTTTCTCCGCCAGATCATGTGCCATAGAGCGGAACAAATAACAATAGGACCGTCAAATAACTGGGAAATTTGGCGGGTGGGTTAGGATTTCCCATTTAAGCGTTTCCTGCTAGGTTTTAATGGGGTTTCGTACCTCTCCTAGTATTGAGGTCATAAGGAACCGAATTTTCTTGTTTGTTAATCGTTACCAGCGCATGTAGTCTCTTTGCAATGACACGGATTTGAATCTGACACGGATCCTAATCGAGTAAGATCTTTCATTCACCGTCTTCGAAGTTTGTTTTTCACTTCCTTCACGCAAACGGTCGTTAATATCCAAATCGTAGTCGTTGAAGCGACAAAGTCAATCACGACACGTTGTTTAACTTGCTTAGCAGCACCTCCGTAAAGTTTTTGGAGTTCGCGTTGTGCTTCAGCCGTCAATTTTCTTGATGCTCGAGTTCAGACTCGTGTCACCCGCGTTAAAGCAATAAGCGATGTCAAAAGCGTCCGCGTGTGAACGCAGTCTAACACGATTCTCAAAAGTAGCGCTCCAAATTGAACTGCTCTTGCGCTTTCGCTTACTCTTCCAGAATATTATATTTAAGTAGAGATAAGATCCGAATGTTGGACCTTATTGAACTAGTCAGAAGAGAAATTTGCTGACAAAAACACTTTTAGGCGCCAGAATATAGACGACTTCGTGAGGAAACATTTTAATCTCATTTTCTCAACAGGATTTAATCTATATCCTTTTTAATAACCTAAAAACTAAACCTAATTTAAATCGTCCAACTTCTAACTGTTCAGGCATCCTTTAATGTCCATTAATACTTCAAATAGACGCCAGTGGATATTTAAATTTGTAGTTAAGCCGCTTTTCGACCGCTCTCTAAAGCACACATACTTCTATAGAACACAAATACAACTGCAAATACCACGTCGAGTTATGCTGATTGAATTACTTACGCTCCGAATAGAAGAGAATTCGGAAATTCGGTCTTTGGCAATCTCTATCGCAGTAATCATCAAAGTGGCTGAAACAAATACCAACCAACATTTTTGTGGTTCTGTGCATACTTTATATGTGTGTGTATCTTTGGGTATATGAAAGTGATTTTAATTAATAGCAATTATCCAAATGCTTACTAAGAGCAGGCAATAAAAGATCGTATCTTATATTTTACGCATTAAATGTTTGCTTGTGTGTAAGAAGTTGTGCTCGGCGCATAAAATATCTAAAAAATCGATAAGAATGCTTACTTTGAAAGGAAGAATACCGACAGACAGATACAATTGCTTCAAAATTTGCTTGAGGCATCAAAGACAAGGATTAGTGAGGAGTGCAACTTGTAGAAGAAAGCAGGATAAAATTCGGTAAAAAATCCTTCTTATACACCTTTTATAAAGAACAGTAGATAGACATGTAAATTGTAGAAAACAAGAAAAAATGTGCAAAACAAATAAAATCTGGCCATTTGCCCGCCTAGAAAGGATTGTGTGTTTAGAGATTTTATGTGTTTTGCTTTAATTTGTCTAATGCAATGCAGACTTCTTCCTATTACTCATGTTTTGCGTCCAATTCTATGGTTGGAATATCGTTTCTTCGATTTTCGACTTCGTTGCTGCTAAAAGCAAATGAAATTCCAAAATTAGTAACACAAATGCCCATAAAAATTTCATTCATTACTCAATGCACACCCATTCATTAAAATCCAGTATTTATACATGAACACACATACACTTTCATCTAGATATAAATATGCGTGATATATGTACCCAGTAGGAATTGGAAGCGAATAAATTGTGAAAATAAATTTCGTGTTGTATTCGATCCGCGACTTTTCTACATATTTTGTTTGAGAATTAAACTGGTAATTGACACGATTTGCTAAGTATTATAGAGTGGCGAATAGAACTGGCAACTGTTATAATTTAAATAAAGCCATATACCGAGTGATGGAATAGAAAGAAGTTTAACCCGAATATATTTGGTTGACCGTATCTCGACGTAGGATGAATTTAATCATGGTCGTCCAAGAACAGAACTTGTGTTAAGAAATATTGACGATTATAATTTGAGACAATAATTGATGAACTATAATCCATAAGCATAAAAACGACTGTGTGGTTCATTGTTTCTACACGAATCATTTCGAAGGAACCGTTCGACCGATTTTTAGAAATAACTTCACAATTTGGCTGGTTCCTAGGTTTTTTAAATCTATCTTCCTGTATAGTAGTTGGAGCAATAATTAGATGCAAAATAATATAAGAAACTTAGATTGATTCGGAATATAATATGGTGCCACCTCTAGCCTTTCTCAGCACTCTTAGGCTAGGTTTAGTTTTTGCGAGACCAGACGCAGTTCAGTTGCTAAGTCCAAGAGGAGTAGTCATCGTTTACGTTGCCTGCGTTTGACGCGAATTTCGGCAGACTCTGTGGCCTCACTATCAATACCTCTTTCATTATCTCATATCGTGAAGCCCCCGATGAATAAAGCGTAGTCCTGCCAATGCGGGACAAATGCACAAGAGATGATCTATTGTTTCTCTAGTGCCTTGCTCTAAACATTTCCTGCAGTCTTCTCGTTCTGTCATCGCCAGCATATGTCCCCAACAAACAGTAACCAGTTAAGTATTCTCATCATGTTCTACAGTCTCTCCTATCGAGTGGCAATAGGAATTCTGTGTTCTTCCGATCAATCGGACTTTTGCAGCTTCTCACCCAGGCAGCTCGTTCCATCGGGATTTAATTTTTTTGACCGTGCTTTTGTCGAGATCGTCGTATAGACAATGCATGGGTTTCCCAATGTTATTCACGTTTTATGATGCTAGCCGTACACCATTCTTGGCAATCCCATCTACTATTTCATTGCGGTCTGGCACCCAAAAGAAGTGAAGTTGCTTGCTTCTGGCAACACTTTCCACTGGCGCTCTGCTTTCCAAGATACTACTGGCCGATATGTGGTACGATGTTATTGGCTTGATTGCTGCTTGTCTACCTACGTAGATGTTGACTCTGGAATTCCCTGCAGGTGTATTAGAGGCTAGTTCCGCGGCTTTCGCATAAAAAAACCCTTAGTTTGAAATATATTGCAATGGCTTGGCAACTTAAAAGGTTGCCTTATGCCTAACTCTGGAGTGTATATTCTCGCACCGACGGAGTTGGTCTTTTCGATCCATCCATAGATGTTTAAAGTGTTGCGCGTAGCTAATATACCTTTACGCCAACCACCTTTTTGTATGTTTACTTTGAACATTCTTTTCTAGATGAAAGTAGCTCTAGCTCTGCCGAAAGTTCTATATGTAAAGGCGCCTGCAGCCAGTAGTCGTCTCGTCGATTTTGCAGCGCAGTTTTCAACGAAGAGGTTTTTAGGCGGCAGGTTTAGTACAAGTTGAAGAGCTGCCGTTGGAGTTATTTTTAAAGCTCCTATTATGCATAGCTCAGCGAGTCTCTGAACACTTTCCTTTGTCTCTGATGCACTAATGTTCTAAGAGTGCCCTCAGCACTTGATTTAATTTTGAACCGGATTGATTCCTTTAAACTGCATGCGCAAATTGATAGCGATAACGAACAACGAGCTCGCTGGGAATATTGAATTTCTCATGAAATCATGGCTATGGGATCGTTGAAAATGTTCCAAAGGTGTTGTGAGGCGCGTATTCTATCACGAACACAAGTATTTCAGCGGCATAAAGCAGCTAGTGAACATCGTGAAGTCATCGAAAACGTGTCTCATGCGCTTCGTCCATCTACGATATGTATGTACATATTTTGATTGGAATAGTAAACATTTATACTAAAATGCATGAAAATAGTTATATTTTTTGTTAGTCTGGGTCAAATTTGACCAGATGGTGATGCGACCAAGAATACCCATACAGATTGATAGCTCATCTCAAATAAAATAAGCAAAACTATTTTTCAGCAAACAAAATGTCATTTCATAACTATGCATCGTCTTGGTGTTATTCATCTTAATTTCCCTAAAGGGCATTTACCTAAGGAGAAACATGTTCTGCTGCTTGGTAAATATGTATCCAAACACAAATATGTATGTATGCCTGTTTGTGCCTCCAAAGACAGCGTAGAATGCATTTAGATTTCGGACATACAAATTAAATGCATTCGAATCTGAAATTAGGCTCCTTTTACCGCAAACACACAACGTGCCACAAGCTGCTTATATGCTCATCGGTTTGCTCCCAAGCGCAGGCACATACACGCACCCAGGCACAGCAGCAGCGTTGCTTGTTTGTTACACGCTGCTGCACCGTCTGCAAAATCAATTTTCGACATTTTGTTTCTTTTCACCTAAGAGTGCTACTTGGATAATGGCTCGGTGGCATGCAACAATGATTGCAGGCTGCATTCGATTAGGAAGAAGAATAGAAGAGTGTTTAAGCATTTTTTTTGCAGCGTCTCGATGTTCTCTGCATTTACTCACAATTCATTTGCCATGTACATTATACCACATAAATAAAATATAGGGTGCTACATACATTTGTGAGAGTGTGTGTGTTTGTGTGCGTCGATGTGTCTGTGCGTAACTAAATCCTCCGCTTTGTTATTCCGCATTTAACTACACGCTCTTCGGCTCCTTCATTAAACCACTTTGTTGAGGCCATCAACTGCAGCCAAGCAGCCAATGACCAGTCTTCCAGCAGCCGGCAGATGTTTTTATTCGAAATCACTTTTGCAGCTTCTAATGCATTCCCTTTGTCTTGTCAGCCGGTATCTCTTTCTCCATCTCTATTACTTCTTTTTCGCTTTTTTCTGCATTTTTTGTGCGCTGCTTTTATCACTGCTTAAAGAAATTTGTGATACTTTCATTGTTAAGCATCGCCGCTGTTATTGGCCGCATTTGTACAAGCAGCAAAAATATCCAGAAGACCGAAAGAAAAAAAACCAAACTCGACAAAATGTGCGACTTGTTTTAAGGACCTTTTTAAAGGATAAATGGATTGTCGTTTGCTTGTCGTTCACAATTTTTCTTGCTTCCTAATTTTTTTCATCTTCAGTTTGCTTGGTTTTTTTCTACATTTGTGTGTTTTGTTATTGTTGCCGAGCCATTTCGTTTGGCTGAGTTATTTATGTGCGTGATGTGGGTCCTTTGGCCGCGCCGGGCGACAGAGTGACGTTGATAGTAAATTTGAGTTTGTTGCTGATTGCACTTTAAATGACAGTGAGATAGCAGTAATTTGGATTTGTGTGCGCTTGTGAGTGTGTTTGTGTGTGTCGCAGTGTTCTTTTCAAGGTGGGCAATCAGACAATAGCAGTTGGTTTTCGTCGGGTGTATTCTCCGGAGATAAGCTTTTTATCTCAAAATAGCTGTGGCATAAAAGTGGGAATGCGTTCGAAACTAACTGCTAAACATTTTGGTATTGAAAGTGAAAAGAAAAGGTTTATCAGCTGCAGGAAGTGTCTTAATAGCTTGCGTTCTTATAATGTTGTGTTAGGTAGATGATTGGTGGGTTATTCTCTTTTTCAGAAGATAGCACTGGTGACACCTGGGAATAATTGGGAAAAAGATACGATGAACGGAATCTGTATTTGCGATCTTTAATATGGAAATTAAAAATTTAAAAGTTTGAGGTTTTTTAGTCAACAGGCTAGAAACTTTAATTTAAGATTTGAATATATCGTATTGAAAAGGTATTTGTGGTATACGTTTTCAATTTTTATGGGAATTATAGGTTAGGACTGTGAGAGCATTTTGATGGGAATTCGAAAGTCAGTCTCCACTATCACTATTGATCATTCAGACTTAAAAAATACAGGGAACAACAACTGAGAATTGTTCTTTTACTAAACTCATTTTATGATGTGTGTGAAGTGGCGCCGGTTTGAGGAAAGCAAATGTTGCAAAGGTCACAAGCTTCAATTCCAGGTATCAAATAGTCAGTTCTCATGCTATGATTCCACCAGCTCACAAGCCACACCATACCGTTGTTGTTTCTTAAAGAAATGACAGCTCTTGAATTTCTTTAAGATCGGATCTTCTTTGAATTTTTCAAGAGCTCATAGAACGTAGCAATGTCGCTTGGGAAGGTGGAGCGGTTTCAGTTCTTACAGAAGCTGTATTTTGTATGCTTTCAAGATAAGAACTCGACGTAGAATGCGCCAAGTCGTTCCGTACGTTAGTCCAAGTTGCTACGAACGGCAACGAGTGGACTCTTCATATACCATATGATTAAATTTGATCCGGACTGCAGACAATTTCACGTCTTTCAACACAAATCTTTATTATCGCTTTGAAAATAGACTCCTTATGAGCCAATACAAGCGCTGTCATGGCTCAATCTAACAGGCTTTAGCGATTTTAGTTTTTTCGGTTCGGCTCAGATCTTTTGGTAAGAGTGTAGAATTGGCGGTGCAACTTGCAATCGCCTGCAATGACTTGTCGGACCTGATTGAATGTCATGAACCACAGATTTTTATAAACTTTACATCTGGGCAATTAAACGAATCTTTAGTCGACGGCCTGAGTTCAAAATTTTGCGCACACCAGTTACATTGTGGGTGTTTGTCGAAGTCGTAGGTCTCCCAGCACGGTCTTCATCAGCGACCTCTTCCCGGTCCTCCAAAAAAGGTCTGATACCATCGAACACACCACTTCTTGCTAAATCAACATCTGGGTAAGCCCTGCTTGTTTATATTGAACGTCTTTGTCGCAGATTTACCGAGTTTCACACAGAATCGGACACATAATCGCGTACCTCTGCTCTAATGCTGTATTTTCGTCTTGCACTACTCACAGAAACACGTGATTCGAAAATGTTTGTCCTGACTCTTTAGGTGCTCAGAGACAACTGACCTTCCGCTCGTTCGTTAGCTCGGAACGCCCTCTACCGAACCCAGTCGGTGTGCGAACGCTTCGAAGTATAATCGCGGCGGAAGAAAATCAGTCCTATTACTTTCCAGACAAATTCTGTACCCTAAGGTATATTGTGCCCTCCTCAAGTCGAACATAGTCTCAGCACATCAGTGAAATCCAATATACTGCTAAGTACTATAGGAGTGATGTGATCGCTTCTTAGAAAGGAAGTTTCCAGCTTCATATCGCAGATAAGAGGCCAGAACCGTGTTAAATATGAACTTTTTGAGTTCTCAATGGTCAATATAGAATGCGGCAAGTAGTCGGAATTTGTTTCTTGGGAAATTGATTACATTTTTAAACCTGCTAAAGTTGTAATCATCCATTAGCAACTTTGTCTGGGACATGCCTTGGAGTTGTTGCCAATACTTGTCCCTGCCTACTCTTTCCTTCTTGCCGAGCAGCTACTGTATGGTACATATAATGACACACCGCAATACAGGGTCCCGGTCATAATATTCAGGTGGAAGTTGCCGGGAAGGCAAGCTCGTCAGCCAGTCCATTCCTAGCTGTAAGCCTGTGGTCGAGTACCCAGTTGATGTGCACTTAGTTACAACTTCATAGGCTGTTCAGCTGTTCAAAGCACTTTTTATAAGATCGTTTAACTTCTTCCAAGACTAATAACAATGGAATCATTGGCCTAAACAATCATAATATTTCTTCTGCTTTCTTTAAATTTATTCTTTTTGTATGGTGGCAAGGCGATTGGATCTATTGGTTAAGGACGACGAGACGAAATATTTTCAGTAATCTAATGAATGATTCACGGAGTCATATCATGACTTATTTGTCAGTTGTGACGTTCATATCAAACGAAATAGTAGTCTTCTTTGGTTAAAGTAGTTTACAAAGCAAATTATGCGGAATTTCCTTTAACATATAATCAGACTATGATAGCATCTAATGCGAACCCTTAAAGACAGAAACTAACCTCTAATAAAATCAAACTCAAAGCATCTGTTACAAGACTGTTTGACCTCGGCGGGTTTACTGGACTAATAAGGATTCTTAAAGGCAACAACTAACCTCGGTGGGTTTACTGGAAGATTAAAATTACCATATTTTTTTCTCGGAAGAAGAGAACTTTTAAACTTTTTATGAGTATATTTTATTAAACTATATATATTTTTTAAGCTTAATTGGTCTAATTATGCCCTTAGTGCGGCCGCTAGGAGACCAGCGTTTCTGCGCCTCCCTTTTCAACCAACCAACTATGTATTTTTTCCCTCCATTCATAAAAGAACTCTATCGGAGGATAACATTGAAATATGATTTTAAAGTTTTCTGTGAGCAAGTAATCAATAACCAAACTTAAACGTTAGTTGACCACAATTGGAAGTAACTTCCTTCCTTCCGCATTTTTCCTTCACTCATACATGCATACTTACTCGTCTGCGATTTCAATTAAAATTAAAATGTATGATTTTTGCATTTAATCAGCTGGCATTTTGAGTAAACTTCAACATCCCCAGCGTAGCGCTTCCGCTCTCAATGACTTTGACTTGCAGCAACTGATCGCTGATTACATAATTAAGAGCTGTTTGCGCCATCAAGGCAAAACAAACAAACAAGCAAACGAAAAAAGTCACTTCCTGCGACGTATATCCTGCCCGAGCGTTGCCGCTTCACCCCGCGCTATTGGTGTTTAGCTAATTTATGCCATTTTTTGCATTAGTGCCGAGTGGCATTTGTCCGCACGCAGGCGAGATTGTAATCGGATACTTCCCTTTTTGACATTTTTTGCCAACGAGGGCCATTAAAGAATTCATCAATCGCATATACTCGTAAAACAATCAGGTCCTCGCTGTGCAGTGAGCGCTTTGTGTGGAAATTGAGTAAGCATTGTCTTAGGGAGCTCGGCTGAATTTGATTAATGTGTGAAAGCAGTGCTCCGCTGAGTCCGTGCTCGCTTGTGTGTATGAGCTTTCCGCCGCTCTCGTGCATTTGTATGTGTGTGTGTGTGCGTTTATTTGATTGTGTTCGGCATCAATTACTATCCCGCGGCTTTCATTGGAGCCACCTTTGTTTCACGCGTTGTACCCAAACACAATGGACCTCATATCGAGAATACAATCGCTGACACATGTACACCAGCGCGCAAGTACGTGTGTGTGTGCGTATGTGTGATTACTGAAATGAATAACTATTGTTCACTTGAAATTTATCGCTCAAAATGTATTTACGAACTATTTCTATTTTTCAATATTTTTTTGTCCTGATTGCTCTTTTCATTTTATTCCTGCTTTTATGTTTTCCATTTGATTGGCGTCACACTAAATCGTCATATCCTTTTCAACACGCTGACTCGTCCTTATCCTTGCGCTTGTGCGCGGCACCACATTTTCCAGTTTTTATGTTTTATTTCGCAGATATTTTTCACAACTGCTGTCAGGGCAATAATATTATCCGCCAGCCTTGATATAAGCAATTTGTGTTATGAAAATATAAAAATGTCTATGGCAAGACTACCTTGTCCTTGCCGCCTAAACAATGCCTTTCATTTGGAATTTGATTGTTTTCCGCGTCGACGACTTTACAGTGATCTCATTTCGTGTGAGAACAAAGAAGTGTAGTTACGTAAGCAGAAAGATTATTTGCTGACGCTTGTGATAACAGTTTGATTTAGTACGGGACTAACAATTGTGTATTGTGGGTTCGAGTCCAAGAAAACGTTCCAATTTATGACAAATATGCACTGATTTCGGAAGTAATTTCATACGGCCTTTTTAGAGACTCTATTGGAAACAAACTGGGACAGTCGATTTTGACAAGCTTCTCTAGAGGTGAATATTTCATCGATGAAGTCGTTCGCCTTAGACAGGAACAGATGGTAATCTGGTGACTCCAGGTTGCAATAGAACCTTTTTACCAAGCCGTCGGAGTTTTGATGGAACACAATCCCCCTCCTACTAACCAAAGCTGGCCGCTTCTTTACGATTGCTTCCTTTGAATGGTAGACAGTACAGGTCCGAATACGAATTTGGCCTTAGGGGAGCATCTCATAGGGGATGATCCCCTGCCAACCCTACCAAACCCAAAGCAAGACATTTTAGCTTGTCAGACATACTCTCAGTGGTGACACCGTTTGCGCCGGCCTACCGCGGTTTGACCACGAGAGTTTTTGTTTGAACCTCCGCTTCAAAACTAGATCGTTTCAAGAGACAGCAGCTGCGCTGGCTAGGTCATGTCCTCCGAATGGACGAAAACAGTCCAGCTCTGGGGGTATTCGATGCAGTACTCGCTGGAAAAAGCAGGCCCCTTGGAAAGTTCAGGTGGAGATGAACCGGGCTACACGTAGAATCTCCGATAGCCGCTAAACAGCGAAAAGAAATATTGACGGGGACGCTGTTGGAAGCTCGGCCATAACCGCGTAAGTGGTGTTTACGTCAATAAAAAGAAGATGCCGTCAGTATTTACATCAACAATCATACTCCAAGATGTCGTGAACCCAATGAAATAATAGAGAAGCTCGTTCCGTGAATATTACGTTACAAGAGACATTCTTTTGTTAAGAAGGAATCCATCATGAACTCGGCTAAGCGAAATATTCAGAAATTGAGTCGAAGCTCCCAATAAATGAAGGAGACTTTATATTAAGTGGACTAAGCATAGGCCGCTTCTAGGGGTTAGTGAAACTAATGCCGTTCCTAATATCAATGGGCAACAAAAGTAGATGGGAAGAATCAAAAACTGGAGTACGGGGCTTTAATCAACTAATCCTTACTTACTTTCAACTCAAGACTATTCAAACAAAAATTTTCGGGTGTTAACTTATGAATAAGAACACAAAGCTGAGAGATCTTCTTCCTTCATCGTCTACATCTCGCTTTAAACACTTCGTATGTAGACATAGACTAAAGGAATAATGCTTTCAGGGAATATCGTTCCGAAATATGCAGTTGCAGATCCGACCTACTTCATTGTTGTTTATATTCATTTATAAATATCTTGGCACCTTGCAAGATTGAAACCCCTATTTTTACTTACGGACATCAATACTCACTTACACATAAGTAAATATGTGTGAACATAAATATGTCAGCGTGTTTATAAACTCTTTCACAAATCGCAGATTGACCGCCTGTTTGCAACGGAACACTTCATAAAAAATCATGTAATCATTGAAGTTTATCGTTTAAGGCGGCAAACAAAATAATCACAAGTAATTTCAACAACAACAATGCAATATTTATTGCAACAAACACCGGCAATAATTCGAACAACACCATATGGCGATTTATTGAAACCCTTGAACAAGCTAACCCATGTAGCATACATTTAAGGTCTGCCCTCACCTCATAATTGATCAGTAAATAAGCGAGTGAAACAAGCAACAAATTAATCCGGAAAAAAATAAAAATATAAAAACACCGAGTACACTGGAGAGCAAACACAATATGCTTGTAGGTAGCCGCTGAACTTTGATTGAGTAGCGGATAAACTGCCAAAAGCCGACATGTGTTCGCATCGCCCTTTTTCGGGTCGAAACGCCCCTCATATTACTTTTCATAAGGATATGGCAGTAGAAACACATAAATACTTCAGAGACACATACATATGTACATATGCACGTGTCTGAGCATAAAACATTTTAAAGCATTTTCTACCATTTTTGTATTTCAAATAAATAAAATATATATTTTGTGTTTCGTTTTCATCGGACATTCCAGACAGTTATTGCGGTAAAGGATTATTATGCGTGTTACGGATCAAATTTAGTGACTGACATGCAATTGCTTGCCACAAGCTAAAATATTAAGTTTGAAATGAAGTGAATATGAAAGTGTCTGTCTGTCACATTACTGTACATACTATAAGTATATGTAGTTAAGGATTTTCTTTTATTGAAGTTAGATTAGGGAAGGTTAGTATACTTAGAATATGTTTGGGACAAAGCGAACGGAAGTGGAATTAGCATAACTAAAGGAGAAGCATAAAAAGAGACCTCCAATTAAGTAGAGAGAGTTCTTCATGAATCACTAGTAATAAAGCTTAAGATATTCGAAAACCTTTTTGAAAGCTGAAATACACTATCTAATGATATTGTAACTAGTTAAAATTTCAAATTTACGGTCAAAATTGTTATAAGTTTCCATTTCGTTTTATTAAACTTCAACGAGTCTTACGAAATTTTTACTTTGATGAAGCAGCGGATATCTAAATTCGATCAACTTTCCAATGGTATTTATCCGTTATGTTGCAATACTTTTGTACCATTATCAGTTTAGTGTTGGGAAACCTGTAAAAATTTACTTAAAAGATAGTCCTTCTACATATGGGCGTGAATTGACTTGAATCTGCAATTGTCTTCGCTTGATTTTGAAAGAAAGTAGCTTAGATACAGAAACTAATAAAATAATGTAATGAGATTTACCTAATTTTATTTATATAATATTATCCAATGGGATGAGAGCAAGACGAAGAACTTTCTAGATATATAAAAAAAAGATGTTCCTTACAGACTCCAGCTGGACCGATTTCAATAAAATTTTAGAACGATTTGCAGTATGGTTCCGGGAAACTTCTCCGTTGAAACGCTTCTGACCATGGGAGTAACAGCGTACAGATGAGTTCTCTGAATTATCTATTGACGTCTTGCGACAATTTCAGCTATGTTGCCACTTTTGCTCATTTTGCGGTGCTTTATTATTGAAAATTGTCTTACACTCTTTTGAAGTACTACAATATTTCGATTGGGCTGCATTTTCATAGTGTAGAATTTATATAAATCAAAAATCTATGAAATTATATGTATATTAAATAAACATAAAAAGGCCCTGACTGGAGTGTGCCTAGAACATATAAAAGTAATAAAAAGGTTCATATAATTGGCAATTTGTTATAAATTTTATAATTTGCTACCATATATAGAAGAAAAAAATAAATAAATGAAACAAATTCGGAGAGTAGGGAGTGAACCACGTTGCCAGTTTTCTTTTCGGAAGTGAACATCAGAAAATTCTTCAATTTCTGGGCAACAAGCAAATACGGTGAATGGAATGATAAAGGTGTATGGGAATTTATAGTGACGAATGTCGCAAGCTTCTGATAAAAAAAAAAAAAACAGTTAAAGAAGATATTTATAGACTGAACAAGGTATATAAAATTCGTGTGAAATGTTGGAGACCCTATAAAGTATATGTATAAATAAGTAGTGAGGTGGGCTGAGTCGATTTATCATCCATGTCTGTCTGATGTCCGTCCAAATAAAATATATTAGCGAACTAGTCTCTCAGTTTTTGAAATATCGATATGAAATTTTGCACACGTCCTTCTCTCACCAATAATCTATTCATTTGTCCAAATTGTCGATATCGGACCACCATAGAATACAGTTTTCATACAAACTAAGCGATTCAACTCAAGTTCTTGTAGAGAAAACTTTGTTAATTGGCAAGGTATCGTGACGAAATTTGATTACATTGTTAATCAAGGCATAGCTTTAATCTCAGAACATATTGTTCAGATCGAACCACTTTAACATGTAACAGCTGTTAACACTGGCAGATTAAAATCAATTTAACGATCTTGTATATTATTTTATGCTACGAAAAGAAGCACCTGTGAAGGACATCATAGCTTCGGTGCAGCCGAAATTAACATTTTCCTTTGTTTTTTTTTTTTGAAATAGTAGTTATATCAAGAGTCCATTGCTTTGCTGTGGAAGTGGTTGCAAAATGTTTATTCTGCTATAAGATTTTGGTGAAATATGAACAGTGACAATGTTGCCACTTTTTCACTTTATTGTTTAAGAAACTACATATTTCTTTTGTTTTTGTCTATTTTCGGCTCGACAGTGATCAAAGCAGCCATCATAATTCAGTTTCATATTTTATATTGTTGATTTAATTTGTTTTACACCTTCATTACAAAAAAGCCTTACAGACATGCCACATATTTAATTTCGCATACATAGTTGTTTTATGTTTGTTCACAAAGTATTTTAAATCAATTTATATAGAGCTTAATTTTATATTTATCTGAGCAATAAAAGTTTTTAAGCGAGTTCGCCATGAAAAGCAATTGCCAGCATTAAGTGGACACTACATTATCACAACATCAGCGTAATTTCCATAATAATGATAATAATAATAGTAGTGGTTGTGGCATCAATGTGTGTGCGTGTGTGTGGATTTGTAATTGTGTTATTCGGAAATTGGATCGCATACATTATAAAAACAACAGCAACAACGGCGATGCGAGCACTCGGCATTTGTGCTACTCAATTTCATTATAAATTCCTCCACAATTGCGAATCTATGCGCTCGAGTGAATAAATCAAATTGCACAGGTATTTATTGGTTGCTCACTTGTGAACGGATGCGCCACCAACACAGGCACATGTATCACTATAATTGTGTGTTTGCGTGTGTGTGCGAGTGGCTGCGTTGTCGGCATTGTTTTGCGCGCATAATTATTAAGCCTCGGCCGAGACTTCAACACCGTGCGCCGCTTTGGTGACTGCTGTGCATCAGCGCCGCTGCAATCACTGAATCACACACAGACACATATGCACAGCCAAGTTTGCATGGATATATGTATGTACATAGGCACTTCATAAATTGGGCGAACGCCAGCCGTAATGAATGCATAATAAAACACAGAAATTACTTTGGCATTCAGCTGCAATGCAAATTATTATTAGCGTTGTTGTTCCCATTTATTTAATAGGGGATTTACGGTATTATTTTCTGTTGCGTTTACGCTCCGAACAGTTGTTATCCTGTTGTTATCCTTGCCGTGTTGTGCCATATGGCGTGAACAATGTACGGCACAGCGCGAACAGCAGCCGTGTTAATAATTTTATGAATGTGCAACGGCGCTGTGGCATGCAACTACAAAGGCAGACTCACACACACGCTTGTTTTTTATACCGTGAACAAGATGCATTAAGTTTGCCACGAAGTTTATGCCTCTCAGAAAGAAACATATTACACATATGAATAATACGTGACGAGCTAAGTCGACTCGGCCTGTTTGTAACGGGTTTTTCAATAAGAGCGCTACAAAAGTACGGTTTTTGGATATCGGTAAACCTCTCTATTCCTGTAAAAGTACATTCGATCTCATTATGTATGGAACTCGATTTCTTTTGCATGGCCACCACGTGCATGGTTGCAGAAGTCCAGACCCTGAACCCAATTTTCGACGGTTTTCAAGCATAAATCGGCCGATGCTACTGCAATTTCACGTTCGATATCCGTACGAAGTTCATCAATCGTCGCTGGCTTGTTGGCCTAGATCATAGACTTGACGTAGCCCCGAAGGAAATAGTCTAACGGCGTCAAATCACACGACCAAGGCGACCAATTGACTGGGCCATTTCTTGAGATAACGCGTTGACCAAAATTGGCTTTCAATAAAGTGGTTATGACATTCGCTGTGTGGCTGATGGTGCCGTCTTGTTGGAACCACATATTGTTCAGGTTCATATAATCCAATTCGGATCAAAAATATTCGGTTATCATTGAGCAGTAGCGATTCCCATTCACAGTAAGTGCCGGTCCTGATCTTTCACGGAAGACGTACGGGCCAATGACGCCGCCGCCGCTAAATTGCACCAAACCGTATATTTTTTCGGATGCAATGGTGACTCTTGGAGTATGTGTGGATGCTGTTTGCCTGACAAATAACGCATACTTTGCTTATTCACGAAGCCATTCAGCCAGAAAGAACTTCATCGCTGAAGATGATTTTTCGATGAAAATCCGGATCAGTTTCAAGTTATTGCTCAGTCCCAAATTGCAAACATAGGACTTGTGAGAGACTGATTTGGGTCTTCCACAATTGATGCGCTAGCGGCAGGCAATATTCTTGACACTAGGGCACTTCTTTGTCTTCCCTGACACGGGAACATTTTATGCTGTGCTTGTGGATTAAATTTTTTCCACTAGATGCTCAATTCTTGATCTGACAGGATCAGATTATGACGACCATAAATTCGGCGTAGCACTCTTAAAGTTTAGGCCACTGACTCCGAAACCGGGTAGTAAATTTTAATAATTTCGACTCGTTGTTGGATCGTATATCTTTCCATGATGAAATGAAAAACCTTACTGAAGTGAAATGTGTTCCTATTGGTCTACTTTTGTAGAGTACCTATTGAAAAACCCAATAGTAATACATTTTTGATATATCGATCAGAAATTTTATACAAATTATTTTTTTTCTCTAAGAAGCTTGTTGGTATAAATGATATCGGATCATTATAGCGTATAGCTCCATACAAACCCACTCATAAAAATAAAGTTTTTGTATGGACAACTCTGTTTTACTTGGTGAGATATCTTCACGAAATTTGGCATGGATTATTGTAAAAATGAACGCTTTAATCTCCGAAGAAATTGTTTAGATCGGACCACTATAGCATATAGCTGCCATACAAATCCACTCATAAAAATAAAGTTCTTGTATGGAAAACTCTTTTATTTGACGAGATATCTTCATAAAATTAAGTGTGGATTACTGGATGGAGAAACGCTAAAATCTCAAGCATATAGCTGCCATACAAACTGAACGAACAAAATCGTGTTCTTGTTTAGAAAAGTTTTTTATTTGACGAGGTATCTTCCTGAAATTTGGCATAGATCATTTTCCAAAGCAACGCTAAAATTTCTAAAAAAAAATTGCTCTGATAAATCCACTACAACTTTAGCTGTACTACAAACTGACAGATCTACTTCAAAAACAGGATAATAACATTTGTATACCCTCTTATGCTATAAGAAATGCACGTGTGTAGGGTATCATAGCTGCGGTGCAACCGCAGTTAACCTTCCTTGTTTCTTGCTGTTAATTTTTTTTTTTGCTGCGTTACTATTTTTTTGCTCTCAGATCGATTTGTTGCGCTGCGCTGGAAAATATGAAACAGGACATACGGTCGAAGGAGCGCATTTTTACACACACACACACAAACGCACATCCAAGCATATGCCACGCATCTCATTTACTTCATGGCTGCTTACATACGCACACCATAATTATCGGCATTCCGCTTTATGCACTTTAATTTGAAAATTTCGTTATCCTGCAACATCATCTAGCCGACAGTATCGAATTTCACTGATTTTTAGAAAATTAAATATTTGAGGAGTCTGCGTTGCGGGCGCATAGTAGCATGGAGCCGCTGAAGAAAGCAAGTGAATAATTATGAAATTTTCACAACAACAACAATTCCGAAAAAAGTAAACAATGAAGGGCGGAAAATGATTGAATGCGTGGCAGCGTGGGCAAGAAAGCAGGAGCGCCACACAGCAACAATAACAGCGGCCAAGAACTGTTGGTGGCATTCGCTGGCTGCGAGCAAAAGATAATCAATGTTGCCTGTTTTGTTGTTGTTGTCGCTAAAGTACTGCTGCTGCTGCTGTCGGCGGGCGAATTTACCCAAATTAAGCAGGGAGAATTAGTCAAAGGCTCACATAAATTATGCCAATTTGTTTGGACTTCAAACGCAAACAGACCGCCAGTGGTGGTCGCGGTGATTAGTCGCAATTCTAAACAGCAGTGTCACATATGGCCAGCCGTGCATTCGTAAATAACTCGTAAATACAATTGTGTGCACGTAGATACATATATACAAGCACACATGCTTACGTATATACACCTATAAATATATACATACTTACAAACATGGATTCACTCGCAGAAGCCTAAGCATACAAACATAAATAATTTAATTTATATCTACCACACAGGTACATGCATGTATTAGTGTGTGTGTGTGTGTTCGGGTATCAAAATGGCTGCATAGGGATTAGTATGGTGCAGACATGCAACATGAATAAGGCACAATGCATGCTAATGTGGACACAAATATGCCTCAGAATTGTATACGTATATAGGTGTATGCATGTGTGCGCCTGTAAATATGTTTCTATACAATCTGAGTCAATTAATCCGAAACCACAAAATGCCTTAGTACAGCCACTAACAGTATTGTTTAGATAAATGCTACATTTGGGAAAATAAGGAATGTCAACAAATATTTATTACCTTGTATATATGTATGCGTGTACATTAGGGTGGTATATATTGTGAATCTATTACTTAAAAGATTACAATAAAAGGCGCATTCGGTTCGCCAAACTTACAAGTGTTCCTAAATGAACAATATTGGAAAAAAATCTTGATTAGTTTGGTACGATGGTCTTAGACCTATGTATTCTCTGGTAGCCCAAAACATCTGGGGTGCCCAAAAACAATCCGTTGGAAGGCAACAATTCCTACGCAGGGTTGTGCACTAGATTTGGGACCCGTAAAAAACACTTCCAATGAAAAGAAGAAAGAACCTTGGATGAGAGACCCCCCTTTTGATGACGACCATTGCAAGTGCATTAAGGATAACGATTTACGGATATGCACTTGACCCAGATGGTTGATGTTCTCGTAAGAGTAAAGACTGATTTCACCGCCATCCAAGAAGTGGAACGGACCGGACAAGGCCTAAGATGAGCAGGCCATTGTGGCATTCGTGGTTGGAGAGAAATTCCGTCGCCTAGTCCTGTCATTCAACCCGATGGATGAACGTCTAGCCACAATCCGCAAGCGAAGCTCTTCAACATACCGCTGATTTGCGTCCACGTCCCGACGGAAGAGAAGAACGATGTGACCAAAAATGCCTTCTATCAGCGGTTGGAGGGTACCTTTGGGAGCAACTCCCTCCACGATGTCAAAATCAACTTTGGGAATTGAATCCACCGAGGCTTAGCCATGTCCTGGAAGCCATTGCAGGTTTATCGGAGGGCGATGTTGATATTTTGCTAAAAAGACGCCATCTTATATCCTCCGTATCTATTTCATATTGCTACACGCCTCTTACTGTTCTCAAAACTGTTGTCATTTATTCGTAATTTCATATTGCAGAAAAAACCTGGACAGTTGCATAAAAACTGGGACTTTCTCATGCTTCCCTTGAGAGGAATTTTTGCAAACAAAATCTATCGCCAGGAACAGGCGTGATCATTTGATAACGTGCCCGGACTATAAGGTGAATACATCTGGCGAGTGACTACCGAAATATGCAGTCTGGTAGTGACGGAGCACAGTTTATCTTTCATTCGCCAAATCTGTACCGCTTTCTTGGTGATTTTTTTTTTTCCATTCAGACAGTTAGAATTGTTGTTAGTCATACTAAGAGTTTAGGCAACAAAGTAACAGCTCTAGGTTATTCTCTGACTATCCCACCAAAGTACATATCAAACCTTTTCTGATCGTCAGTCTCGGCTTGGCAAACGTTTGCGCCGTCTTACCACGATTCGACCACTACCATTTCTAACCGATGTTGTCACAAGGAAGGTTGTTTTACAACCTAATAGTTTTTCATTATTGGCTAACCACCATACATCGGCTCGACGATTTAGCCCCGATTTCCATCAATACTTTCGACCGAATTACATTGGCTGAGTCAAATAGTTAACAACCTGAGGGAAGGCGTATGAGATCTCCGTTCTTTCTAACGGCACATAAAGCGTTAAGCCACCCGATCGCAATCTTCCAAGGAATTTACTCCCGTTTTTCAGTTAACTACAGCCCGTCTTTTTCAGTCGGGGAAAACAAAAAAACCGTTAAACACGTGTCTACTATTGGAACTCCTATGAGCAGGAGACGAGGTCAGTTTGGGCCTCAGTAGCAAAGTGGTTAGGTCACTATCCATTCCAGAGATCAAATATATAATTCTATTTCTGACTAGGAATCAGCCATCTAATTGAGCTCACCTCAAGGTTGGTTTTTGACTCAATAAGCAATGCACCAATATGGATACAGGCGATGAAAAGCGTATGCTTCCGGCCAATAATTTGAGTGCTATACCTTTCTGCAAATTCCGTGTATAAGTTCTTTCGCGGCCATATCAACGCTGCTGAAGAATTAGCGAATATTCCGCCTATTAACATCCAGGGAGATGAACTCAAGCGATTATATCAGCCATCAGTCTAAAACAATACAGGCAAGAAGGAGAGAGGAACAAAAACTTCATTATGTGGCCGCAGTGGTGGAATCTCTCATCTTAAGAGCGCTGGACCCCCGGACTAAACATCGGCATATCTAACTCATGGATAGATAGAGGACATGGGAACCCATCTGCCCCAATTACTTACTGAACATGAATGCTTTAGAAGCTAGCTTTACATATTCCACAATGACATTAGACCGAACTGGCCGACACCGATAGAGTATATAGACTCTGAACATGTATTATTTTATTGCCCTCGCTTTGCAAATATTAGCGAAAAACTAAAAAGCACATTCGGTGGTGTTGTACTATCGATAATATATCGACACTTCTGTGCCAGTCTACTAAGTAATGGAAAGCTGTCAGCGAAGCGTCAGCATTCATGTTGACAGATTCATTAGTCCACACAATAAAGGAGGCTTAAGGGAGGGAGGCTGTCTTGTCCCTCCCACGAAGTAATCTGGTGGTGCCGTGGGAGAGTCTTGAGTTGAGAGGAGATTAGGTTTAGTGGCTTAAAGTTCCACACTTCAGCTTTTGGTGCTTCCCCCTAATATAAAAAACCGTCATTAGGTCAGCCTATAGTTTTGAATGTTAATCATTGCAGGTGGAAGCAGACAATGAGTGTTAAATTGAGATTAAAGGTAAGATTTTCTGAGGTATCTGTTGAAGAGTTTGCAGACGTTAATAATCCATAAGATGAAATAAGCAGTTTAAAACCCTTGGTATAATATCAATGCTGATCTGTCTCCGGTCTATCAAACAGTGCTACAGCTCTAAAGCGTTTCGGCTTCATTTGCCATAATGTTTAATTTCTTCACTTCAACTGTTTCACACAACATTTGTTTCAATTACTTAATTAGCACTGTACTAGTTTGTGAACTGAAATGAAATGATTATTGTATTGTGTTGCGTTGTGGCCAGCGATGAATAATATTTCGCACTAAATTTCATTGACGTCGGCTTGTCAGGCGAGCATTGAAAGCGCGCGGGAAAGGGAAGCTATAAGCACGAATAATCTAAGGACAAACAGGCACATAAATATACTCAGATGCAAGTTGAATATGTGCGGCCATTGAGCACTAATTATGTGTCCATATAACAAATAAAGCTGTCATAAAGCACCATAAAATTAATTTATTTGCCAGCAATTGCATGGCGTGCAGCCAAATCATTAATAAATGAACCAAAGCACACGCACACAGATAAGCAAATCAATGCATGCATATGTACATAAATGAGCATATTTAAAAGGCGTAATTTTACACTTTTGAATGCCGGCAGCAGCAGCATGGCACAGCCCAAAATGTAAGCTGATAAAATCCAAATTCAATCAGAGCAAATCCAGTCTAAGCCAAAATGGGCGAAAACAAAAAATGTCGGCGTGCAAACAAACACAAAAAGAGGACAAATTTCAGAAATACGAATAGAAATTGAGAAAAATTGGAAATATGCCACAAATCCAGCAACCTAAGGGCGAGCAGAGAGCGCCAAAATCAGCATAGGCAAATATGCAGTGATTTTTTTTTTAGACCGCAGGCATATTTGGCACACCGACCGGCCACCCGACTGCACGATCTACCGATGGACGAGCCGTGTAGAGCTCAAAGCAAAGTAACTGTAACAAATTGGGTTGAATTGGCGCTGGAACGTGTCACACACAAACGTTAGCCGCAGCAGCATGGACGCCGTTGGCCCTGAGCGCTACCGTTGTTCGAACTCGCATTGCCAATGCCAATGCCAACGCCAATGCCAACGCCGTTCAATGGCATTCATAATTGAATTGGTTTGGTGAGAAATTATTGAAGTGAGTCGGTGGCATGCAAAACATGCCACTGAATTTTTTAAATGGAACTTTATTGATTTTCCGCACCCTTGCAGCGGCGGCGGTGGCCAAAAAGGATATGCCTTGTTTTTGTGGCCTTACTGGGTGAACATGGTATAATTTTTTTCCGCTGTTGCCTGCTCGCCGCATTTGTGCAAATTCGTTTTTTTGCGCTTTGCTTAATAGCGTAAAACATGCCTTTGCAATTTCCGGAACGCCGGTTTAGGTGTGTCTTTGTGTGTATGTGTGTGTGTTGGCGAGAGAGTGCGACATGTGTGGGGGGTCTAATCGAAAAAAGGTGTCAAAGGAGCCAGCGCTGCGGTAGGGGCGGCCAAGGCAACAAGGGCAGCAGCGGCCTCAACCGAGCACTGGCCACGCTTTTGCTGTCAGCTTACATAGGCCAAGCAATCAACTAAACATCCGATCGACCGCTGTGTGTGCACAGGATGTGCGCCAGTTGCTGCTCGCTTGGTGGTTATGGCACCTACTGGACACCCACACACACACATATATATATACACTCTCGCATATGTACTTAGCTGCGTACTTTTGCCGTTGGACAGAGATCGACAGCAGTGAAATTGTGCTGAAGGCATATGGCACGCATGCGGGTGGTTCATGGAGCGCGTGTGTGCGTGTGCGGCCCGGGTCCTTGCTGTCATTTGTAGCATGACATATAAAAAATTTCACTAACAGGATGCGACATGCCATTTCGTCGCTTGTAAAAGCATGCTTACACATTTATGCTATTTGCGGAAAAAATCGAATTTTTAAACAAAAAGGTGTCACAGTCACATATTTGTGTCAGTTTAAAGGCGTACATACAGGGTGGTCCTTGAATTACCATTTTCAAATTTGTCGGTTGCTTAGAGCGTAAAACGTTCTTTCTACTATATAAGTATGTATATTAGAAGCCTTGTTCTCTTATTGGCCTGGCTGGGTTCACTCCAGTGCATTGTGTTGTCTAAGGTTTACAGATTGTTGTTGTTGTAACGGGTTTCTAGTCCCCAATAAGTTCAGATAAGTTGTAGTCGAGGTCATCCAACGGTAGGTCCAGCAAACGTGCTGTTTCGACGGGGTCAGATCAAAGGAAGACGCCTGCAGCGTCTTCAAATGGATCCCGCGTGTGTATGAACTGGAAGTTACTGTGGAGCGTTCGAGTTAAGCTGGGACCTGGCAGTAACGTTTTCAGTTATGTGCTAAACCGTTTTGGAGGAGGATTCTCGTGTCCGAGGCTTTGGTTAATTTTTTGTTAGAAAGAATTTTTATGTAGGGGGTCTCAAACTGTTTGCACCACCGCAGATGGTTCGCCTTCTCATTTTAGCTTCCCTGGAAGTTTGTTGCCTATCCAAAAAATACTTGGAAGTCGTGAGTTGCTCGAACCATATATAAAAGAATCGTCTCTGGCTACATCCAGGTGAATGACAGTGAAAAACTGCACCGACTTACTGAAACTTCTACACATGACCCCATCTCCCAAGCTATACAATTCACAAAAGTTCGCATTCAGTCGAGAAAAGCGCAAAATGTACCACCCTGTATATTACGTAAATATATGTACCAGTTTATTCAGCGGTTAGGCTGAGTTTACCAGCCATGCCGTCAACATGTTACATACGTCCCCCGCGCCCGGATTCGGTTATGTTTACTTTGACTTCTTTCATGTATTAAATTTCCTCAATATCCCAGTTGAGTAAGCGTCTTTTTCCAATCATTTTTTGCCGCTCTGCTTTTTTTTCTTTCGACTCCTTTGCCGTTGACACTTTTGCGCCGCCATTTCGCTTCGGTCGAGTTGATTGTGTAGCAAATGATGCTTGCTTCAAGTGTTTAAGGGTATTTAAAATGTAATTCAAAACCACACATCATTTCGTTTGACACTCGGCGGCGCAGTCGTGTACGTCAAACTCGTTTGCTGTAGCGAACGTATCGGAAAAAAAGGATGCTCGCTTACGAACGATGCTTACTGCTTACTCAGGCGGTAGGCGGCACTTATGGCACTTGGAAGTCTACATGGTTCTTTCCGTTGTCATAGACTGCTTGTTTGGGTAATGGCAATCAGCTGCTGTCCAGATGATATTTGACAATCATCGAGGCTCCAGCAAACATTTGTATACTTACATAGTACATATGTATGAACGTAGTACTTACAAATGGGCATGGTTGTTTGCAAGTGGCTTACTTGTGGTTGCCAAGTGTACCCTTGAGTGTATGCTAAGAGCAGGAGAGTAGGTTAATATGTTGGAGTGGGCGCTGTGATAACAGCGGTTCTCGAAAGGGACGGTTGTTTACTTTCTGCTTATTGTCATATTGACTTGGTAACCGATAGAACAAGCAGCTGTTAAATAAAACAATGATACAGATCCAAGTGGTCGAAGATTGATTGAGGTTGTTGTAACTTGGCTACATAAATGTGAAAAACAAACAGATGCTCCTATTCAAGCCGTTAAAGAGGATATGTTTGGAGGGTGAGTAAAACAATTCAAAATTAGTTGGGTTACAATAAAAATAAATAAAATCAGGTCAGATAAACTTAGAAATGTTTAACATAACAAATCAGATGTGTTACGTAGGTTACGAAGGTTAGCAAACGAAAAATTTGGTGAGCTCTTTTTCATATTATGGGTCTGTGGAAGAAGTCCCCGCAAAAACACATTCTCAGTACAAAGTTGAGGGTTCAATATTACTGTGTAATTTTTCTTCTTTAATGGCATAGATACTGCTTACCTGGTCATAGCCGAGTTTACGACAGCGCGCCAGTCATTCTTGGAGATTCCAAGTGTATCCAAGTGTTTCTACTCTGCTTCTACTTGCGGGTACTGCGTCAAATACTTTCAGAGTTGGAGTGTTTTCATCCATTCGGAAGACATGACCTAGCCGGCGTGACTGTTGTGTCTTAATTTGCTGAACTAAGTCAATGTCGTCGTATAACTTAGGCAGAACCTTTATCCCGAAAACTCGTAACGTCGACTTATCATGTCGTCTATGCCTTTGCCCCATGTATCAGGGCGGGATGATGAGTGACTTGTACAGTTTTGTCCTTGTTCGTCGAGAGAGGACTTTACTTTCCAGTTGGCTTCTCAGTCCGCAGTAGCACCTTTTGGCAAGAATTATTCTGCGTTGGATTTTGAAGCTAACGTTGTTGTTGGTATTGATGTTGGTTCCAGGATAGACGAAATTATCATACGACTTCGTAGTTGTAACATTGGAGCCTGGTCGCGAGTGCGACGACTGTTTGTTTGATGACAAGAGATATTTCGTCTCATCCTCGTTCACTATATCATCGACCCCAGCAGCTGTACATTCTTATAAAATATTGTAACTTCTCGATTCAGCTCTGCAGTTCGGATAATTTTCTGCAGCAGTAAATGGAAAAAGCCGCACGATAGTCTTAAAGACTGAAGGCGTGCTTTTCGATCCGGAGATGATGAGATAGCTTGATGAATTTTTCTATGCTGGACTCTAGTGCTAGAGATAACCATATTTCGGGTCCCGTTTAACCGCCGGGGTGTATGCCAGTACTCACCAACGGAGTCTTTCTCCCAACACGAATAATGCACCGCATTTGCACTCCTCTGTATGGTCACTTGTAAATCCATCTCATTTCTTGGATGGCGGTTATGTTAGCCTATACTCTAATATCTTTCACACGTTAACAATGTTGTTATCAAAAAGGGGTCACTTATCTGAGGCTGTTTCTTTCTTCTCATTGGTCGGGTTCCAAATCCAACGCACAACCGTGGGGAATGATGGTTTGCCTTTTCATTTTAGCTCGCCTTCAAACGAATGTTCTTTGATTAACCAGAAGATACCTGGTCTAAGACCTAAAGTCGTAAGTTGCTTTAGCCATATGTAAAGGAATCATTTCTGATCACACCCAAGTGAATGGCGCTCAGAGAACTTTTCTCGCTTGCGTGAACTTCTACGCATGGCTCTATCCTCCATTATTGTTGTTTACGCTGGATGTAAATGTGGAATTTTTCTTTCACACGTTCAGAGCATTGAAATACGGGAATACATTCGGGAAGGCATGCCATCTCATGGCAAACCATGTGAATATA
Source organism: Bactrocera dorsalis (assembly GCF_023373825.1). NCBI lineage: Eukaryota > Metazoa > Arthropoda > Insecta > Diptera > Tephritidae > Bactrocera > Bactrocera dorsalis. The sequence continues at coordinate 86,855,078 of NC_064305.1, forward strand.
GTTATCGATCCACTTATTTATATGTTTAAAATAGAAAATATTCAAAAAACTCTATCATTTAGGTACATTTTACTCACAAGTCTTATAGATCTGGTACAAATACATTTCATAAATATTTTTGAACGGAGTTTCAAGTGAAGTTTCAACCGAATAGGTTGACAATAATCAATTTTTTCTGCTCTCAAGTTAAACTCGACAACAGAAATATAACTACATACGAGACCTCCATTCCTCTAGCCTTTACAGTGTTGTGACTATTACCTAAGCAATTTCGAGCATTGCAACCTTAAACAAATACTTTTTCATTTCTAAAATTACACTCCATATTGTTTTCTATGCATTTCATGACTTCTTCCACTGCAAATACAATTTAAACAAAGCAATTTGCTTAAAATTGAAAATGGCTGCTAAGCCAAGCGTTTCATTTCCATTTCGATAGTGCTTGCGACACACACGCCAGTAATGCAAGACCCCACTCTGCCCCAACTACTCTATATGAACTGCGGTGGTTTCTTGCCTTTTTCTCACGTATGCAATATCCATTTGCCGACGCTTCACCAAATAAATGATTCCCCAAAGGGATTTATGCTGACCCCCACATTGAGGTGTTAAATGTGGCATTTGTCACGCTTCACCTTACCAGCATTTTTTGGAGCAACACACTAACATACACACACATACATACATAGACTCAGCAATTACATAAACACAGGAGTGTGTATGTGTGCTTTTAAAACCCCATAGCTGAGGTGCTTTTGTCTTCTCCGCCCAATAAATGTTTATGGAAATTTCAGCCGGCGATGGTATCACCAAACCAAATACCAAACTAATTGAACGGCCATTTGGTGAACATCACCGATGTCACCGTAACGATTTAATGGAGTTGCTATCATGAAATCTCGAAAATGAAAGGAACCAAAGACGGCCAACTGTATGTAGGTGGTGGCGGGAGGCGGCGAAAAGATGGATGAAGAGTTTTATTGAGCATATCCAAGGGGGAGGGTGAGAACGTAGCGGCGCTGTAAGGGGAGGAAATATTATGGCGACGTGACAAAAGTGTGATTGTAAAGCTTACGGAGCCAATGTATTAAGCGTGCAGCGTGCTGGGGGGAAGGATGGAATGCTATGGATTACTTTAATGGTGCTGCCGGCCAACCCCACACGCTCAGAGCGATGTGCGGCCTTAAATGCCGATAAAAATTAAAAATGCTTCAAAAGTGTTGAAGTGATAGCTTTGAACTTGAACTTTAAGCAAATTACGAAGAAACATTTTTATAACGGTACCATAAAAAAGATTGCTTGAGTGCCACGCATGGCAATCACTCCCCATCATATGAGTGTGTGTATGTTGTATGAGTGTGCATGTTGATAAGCTATTTGCTAGATTTGTTGTAAATTCCCTTTGTCTGCTTGCTTTGAAATTTTTTTATTGATATTTCCGAAAATTATTGACTTAATGTAATTTTCACTTATCATAAAAGGGAAGTGCGTCATACATATGGCCGCACATAAAGATATAATGTCTATATGTAAGAATGCGCCGAACATAAATGCATTTTAATACTTTCCTGCCTTTTACGAGTGTGCGTTATACAAATTTTTATGTGAAAAATAAGCCGCAATTGGAAATTCGTGTGCCGAAGTGCCTTACAGCTAGAGAGTTTGGTGCTCTTAAGCCACTTGCCTCAGTGTATATGTGTGTGGCGTCTGTGCCCCCGAATAGCACTCGATAACACTTATGGGAAATGTTTGAAAATGTGAAAAATTCACATGCATATCTATTGGCATAAGAACTATGGCAAATGTGAATTTATACAGTGTTGTTCATAAGCATAGACACGTTAAGCGTTTTTTTTTACTTTATAGTGAATTATCGATCTTTGAGACTTTTGTGGCTCAAGCTGGTCACTGTAAGGTATTTTTATCTTGTTAGCAGTAATTTACTAAGTATCTCTCTATCAACTTCAACTTCATGGTTTTTCAAGCCGATGTTGCTTCCAAGAAGACAGCGGTAGATTTACTGCTCCGGAGTGCAGCCTCCTTCAGGAAAGTTACTATCCAATCTGATAGAGCAGGTTGGCGCTACAAGCTTTGAGCTTACTAACCGTGCATTAAGGGATGGTTAAGGATTGTCTAACCTCGTTATCGAGAGTATCTAATCATTTCGTAACAAAACTATCATGCGTTGAAAACGATGCTCATTGTATTTTTTGACTTCCACTTCCACCATATATTTGTCCCTCCTGGACAAACCGACAACGTCAAGTTTTTCATGAAATTTCTCAAGAGACTCAAAGAAGGGCCAATCGGGTCCGACAAGACATCGTCGCTGATTGGAAGTTGCACCACGACAATGCCCCGGCTCACATAGCCTTTCTTGTGAACATCTATATAACCAAGGCCGGCATCCCAACGCTTCCGCAGCCGCCCTACAGCCCAGATGTGGCCATCCCGGACTTTTTGGTTCCCTTACCCGAAAATAAAGGGCAAGCATTTTGAGACGAAAGAGGGGATCCAAGCAGCCTGTATGTTCTACTACTGGATAGCTTAGGTTATCGGGAGCTTGGCCATCGTAGGGCTACCTTTGGCTCGTGTCTTGTCGCAAGATACTTTTGGCCCGAGATCAATCGTAAGATATCCAATGAGCTCTTTTCTTTTAGTAAAAGTAGTCTCACTTTAGTGAGACCTTATCGCCTCATCGGCGTCCATGTTATAATGTGGAGAATCTTACCGGAGGTCAGCTGCAAAAACTGTTTGGAAGAAAACGATGTAAAGCATTTAAAGACATCCTGCGTTTGCGAGATCAAAGCTTAAACACTTGGGAGCTAATACTTTCAGATATCCAACCGAGCTGGTGGGAATAAAAATTAAAAGTCTAAGCAAACTTGTTTCAGCCACAAAACATTTTTTTAAGTTATATCGAATAATGAAGTTTTTGTCTTATGACTTAACAAAGATTGGATCCAGCAATCTAAGGGCGACCTCTGGATCAGCCATCCAACCTTGTCCTAATGTAACTATGAAACTTCTCTTTACAAATGCATTCTCTCATTCTCTACTCAAAAACATAAGTCATTGTGTATCTCTTTTAGTTCAGTATATCGAAGTAAAATCTAAGACATGAGCGGAGAAGAGACTTTAAGCGTAATTTTTCTCCAATGTATGTTCCAGTTTTTCTGAACACTGAAAATTTCGAACATTTTTGGCAAAAAAAAGCAGATTCTTAGTTCTAAGCATGTTCAAAGTTTAGTGGAAGACAATTAAAGTGTGCAATTTTTACGAATCACAATGTTATATAAGCTCTTGACTTACAATTGCATCCCAGTCCGAAATAGTTAAGGATTGAAACACGAAACCGTCATGGGAAAGGTCCGTTCACTCTTTTATAGTGGTTCCATAAGAGATAGAGAAAGAGAAGTGTGAGAGAGAGAGAGAAGTCTGTGAATCATCTCTCAAGAAGGTGTGATAATAATGGTACGGGTTTAAGGTATGTGAACTTGAGGTTTCTTGAGTGGGTCTTTTTACATAAAAAAGCCGTAATGATATTGAGTTATATACAGGTTTTTAACTATCCAGGGAGGCTGTATCGCCTTATCGGTGATTTCAGTACTTTTTCATACATAACTCTAAACATTATCTCTACAAATGGAAAACTTATAGCGCTGGGAGCTCAAATTAGTTATGATTCATGACGTTTATGGAGCCCAACGTTTTCACGGTCTCAAGAATCATGATCACTGGGTTAACAGCGTACTCCTATTAAGTTGCACACCGCTGTAATTAAGTGTGCACACATTGGCGCTTGCGTGTTTTTACTGTTAGGTTTTGTGTTCAATACTGAAATTTTCGAAATTTTATCTGGCATTGCACTCAATCATACACTCACTTTAATTGTTTTTCGTTGCACTTGACTGACGCCGATACTTTTCATGCATGAGCTGGAATTCGTAGCAGGCGAAAGGCAAGTAAAAAAAAACACACATGAATGAGATTAGAAAAACAACAAGCGAAACATTCCGAGCCGGAAAATGCATTAAGCACTTCAGGCGGCTTCAAGTGGGCGCAACAACAGATACGCCCGACTGGAGTGCCGCTCGCCTGCCATGTGCAGCAGCATCCTGCGGCAGGATTAATGCAACTCAGTTTAAGCTTAAAATTAACAGCATTGTTGTGTCAGTTCCATTTAAATTGTGCCAAATATTTACAGTTGCCAGACTGAAATTTAAGCTTTAGCGGAATATTTTCAAAACTGCGACGCATTTCCTTTTGCTTCGTTGAAGTGAAGGCAAAAATGTATTTTTCTTGCGATATTTATTTTTTCAATTTTCAGATTTTCAGTTTTCCTCGTATTTGATATTCGAATTAGTATAAATTACGCGGCACCTCCACGCTTGACTGAGCGCGTTCATATTATTGCTGCGTTTGCTATTTATGCTCTTTCTTTCCCGACTGCTGGCGCTGCTTCTTAATGCAATATCCTTTTGCAACAATTTATTGATTTCCGCCTGTCCTCGCACCCACAATTCATTCATCCATATGCCACGGTCTGTGTGCCAGTCGGCGCTTGTGGCCCCGTGGGCGAGTGCAAGTGCTGAATTCTTTGCTGAAATGGCTTAATAGGATTTCGTTGCAATTTATTTCGTTTGCCTTCAACACGCTCCATAAACTTATGTAAATCTTCTTGAACAGCGTAACGAATCGGACAAACCAATCGATGATTGGACGGGCAAATAACAGTGAGACGCTATCAATAATTTAGGCGCACAAAATTTAATCAGTAACTGTTTAAAATTTAATCTGATTAAAGGAATATTTTACTATGTGGATCGTAATGGGTAAACATTGTTTCTCCGACCGAAAATAACGTGTGATTTTTTTTGGACGGTTAGGATTTTAATGCATTAAGTATTTGGACAGATCCCGTGGATTTCAGACATTGGTGTCCAAAGAGAAAAGATGCTGCCAGTATGCTTTGACATTTCATCGGATGATAGACTTACTAACGAGCAACGCTTGCAAATCATTGAAATTTTATTACCAAGATCAGTTGTTCGGTATCGAAATGTGTTTCGCGCGCGGTGTTTTGTTCAGCGATGAGGCTCATTTCTGGTTGAATGCTACGTAAATATAGCAAATTGCCGCATTTGGGGTGAAGAGCAACCCAGAAGCCGTTCAAGAACTGACCATGCATTCCCGAAAAAATGCCACTGTTTGGGTGTGGTTTGTTACGCTGTGGAATCATTTGGACCGTTATTTTTTCAAAGAATGCTGTTGGAGCACGTTACTGTGAATGGCGAGATCGCTATCGGTTCGATGCTAAACAACCTTTTTGTTTGCCAAAATGGAAGAGACTGAACTTGGTTGACATGTGGTTTCAACAAGATGGCTCTACATGCCGGACACACGCTCGCGATTCTATGGCCATTTTGAGGGAAAACTTCGGACAACAATTCATCTCAGAGAATAGGACCCGGTAAGGTCGTAAGTTGGCCCACCAAGATCATGCGATTTAACGCCTTTAGAACTATTTTTTGTGGCGGGATAACGTCAAGTCTAAAGGTCTACAGAAATAAGCCAGCAACTATTCCAGCGTTTGGAAGAGCAACATTTGCGAAGAAATTCGGGGCTGTTATTCCGCCGAAAAATGCTCGAAAAGTTGCCCAAAATTGGACTTTTCCAATGGACCACCTAAGACGCAGCCGCGGTCAACATTTTAAAATGAAATCTATCTTCAAAAAGTAAATGTTCATGAACCAATCTTAACGTTTCAAATAAAAGAACCGATGAAGATTTTGCAAATTTTAATGCGTTTTTTTTTTAACACAAAAAGTTATCAAGCTCTTAAAAAAATCACCTTTACTAATACCACATCTTCTTCCATACAGCTTCTACAAAATTGGCGTCTGGTAAAATGTCCCAACCTTACAGCATGAACACCAATAAGGCCTGTTAAAAGCCCAACAACTGAGATCATAGGATAGCTTTACTGAGGGCAAAGACGATCATTACACCTTCCTGCGAACAGATCTTTGGCCGAAAAGGCTTTTGCGACAGCTATTAAAGAGATGGGATTCCACTATGACCCGGAATCCATACTATAGTCTTATCACCAGTTCCACTCTCTTGACTCAGCCTGAACGCATTGTAAATGAGTTCCAAGGCTAGTATCGCCGCTTCTGAGTATCTGAGTGAATGCGTCCAGTCTCCTGGAGTGAGACAGCAGATTTTAACACATGCAGTTAAAGAAGCTCACGGGCTTCTCCTCCTCCAATGGTTTTTTTCTATCCCCAAAACTCCCTCGTCGGTAATATGGGCAGAGAAGAAGCCCGCTGGAACTGGTTTGCGACTCCAGGAATCCAAGTGATTCAGTTTTAAGTCAAAGTGTGCGTGAGGATATCCGACTGTTCAGATACGTGTTTCTTTTAATAATCGTTAACCTTTTCTAACAAATATTAATCGATGATTTATGTTGTAGGTTAGGCGGTTAGATCGCTGATATGGCGACTGGCCACATTCCACACTGCTACCAGTTTTATGGACAATAAAATAGAATCAAAGGTGTTGCTTTGAAAACAATATCATAATTTTTTTGAAATTTTTCATCTATGTAGTACTTTTCGGCATAATAACAAAGGCAATATATGTACTTTTAAAAAATAAGAAAAGATAGCAGTGGCGAGTTTTACAGCGTTAACTGTAATTTAAAAAGTGTGAAATAGCATGCCATCGTGCTTCAGTGACAAAATAATAGAATCAGATAGGGCGAAGATAGTTTCATAAATGAAAAATGTTTGAATTTAAAAAAGCGTTTAAAAAGTAGTTATATTAACTTTAATTAGATCTGTCGGAATGGAATTAATTGGATCAATTATGAATTTATTTAACAAAATGGGTCAAGCAAACATTGTTTAGAGGGGGAAAGATTGTTGCGTCCAAAATTTGGCAAGGGTATGGTCATGCGGAACCGGCAAATTGTAAAATATATGAAATATGTCTCAAATATTTGGTCGTTTGTGCCTTAAAATGTCTGAAAAAAAGAGCCCGATCACAAAAAAATGACTGCGCAAGGTCGTTTCGAATAGCGCATGATTGCCGATGCGACGTACCAGATATAAAGGCATCTGCAGCCTTCAATAAGAATTATTTGCAAAAATTTCGTCGAAGCAACCAGTATTAAGAAGACGACTTGTGGAGAAAAATTGCTTTGGCACATGGTTCCCTAAGGTTGCCAATGCTGAAGAAATGGCATAGATACAATCTGTACTCAGTTTGCAAAACGACACATTACCTTAGTGCGTCTGAAAATTAATGAAAAAATGGGTTCGACAGTTTATAGTCTCAATGCAAAAATTAATATGATAGGAAATGATAGTTATGCATGAGTCCGAGCGTCCAAAAAAACAAAGAGAAATGTGCGTCCGCTACAACTACTAGGTCCCTTTCAAACGCTGTGGGGAGCTAATATATTGGTATTAGTATTGTTTCTCATATTGTGTTCCCGGGAACCTATATTTTGGAAACAAAATAACATAGACCGCTATATATACGTTAAGGTTTTAGATAATGCTCATATTCTCACATTCTGGCTGAATTTGGGCCTTTGCCATTTTGGCAATTCCAACAAGAGAGCGACCCGAAAACATATTTCGCGTCTTGCCGAAAAGTGAGTTTTTCAGATTCATGTGGTTGCTAGCGTTATGGCCTTGGCCAGAGTAAATAAGCAGATCTTAATCATCATCAAAAAACTTACGGAAAAATTGTTAAGGAAAATATTGCCCCCTTCCCCCCTCGAAAAATAAAGCATAATTCTGTGAGAGAAGGTACAAAGGTCTGGTATTCTGTTCCACAGAAACACTTTCGGTAGGCCTAATTAGGTCTATGCTTAGAAGATTTAGTGCATCGGGATTACACGTTACGAATACACTGACCTGAAATTACTACCAATTTTTCCTAATTAGTTCCCTTAAAAAATATTTCTCTTTTATTGAAAAAGTTTTTGATTCTATTTTTTTGTCCATCCAATTTTTGAAATATATTGTTAACTTTGTTTTTGTAATATTTATGAATTCTTTTGTTCCCCAATATTTTTACTGGCTACCATTAGGCACTTGATATGAAGTAATCATAATTAAAAAATATAACTGAGTTGAATTTAAATCAATTCATCCTTAATTTTTTATGAGAATGGAAAATTAGTACCACGGATTGATTCTATTTTTTTGTCCATAACTGTAATGAGGTCCTTTATCGACGTCCGATAAAAAACCTCTTGTGATTGGATAACAACTATCAATAAAACGATTCTTTCAGAGCGGTGACTTTTCGCTCCGATTGTAGGACAGCGCAAAGATAATCGCTGATTCTTCGTTCCAGACTGGCTTCTGGCAAACTACGCTAAGCTGGACGTGCTTGCTATGTTTAGCTTCTTCCTGTCTCTCTATTTTTAGATAATCAACTAGCTCTGTTGGATTCATGCGGCTCACTACTGTATGATTGGACCTTAAACTAGCTCAGCAAGCGTTCGTCAACTACTAGCAATAGCGCAGTGGAAGTATCCTGCTGGTCCAGCAAATCGTAGGAGGTTCGGGATCGCCCTCAGTAAAACCCACCTTTCATGGGCTATAGGAATTCTAATTGCACACAGTCCGTTGGCATTCACGCGGTGCGATTGCATCAGCTACTTGTTAGAAAATGAGAAAAAAGCCTCTCAACATTTTCTATTCGAATTTTATTTTCAATTTTCCGACATTTCAAAGCTCTAAAGGTTTTCTTGAAGTCTTGTATTGAAGGACTCTTTCTACACCTATTCGAATGTTCCGCCTTGGCCAAATAAAAGTTAAAACACTTCAAATATCATATTTTTTGACATTCAGTCTTCATTGCAGATTTAACTATAAGGATTTGATTTCGACGAGATTATCATATCCGATCGATATAGCCAACCGGCAATTGCTGACAGACATGAACAAATTTTTGGTACCTTTGCAAGCAAACTGAAACACTGTGCCGCACACAATATCGCACCCAAAGAAATCTAATATCGAGCGCCTTTGCCACAGTCCAAAGGATACACTTAAGGGTTGATTCATCCTGAACGTCTTCTGCTGGTCCGCAACGATGGCGACGATATTTTAATGATTCCACTGACACTCAACACTCAATGGATATATTTGGCGGGCATTTCGCACCACTTCGTTCACACATCGAGCATTTCGCATTGAATGCACTTCCATTAAATTGCTGGATTTTTATGTTTATCAGCAACTGGGGAGTTGTTAGCCAAACCAAGAGCTTTCCAAAAGCATTAGAATAACAACCGACGCTATCGAGAAATTGTGGTTATGTGTGGCAAATAAAATAAAACCGAAGCCAGATAAGCAATGAGTATGTACGACTTTTTTTTTTGGCTTGGTGGGTGCGAGGAGTCAGAGCAACCTTCGTAATAGTGCTGATGGGTAATCTTTAGTTCAGGTCGTAACTTCAAGTCATATAAATCCGTATGGCTCACAAATGCACGAAATTGCTTTAGTTTCTTATTTAAGCACTGATTCCCAGATGACAAACGTACGTCTCACTTCGATTCTTCGATTCGCCAGCTTGACTGCGAGTGTGTGTGCTTATATGTATACGTGTATGGGTGTGTAAGGAAGTCTGCGCTGAGCCAATTATCGCCACAATTTATCTACGGACGGGCTGCTCTGAGGTCACACCTAATTTTCGCTTTTGTTGTTGCTATTATTGGCTTTGCTCGGTTAACGTCTTGAGTTCAACGTTTGAGGGATAATAATTAAAATCTACAAGCGAAGATCTCTTTAAGCCCACTTTAAGTAGGTAAATGCACGCACACACTCAAGTACGCACAATTCGTGTGTGTGCCTGTGTGTGTGTTTGTACCATAAGTGCCTGCTTCGCTTTGAAAGAAACTCGAACTCAATGGTAGAAACGAGCAGAGCAAATACTTCGAAAAGCAAACAATTTCAAAATGCACGAAGATACCTAATTCTTTGGCTGTGTTGTTGCTATCTGCTCAATCATCGTAGCAATTCCATGCAAAAGCAACAAATGCTTACAACAACAAGGGAATAATAAAAATTCCGAACAAGACAAACTATCTTGGGAGGAGACGGTGAGCAGACGACAGCTGAGTAGGTATTGCAGTGAAGCAAGGAGTGTCTTACTCACCTTCATATGAATCCCTATAAACATACATACATATATACGTATATGTATGTGTTTATGCAGTCATCCATTGATCGGCGTATCAATTGTGGCACATCGAAAACTCAGTCAAATGAAAATGAAAACCCCAAATGAAAATGACAAAATACTTCATAAAACAACAACCAAAATAGCAATAACAACAAAGTCATGCATAAAAACTATGCCAACAATTTCGGTTAATAACAGCAACACTGCAGGCCACTCATAACAGGCAAGCATCTCCAGGTCATTGCAGAGTCGATATTTCATTTCGAAGGCAACACAAACAACAACACGGAGGGAACAGGGCAATAAAAGAAGAGGAGAAACCCAATGAATCATTGAAATCGGCTCAATCGTAAGATGCAATATGCGCACAAATACTGGAAAATTGAAACAAATTGCAAGGAACCCGCTAGGAATTAAGTGCCTTTGTATATTTTTTGTTGACAGCTGTCAACTTTGTTTGACCCCTTATACTTTTCAGAATATTGTTGCATTACCTTCGGTGGAATATAAGCATATTAAGCATATTAATGTTTTTTCTCAAACTTTCGACAATTTTTCAATTTCTAAAGGGTTGCTTGAAGTCTTGTATAGAAAGGCTTCTTCTAAGCTATCTACTTTGGTTATGGCTAACAGGGCAGGTAGGTCCTTATATGAAGACAAGTACTCTGGGAATAAGTCGCTGTTGGTATTCCTCTGAAGATAAAGCATGGAGAAGATATACCGTCTGATCAAATTTGACCCGGACTGTTTCATTAAAAAAAAGAAGATACTTATATGAAGACAAGTATTAGGGGATTAAGCTAAGCTGCGGTTGTTATTCCGCTTAAGATAAAATTTGGAGAGTATATACCGTCTGATCAAATTTGACCCGGACTGTTCCATTAAAAAAAGAAGATACTTATATGAAAACAAGTATTCGGGGAATAAGTCGCTGTTGGTATTCCTCTTAAGATAAAGCTTGGAAAATATATACCGTCTGGTCAAATTTGACTCGGACTGTTCTATTAAAATCGAGCGCACAAACAAAGACGATTAAAAATTTGGTTTGATCATAGCCAAGTAGTGTTTATGATAGGAAAAGTTTGACTGTCGGCTTTTACCTTAAAAAAATTGGACAACGAATTCTCGAAATTCTGTATTTCCAAGGGATGCGCTACTACATAACCTTTGAAAAAGTTGCAGAATTGTTTGGGAAACCATTAGAGAGATTACATCTAAATAGCTCCTATCGATCTAAATAAAACAATATCAACATCTCTTATGGATAGAGTCAACACATTTTGAATAATGTTTTGGGTATGAATCTTGTCAATGTTAGATTTGGATCAAAAGACCTGACTTTTTGCAAAAACGAAGTTCGAAAGGGACTCCTGGCAAGTTAGCTGCGGAGCTTACATTCATCAAAGACATCATTACTAATGACAAGGCCTGGGATTATGAATATGAGGACAAAATTTTCCAGCAAAACCGCAAATTGACTTCAAAACTTGGACGAAATTGAAGCAGGTAAAATTCGGTGATGGTTTTGAAGATCAAGGTCCATAAATATTGTACGGGAAGTTGACAAATTTCAAAGATGATGTGATACCATAAATGATCCATTCAAGTACCAAAACTGACCTTTTGAAATAGTCTCAAAATCGTATTAACTTAATTATCAATTTCTAGTGGGGATTTACGCAATCGGATAAGCGGTTGTTTGAGTGCACGGACAGACAAATTGAACGTGCTGTGAGTGATTGAGCAGAAGTGGCGACGAAGGAGGGAAATCTGCATACAAATCCGAAATGCAACGAAGTGAATGTACTCATCTCCATACTTAAATACTTACACACAAGTACATGCAGAAATATATGTATCTACAGTTATGTGAGCTCAAGCTGTTGTGCTTGCGAATACAAGTGTATTTACGCATGTAGTTATTGCTTTTGTGGATGAGCATCTACGATGATATTGGGTAAAACGTTGGCAATTCCACTTGAACGCATCGAATGCAAAAAACTTCATTTTTACAAATACTTTTATGTCAATTCGGCATGCAAGGGCTAGAAGTCTAAACACGCGTGCACACATTCGAATGTGTATTTATAAGAGTTTTTCGAACACGCGACTGAGAACGAAGTGAGAGACTGGATGCGTTGTGTTGTGGGCGGAGAGGCGGTCGTCGCTTTTACAATTACAGATGTTCGTGGCGTACTTACATGAGACGTTGCCAAAAGCGGCACATACCTTTGAAGATGCTTACTTTTTTACATATATGGCTTTATAGTCAACAGAGTTGCCACAAAATTTTATTATTGATAAAGAAGAAGAGCAACTTGAACAGCTTCAAGATCCGCCATTTTATCCAGAAAAAACAACGGTTTGTGAATCGGTAGAATCATAGATCCATATTTCTTCAAAACTGATTCGGATGGAACCTAACCCTCAATGGCGGCTGTTATCGCTCCAAGATAACCGACTATTTGATATCTGAAATTGAAGCTCGTGATCTTAGCGATAAGGTTTCTACAAGACGACACCGTCTCCCATACATCGCATCAATCAATCAATGGATTTATTGAGAGAACACTTGGGTGAGCAATAAATTCACATTTTGGGCAGGTCGATTGACCACCAGAATCGTATGATAACACGCCGTTAAACTTTGTCTTGTGGGGGAAACTAAGGTCTAAAATGTATGTGGACAATCCCACTTGGATTCAGGCCTTGGAGAAAACATCACGCGTGTCATTCGCCAGTTTGAAGTCGAAATGTTCGAAAAAATCATCAAATCATCACTCAACGGATGGACCATCTGAGACGTAGCTGCGGTCAATATTTGAAAGAGATAATTTTCAAAAAATAATGTTCTTTTGAATGATAATAAACATTCTCTATTAAATTTCAAGTTTCTGTGTTTTTTCTTTAAAAAAGTAAGGAATCTAGAAATGTATTACCTTTACATATATTATTACCTACCCATATATTGAATCTACTAAGGGTATACTACTACAGGCACGTGTGAATTCTCAGCCTTCTCTCTCAGAAATATGATATGTATATGCAAATGTAAAGGCTAAGAGACGATTGTCGGTAGAGACATATCTATAAATAGGTGCTGTAATCCCCCATGTGTTTCTATGTGGTGAGGCTTTCCTTTCTCTCTCGGAACTCAAATTCATCCGAGGCTAATTTGAGACATTTATCGAGAATTCTTCCAAATAAAATATTAAGTTGGTATTATTACTTTTTTCTTGTCCTAAAGACGGTCTTCTACCCAAAATGATCTATTTTCCGCTTCTTCTCTCTCCCTTTCCACTTCTGAAGTACTTTATTTTCTAGATTAATAATCGCTTTGAGGATCATAAAGAATTTAATGCCTTTTCCCATAAAAAGTAAAATTTACACAATCGCCTTAAAATTTTTTTTTCATACTGGCAATACTACTAAGAAAATCACAAAGAATTCTATTTGTATTTATATATGTATGTACATATATATTACATGTAAATAAAGCAAGACGAGATTGTCGAAGACAAAGCAATTCAATAATAAAAAATCCTACAACTTAACTGGCGGCAAAATATTGCCAACGATTGTCTTCTGTTATTTGAAATTCTGGAACTATACTGTTGAATTGAGATGCAAAAACATAGATAAACATAGACATACATATATGTGAATTCTTAGCATTTCTAGCATATGCAAAAGTGTTTTTGAAAAAACACACATGCACACACGTATGCGAATAAATACATACAAAGACATTTATGTTATTGTATTATTGTTTTTGCATTCTGTTTTGTTAGCTTGTGGATTACAGTTTTTGCCCCAGAGGGACTTGCGAACACGCATACGCACACACCGCAACAACAAAACACAAACACATTTGAATAAATATTTTTACATGCACGCACACAAACTCATGCATAGATGCATTATATAGCTGCCCTGCAGCGAAGAGCGTGTAACTAGTTATAGATGGTACTACTGTAAAACTAGTGTGTTAAGTTGAATTAGGCCGAAAAACACTTGACCATAATTTAAGGCACAATAGACCTTAGGTTGCGATGCAATCCTCACTTATTTATGTAATACATATGCTAAGTGCGATTATGTTTCGCTTTATGGACTTAGACACATAAGATTTCGTACTGAAGAAATACTTATCTCTGAGAGGTTTGTGTTTACTTGAGTTTGACGAGTGACGATTGGCACTAGTTTAGAGAAATTAGGTCCTAATATTCAGTTTTCCTTCGAGGTAGGCGGCTGGAAATGTGAGTGTAGGATCCTGATAATTAACAGCCAATCACCCGAGATTTCAGTTTCAACGGTTTGTTCCAGTAATTATGGTGTCAAGAATGCAGAACGTTTTAGGAAGATAATTGACGAAAATATCAATAAAATAATTAAAATCGATTGATTTCAGAAGCGATTGCTTACTGGCGATGAAAACTGTGTCCCTTAAAACAACGCCCCAAAAAACCTCTCGTGAATGAATCGCGATGAGTCCGCACAATCGGTGGTCAAGTCGGGTTTGCCGGTCAGGATGGTTTTGCTACGTGTTTGATGGGATTGCCAGGATATCATCTGCTATGAGCCGCTGCCCTATGCCCAAACTCTTAACGCTAGCCTCTACTATTAACAATTGGCCTGCCTGGGGGAAAGAAGCGGTCAGCTTGGGCTAATAGTAGAGGAATTTTCTCTCAACAAGATGACGTCAGGTCATACACTTCGATAGTGACTCGTCAGAGGCTTTGCGAACTTAGTTGAGAGGTTGCTATGCGTCTTCATTATAGACTGGACTTGACAGCAATTGGTTAAGAACTGTTTTTGACTAGAGTGAGCAATTTTGCTGGTAAAAAATTAGTCCAAGAGTTCGTGTAAATCAAAGGTCCCAGTTTTTTTTGCCCATAGGAACCATTATAAAATCATCTTCGAAATGACAACTATTTATCGAACTAAACGGTGAAGTAATAAAATAATGAGTTACGGCCAATAATCTATATTTCTCCAATACCAAACAAGTAGTACCTAATAGGACCAACAGGCATTTGAAAGCTCAGTCTACACTTTTTGCGAAGTTTAACGGATACCTATTATCTAATTCTAAGGACTAGATGATGTAGTCCAGGTATTTATGCCAAGATTTAGATAAGGCCGGACAGAAGCAGAGCAGGTGTTCCAGCGTCTTTTTCATGACTATGTTCTTCCCTGCGCTTTCTACATTTTTCAATAATGCTGAGGCCTGCATGTTGTGACCTGTGACTGGGCAGACAACCATTCTAATTCGTCTGTCAGCCCTTTCCGAAACATTATTGTGTTTTCGAGCGGTGTTGAAGCCTTTGGCAGTTTCATCAGTTATTTCGTTTCCTATAATGCCCTTGCGGCCCGGAACTCGGTATATATGCAGTCGCTTTCCGGCAGTCACTGTATCTACTGCCTCCCTGTCTCTAAGAACATTCTCTGACGCCTTGCGGTAGAGTTAATGGAGAACACGTTTCGTCAAAAACAACCGTTTCTTGTATAGAAAAGCATAGTTCGCCGACTAGTTGCTAAAGAAAGTAGTTTGTAATCAGTTGATTAAACTCCAGCATTATTACTATGCGGCCTTGCAGCGCTATAATCTCTATTGCACACTCACTTTTATTTGTGTTTGTGTGCGCGTGTGCGCCACTGGCTTTAGGTTTACACTATTAAATGTGTGCGTGATTGAAAAACTCCATTATTGTTTCAACTGCATAGTGGATTAAATCAATAAAATTGTTTTTCCATCATTCCACTTAGCAATACAAACACACGCACACATGCGTACATATGTATGCATTTGTAAGTTTATTGTTCGTTATATTCAGCGAAAATATTTTCATATTAAATTTTTACTATTGTTACGGGTATTTGTTTGCCTACAGTGAATTATTACATGCTTCATGCTCAAATGCCCTCATACACACACGCACATACATGCTCATAGTCCAGCTCATATTTACCCACATATACATATGCTGGTTTATTTGTGTTTGGCTTTTGCAGCTCATTACGAACCTGCCACAGTTTTTTTTTTGCCATACAATTGTTATGCTGCGCCGCAGTTTGTTTGTTCAACATCTATAAATGGCCACTCAATTCGATGAACGTAATAGGATTCGAGGCAGACGCCGTGCTTGTTATCGCTTTTTATACGCTTGCAACATGTTGCTACGGGGTATAATGGTTTTGTTCAACTGACGGTTGGATGTATCACTTAAAAAAGAATTGAGATAGATGTAGGGTTATATATATTGGGTAGTCGAAAAAGTCTTTTCGTATTTCTAATCAAACATCAATTTTTCCGATTTTTTTTTTGTTAAATATATTAAATGATATGGTATGACGCAATGTGATTGGTAGCACTGGAGATGTACGACTGCAATGACATCTATTGACAAAATACGAAAATACTTTTTCGACTGCCCAATATACATATATATTTTCGAGCTTCCAAGTGACTTATACTGCATATATCTGCCAATATTTGAGTTATCTGAATGAGAATTACAGAGCGTATTTCACCTATAACAGCATATCTTTGTGCCTAAAATAAAAAAAAATTGGGCGAAAACTTAACCTTGCCCCCATATAACTAATATCAGGATTTTCAAACATTTCCGAATATGTCAGTCAGTGTGTGAGTTATACGTACATATTTAGTATATTTCTTCATAAAATTGCTGCATTCCAATTCTCTTCTTTCCCTGGCTTGGATTCTTGCAAATTGCAAGTGTACAAAAGTATCGGTTGCACCCGAATTTAGCCCTCCCTTACTTGCTTTTATTTTTTTCGATTTTTGGTTTCGTTGCACACTTTACGGTTTAGTTTGGGCTTAAAATCACCGATAAGTAAAGCTGACAGCGTGATGGGATAAATTTGGCAGATGTACGTGTGCAGGTGTATGTGTGTGTGAGGATGTGTGCGCTTGAATGGAGGTGTTTCGCCAATGGCGTTTGGCGCTCATAGATCCATGCGGCTGTATAGAAAATGGTGTGTGAATGCATAAAAGTGTTTGTAATGAAATAAAATACTTAAAATACACACGCTCACCAACACTGGCAGACATTAGAAATGAATTTAGTAGCATGTGACTAAATATTTATTGATTTAAAGCTTGTCAGATAATATTTGCATGTGCATTAAAGCCTTTCGCTGTTTGATTTATTTAACTTGAATAATAAATTTCATTGAAATTTGTGTAATTTTGGTAAAATCTGCAAGACTAGCAACTGGATTTAAATTAATCAATGCATGTAAAGTAAAGTACATTTTTGCCCTGGAGAGCTCATATCATCCATTCCACTCAAAACCAACCTGGTATGTATTTATAAATAATTTAAATAGTTTATGTTTATATTTATCAAATTAAGTTCCTTTTGTGACAATACAAGATCGCCAACGCCTAATTCAATTTTCCAAGCAGGTGTTATAAGCCTCGGCTGGGAGGACCATCAGTCACTTTAGCGAGTTTTTGGTTGCGGCTCATTTTTGAAGCGCCATTCGCTAGCTTATTGGAGAATTTCGACGTCAAAATTATAAACTCGCATCTTTTCATCACAAATGTAGCAATTGGTGAATACAGGCTCCTCAGATAATGGTTAAGCATCACTTTATGCGACTTTACACAACGTTTTTGAAGGAGATAGAGTTCTTTTGGTACTAGTCTAGCTTTGATACTCTTCATACGCATTAGAACAATGATCAAAATATGTTAAATCGATCCATAAGAGATATTGAGATCCACTGTCATCTTTCTGTTGCCAACACTATGATTTTCAAGCACTGTTGCTTTAACATTTTGTTGTTATCGTCATTAAGATAGATACATATGTAGATGAGGGATCCGCATGAAACAAATTTTCAAGGACTTTTCGATCCTCACTGAATGACCTGTGCCCCTTTAAAACTTGTGTTCGTGATGTAATTAACTCTTTGTTAAACGTAAAAAATAGTTTTTATCAAAAAATTCAAAAAAAAAATTATCGATATTTTACCGGGACAAAGATGGTAGTCCCACATTTTTCCACTCTCATATTGATCAAGTCATTTAAATGGGTTTTTAAATATATCAAGGAAGAATAATAGGAGACTGAATGGTTAGCAGTCCATGCTTCTGCTTTGATTTTGAGGGCGTCAACTCCTCTTGAGAAACGTTCGAATACTGTGCTCTTTAGTAACAAATACATTGATTACCTTTTAATACTAAATTAGGCACGGCCGTTTTCACTACACAGGTATGTTCGTTTCACCACTCTACTACTTTTGCTACCTTTGCTAACCGCACTTTTGCTAAAAATCAACATACGAAAGCAACAATAAAGCTATCCTATTGAATTAAAAGCAAGAAAGTATGTGAGCACCTCGATAAACTCGTATAAGCTCTTTATACTCGCTTTTAATCTAACTGATCTAGTTGTTTGTTCGATTCGACATTTTCCTAATACTGCTAGTTTTGACAAAGCGAAAAGAATTGGAATTTCAGAAAACAAGATAAACATAAACTTATTCAACTGAGGTTTTAAAAGCACAGCAAGTTCTTTCAACCAGAGATATGAGAAAAATTGTATGTCTGTGATAATATTACATTGGCCCAGAGACATCTATTGGAAAACGGCGAAAGTAAAGTTGTAGACCTAATATTTTTTGAAAAGGTACTCGCTTTACTATATCGTAAACTTGTATTAAAATTGGGTGTATACATTTTAGGCTACATAATCGTCAGAATAAATTCCACGAATTACTTTCTTTAAGCATAAATATCGTGGCTTCGTTGTTTTTCTTTCAAATTGTAAAAATATTACTAAAAAGACAGTTTGTGGTACAATTAATGGGTCAACCACGGTAAATCTTTCAAAATTTCATATCCGATATCCATATACTTTAATCCTAGACATTAAAACAATGATTTTCCAGTTTACAAAAAAGTAATTCAACACAATAATCACAGCATTTTACAATTAAAGTCTCTCAAGCTCGAAATATCCTTACATCTATCAACACTACCCTTGCTTGTTTGACGTCACATAGCCTAAGCTCAGATACATTTTCATGATCTATTATCTGTTAAAGTCTATATTTGACAGCCACGTCATCAAATTCCTTCATTTTATAACATAAATTGGAACAAATACAACGCCTCAATCTGTCAGCGTATTTAAGCATGCTTGAACAACTGTCCACACATATCCTTTGTATAATACTTATTTTGCCGTCTGCGAAGACCAGCGACATTTCCGTCAATTCCACAAATGACTAACTCTTACAAAGAATTTAAGCCGTCACTTTAACAACTATTGAATATCAGATGGCAATTTTCACACTATTATCCGTTTTATAATCGCCATATACATGGCAAAATTTATATACTCGTAAGGAAGTTTATTAGTTCTAAATGGCAGGCGACGTAAATGTTTTATAGTAAAACTTGCATTTTGTGCATAAAAAGTTGCCGGCGCTTCCCAAGCTCCCCAAACCTTATCAGATTGGGTTGTGTTGTGTTGGGAATAGTACATAAATTCGCTTATTATGATGACATAATACACAGTGCGCGTCAAGTGCATGAGTGCGAGTAATTGTTGTGTAGAAGAAGTTTTCTTAGAAGGACGTGTATAATACGAAATGGATGGATTTTGTTACGGAAAAACGATTTCGTTAAGTCGCGTTTGAGGCAGTTGGCGAAAAAATTAGAAGAATATTGTTATTTTTGGATAAAAGTAATATGCCAGTTGTAGTCCCGATCTCTTGAAGAGGAAAGCAATTAATGACTTCGAAACCGAGTATTTTTTGGCCTTGCCATTATGGTTTAAAAATGATATAATTGAATAATTTCCATCGGATTGACCAAATTTTCAATCACGTTTCGTGTCGTCGCGCCGAATATTTTCTACCAAGGTGTCGATCGTCTCAAGCTTATCTGCAAATACAAGCGACCTCACATGACCTCACAAAAAATAGTTCAACGATAGAAAATCGCGCAATCTTGGAGGCTACTCCACAAGCCCATGACGCGAGGTAATGTGCACACCAAAAAGTTCTTTAATAAATTGATTGTTTCGTTGGCGTTATGGAATGTAGCCTTATATTGTTGGAATCAAAGGTCGTTCACGCCGAAATTCTCAAATTCAGTCATTAACAGTTTCATTTTTAAAGGAATATGGACCAATGTTTCACTCTACGCATACAGCACACCAAACAGTGACTTTTTGAGAATGTAAAGGCTTCTCAACAATGGCTTGTTTATTATTACTGCGAACGCCGGAATTTTCTTTATTAACGTACAAGAAGTGGGCTTAATCGCTGGCCATCTCGCTTTGGGCTTATTCACCAAAAATGCGAAGCGATTAATAGTCGTTCGGTTTCAACCCTTGAGTTTTGTAAGCCAGCAAAGCAAGATAGTTCCGTAAAATCTTACATAAAGTGGATGGGCACAGCTCCAATATTTGCGCGCGATGACGGATGGACTGTCTTCTAGAATAAACTAGTGCGAATCTTTTGCAAAACGCCGACGAGCGGAGGTCGTGAAAGAGATGCTTCACAATGAAGCTAAGAAGCCTTCATTCATCAAACGTATAATTATTGGTGGTACAATATGAGTTTAAAAATGTGACGTCGGAACTTTACAACAATCTAACGAATGGCGCCTCAAATATGGGCCAAAACCGAAAAACCCAAAATTGGCTGAAGACTGTCCCCGCAGAGGCTTATGTAACGGGTGATCTAAGTAGAGATACTTTTCTCTATAGCCTTTTTATGGCAGTTCGTGCGATGGTCAACATTCATTATCAGATAATAGTCGATCGAGATGAGAGTTCGACCAGCGGAGACCGTGGAGAGTCGATTCGGTGCTGTTCGTAGCAACTCGAAGCTTGGTATGGAACGACTTGGCGCATTTTATGCCGACATCTCAAATTGAAAGCGTTGGAATTAAGACAATGCAAGAACTGAAGACGCCATACAGCATTGCCTTCCCAAGCAACATCGTTAAGCTTTATAGGCTCTTGAAAAGTTCCCATGTTTTCGAGCTAAATTTTGTACAGCGATGAGGGCCATTTCTGGCTCAATGGGTATGTGAACAATTAAAAGAGATAATCTTCAAAAATACATGCCAAAGAACGTTCTTTCGAATAATAAAAAACATTCCGCATTAGATTTGAAGTTTCTGTGATTTTTTCTTTAAGGAGGGAACCTCTAAATGGATCACCCCTATAACAGATATATAGAAAATGTGATTAAGCTTTGGTATACTTGTAATAGCTTAGGAGCCTATTTTGAAGACGATAATAAGAATTTGGATTAATATACGTACTTTATGTGATCCTGGTCAAATTTGATCAGGTGACATATTCAAACCATTATCAAAATATTGAAAGATTTAGTCTGAATGATGTAAAGCCAAGCATCGCAAAATCAACTAATTTCTCAACAAGATTTTTTTTTTTGTAATTCAGCAGTAATTGAGCATTTCTACGCCTTAAAGCCCTTCACTACGACTTTCAACTTCAAGTAACCATCCATTTGACGCCCAGTGTGCAACTGTTAACACATACTTATTTGCTCATATAACATGCAACCCTTCTCCACCATGTGCATGTGTATGTGTGTGTACTTACACACAAGGAATTACTACTATGTAGTGGTATGTATATGAGCAGTTATATTGCTTGACCATAGAAAATCCCCACTTTAATGCGCACATAACAATTTCAGCATCAAATGCTCTTAACCAACGAACCGTTGTTCATTGCCGTTGCAGAGGCAGCACGGCTAACGGGCATAAGAAGGCATAAACTTGCAAAGCAAACGAGCTTTTTTACTTAGTCCTCAGTGTGATATATGTGTGTATTGAACATATGTATGTATTGTTGTGTGTGTTGTATAAATTACATGCATGTTCTGTAGTTATGAAAGTGTATGTGTGTGTGCGTATGTGAACATATTCGCATTGTTGCGTAAAAGTATCCTGGGAATTGTAACAATAGCCCGAGGCCGAGATAAAACTCTATCGCACATTTTCCATAAACCAATAAAAATGCTCGCTCGGACAAGGCAATCGAATATGAGACCACTCTGGGGCGCACTCACTCACATTTATACACGCATGTATGTATGTATGTATGAGCAGATAAAGGCATAAATATAAATGATCAACCTATACAAATGTATGCATGTATGTGGAGATATTTACTCTCAAGTCAGCTTGAATGTGTGTGTATGTGTGTGTACAATATTATGACTTCATAGAGTTTTCGAGCTGTACAAGCAACGAGCATCCTTCGTACTCCGGCGAGTATACACATTTGTAAGCGTTCATGCTAATAAACTTCTTGTGGCAGAGAAAAGGTATTACGAATTGCATGTTGCATGTTGCCTGTTCGCAGGATAATAAGGATAACTTTATGTTGCACACAAATGGATAATAGTCGAGTGCAAATGTGGTGTGGATTAACTACTTTGCCATAACTGAATCACACGCACACATATGTATATAAAGTTGTTGCTTATTGTCTACGCCTTCTTCGCCTGCATTGTCGTTGGTGCGCCTTTGTTTATGCAACACGAGCGGCAAGCGGCAAATGCGTCTACGCCGTACACATTTCTATTCGCATCATAAAATTCTGTGCGGAAATGTGTCACATGCAATAGTAATTCAACAACAAGTACAACAACAAAAACAGACAACAGCAACAACAACAGCATAGCCAATAACTCCAATGTCTCTAAAGGTTTGTATGTATATACATATGTATGTGTGTATGTGAGTGTGTGGTAATATGGCTGATGTCTGCAACATTTTCCTTTTAACACAACATTGTCTCCTACGTAATTGCTCTGATTCGCCTTTATTTGGAATTTTCATTTTTGCCGTTATTGTGTCCCGTATTCCAGCTACGCATCACAATGTGTGTCCTTTTTGCGCGCTGCAAGTTGCAGTAATTCATCGCATACGCACACAATTTTCACACATCGCAACACGCATACCCTCACACACACACATATACGCTTACTCATAACCTCACACACCCATACTCACATATACACGCATACGAGTACATGCCATCAAATGTGCAATTTATTATAAACCCAAAAAACGAGCAGAAAAAAAATTCCTGTATGCCAGCATTTAATGCTGCAACAAACTATTGCATTGTGTTGCATGCATCGAGGCACACATTTATGTGTGTCTGCATTTTCCGTTTTTCGCTCTGTGTGCGTTATCTTGCAACAGTGTGCGCAGAAGGCGGTCCCCGTGCATAATCGTCGGTGCACTAAGCGGCTTTTACGTTTCACATCTTGCCTCGTTATGTTGTTTTTGCTGTTGTTGTAGTTTAGTTTATCCTTTTCCTGCGTTCCATTTCTTGTTATTCCACCTTTATGCACATCGCATTATTTTTCTCCGCTTTGACACATTTATTTATGCTTTTTGCCATAAACAATCGACAGCTGGTCACAAGTGTCAGATAAATATCAAAGCGAAGTGCATTTATGGAGAACCATTAATTAAATTGACTCTTCAGAGAAGAGAAACATCAAATCTTTTGTTTAAAGTGATTTATTATTTTCAGAGGAGTCCAAGTGTAAAAGTTGGCTTTTGCTGTGACACAGTTATGAAATTGTTCTAATTGAGTTCCTTGGAAAAAGATGCGATGTCAAATTAATAGAATAGGTTATAAATTATAGTCTGGTGAGAACTCTCTTTAGTAATCGAATCTGCACAACAAACTCTGATCGTTAGTTCAACTGATATCTAAATAATGGGTTGTCGAAAAAGTATTTTCGTAATTTTGATCAAAACAATAAATAAATAAACAAATACAAATACAATAGTTGTATGTACCATTCTGGTTGAACACTCTTTACCATTTTTTGGCTTGAGACAATATTCCATCAGTGTAAAACTTTTCTAGTTTCTCGGCAAAACACTGCGACAAGTAATTCACAGGCTTCTCTTGAAGCTCCATTAAGGGAGCTCCATTAAGGGAGTTCTGCATTGACCGAAGCAAATAGTAATCTGATGGTGCAAGGTCAGGGCAATATGGTGGATGCATCAAAACTTCCGAGCCAAGCCCACCCAGTTTTTGCCGAGTCATCAAAGATACGAGTATATGTGGTCTAGCCTGATTGGTAGCTTGCTTGGCATTCTTCCCTTTTATACAAATCATTTCAAAATATAGCGAATTTCTTCACTATTTTCACTTATTTTTAAAGCTCATTGTTGTATAAGTTCGAAATATTCCCTATTCTGATGCTTCCGGAAAAAATCTGGCAATCCTTCGTCTGGTACCTTCTTAAACTTTGTGCCAATTTTTTTTTGTCGAAAAATCTCATATTAACATGCTGGTACTTATTTAACACCACATATGTTATATACACCATGTCATCAAATTTAAACCGGACTGAGAAGAAACAACATATTCATTTATTTTGATACAAGTCTTCAATCAAGTCAAAGTAAAAATAGGTTCCTTTTGAGTGTGATTCCAACAATTAATCCATCCAGTGTATAGAAACACTTGTTAAATGCCTCGGCTGGGTTGACCTTCAGTGCCTTCAACGAAATTTAGTTTGAACTCATTTTTGGAGCACTATTATCTAGATTGTTGAACAGTTTCGAAATCATATTCATAAATAGTATCATCCTAAGCTACGTTGTCAAGCCTTTCTGTGGCAACCTGTTATCGATGTCGTTTGTAAGGGATTCAGGTCTTTTGGTACGAATCTAACATTGCAATACTTCATACCCTAAATTGATTCATAAGAGATTTTGGGATCCTCTGCTATCGCTCGATGATTTCGAAGCATACTTTCTTTAACAGAGTTTGGTAAGCAGAGGAGGTGGATAATTCGTACGAGGCAAGTTTTGGGCGTCTTTAAGACCTTCGTTGAATGATCTGTGTCATTCAAGTATGTATTTATGTTCTTGATAGAATTTATGCCCAAAAATACTTCTGAATATGTTTCAACGATTCAATTGTGTTTCATAAATACACGTGTATTGATTTATGGAGATCTACTCAGGAACACAAAAATTTGTCTTGAACAGTCTGGCTAATTTTGATCAGGTTGTATGTAATATAAAATTTAGTGTTACCAGACTGCTTCAAGAACGCATTTCACACAGGTTCTCGAAAATGGAATTTTGAAGTTAAGCTGGAGATTTGATTTCCAGTGAGAACTCTTTTTGCATGCACACGCGTTCCTAGGAATCAGACCAGGTCTAACTAGATATTTTGGATATTATATTAGAGTTCAAAGGATAAACAATAGATCCGATGTCTTTTTTCTTAAATAAAGCATATTTATGGATATATCAGTAAAACCAAAATAATCATATATCAGTTAAACCAAAATAAATCAGATTATATCTTCCCAAGGTTAGATTTCAATAGTCACTTTTGGGTGAGGTTACCCTATAGACGTGAATGAAGAAAATATTTAGTAGGGAGGATTATAGTGTCTCTATCCATACCGTTCCAAAATGAACTGCAGAGTAGGGGCGGAAGAATACTCTAATACTTGTAATAAAGGCACTTCTCTCCATATCCGGATGCTAAACTCAGCCAGCCCCGTTCAAGGTATTTAAAAAACCTGTGGAGTTCTATGGAATAATTATGGGAGGATAAAGAAAGTAACCAAATGCTTCACTTGTTCATAATATGGGTTTCCGGCCACAGGAACATGTTCAGCAACGAAAAGCAGACGAAAGCTAAGCTAGGAATCTCTTTAGATGAATCCGAGGTGAGGTTTATATCATGTCCACTGGGAACGATCAAAATACAGCTTACAGCTCTATAAAGGGTCATCGACCTTTTGCAGAGCATGCGGTAAAAATATGTAGGTCTACCTTATAACAACATTTGCCACGGCTTCTTAGCTTGCAGCTAAACTGAAATGTCTGCTTTATGAAACTCGGCACAAAATACTTTGAACGCATCAGGTACTAAACCTTGAATGACTATCTATTAAAAGCATAATACAAGTAGATATAAGTATTCATTGATATCACCAAATGCTTATAAAACGAGATAGCAAGTTACAGAGGTACGATAGTAGACAGCACTAATTGAGGCCAGGATGGCTGCACTCCTTCTTACCCAGCTTGAAGGATTCCTCATTTTTTCCAGGAGAAAATCATCAGGGAGGATATTTAATGACTTCAGTTTATCACCATTTTAAAGTTTTCTCTACAACTGAAGTGATGATCAAGAAATCGAAACTGAATCTTCAAGTCATTAATGAGCTATGTTTTAACCTGACTCAAAACTCAAAAAATTATTCGGTTCATCACTTATAATTTATATCAAATATTATATTTTTAACATAGAATTGCGCAACAAATTTTGAGTGACATAATATTTTCGCATTTTTCGTCTTAGAATTACGGTTTCCTTAATTGAAATCCAATACAATTCTAATTAACTAAAAACATGCGATTTATTTCGGGCATTTTGTCATTTGCAGCAGACAACTTGCTGCCTTTGCTTCCTTTCCTTTTCCTATTGTTTGCCTGATTTTCTTTGGAAGGGCACGAAACGCCACTCATAACAAAAAGTTAGCTAACCTTTTTACCAAATATAATACTTACGAAACAAGAATTACAGAAACATAGCTAATTGCCATGACTGGCGCAGCACTTAAACGAACAAAACATAAGCACCTTTTTGCCCCGCTCACTACCAGGAAGTGGTTTTTGTGATAATTCGAAATTCAATTTCCTTTGCAGGATATGAGCGAAGTGAATGTACAATACAAATACATACATACATATATATGCGAAGGTATGCGACACTTTTGCTTAATTGGATGTTTAACTGTAAATACGCAGTTAACTGCGGCGCCAGCGGAAATGAGTGGAATAAGAAATCTAATTTTTTGGATTGCAATCAGAGCACCAGATTTTCCATTTAATTTCATAGACCGCACAATTTAATCTCAGATTTGTGTGCGTTATTGTTTTTGGCATGGTGACGCAATTCTCTGTGTTCTTCAAGCGTAAAATATGAATATACAAGTAGAATAAGTAATTAATTTTACGGCAGCGGACCACCGCGGGTGTTCGTGGAAATATTGATTGACTGAAGTGTACAGTCCTTCTAAACAGTCATCACCTGAGCGCACACGGTTGTCTAAGGAGTGAGAGCAGACGATTTTGGTGGAAGTTGACACTTATTTTCTAGGAAGAAACACGAAGTGTACAGCTGTAGATGTCATGTCGAAGCTGAGGAGATTTGCTTGAATGTTTGTTATTAGGAGAAGTAGAGACTAAATACAAAGTAATTAGAGACGTAAAGAGGAATATTCATTAGAAATAGAAAGATACTTTTGTTACGTAGTGATTCTCATAGATGGAAGGTGAAATACTTGAAGTTATACTTGATAGAAAGCTTTCATGCGTGAAAAATATTAAGATTTGAGTAAGGAAGGCTTCGGTTGTCGTATGAACGTGTTCAAATAACGGCTCTTAATGGCATTTGCGTTGCATTACGGATAACAACAACGAAATGTCCCTACACAGTGCTACCGTGGATAGAGTCGGAAAGCAGTGCTGCAAAGATTGCCCAAAAACTCAGAAAAGCTGGGTCTATGAAAGAACTCAAACAGCGTTAATTCGATCCTCCTTCGTCTGTGTCCATAACAACTTGGGCCACTAGTACAAAGTCTACTCCTGATGGCTTCTTTCTTTCTAATGATTTTGCTGGAGAAGAAACGTAGTGAGCTTTCTCACGGATGTTTCAAACCTCGAAAGGTAAGTTGGGGTCGGAGCTTTCTGTAGGGAGCTCTCCGTCAAGTTTAGTCTTAGATTATCGGAACACTGCTGTCAATAATCTTTCTGTTATAAAATCTAACGCAGGAGATCAACTGAACCACCTCTCCTGAACCATCTTCTCTTAGCAATGCTCCTTGTCGCAGTTGTATGCACTCTTCCTGATCATTATCTAATAGACATTCACGGAGTTTGACTAAAAATATTGTCGGGGCAAATTGGCAAAGTTGTATTGATGAAGGTGAGGTGGAAACATCCTGACATTTTTCCCTACATTGTCCAGCTTTTGCAAGAGCGAGCCTTAAATATCTAGGCAGACATACTTTCGTCGATTTATGAAGGTCTTTACGATCAATATATGAGTTCTAGGCAATACAACGGATCAACGATTTAACCCATCCAAATGCGACCTCTATTTTGTGGCTTGAAACAGGCGCACTGCTGCTTAACTAAAACGTCAGTTGAAATAGAATAATTTTCTTTAACAGTGGCCAATTGGAGATTCCAAGTTTAGCTAGGTCTTTTTCCACATGGTCTTTCCAATGGGAAGGAGGTCTTCCTCTTTCTCTGTTTCTTCCGGCGGGTACTGTATCGAATACTCCCAGAGCTGGAGTATTTTCACCCATTCGGACGACATGACCTAGCCAGCGTAGCCGCTGTCACTGTTGATTCACTGAACTGTGTCAATTTCGTCGTATATCTCATACAGTTCATCGTTCCATCGACTGCGGTATTTGCCGTTCATAATGCGCAAAAGTCCATAAATCTTCCGCATAACCTTTCTTTCGAAAACTCGTAACGCCGACTCATCAGCTATTGTCATCGTCCATGTTCGTCGAGTGAGGACTTTACTTATCAGTTGCTTACTCAGTCCATAGAAGCACCTGTTGGAAAGAGTTAGTTTCGTTGGTTTTTGAGGTTGCTGGTGTTAAAGCTGGTTACAAGATATATTCGAAACTATCTACCACTTCGAAGTTATGGCTGTCAACAGTGAAGTGGGAGCCAGGTCGTGAGTGTGACGACTGGTTGTTTGATGACAGGAGATTTTCATCTTGTCCTCGTTCACTTTTCTTCGCTTTCTTATCCGGTCTGGAGACTATACACTCTGTTAGAATATTTTACCTTCTCTATTCAGATAAGCATTCAAATTATTTTCTCCAAGAGCAGATGAAGAAGTCGCACGATAGGAAGTCCCCTTGTCGGAAAACTTGTTTGGTATCGAACGGAGAACGGTTGGAGAGAACCTTCCCGATCCTGACGGAGCTTTTGGTATTATTCAACGTTAGTTTACACAGCCGTATTAGTTTTGCGGGGATACCATATTCAGAAATAGTGGTATAAAGGCAGCTTCCTTTCGTGCTGTCAATCAACGAGGCACGGGCTTTGTTGTTATTTAGCTGGGTGATTGCTATTCGAATTTTTGTATAAGCGGACAATGGAACGTCCGCTTCATGGTCATCTTCCTGGTGCTATACTTTCACTTCCATTAAGCAGTTTGGAAAAGTGTTCCTTTCATAATATCAGTATGCTCTGGGCATCAGTCACTAGACCACCTCTGGGGGTTCTAGAAGAATATGCTCCGGTCTTAAAACCTTTTGTTATTTGAAGAAAATTTGAAAAAGGACGATCGTACTTTTTTTAAGAAAATAGTTGCAAAATAGCATGAATACGATTGAATTGAATTTGACCTAATTTTCAGCGATTTTTTTTCTGCGTCAGTCCTCAAGCGAATGCTCGCTCGAAAGAAATTATTATTTTTAAGCAATATGCTAATAATACTACAAAAAAGGTTTCGAAAAATTAAAAGATATGATGGATCAACGTGAGCAATATATACTGGTATATACCATATATAATAAAATTCGAATTTCAAAAAAAAAATCGTATCTTAAAAACCTCAATCATTTTATACTTTTTTTAATTGAATAGAAATTAAATACAAACTGTATCATCAAAAGTAAGTGAAAGGCACGCATAAAATTGCTTTAAACTGGAAATCGATATCAAATGCCTTTTATTATTTTAATTTTATCATTTGCGCATTTGCCGTCTGTCGAACCCACATCAAGGGCGTTTCGCCGCTCAAAGTGGCACCCTGTCTGGTGTGCGTGTAATTTCATTTCCGCCGAAGAAGCATTTTTCGTTAATGCATTGTGAGCCTTTTCAATGACAGCTACTGGTTTCTAGCACGCTGAGGACCTTTTCGCAGTCCTTCCACGGTGCGGCTTAAGCACCGTGCCACATATGAGAGCGCGTCAAAATAAAGGGAGTTTTTTCTAATGCCAAGCCATAGCTATTGATTTTAAAATTTAAACGGCTTAATTTACAATTTAATTACATTAAACAAGTAAGCCAAGGGTGACGCGAAGTGCAGGTGTACTGGGGTGCGGATAAGCGACGGAGAGGAAGTTGGAAAAGGCATTTAAATTGTCGCTTTAAAGAAGCGAGGTGCGGCGACTGCCAGCGGATTTGCCAAAAATACACTTAACTGGAATAGACTGCAATTACGGGGTTTCGTTGGGCATTGTTTGGTAGACAGACGCGACGACGCGTCACCAATAAGTGCGCGCGGGCGGTGATAGAGGCAGCTCATGTGGCGTTTAAGGCAGCGAGCATTAAGTTATATACTATGTATATAGATATAAATATGTATGTGAGTATGCGCGCCCATTCAAGGTTATCGCGCAGCGGTGGCAACAGACGCTGTCATCAACGCCGCCAACACCAATGCCAACGCTGAAATCGTCAATTTCACTTAAGCGCGACGCAATTCAATTTGCCAGCCTGCTGACAAGCAAACAAAGGATTCAACGTTGCTGATTACTGGGCGCTGTACGTAGATATACGCGCGTGAGAGCATTAAAAATGGAAACGAAAAAAAGCAAGTAAAATCGACTGCAAAATTGATATAATGGCAGTGTAACACGAAGGACATTAACGCGTGCTGACAAGCGCGCACACATACGGTCATGCATACGTGTGATCCGCGCGCGGCCGCATATAGCGGTGCTTTACAGCCGCTAACTCGGCCAGCGCCAGTCAAAGTCGCCAGTCAATCAGTCACCCTGCCGCCACACAGCGCGAACCACACATTTCCAGGCGCGCATGTGTGTGCGCATATGTGCGTGCGCGCAGCGAATGTCCTTTGATAGCGTTTGTGACAAATTGCCAGATTCATGCAGTTGCATGCAGGGGCGCGCGTATGTGCGCTGCTCCTGCCACACTGCAGATTTTTTGCATTTACGGCTCGTTTTTTATTTGCAGCAATCTCTCGACCGCCGCACCGCGCGCCGCCACCATTTTACGCTGTCATGCAATTGATAGCGGGATTTGCCACTTGTTCTTTTTTCTCTGCATTGGTTTTTTTGCTGGAGGCAAGCGCTGCATGGATGCGGGTCCGGTCGGCCAATGTCTTTGACTTAATGCCTCAATGCGGCATGACGGTTATGCTTGATTTTCACAGTGCGCGCTTGTTTTCCATGCGCCTTGCACTTTCTCCCTCATCTTTTCAGTTGGCACTTTGCACTTTCATTTTTTATTCACTGCGACATGGCGCAGCGAAAATCACGGAATAAATGACTTTGCGAAAAATAGTGTGGAACGCAACAAAAAAAAAACAGAAAAAAATGAAAATGAAAATGATGTTGCAAAGAAACTGCAGGCACCCCGCGGTGCGCCAGCCAACACAAAAGCCTGACAGGCTAAAAGCCCTAGTCAGCCGCGCGCCAGCGATAAATGTGAAAAATCGAATTTTCCTGTTGCAATGCGGGCCACAAGCTGAGCCTTGGCTATGCTACGCCGTGCTGCGCAGAACAAAGCGCTGTGTGGGGACAAGGGGGTTGAGGCGCGCATAAATGAGGCAAAGCACAAAGCTTTTGCAATATTAAAGCATGTTAGCGCGTCTTGCTGCCTGCAGCCGCATAGGTGTGGCAAGGAAATCCGCTTTTAATAGAGAAATATTTCCGAGGATTTCGGCTACATTGTTTGCGCCTGTGTTGCTGTGTGTGTGTGTGGCTTTGCTGTGGGTGGCTAGGGAACTAGCGCTGGCAAGTAAGTCAGCAATTATCTTTTTTCATATCTATGCTTTATCTAAAGCCGCAAAGCGTGCGTTCACGAAATGATTATGTACGCATTATGTGTGCATGTGTGTGTTTGGTTGGGTAATGGTGGCGGTTGGCGCAGTGCAGGGAATTCCTTAAATTAAACGCGTTTGTAAATTAATGCTAATGACGCACATCCCCTTTGTGCCGCGCAAGGTTCTGATAAAGAAAGCTGTCACATTTTCATTTTGATTTTCATTACATCCAGATTTATGCGGAATCAATGGGATTATGTATATTTTGATCGATATGTTGCATAAATCAGATTTACTCTATAAAATATTAGAAAATCAGCATAGCCTGTGTCACTCACTTTATTGATAAGTTGACGTAAGCGTTGTAATTTTGAGGGTGGCACAGCATTTTTTAATGCAAGTTGATCCTTTGCCTTCTGCAGTAAAAATTATGATTTCATCATCAAACGCAATACTCGAGGCGTGTGAAAGCGACACTAGATTGTGGTTGCTCGTTTGGTATAATATATGTTAAGGTTTAAGGGATATGTACCCTCTGTATGTCGTGAATTGTGGTGTGAGGGTGGATAGACTCCTGTTAATAATCTTTATAGTACATATTTGTAAGAGCGAGAATTTTTTTGTAATTAAACTTTAATGAATACTTGAAAAGTTCCCAGCTGATTTTTTTTTAGTAATTTTCATAAGTCTTGATATGCTTCTAATATATCTTCCAATCCTTTCACTCTCAAACATCTTGTCTCCTAGAACGAAAACTTGTCCATTTCATATTTCAAATTAAACTTATTTACTTATTTTAGTTTAAAAAAAAAGCTGCCTTGGCTATACTCGCCCTATAATTTAAGATCTCTTGACAACAAAAAGCTCTAAAAGAAGAAGAATTTCTGGATTTCATCGCGTTTGCTGACTTGTTTTCATGTGAATCGTATTACAGTGGAGACGTTTTGCATCAACTGTAAGAAATAGTAATCATAAGGAGCTAGGTCTGGGCTGTAAGGCGGTTGAGGTAAAACGTCCTTACTGTCTCGTGTCTAATCGCAAATTCTAGTAATTTCTCGGCCATCACTAACTGTCGGTAGAATTCGAATTTAATGGTTTCATCCGGTTTTAGAAGTTCATAATACAACCCGTTCTTCCGATCCGACCAAATACAGAGCATTACCTTATCCTCCTGGATAGTCGGCTGTGCCCTTGATTTGGCCAGGTTTCACACACGATTTTTTTGTGACTTTCATGACTTCTGACATGCAAAATAGTTATTCAGTGCCTCCTTTCTTTAATTTATATGCCACCCATTTCCCATGCATTTTAAGTTATCCGACTGCTTTGAAACGTTTAGAAATTACTGATTTAGTATTTTACAAAGATATTGTGAGCTCACTTATGATTGATATCTTCAACTAGTAATACTTCCAGTTTTTCAACTTCAGATTTTTTCGGTCGCGTAGGATATTATTCGTCTTTCAAGCCAAATCACCACTTCTTAATCATTCTTGCTACTTTTGGCGCGTTCGCTCAACTAGAGCATGTTCACAGAAAATTTCCACCAAATATAATGACTTTCGGCAGAGGTTGGTGGACTTGGTCGCGATATCTTTACATTAGACTCCGATTTCAGAAAAGCCATTCAAAATAACGTTACTTATTAGTCTTCTTACATGTAGTTAAAGTAGTAAATCTTGAAAATATCAAATGTATTGGCTTTCATTGAGGTAGTTTAAAAATGTTAAAGTAATCCACAGAGCTAATACACAGAATGACAGTGAAAGCTTAACACCAGGAAATGGTGAACTCGATTCTCTAATCGATGACGATGGAGCAGACGTTCTGAAGAACAATAAAGTGGCGCGAGCTGGCTGAGCTATTCAAATGCGGTGGTGAAAAACTGATTAGTGGGATGCATCAGTTTCTTTGTAGAATACAGTCCGACAAAAGTATGACCAACGATTGGAATTTAAGTGTGTTCTGTCCAATCCACAAAAAGGAGGCCTCACAACATGCACCAACTACCGTGGGATAAACCTTCGTAATATCGCATATTGTATTATCGAGCGTACTGCGTGAAAGACTGAAGCCCACCGGTAGGTATCTTGAAAATCTACTATCGGACAGATTTTCTCCATGCCTCAAGTCTTTTTTCAAGATGGAAGTTCCGTATACACCATCTCTTCGTCGATTTTAAAGCCGT
Organism: Bactrocera dorsalis; assembly: GCF_023373825.1. Classification (NCBI taxonomy): domain Eukaryota; kingdom Metazoa; phylum Arthropoda; class Insecta; order Diptera; family Tephritidae; genus Bactrocera; species Bactrocera dorsalis. The sequence continues at coordinate 86,889,323 of NC_064305.1, forward strand.
CATCAACAGCGCGAAAAAGAGCTATCTTTATGCAGCTACGTCTGAATTTGATGAATTTTGTATCTCCGCAAAACTAATACGCCTATGTAAACTGATTTTGAATAATACCAAAAGCTCCATCAGGATCGGGAAGGACCTCTCCTAGCCGTTTGATACCAACGAGGTTTCAGACAAGGTGACTCGTTTTTGCATGACTTCTTCAATCTGCTCTTAGAGAAATACTATGTCGATGATATTGATATCGTTGGACGGTTTTAGTCTTAGCAACGTCGGACATTATTCAAAAAAAATTTATTTGTTCTCTTCAAAAAATTTGATCATACTTCTCAGCCGAAACTGAGATGAAACCAGTGGCGGATCCAGAGTATAATTTTGAGGGGGAAACTATATAATTTTGTCACTTATGATGAAAATAACGCATAACTTTTTACTTTTGGGGAGGCAACTCTCCGGAGTTGGATCCGCCCCTGGAACTTCTACGAACTTGGTAGAAACTCCATTCAATTAAAAAATATATACATTGTTCTTATTGAATTTTCGCACAGCTAACTACATTTAACTGCTATGTGAATTTATGTTTAATTAGCAGAAATTGCTGTTCCTCGAAACGTCTTTTCCCTAGTTAATTTGAAACTCATTTAACCGAAAGAAAAATACCCAAAAATTCACAAAAACTATAAACAAGGATATTCAACACTTCGAACGGACATAATTAACAGCACACTTAACGGGAATTCCAAATTCAGTGACTTGTCAATGTTTATAAATAAAACATGCTGAAACCAGCAGCGAGCCACAATGCCAAAAAGGAAAAGAAAAGAAATTTGAGAATACTTAAACATAGAGAAAATGTATATGAAGTAGAATTGCCACACAATTACAGCAAAAATTTAAAAATAGAGTCAGTCCACAACTGCAAAAAAAAAACAAAGCAAAAGGTACAACCGAAAACTGTAACAACTGCTAAACTAGCTGACAATAGTCTCAACTTTCAAACTATCCACAAACAAAAAAATTAAATAAAAGGCGATATGGAGATATATAAATAAAGTAGAAACGTACAAAAGCCAAAGGCAACGAGTTCAGCATTAAATAGAGAACAGCAAAGGGACCAACAACAAAAAGTAGGTAAAACTGAAAGCAAAAATCCAACTGTTGCACAGCGCTGTCCGTCCCAATGGGCGCTGTCACCGGCGGCAATCGAATTAAATACACAATAAAACTACAACAACTACAAAATGTGGGATTAAAGTTGCAACACAGAGCAGGATGTGCCGTAGACTTGGCAAGAAATGTAATACCTTTGTAACTTTTGTACTTATGTGTCATGTATGCATGTGTGTGTGTGTGTCTTTGTTAGTTCCAGCCTTTTTGCACTTTGTTATTCTCTGTATTTTTAAGAAGGTAAATATCTATTCAATATTTGTCAGGTTTTTTGTTGCATTTTTTGTATTAAAGCCATTGTGTGGCGGCTATAATTCCCAAAGTGCATGCACACTTTTGTCTACACTCACACATATACATATGTATGTGTGTGCGCCGCCCGTGTAATCACACACAAATCAAGATAACATTTCGAAGATCCTATCGGCACACTCACACAAACACACACACATGCACGTGCAGGATGCTGCAAATGCGAGCATTTTGTTTGTACAAATAAAGTACTCGTTTGCGATGCATGCTTAGTCACATTTAAAGATACCGTTTGCACGTGTGTGCAATGCCTTTGTTGCATTTCACACAATGAGGCGCTGCTTGCATGTCCTTTGATCCCTCTTTTGCTGCTGCTGCTGAGGCTTATTTGTGAAAATTTGTGAATTCGCTACAATGGCAAATGGATTTTAACCAAGTATTTAGCAACTCCTTTACATGCATTTATACATATGTAGATGTGTGTGTGTGGGTTCATATGGTTCAGCTAATAAAATGGTGCAAAATTTTGAAACTAAAATTTCCAACAATCGTTGTTATACCCTTAACAGGTTATATTAGATTTGCCATGAACTTTGTAACTGCCAGAAGAAAACGAGATATACATACTTATATATCAGCTTGGCAAGCTGAATCCATTTAGCTCGTCCATCAGTCCTCCGGTCAGTATACATATATGGGAATTTCTCTCTCAGTTTTTAAGATAGCGATCTGAAACTTTGCATACGTTCTTTTATTCCTAAAAAGCTTCTTATTTGTCGATTTTGTCGAAATCGAGTCACTATAGCATATAGCTGCCATACAAACAGAACGATCGGAATTAAGTGCTTATATGGAGAACTTTTACATTTGACGAGATATCTTCACGAAGTTTGGAATAAATCATTACCTAAGTGAATAATGTAAACACTGAAGAAATCGTTCACATCGGATAACTATAGCATATAGCGGCCATACAATCCGACCGATGAAACTCAAGTCCTTGTATGGAAAACTATTTTAATTTACAAAATAGCTTAACGAAACTTAGCCAGACTTATTTTCAAAGCAATGCTAAAATCTCCGAAAATATTACTAAGATCGGTTAACTATAAGATATAGCTGCCATACAAACTGACCGATCAAGCACAAATCTTTGTATGGAAAACTTTCTTATTTGACGAGATATCTTAACGAAATTTGGAATGTATCATTACTAAAAGTAATAATGTAAACTCTGTAGAAATTATTCATATCGGACAACTATAGCATATAGCTGCCATACAAACTGATCGAGCAAACTCAAGTCTTTGTATGGAAAACTTTCTCATTTGACGAGATATCTTCACAAAACTTGGCGCGACTTATTTTCCAAAGCAATACTATAATATCCAAAAATATTGTTAAGATCGGAGTACTATAAGGTATAGCTGTCATACAAACCGAACCATCGAAAGCAAGATAAAGCACTTTTCATAACATGTATTGTTATATAGCATGCAGCTGTGAAGGGTATAGCTAGCTTTAGTGTAACAAAAGTTAACGCTTTTTCTTGCTTTTGTTGTACTGTCCCGTCACTAGGTGGCCTGTGGGTGCTAGTGTCGCCTTCAGTGCAATTTCAACTGGCAGGTGTGAGCAGCTGCAGTGTCGAGTGAATTACCCTGCTGTGCTAATGCGCCACAATCGCTGTGTGGCTGTGTGTGTGTGTTTATAGAAATTAACAATGTGCATGAATTGTGAATGCTTAATGCCTCAATTTGCAGAATTTGTGAGATTTGTAGAATTTGTTAGGCCATGCCGCAGCCAACTACCCTGCATGACGCGCATTGCACTCAAATTCATATTATATCAGTAAGAGTATGAGTATGAGTGTGTGGGTGTGTGTGAACTCGCTGTTTATGCATTATAATGACCACTTTAAAGCAACTGTGCTGCATTTAATTTTACAAAATTTCCATTTTGCCAAAATTTGCCGAAAACACGCAAACACCCACACACACACATCAACAGCTGGAAGCGCGCTATCGAACCCGCCGCAGACGAGCAAGCAGTGTGCGCATATTTTGCATATTTTCGCAATTGAATTGTGTGTGGTTTGTCTCACCTCCCCCGCACGCCCAGCCAAACCCTCGCAGCCCACGCCGCTCAGCCCTCATGTACGCGTCGGCACCCAGCGTAGCGCCGCCGCTGAGCACACTGCCAATTAGCTGCGTATTTCGCAGGCTATTATGCAAATAATTTGCGTGCATGTTCCGCCGAAACCACAAAATGCACCGCCACTTACTCTTTCGTACATTACGTACGGTACGTTCATTGTGCCACGCCAAGTACGTCGCGCACCGCTGCAGATACCGCTGTAAGCATTCGTTTGCTTCCCCCTGTCTGTCGCTGTAGATTTGGCGGTGGGTCTCTCTCACTTTTGCTTGGTTGCGGTTGAATTGCAAATTTATTGCAATTTTATTGGCTGCACAAAGGCAAAATAGCAAATTTGCTTGCAACAATGCGGCAATCAGTCGTCGCACAAATGCCACAAAAGCCGCATGTGGCTTTGGGCTGTGCGCTCCTCGCTTGTTCGCATGTTCACTCGCGCACACGGCTTTAACAACACACACATACATGCAGTTGAGTTAGCAGGACAATACAATGCTTGCAACACTCGCCAGCGCACAAAGTCACAAGCACATCTCAGTGTATATGTGTGTTTGTGTCTGTCGGTATGGTTGTGTGCACTCATAGCGGTTATTAGCGAGACCAAGCTGAAACCGAGGAATTATGATTAATGCGAGCATGTGGCAATAGCGAGCGTATTAATGGCGTAACGCAATTGCAACAGCGCCCGCGGGGACAGTAGTTCATTTATGTGCGATCGCTAATTTATCGATGAAAACGGATTGTTGAATTTCTTGGCCGCAGCCTTATTTAAAGTCAATTTTAAAGACTTGAAAAAGTGGCCTTTATACAACAAATTTTGCCATGTTGCAAGGCGTTAGCGGTAATCTTGTTTATCGAGGGACTTGAGTGTGTTGAATCCGAAAATTTTTTGAGCGAAATTGGTGACTGCGGCGAGCTCTGTTTGAAAACATCAATTAAATAACAATTTTGCTAACTTTACACGCAAACAAAACGCCGCGATAAGGATATAGAGGATTTTCTCTTTTACAGAAAATTCAGTTTTATAGACAAGCTTGACCTGAGTTGCTCCTTTGAGGCATAGTCGAACTTCTCTTGCTAACTTCTTCTTCTCATTTACTGGTTTAGACACCGAGTCTCCTCCTATCCTCTCTAGAAAGAAAATATTTTTCCTAATTCGAAATGTTACCTTGACACTATTTGAGCTCAAAGCCTGCTGACAATTACATGAGACCCTAAATACTAAAATTATTAATTATTAATTCAGTTCTCAAGACTTTGAGCATTATTAGTATTGAGTTTCTCAAGCTTTCCACCAAAGAGATGAGAGCTCATTCTCTGGTTTTTGTTAATAACGCGGCTTTAAGTACGAGCTTCTGAACTAACTATCACTATATACAACTTTGGGTTTCCTTATGTTATTTTCTTAAATAAATAGTATGATTTTCAGTATCTTAGTATACATAATAGTATATATGTAGGTATAGAATAGTACCAGCTTTCAGTATCCTTTTCTATAAAACTCACTCTCTAGGAGTACTTTTATAAGGCATATAGTCGCTTTCTCTCTGATACAATTATCATAGAAGAAGTGGTAGATGGAAAATCCTGATCAATCTACAGAAGGTCCCTAAATTGAACCTGGAGTAGAGTAGAGTTGCAGTTCTTGAGTGTTTGGAATGAGGTCATCAAACTCTGGACACAAATAATTGTATCCAAACTTTACTATCGTCTGTTCCAAATCATCGTTTATTAAGTATCAGTTCTTCAGATCTGTTTCTGGTCTTACAAAATCCATTAAAATAAGAACCACTTCAAAAGATGATCACCTACATCGCGCCATTTCCACTGCTGTATAACGATATAAAGCAGTCCATAGTCTTTCTGGATCTTCTGAACATAAGTGCTCAGCGAGACGAATTAAGTCGATTAAACCAGGTTAGTCTGTCTCTCTGTCCGTCAGTATATAAGCGAAGTAGCCCCACAATCTTTGATATCGATCTGAAATTTTGCACGCGCCTTTTTCTTCTCAAGAACCAGCTCATTTGTTGGAGCGGTCGATATCGAAACACTACAAGAAATTACGGCCATAAAAACTGACCGATCCAACTAAGGTTCTTATAAGGAAAACTTTTAGATTTGACAAAATATCGCTATGAAATTTGGCGCAGAATATTGTCCTAGGCAGCGCTATATTTTTTGAATAAACTGTGCAGATCGGACAACTATAGCATATAGCTGCCATACAAACTGATCGATCCAACTGAGGTGCTTGTAAGGAAAACAGTTTTATTTGTAGAGCTGTCTTCACAAAATTTGAAGCAGATAATTGTGAGAGAAAACGCTACAATATTCTACAAAATTATTAAGATCGGACACCTATAGCATATAGCTGCCATACAAACTGATCGATCAAAATCAAACTCTTGTAAGGAAAGCTTGTTTATTTAACGAGTTATCCTCATGAAATTAGACATTAGTAATTATATAAGGCAGCGGTAAAATCTCCGAAAAAATTGTTGGGATCGGACCACTATAGTATGTAGCTGCCATACAAACTGAACGATCAAACGTAACTTCTGGTATGGAAGGCTTTATTATTTGATGAGATATCTTCACGAAATTCGACATGAACTATTATCGAAGGCAGTGGCACAATCTTCGAACAAATGGTTCAAATCGGACCACTATAGCATATAGCTACAATGCAAACGTACCGATCCAAATCAAGTTAAACATATTTGTATACCCTTTTGTATTGTAATATTCGCAATTGTCAAGCGTATTGCAGCTTTGGTGCAATATAAGTTTACTTTTCTTCTTATTTTCTACCAAAATTTCTACAGAGCTGGAACCGTCACGCACCTTTGGGACTTCCACCACACTTTCTTTTCAGTTAAAATCCTCAAATATTATGCTGGCCACGCCACACTACTCAACACCTCTTAATGCTCACATTTAATTGGTTTAAATTAATTTGCGTACAACCAGAGATACCAGAGATATCCGAGATTCACCGCAAATTCTCAATTACCACAAAGTTTTTTATTTGAGCGACTGATTGCTTAATCAGCTTAATCTATGTAATTGCATTGCTGGCACACTTCAGCAGCCAAAAGCTCAAAAGTTCACCACTTTGCAACATGTACAATTAAATTAAAACTTAATTTTTTGCCGCACAATATTATATAAATTTAATTGTGAAAGTAGTAATACCACTGTCTGCAGTCGGTCAAATGCATTACGTCCGCTTGCCGCTTGCGGCGCTTAAATAATGCATCTCCATAGCATTGCCATTGCGGCAGCCACAATTCACTTGCCGCACGAGCAGCTTTGACGCCACTTTCAGCACTCCTGTTCGTGCTAACTATTTAAGCCCAATGCTCCGTATGACAACAATCCGCAAGCGCACAACACCCACACACACACAGACACACAACAGTCAAACAAGCGAGTGGATGCCGACTGCCTGACTGCCTGCCTGCCGTCCTGGCTGGCTGCTTGGCTGCAAGCATACATATTTATCACTGTCGTTGCTGCTCTGATTGTTTTTGTTGCTTTTATTGTTAGCATTGTTGCTGCTGCGGCTGTTGCTATTGTTGCCGCCGTTGTTGTCGTTGTTGCTTTTGCTGTCGTTGCAATGCAAGCCTTCGCCTATGTTTGGATGCGCAATGTACTTAATTTTTAATTAGCCGGAGCAAAGCACAACCAATGCTCACTCACCGCTGGGTAATTGCAACGCGCTTGTTGCAACAACTCACACACACACACCACACACATACAGAATGCGCTACAAAGCGAATTTCCTATGCATGCGCACACAAACATACAAATTTACGGTAAATATGTGTGGATTTGTGCGGTGGCTAATTGTGCAACCGCGCCGAGTGCTCAGCACTAAGCAGTGAGGACTGTGGACAGAGCGCTCGGCGTTGAAACTTCAAGGTTGCAGCTTGAGTTGAGCTTGGCGCTGAGATTGAGCGACGCAAATCCTCTAATTTCGGTGGCGGCTTTAGTGGCAAGGCTGCTACTTACTGCGCTGTTTGTTGTTGTAAACGCAAATTTGCGTGTTTTTGTTTGTGTTTGCGCGGGCGTTTTTGTTTTCCCCGGAAAACCGCAACTTTCACTTAATTTTTTCCGCCTACTTTGCGCTTTTTTTTGCAATTTTTTGTAATTAGGTGTCATGCCACCAATCACGAGCAGCGCGCTTGTGGCTTCCGCGCTGCAATTTTGACATTTTCAATGAGACTTAATTTTGCGCCTTTTCATATTCTTTAATTTACTTCGTGTCAACAACATGATCGTGAGTTCATACACCCACACACACACGCGCACACTTGTAGCGCCATGCGAACGTGTAATGAAAAGTAGTGGCAAATACAAGCAAAGACACACATACACACACAAATGTATGTATACGTTCTTGCAACCTCCACAAGCCGCTCATTAACGCCTGCCGCTCCGCCCAACCGCTGTCCTGATTCCCAGCTGAATGACACGCTCTGCAGACACTCGTCGCCTTCCAATTATTTGCATTAATGGCGTCTGGCTCGTTAGTTTACAAATAGAAAATAATACAAAAACAGAAATAGAAAAAAATTAAAACAGAAATAGAAAAATAAATAATAAAAAAAAAAACAGAAAATAAAGTGTGAAAAAATAAATCGAGAAAAAGCGCGCAAAGCAAACTTAAATCGATTTAATTTGTTTCTCACTTTCTGTTGACGCCATTTGGACTGCTTGTTGGTCCACTAACACACACACGCACAACAGCTATCTATTTTTATAGAAAATTTATGTGTTTGTATGGCTCGGCTCGGCTTTACCACTTCTGCGACGCTTCCTTGTTTACTACACGGGTTGTTTTGGCTACTTGTCTGTATGTATGTCATATACAGGCAGCTCGTGCCGGCGCGTGTTCAATGCCCTCCGCGACACGTGACTTTCTAATGAGTGCCTTTGTGTGTTCATTTGCATTTTTCATTCATTCTTTCGTTCCTTCTTGCCACGGCGCCCAGCTTCTAACCCACACACACTCATACACACACACACACGCACTAATATATACACAATACTTTTCATCCAATTTGTAAGCTTTGCATTTGTCGATTTGCTGTTAAGTGAGCTGTAATGATTTGCCATTAGAAAATTTCTACGCCTTGTCAAGGCTCCCCTTTGCATAAACAACCGTAAGGTTAACGAGCGTCGTAAGAATAAAATTTATCAAAATGCTTGAAATTATGTTTCTGTTTATTATTCCAACTTTTTTGCCTTCAACTTTTATTATTACGCAGCTCTTACCAAATAAGTCACATAAATTCTAAACAAATAACCAAAAATATTTAATTTTTGTTGCACATCGAACATCTCCTCGCTCTAATGAATTTGAGTGCCGTTAATGTGCTAATGAGCTGTGTATTATTATAATTTAAATAGCTCGCTCGGTTAATTGCTTTTTAATTTGTTGACTAGTCGTGATTTTTTATCGTTTTTCGCTAAGCTGGCTGGAAGCTGTCATGTGAAACGCATGTCGGATATTAAATTTATTGTATCTAGATTATTTTAATATCTTATTAATTGAGTCACTTTAATAACAGTATATAAAAGTACGGGTAATATATGTATTTATGTATGTACAATAATCACTACATGTGAGTACATTGAGCATGAAAATTTCTAATTTAGTCGGTTAGTGCAAGTTTACCGTGGTTTCCAAGCGACTCCGAAAGTGATTGCCGAGAACTGGTTCATAAACGCTTCCCTTTCGTTAAGTGTCAACTATTTGATGTTTCGCCTTAAGAGCCTATATCCATTCGGAAGTTAGAAAAAGCGTTAAATTCATATATTTTTTTTTAAGAAGTTTGGATACCCTTGATTCGATCCCAGGCGATCTAGGAGGACCTCCGAAAAATGTGTGAGATTCATCTTATTAAAATTATGTCAAATCTATAAACCAAAAAAAACTATTATTACTATAAGTAAGTATAGGTGATGATCGAAAAAACAAGTCAAAAGTTTTTGACAAAATGGCGGCTTGCCTAAAAAATTTTTTTTTTTTTGTGAAAAAATTTGCACATCAAAGTGACTTAAGGGGTTTCAAAACAATCGAATTTGTTTATTATCTTAAAAAATTCTACAATACCTCTAGAATATTGGCATAAATATTCAAATTATTCAGAGTAATAGTTTCGGAGATAAAGCCTTTGAGAACTTCTGCGCTCGAGACTAGCTAAATTAAGTGCGCCGCCTTTAAACGCGTTTTTCTCGAAACTGTGAAGTCGCTTGACAAGTTTTCTAGAGAACTACTAAAGCGATCTTCATGAAATTTTACACATGTCTCTGAGATATAATTTTAAGGGACTTGGACGAAGGAATTTTGTTTTGAAATTTGAAAAAAATGTCGCGAAATTTTCACTGAAATATTAGTTTTTATAAGGAGTTATCCTGATAACGCGGGCGCACGCTTTTTTCGAGAGGTCACCGAGTTTAAAAATTTCAGAATTTCTTTGTTAATAGTGTATTTTTGTAACAATAAAATATTAGTTTTCCCCTCCTTTTTGTTCATAACATTAAATATCCTCTGGTTGGCATTTTTCTTTTATGCCTCATGGGCTGTTATGGTCATGATTTAAGTATAGTAGATAGTAGTAGCACAATTTTATATTCTTTTATTCCAGCTTCTGCTTTAAATTAGTTTTTACAAATATATCCATGTTTTCTATATAAATATAATTCAGCAAGAAAATTGTCAATGCTCGTTTTTTTTTTTTTTTTTTAATATAGTATGTAAATCAAATACATGAGGATGATCGTTATTTCAGTACCATATATCGGATCAAATTTGACCCGGACGTGGTCGCTCAAACCTAATCGATAAATTTTCTTTTGAATAAAGACGTCCACCCTCTTCTGTTAATGTGACAGTTTCAAAAAGGCTTTAAAAACGTGGTTGAAATCATTATGTTGGCATCAAAGTGATTGCAGGGAGTCTCAACATCTCTATGGCTTAACTCGAAACATTTTGGTTAATATTTTTGGTAAGGAACATGTCAATGCTCTGGACTCGCACCAAAAGACCTGAATCTTTTTCAAAACGATGTCGAGTAGATTTCGCAAAAGATACTGTGATCAAATTGAAAGGTGAATTTTATCCATTTAATCTCCTTCAAAGTAATCCCCTCCCGCTGCAATACACTTATGTCAATGAATTTTCCAGTCATCCAAGCATTTGGAAAAATCCTCCGTCGTGATGGCCATCAGAACCTTCTTCGATTCAGCTTTTATATCCCCAATTGAGAGAAACGGAACTTACGCCTGAACAACGTTTACAAATCGAAAATGCACATTCTTAATCGGGATACTGAGCCATCACCCATCTTGAGGCCCAGTATTACTGGATAAAATTCGAACGAATAGACCATGACCAACAAGCAGTGAAGAGAATATAACAGCCGTAGCTGGCAGTGTACACAAAGACCATGGAAAATCGATTCGGAGCCATTCGCAGCAACTCGGGGTGATCTATGGAACGACTTGGAGCATATCACGTTGAGATATTAAATTGAAAGCGTGCAAAATACAGCTTGTGCAAGAACTGAAGTTGCACGCGCTTCCCAAGCAACATCCCTTTCGTCTGGGCACTTGAAAAGTTCCAAGAAGATCCGACGTTTTCGGTCTTTTTGTTCAGCGATGAGGTCCATTTCGGGCTGGGTACGTAAACAAGCAAAATTGGAGCATCTATGACTAAGAGCAATCTGAAGAGATTTAAGAGCTGCCATTCCATCCAGAAAAAACAATGGGCTGGCGTTAATGCCGTCCGTTATTGCGCCATGATAACCGACCATTTGATGCCTGTGATTGAACCCTGGGATCTCGGTGACATTTGATTTTAACAAGACGGCGTCACTTCCAATACATCGCATCAATCAATGAATTTATAGAGAGGAGACTTCGGTGTGCGGATAATTTTGGGCCGGTCGATTGGCCGCTAAGATCGTGTGATATCACACCGCTAGACTTTTTCTATTCGGATTATGTAAAGTCTAAAGAATTTGCGAACAATCCCGCTTCAATTCAGGCCTTCGACCAAAACATCCAGTTACTAGTCGGAGCTCGAACAAGTCTTCGAAAATTGAACTTAACGAATGGACCATCTGAGGCCAACATTTGAAAGAGATAATCTTCAATAAAATAATTGCACTGAATATTCTTTCGAATGATAATCAACATTCCACATTAAATTTGAAGTTTCTGGAGTTTTTTTTTAAGTGGGGATCCTTGAAATGGATCACCTTTTATTTATGTATGTATGTAATGAAAAAATAATTCTACCCAGTGATCCAAAAATATTCAAGGAAGTTATCCTTTAAATGCCGAATCACTAATATCTCTATTTAGTTTCGGTCAAAAAGATCTCAAACATTTCTTCAAAACAAAAAATTCTCAAAAATGCTAATATCCAGAAGCAGCCACTTCAGATTCACTTTCTGGTAAACTTTCAACCATTTAAACCATTTTCAAAGTCAGTTTTAAAGTGTATTAACTTTAATGGTTCCTAAAAATAAACTCCTTCCTATATATTTACAGTTATGTGGCAGCATACACTTTACATGCCACACATTAAGCACTCACCTCGGACTTACCACACTAGCCCGGGGGCTTATCACCTGTAGGTGTTGTTGCGTATTACGCGCTTAACTGCTTTAGTTTTAAGCAAACTTATGCACTTAAATAACGGATACGTTAGCGAGACACACACACATATGTATAGATGTAGAGAGCGAAGCCAGAAGTGCATGCACACGCTGCTGGCTGTAAAGCGTCCAAAGCCACTTTCGAATTATTAAAAACTAAAAGCAAGAGAAATTGGCAAAAGTATGCCAATCTCTTCTCTTAGTTGCCACAAGTGCGCGCACTTCAAAAAGGATTTCATGAAACGCAGTGTGTTAAGTACGTGTCCGTAATACATAAGTAATGGCGCTTAAGTGCGCATGTGTGTGTGTGTGCGGTGCTTGGCTGGTGCATCCTCCGCAGCGTTGAATGAAAATAAATTCGATTATACTTTCAAAAGGGACATCGTGACCTGAGCGACGAGCGCTGCTGCTGCTGCTGCTGCTCGCTGGTGCATACACTTACATGGATAACTGTCGTTCAGAGATATTACGCTGTACTAGCTTCGAAGATAGACAGTTATGTGCGGCAGTATAAGTGTCTATATGTGTATGTGTGCGTGTGTTTGAGCGCCCGACTGCAGCAAGTGCAAGAAGGTAACGAAATTTATTGGCAAACAAACCAAATCAACCTAACCAACTAACCGACCAACTAAACGAGTCAACTAACTGTGCAACCAACCAAGCGGCTAACGAAGCCAGAGTGTTGACAGTCGTACAAGCCAAGCGTGCACGGTCAAATAAACTCGCAAGTGTATGCTTTTGTCTCTGTGTGTATGTGAGTGTATGCGTGTGTGTGTAGTTGCTGTATATCGTAAAACAATAACATGAAAATGGGCATTGAAAATGAAAATAGAATTGAAAAATTTATAAACTACGTGTTGGGCAGCAACCTGTGTATGTGTGTGTGTGGAACAATGCGAAATGTTGCCAGCGTTCGCGCCGAGGAGCTGAGCTGCCAAAGTCGTAACCATAAATCATTTCAACGCCACCGGCTTGCGGGCCAACTTGCTGGCCTGGCCGCTGGTTTTGATGGCGCAAAGCCGGGCACACAGCGGCGTGCTGACCTGACGGATTTGAACCGAAAACTCATTTTGGGTCAAAGTGCTTTAATTTTTATTTTTATTATTTTTGCTATTTTCATTATTTTCATTTTCTTTCTCACTTTCATTTATTTGTTTTCGCCAGAGTCACGTCACTCACTGCTGCAGGACGCCAAGCACTCAAGCCTTTTGTATGCGCTGTATGTGTGTATGTGTGTGTGTGTGTGTGCGGTCAGCGGCGTACGCGGAAGTAGCTCGTTAAATCCGTAGCGTCGCTTAAATATGTCGACCGCGTCGGTTTTGATGTGCTGACTGCCACACAAACACAAACACACACACACAGCATGAAAGCACAGGTAGACATGTTGTAACTCATTTGAGGTCTTGAGGTCGCTGTGGTTTTTACGAGCTCGATGACTGGTGAATTCCAATTAAGCCGTCGAGTGGCATAAACCTTGACCGCTCAGGCACAATGCAGAAACGGGTCGCTGGCGCCATTCACTCTCGCTGCTTTCAGTGCTGGTGCTGCAAGGCGGCCTACACTTGCCACACACTCATATGGCAGTAGAACAAAGTCATTATTTCTGCGTTGACGCAGCGTCTTCCGCGTTTTCTTTTCCGTTTTGCTTTGCTCTTTCGCTTTCTGTTTCGCATTCAGCATTTTAGCACATTGCGCATTATTCTCGCTGCGTCCCGTTATTATTATGATTATTGTTGTTGTTGCTCGTTTTTGTTTCGCGCTAAAAATTATGAGCATATTTTCCAACGAAGTCAAGCACTTCGTCAGCTGTGTGCCACTTTGCGCGGCATGCAACCGGCCGGTCAGGCAGCCATACCAAACCAAACCGCGCCACATCACAGCGCGCCAGGCCAAGCCATCGAGTTGCGGCATTAATTTTCCTGTTGACCTCAACACGCTTTTAAAAAGTCTTAATTGGCGTTCAACGCTTGTCGCTTGTCGCTCGGCAGTCGTCGCCCTGCGCTGGCGTTTCCAGTGTTTTAGTGTTCTTCATTTCACTTTTAGAATGCATAAAGTCATTATCCCTGTACTGTGTACGTGCGCATGTTTGTGTGTGTGTGTGTGCGCGTGTGTTTGTATTGCATTTTCCAGCGAAAAGCGTAAATTTGTTTTTCCTCCGTCAGGCAACACTTGTCGTTTGTGGAAAATTTATAGTTGCACGCTCGCTGCACAGCTAACGGTACATATTTGTTTGTGCCACATAACTAAATATTTTTGTATGTTTATATATATATATATGTATGTGTGTGTGTGTGTGCTTGCGCCAAGAATGCAGAACGCCTTGAGTGTACATGGCGGCCATAAATCAAAGCGCCGCTATTTAGGTTAGGAAAATATTTAATGTGCTGTGAAATTTAGGGGCGTTTAATATTGTGCAATAATTGCAGATAGAAATTCATGATTGCTTGCATATGCTTGTTTGTATGTCTGCATCAATGTATTTAGCTAGGAATGACGCCGCTAGTTGCGGGGAAAGTGAAAGTGAGCGCATTCATTTCAGCTATTTTTGTGGCAGCTGCTGCAATTAGCAGACAAATATTTGCGTCTTCTTCCAGAAATTAATTAATTCTTAGATTCGGCTGCTTTTATTAGCTGCGAGATGAGACTATCAAAATGTTTATTTTTAGTGGCATATTTGGCGTGGTTGAGAAATCGTTTCCTTTGCTAAATTGTCTTCGCATTTATTAAAAGAGTTCGAGTTCAAATGGCTATATACCCGCCCAAGTTGAATGAATATACCAAGTCTTCCTCTTCAATTTGCTTGAAGAAAAATTCGGTTAACATTGCGCGATATCGCTCACCATTGATGGTTACGGTTCCTTCTTCATTTTCGAAGAAAAATGGGCCGATGATTCCACCAGACCAAAATCCGCACCATACAGTGATTCGTGCTGGGTGCATTGGCTTCTCGACGATTACGTGCGGGTTTTCTGTGCCCCAAATGCGACAATTCTGCTTGTTAACGTAACCATAGAGGTGGAAATGAGCCTCGTCCGAAAAGATGATTTTTCCCCATTTCGTAAATTTTAGACATTTTACTGAATATCTGTCACTTTCCAAATGGTATTTGACGTTTCCAATGTCGAAATATAGATAATTCAAATTTAAAACGTTAGATGGCCCACCCTATATAAAAGAATAGAGCTTCAATAGAAACCAAAACAATAAATAGAATGACAAAACCCATTAACTTCGGCTGCACCGAAGCTATAATACCCTTCACAAGTAAATGTTTGGTAGGATAAACGGGTATAAATAGGTCTCTACCTTGAATTTGATCGGTCAATTTTTTCTAGCAGTTTGTCGTATAGTGGTCCAATCTGAGCGATTTATTCGGAAATTGTCCCCGTATGAGGCAGAAGGGCATAGAAACAAACGGAGATAACTACATCAACTCAGTTCGTCACCCTCAGCATTTAAATGTATACATTTTATTTGAATGAAATTAGCCACGACTTCGAAGTTATAACTGTCAACAGTGACGTGGAAGCCAAATCGCAAGTGTGAAGACCGGTTGTTTGGTGACAGAAGATATGTCATCTTGCCCTCGTTCTCTCATCCAAGGCTTTTTTCTTCTTTTCATTTGGGTCCTAAAGCAGCGCACAATCCTGGGGAGGGATCTTCCGCCTTCTGTTTTTTGGCTGCCAAATATTCTCTGATCTTAGGCCGGAAGTCGAGTGCTGTTTGAGCCATATGTAAAAAATCGTTTTGACCACTCTTAAGTGAATGGCCTTCAGGATACTCTCTTGTGTGAAGTTCTACACATGGCTCCATTCCTGGCCTTGGCGTAATTAATCCTTATTCATTTACTTTAACAAGCAGTTGTAGGAGTTATTGTCTCTACTACGAAGCAGTAGCATGTGGAACCTGTGTATTTGTGAAAAGTCTGTACTCATTTTGATCCATATAGGCAATTAGGATACAGCTAGTAAGAGCAACATGTCATCGAATTCATTCGGCCCTGGAATCGTGCTGTCTCGTTTGAGTGGGACAATGAGGAAAGGTTGAGTTAGATGGATATCATGGGCATACAAAAGGTGTGGTTAGAATTATGCCAATTTTGGATAGGCAAGGCTTTAACTGCAACATCATCTATCACGAGAATACGCGAGAGTCACTCTAGATTCAGAAGGCAATTAGAGCTCTTGCGCTGCAACGAGTGACTATTGAACTTCTGAAGATGGATTGAAAAGAAAAGACATAGGTTCGCAGGTTCGGCAGACATTTTCCAAAAACTCATTGGCATAATCTGGCGACATATGCTTGCTCTCGCATCAGACCATCTGATTTTGGAGTTCCGGCAAATGGTAAATCAACATAAGCGGACAAAATGGATAGAGCACCTGAAGTCTTGCAACCTCTCCATCGACGTGAGGCTACTGTTAAAGCTTTGTCCAACCCGAAGAGACATGATGATCAAGATTAAATTCAATGCAATGGCCATTCCTCTTGGGACCCGCGAGCTATTTTACCCGGCAATTCACACTGCATCCTTTAATAGACAAATCCATCACGACGGCTTTACAAAATGCAAAAAAAGAATGCACACCCTTTACTTTCACCGATGAGGAGGTTTGGAGTCTCATCAATAAATCCTCCAAATCAATTGACCCGGATGGAATAAATATGCTAATGCTTAAGCACGTAGGTTCGATGGAAGTAAGCTTCCTAGCCAAGGTCCTCAACTTGCCACTAGTCACTCTTCAAATACCCGATGTGCGGAAAATTGGAAGTATGGCCCCACTACCGAAACCTAGGAAATCCGCCCACAAAGTGGAGTCCTATCGCCCGATAACTCTACTTTCTGCCGTAGTAAAGACACTTCAGGACTTGCTACTCGCGACATTCACTCTCCACATTAGTCTAGCAAACCACTAGCATGGCTTCCGTAAAGTGTATTCTACCACCACAGTACTTAGCGACATAAATGCCTAGATAGTGCATGTCCTCAACCAAAAAAAAACCCTACGAAAGAAAGATTTTCATAAAGTTGGACTTATTAAAAACCATTGACACAGTCAACCACACAACGCTTCTTCAGGACATCGAAAAATCTGTGTTTTGTCCAGAGTTGAAGAGGTAGACTTTGAACTACCTGAGCAATCGGTAATTTTCCGTACTCTTTTGAGGTAAAAATTCAAAATTGAGAAAAATGAAGGAAGGGGTTCCGCAGGTTGGTGTCCTCTGCACGTTGCCGTTTAATTCCTACATTTCGAAACTCTCTCAACGAGCAGAGGGAATTTCTATCAGCCTCGTACGCTGATGATTTAAGCGCACTGTGACCCAACCTGAAGCTGGAATTGCCGCTCTGCTGTCAGAGTGGATGGTCACATCCCTGAAAAAATCTTCTTTTCGAAGCAATACATATACTGCCACCGTAATGACAGCCATCTCTGCTTGAAAACGCCACACTGATCCATTATTCTACAGCTATGCAGAAAACTCCGCCTCTAACTTTCCCTCTAAGGAAACTTCATCTCATTTTTGAAAAAGCTAAAATCATCTTCTCTTCTCCTTTTTTGAAGAAGTGTAAAAATGTATCAAATACTTTTAAATAGTTTTTCCGATGGCAAATGTGATAACTTTTCGAATTTTGAATGGAATACTCACCGGAAGTGTTGCAAGTTTTCTATGAGAAACTCAGAAGAATATGGATCTCACCGCGGATCATTGAAGTCAAAGTAATAAATTTTTACTCTGATAATAATTTTTAAGAAATTGATGTATTTATGTATTAGTGTTGTTGTTGTGGTTGTGGCTGTGCTATATTCTTCCACTGACATTTTCCTGGGACTAAATCTATCAACCCCACATCCGCCTTGCCAGGTTTCCTACTGCCATTTCTAATGAATTTTCCTTTCTCCCCACACAATTTTGTGGGAAAATGAATTTGAATGTGGGGAAGTGAAACTGAACTTTAACGAAGTGCGCACATAAAAGACCCGAAATGCGCTTGAGTGCAAACTAAATGATTTCATTAATAAAAGCATCACTTAAAAATTTTGTGGCACTTTAAATTGGTTAAATTGACTTGATGTTGCACAACCTAAAACCGAATATTTAATATGCATGCGAACAACAACAACAACAACAACAGCAAACAGTTATAATAAGTGCATACTCCCACAAGGCAGCTAGATTGTGGAAAATGGAACAACAACAAAAGCATTTGGAGCGTTGCAAGCGAGATGAGAACTTTTGAAATTGTGTGAAAAATGACTTCCTGATTTTTACATAAACAAAAGCAAATGCAACGCCACGCCACGCCACCACGAAGCGAGACCGAAAGCAGGCGGAATTGTTCTATAAAGACGATAACGATGTTGCTGATGCCATTACTGTTGCTGCTGCTGCCGTTGCCGCTGCCAACGCCGTTGTCGTTGCAATGAGTTTTGAACTTCATCGTAAACGTGTCAACAGCAACTAAAACTAACAGCGGCAACCGAGGTGCTGATCCCCTGAGCCGTTATTCTTGTTTGCATTTTTTCATTGTCGTTGGCGTCGTCAACGTCACTGTTGCTGTTGTTGTTGTTGAGATGTCACAGGTTGTTTGTTTTTGTTGTTGTTGCCTTAGCTTTTGCTGCTGTTGTTGTTTTCGTTGCTGTAATTTCAAAAAAATTGTTGTGGTTGTTGTAGTTCGTAATGTTGTTTTTGTTGTTGTTGTTGCAGCTGGTTATGTTCTTGTTGTTGCTGGTGCAACATCTACTATTGGTGTTGTTTTTGTTGTTGCTACCGTTATTGTTGTTGTTGTTGCTGCTGCTGCTACGGTAATTGTTGATGTTGTTGCTGTTGCTACTGCTATTGTTGTTGTTGCTGTTGTCGTTGCAAGTCACATGGCTTTTGTTGCAGCCGCATCCTTGACACAGAAACCGCACCAAAGCCGCAGAAAGTTAAATTGCCTGCGGCAATTGCAGCAACAACGGCGTCGTCAACGCCACCGATGTTGTCAGCGAAAGTGCGGGCGAGCAAATACAACATATGCACGTACATCTGTATGTGTGTGTGTACAGCGCAGTTGAATGGTGAAAGTGTAATAAGAACGCATAGGTGGTGGAGGGGGAGAAGCGCTTTCGCCGACTGGCTTTAGTGGCTTTTGGGAGATTAGGGGTAGGGCTGGCATTTTAATTACATTCAAATACGAGCGCAGCAACGCCGTAGCGCTCAACGGCAACGACAGATAGTGACAGAGTGCGAGTGATTTTTGTCACCGCAATGTCACCGCAACAACAACAACGCAAATGACTTGCCGACAAGCGAGCACACATATTTATATTTACACGCCCGCACTCTGGGAGCAAACAGTGCCCTGCGGCCTGCAGCTTCTACAACTTGTAGCAAGCACTACTGTGCACTGCGAAGTGAGTGAGCCGGTGTATGTGCGCACTCGTGTACTTGTGCGCCCGAAGTGAGGCGCGTGGGATTTGGCTGTGTCGTTGTCAACGCGGCAGCTGCTCGCATTCGTAGTTTTAAGGATTTAAATGAATGCAACGCGCGCAGTACCGTTAAATGAGGGCGCCGCACACACACACACACACTTACAAAGCCTGCTGTCCGAGTGACTGAGTGCCCTGCCAACGCCACCACCTTCGTCAATTGCACCCACGCCACCCGCGCTACCGTTATCACTCGCACCTTTACCGCACTCGACGCCGCACTGAGTGGCTCACTGTGCTCGGGCTTCAATTAAATTAAATGAAATTAAATTGATGGAAAAATATGCGCTTTATTAAAGGCATAAATCTACTTGAGTTTGAGTAAGGGCGCGCAATGAGAAAGAAAAATGCGAAGAAGAGGCAAAACTTAGCACTCAAGGGTTGCTCGGCTTGAAGCGCAAATGTCACTCGCCATTTGCCATTCGCCTTTCGCCATTTTTTCTCCACTCGTCGCTGTTGTTTCGTGCATAAAATTCAATTACTTTGCAAATAAAAAAGCGCCGAAAAAAAAACAATGTTGGAATAATAAGGGCGCACAAGCCAAGCAAAGCAAGCAAAGCAAGCAAAGCAAACAAAGCCAAAACTGGCAAAGGCATAATAACCAAAAATAAATAAATAACAATAATAAAAACATAATTGCAATAACAACAACGGCGCGCTTGGCAAGCACAGCTACTATTTCTAAATACAACATTTATTCGTGCGACCCCCGACCACCCCATGCGTCTTTGCCTGTCGCATTCTTCGTTACGCTCGAATGTCCTTTCGATTGTTTCGCTTGTTTGTCCAATTTTTATTCTATTTATATACATATTTATTTATTTATTTTTTTCTTCGTCTATTCTATTTACGTTTACATTATTTGCCTTTTTCACATTGCATTGCCATCGTTCTTCGGTCGGTCGTATTTCATGCAATTGTGCACTCACTTACCCCATTAGAGAAATGCGGGACGACTGTCTATCCTTTAGACTGTGTTTATACTGGCAGAATTTTGTCGCCCAAATTTATGCTTTTGTATTTCTAGCTCTTTTTCTGGCGAAGGGACCTTGACGAAAGACGCAGGAATAGTGCCGCATGTGCTTGAGCTGCGTCCAATATTCGGTCGATATAACCGCGCAGCAGAGTCGGTATGCTAAGCAACCATTAATTGGTTTCACACTATTTTTACTCCAGCGGATAATGAGCATCGTCATAAACGTCGAGCGCTATTGCTACTGTGAACCAGGGTATTGAAGAAGACCCGAAATAGTCGATCAATTGGAGCTCTGCCTGTCCACTCTATGGAAGATTTTATAAAAGAATTT
This sequence comes from Bactrocera dorsalis, assembly GCF_023373825.1. NCBI lineage: Eukaryota > Metazoa > Arthropoda > Insecta > Diptera > Tephritidae > Bactrocera > Bactrocera dorsalis. The sequence continues at coordinate 86,910,338 of NC_064305.1, forward strand.
TTTGGTTCGCGGGCTTAAAAAATCCAATTCGTGCATGATTTGAAGCTGAACGACCATCAAGCGTGTCCTCCTTTTGGTGAATGGGTCAAAAACACATAAAAACCGATCTCAATTTTTATAAGAACCGTGGGAAAGCGTGGGTCTAAGGGGTGGCCGTCAAGATTGTTCGATTTACCACCGTTGGAATATTTTTTGTGGAGTTATGTGACGGCACTTGTCTACGAAGATAAACTAGAGATGATTGATGATTGCGCGTTATGGCCTCAATTTCTGCAAAAAGTGGTCGAAAAATGGGCCTTTCAACTGGAATTCATTCTAGCTTACCGGGACGGTCATTTGCCCGAAATCATTTTTAAATCATAATAGCAACCCCTTACCTTCATAATATCAATAAATTATTTATTTAATTTCTCCGAGTTGGCGAACTCTTACCACCCGTGTGAATGAAATAGACAATCCCAAAAAAAACATTCCGATAATGACCGACTAAAGTCTTCGTGTGTAAACCCAGTCTTACTATGCCGTGCTACGCTGAGCTGTGTCTGTGTCGGTGCGCACATGCGACTTCGCTCATTCCTCGATTTCTCGCTTCAATGCGTTCATTCAAATTGATTGCAGCACTTAAAGCTTTCGAAGTAGGTGAAAGCATGAGTCGTTGTTGTTGTTAATGTTCCAAAATGGGTGGTGGCACTCGAGCAATTAATAAGCGTATACAATTTAATGAAATATGCATGCATTCAAAATAGCAACAAGCCTTTAAGTATTTACTTTATTGAATGAATTATTGGATTTGCATACTTGGAAATTCTAATTAAATTCTGTCAAGTGATCTCACGCACTTGCACGCACACATACAGCCATACATGCACATCCATACATGCACTTGCATACATACAACATTTGTACGCTTAAGCAGTTGTTGGTGTGCTTGGCTGTGCTGAATGTGGCATGTCCTCGCTGTGCGGAGTCACTTTCTTGGTATAATATATACATATGTATGTACATCTATGTATGTACATATGTATATTCATTTACAATTCGTTCTGCAGTATTTATATGCATCCCTGCAACAACAAAAAACAATTTGGCATGCAAATAAGTTAGTTAGATAAGTTATAGTTGTTAAACAGTTTTTAGGTACATTTTAGTTGAGATAAAGTGTGAGCTCCACAGGCTGCTGCAAAGGCACAACTTCCACACAACTTAACTGGAACATTGTTTAAAGCTTTAAAACGCTGCAGGAAGTCGGAATTTCCGTCGCAACTTTTGTAATAAATAGTTGAAGATTCTCACGTTGACATTTAATAATAAAATGATGATAAATGACAATAAGAAAATTAATAAAATAAATAGATTTGGCGGCGGTGAATTATTGTGTATAGTCAGCAGGTGCAGCCTTGTCTGTCAATTTGAATTTATTTTCTTTTATATTTCCATACAATTTTGAATCAGCTTACTAAAATTCTTTCTCAGCAAAGCTGATACACGAAGGCATGCTTAAGTAGAGAGAGACAAAGAGAAACAGAGAGCGAAAGAAACGAATCAAGTCACCAATCCAATTGACAGTTAATATGAATTTTGCTCTCAACGAGAGAGCAACTCTCTCTCCTTGCTTTATTTCACCACAAATTCGTTTTTATTACTCTCAAAACGAGCTTAATAATAGCGCCAGCTGAAACAATATTGTTTGGTTTAAGGAAAACAATTTCGAAACCTATGTTTTTTTTTATTATTCGTTAGGTTATACCTTGAAACGATATCTCATATAATTTTTGTGTTACCGCTAGCGTTCATCTCAATATTATATTTTTCAAATTTGCTGCAGTGATACTCGGAGACAAATGATCCGATCATTATAAATTTTTTTCTGCATGTTAGGTATATACATAGTTCTCCGTATCTGATCAAAAATTTTGTATAATTTAGGTTGAAATAAAATTTTTTTATGTCACATTTTTTTCAATTTTTAATTTTTTTCAATCGAAATATTGTGTGGACAATATCTTCTAGTACATTATTTGTTTAGAGTTCGTCCAGCAGAGAGTGCGGAAAGCCCGTGTTTTTACTTATCTAATGATCAAGCAAATAATATATGCTTATAATATGATCAGAAATCAGTCCGACTGCTATTTCGTCTAAATTGCTACAACTACAGCCTAAACAACAATGATAAGGAAAACATTACACTGCATTAGCAGAGTTCGAAAAATTTTTCAAGATCGGTTCTTCTTCTTCTTTAGCCGAGTTAACAACAGGGCGCCAGTCGTTGCTTCTTTTCGCTATTTGGACCGAATTCGAGATACCAAGTGAATTTAGGTCCTTCTCCACCTGATCTCTTCCACGGGGTGGAGGTCTTCCTCAATAGCTGAAATGTTTTCTTTTCCGGGCAACTCTAGCTAGCGCAGATGCTGTTTCTTGATTCGCTGAACTATGTTAATATCGCCGTATATCTCGTACAACTAATTGTTTCATGCGCAAAGGAACTTAAATCTTCCACAAAACTTTTCTCTCGAACACTTCTAAGTCCAACTCATCTCATAACGTCAATGTCCATGCCTCCACACTATAAAGCAGGACGGGAATGATAAATGAATTTTAGAGTTTGATATTTGTTCGTCGAGAATGGACTTTACCACTCAGCCCAAAGTAGCACCTGCTGGCAAAAGTGATTCTACGTTGGATTTTAAGGCTAATATTTTTGTTGGTGTTGATGCTGGTTAGAAGGTAGACGAATTTATCTACGGCTGCAAAGTTAAAGCTGTCAATAGTGACGTCCGAGCCAAGTTGAGAATGCGATGACTGGTCCTTCCCGATTCTGACAGAGCTTTTGGAGTTGCTCAACGTCAGCTTACACAGCCATATTAGTTTTGCGGGGATACCAAGTTCAGACATAGCGGCATAAAGCAGGTCCTTTTTGTGGTGCCCAAGGAGACTTTCAAATTAACGAAGATGTCGTATGTGTTGATCTTCCTTTTCTTGGGTCTTGGCTCATGGTGAAAATCTGCTCGATAGTAGATTTTTCAGATCTAAAGCCACATTGATAAGGTCCAATCAGTTTGTTGACGGTGGGCTTCGATCTTTCGCACAGTACGCTCGATGGAACCTTATATGCAATGTTAAGGAAGCTTAACCCACATAAATTGGCGCAGACTGAGGGGTTCCTTTGGATTGAGCAGAGCACACTCAGGTTCCAATCGTCAGGTATGTTTTCATCCGACCATATCTTGCAAAGAAAAAGATGCATGCACCTTGTCAGTTCTTCGCCGCCGTATAGCTTGGCCGATAATTAAGATCGCATCAAAAACCTATACTCTTCTGTAAAAATATCAAGTGGAGAGTTAATGCTTACATTTTGTGGTGTGTCTTTGAGATTGTATGAAAAGCAGTGACTTGAATTAAATTGGTATGTTTTTTGGTTGGGCCTAACCTACAAAAGACACGTGTAAAAGTTTCAAAGCTTTGGGAAAATTCGCCCAAAAGATATAGAATTTTGTGTGACGAAAGATTTGGAATTAAAAAAATATTAAAAGAACTGTGTTAAAGATCGCTATTATCGATGTAAAGGCTTCTTTAGAAACCATAGTGAGAAAAAATTTGCTCTTCTTAAAATGCTGCGGGCTTTTTGCTTGCTAGGTAGATCACAGAAATTCTGTTTTTTTACCAAACCTTGTAATTTTTAATGGAACTTGTTCTGAAAGTTGCTGCCGACTTTTTTACGAACCTCAAATTTCCCAAAACGTTTTGTTTGTGGAAAATATTTTCTTAAAACTTGCTTTTCAAAAACTGCTTTAATTCTAGAATTTTGGAAGATCTGCTATTTGTAGTAGAACTTCATCAAGTACCACCCACCTTATTACATTCTCTTATAGCAACAATCTGTAGACTATCAATAACAAAAACAATACCATGTAAAGGAAAACAATCCAAATTTAAATCGTTCAATAGCCGAAGTGATTAATTTAAGCAACAGTGATTTCCTTTCCCATCGCATTTTCAATTAAGACTTGATAAGGTGTTTCCTTGACAAAGTGGCATGTAGGTTAAATTGATTCCCTCAACCAAAAGATATTTACATACTCAATAAGGCTTCACACCGCCCCTCGCATGCAACCGCTTGACGCATTGCTGCATTATCTTACAATGTCTTAATGCCGGTGGCTTATGTCTTATTGCCGCATAAATGTCGGGATTGCCGCTGCTGCTGCCTGCCCTCACTGCATATCGCACTCAATTTTGTTCGTTTAAAAGCGCGGGTGGACGAGCGTGTCACGAAGAGGCGCCACTGCAATTACCACACGGAAATGTCCTGTCACACACACACACACACGCAGACATGCTCATGTATATGCAGATTTGGTTGCTTGCGTGCGTGCGCCTGGCCGTAAGCCGAGAGAGCAATTTCAGCTGATTCAATCATTTAAATCATTTCGATCCTTGAGTGCTTGCGCTTTTCACCACACACAGCCGCCGCCGCAGCGCACCTCGCAAACTGATTGCGCTTTTCGTGTGACTGAATATCTGTATTTGTGTATGTGTGTGTTTGTATATTTGTGGGAGTGTGAGTGCACTTTAATCCTGTTGTTGTTCTGCGCAAATGTGACAGGCTCTTGGCCAAGGACATGACTGCCAAGTGTGTGGCAAGCTTATACGCAGACACACACACACACACATGGAATAAATTTATGGCTGGCTTTGTGTGTGTGAGCTGTAAATTGCTCGCGCCCACTCTGCTGCAGGACGACATGCAACGTCGACGTGTAGTCTTAGTGCAAAGTTTCAGTGGCAAAGGCAAAGGCAAAGGAGCAAACGAAAAAGTAGCCGAAAAGGAACGCTTATCTGCATGGTGAATTGTCAACATGTGTTCTTGTGGCACGCTTAAGTGCGTCTCGAGTTGGACGAGTGTACATAAAGGCGCAAGCACACACGCACATACACCGGCTGCGGCAAGTATTTGCACAGTTAAAAGGATTCTGCTTCTCAAGCAGCAGTGTTGTTTCAGCTATTTGCCTTGTTGTTGCTGTTGTTTGCTTGTTTGACACACCTTTTTAGTTTGCGAAATAAACGGCACCTATGCACACACTAACACACATATGTATATACAAAGCGGTGACATGACGTGTGGCAAGTACTCACATTGCATTCAGTGTATCATGTAACCAAATGATGAGTATATCTGTGGGTGTGCATGTGTGGCACTTGCGTTGCATGTTGCTTTTTGTTGTCATCTGTGCCCTCAGCGTCATCATCTTTGTATCTTCGCCGTTATCGCTTGTTTTTTTACCATTTTTTCTTTTTTTTTTGCTTTTCTTCGCTTCCCCACTGAATTGTCTGCAATAATTTTTGCCACTGCAACAGCTACTGTTGCCACTGGCGGTGTCACTATGTCCCACATACAAATATTGATGCTCCTGCATATATTTACATGCATCTACATATGTGTATGTGTGCGTGTGTGAAGAGTCGCTCAGTGCCGTTGTTTACATGGTGAGCACCACTAACTAGTGCGAGTGTTGGCCTCAAGGCATCTTTGCAGTTAACTAAGTGGCTGCGTGCCTGCTTTCGCTTGTGCTTTGTGCTTGTGTGGCTGTGTGTGTGTGTGTTGAGTCTGTGGTAAAACGGCAGAAAAATGGGCGATACGCAACAACCGATGCTGATCGCTTTCTTATTACCTCACTTACTTTTCGATTTATTTGATTCTTATTCCATTTTTGCACTTTGTTAGCTTCCTACATGGCTATTGTTGTTGTAGCTGGTGTCGTTCTTGTTGGCACTTTTGTATGCTAACAGCAGTTGCATGCAGTACACGAATGAATAAATGTGCGACACATGCCTGCGTCAATCTGCGTATGCTGCACAGCAACAGACAGCGAAGTGGGAACGCTAAGATCAATTTTTTCTCGAAATAATAATTCTAGATTAATGCCGAAGATGATGATAAAACAAAGGCATCGGAGATTATGAGATAGTGGGTGAGATTGCCAAGAATGGTGTACCGCTTATACCCGAAAACGTGATGAACATTGGAAAACCCATCTTTTGTTTATACGACAATCTGGGCAGAAGCATGGTAAGGAGAATCAAAACCAGATGGAACGAGCTACCTGTGTGCAAAACAGCAAAAGTCATGTGTAAAACCGTGAATCGGAAATATACAAAATTCCTACTGCCACTCGATAGAAGATACCGTAGGAACATGATCGGATTACTCACTGGCTAATGTCTGATGGCGACACACGTCTAACTGGCAAATCGAGAAGATTGCTGAAAATGTCATCGGAGGATCTCTTGTGCACTTGTCCCGTATTGGCAGGCCTACACTTTAAGTATCTGGGTTCCCCACGATATGAGACACTGAAAGAGATATCGATATTGAGGACACAGGGTCTATTGAAATTCGCGTCAAGCGCAGGCATCCTAAATGATGACTATTCCTCATGGACCGCAAAGCTGAACTCCATTTGATATCGCAAAGGACCAAATCCAGACTAACCTAACCTCACTTACCTACATCATTGTCATATAATTTTTTTTAATAGCAACCTTTAAAATTCAACCAAACCCTCCTCTTGCTTTTCCCGACCTCACTCCGCCCGTAAATAGTTTTTCGCTCAATCTTTCGCTCTATTTTTATTGTTGTGGGGAGCCTTCAGAACGGGCAAACGAAATTTCGTAAATATTGACGTCAATAGTTTATTATAGATCCGAAAATAGCAGAAACTCTCGAACGATACGATTTTACAATATGACATCAGCTCTAAGTCTGTAAGAAGGGCAAGCAGGCTTATTTTTAGTTTACGTCTTTAGAACAAGAGACTTAGTCAAATACCAGACGAAACACGATTTAATTTTTGAAGTTCAGGCCAGTCTCTTAACATGTAATTTTGAAACAAGGAAGCAATATTTCATTTTCTCTTACCGAGAAATTATAAATATCATCAAACACAAAAGTTATTTAAGAAGTCAGGTTATGTCAGGTTAGGTTAAGTTACGTTCGATGGCTGATCCAAAGACGCTACTTGGACTACAGTCCTGTGTAAAGTCATCCTGTATTCGTTCTAGTAAATCAGTAGGCGGTTAATTTCTGATACCACCAGCTCAGTGGGATCTCTGAAATCATAATATCCTAAGTATTTCAGCTTTGATTTCGTAAACGCGGGACAATCAAGATGAGAGCCTTAAAATTTTTGCATGTCGCCTTCCTCAATACCGCTTTTACAGCTGCCGTTCGGTAGGATTCTCAACGATAAAGAGGCAATGAGCTCAGTGGATCTTTTATGATCGATCTCGAGCGGTAATGCATGAACTTATGGTAGCCCAGCGCTGGCTAAGCTCCACCTATCTAGTAAAAGAGCACACTTAGAGAATAGAGCACCTATCGGTTGCATTATAATGATAGCGGGGGATGTCTCGTCAGCTCTATAGTTACCTGCTATTTCGCTATGGCCTGGCACCCATGCTAGTCTTATTACAAAATGACTCGATGCTCTCGATAACAAGGTTAGTTGCACTTTAACCAGCCTTCAACGCACGGCCAGTGAGCTGATGGCTTGTAGCGCCACTCTCCTATCAGAGTGAATAGTTACATCTCTGAAGGAGGCTGCATTCCAGAGCAGTAAGTCTACCGCTACTTTAATGGCAGTAACTCGAGCTTTGAAAAAACTGCAATAGGAACTCTGAAGCTGAAATTGGTATAGAGTTCTTGACAGTATATCCCCTCTATAAACCTTTCCCCCAAGCTTTGACACATCCGCAAACAAGCTCACTGTCCTTAAACTTAAGCGTATTCAATTTTATGACCGCATCTGTTCACATATGTCAGCTTATAGATGCATTTTCTGTACGCGACCATTCAACTCGTTCTACATTCTACACGACAGCATATGCATGATCATATTTCCTATGCATGCCCGGCATTGTAATCAAACCAAAAGCAGCAAAAAAAAAGACAAAAACCTGCGAAGAAATCGTTGGAAGGAAAAAATACAATTGAAAAATTGAATCAACCGAGCAAGTTGTGAAAACGTGGCTAAAAGGATGTCTACTCCATTGCATCGCCGCACACACACGCACACCCGGCCATTTGTGGCATGACAACAGGCGTTTGCCTTGCCGGTGCTGATGCAGCAGTCAGCAGCTCCTGCTAGTTGCGGCGCTCGACTACCACATGGCTCCTGGCTGCTGGCCGCAATCGTTGCCACTGCCACAACGGCATGTATTCGAAAATGCTTGCTTGCTGGTCTGTGCCGGCAACTGGCAACCGGTAGCGGCAGGCAGCAGCAGGCCACAGCTGATTGCAGCGCATAGATTACGTTCTCATATTTTTTCGGTTGCATTACAAATTTGTTGTTTCACCCGAAATTATTGTAATGAGTACGCAAACATGCTTGTTCGCCGTTGTTGGTGTTATTGTGCTAGTTCCGTTTTTTCCTCTCTCATTTTTTCGCCCAAATGCATATTTATGATTTTTTATTATTTTCATTTTTTTCTGCCATTTTAGCTCGCATTAAAATGCGCGCCGAAATTGCGTCGTGTGGTCCTGCGGATGCCGTGCGCTGAATGGTCTTGCAACGGCGCTCGAGGGGAATGCCATTCAGGCAGCGTTGCTGCTGAAATTGTTGTTGCATACACATGCAATTATGCGAGTGCCCGTGAGTATGATGCATGCGTTTTTATTTATTTCATTTATTTATTTATTTATTCTTTCAACATTCAAATTTGTTTTGAGTTCAAGCTGGGCTGGTCTTATCTCCGGGATGATTCCGGCGCTGGCTTCTGTGTAAGGAGCAGATAAGAAAACATGCAAATATTTTATTTTATTTGCATTTATATGTTTCATTGGGGTAAAGTCCATGCATTTTAAAAGCTATCTGTCGCCTATTTATGCAAAAGTCAGCGGTGTGCATTTCACTTAAGCCATTTAAGTTTAATGTTTTAGAGGCTATTTTTTTCGTAAAAAAGAGGTTTCGGCAATTTTCAACACATCTACTAGCATTCTGAGAGACCTCAAAAAACTCGCCTGAAGCTTCGATTGGTGAAAAACAACCGAGCTTTCACATACAGGGTAGGCCATTTAAAGTTGACCCATCTGGCAACGCTGTAACTTTTAACAGCGCTGACAAATCGGCTAATGTCATACCGCGTTAGAAGCGTCATTCGAAGACAATTTATACCATGGAACAGTACACTCCAAAAGAACGCGCTGAAATTGTTCAGCTTTATATTCAAAATAACTTTTCAATTGTGTTAACTCAACGTGCGTTTCGCAAAAAAAATAAAGTGAAAAGTGCTCCAGTTAAGAACACAATTAAGTCTTTATACGCAAAATTTGTGAACACCGGTAATCTCAGTAATGCCAGTCATGCATCCAGACAACGCACAAGACGTTCTGATGAAAATATCGAAGCTGTACGAGCCAGTATTGAGGAGACTCCATCGACATCGAGTTATCGCCGCTCTCAGGAATTAGACATCTCTCGCACCACTCTCCGACGCATAATTCATAAAGATTTGAAGATGTTCCATATAAAATTCAAATGGCACAAAACTAAACCCAGCTGATTATCCGCGACGCCTTAATTTTGGCAAATGGGCCATCGAAATGCTGAAACGAACTTGACTTTTGGCGAAAAACTCATCATGTCAGACGAGGCACATTTCTCGTTGTGGGTTTGTGGGGTTATTTGAAATCCAAGGTATACGCTAATAAGCCAAAGACCTTAGCTCAACTGAAAGCCACATTCGACGTGAAACAGCCGCCATATCATCCCGAAACATTGGCCAAAGTCATGGAAAATGTCGAAAAAAGAGTGCATTTAGCTGTCAAAGCTAAAGGTGCCCATTTACGCGATCTAATTTTTAAATATTAGCTGAAACAAATCCCCTTGGACCAAAATAAATTATTTTTGAAATGAACAAAAAACATTGTTTTCTTTTGTTCTTTTTTTTAGAAACAAATGGGTCAACTTTAAATGGCCTACCCTGTACTTATGTATGAAATAGTCCCTAAAGATATCAGCCGAAAGTGTTGGATCATTGTTTAGAGGTGCTTTCTTCAATAGCCTTTTTGGACAGATTACGCGTGAGTCGTGTAAAGCTGTCATGTTATAAGTGTTTAGTATTGTTTGGTCATTCGTCATGGAAAGGCTTATGCCAGAAAAAACGTTTACAAATTGTTCAACCATATTACGAAAGTTCACGTTCTGTAAAGAAGGTGTTTCGATCGTTTCGCTCAACTTAAGGTCAACATAATCGGCCTACTGAGCATACTATTCGCAATACCATTACCCATCTTGAGACCCAGTATTCATTATTGTATAATTTTCGACCAAATAGACCACGTCCAGCACGCAATGAAGAAAATATAGCAGCCGTAGCTGTGAGTGTAACGAAGACCATGGAGAGTCAATTCGGCGCCGTCCGCAGCAACTCGGACTGACGTATGGAACGACTTGGCGCATTTTACATCGAGGTCTTAAATTGCTTGTGAAAAAACTGAGGTCATTCGACCTTCCCAAGCAACATCGCTGCGCTCCATAGGGTCTTGAAAAGTTCCAAGAAGATCTGACGTTTTCGAGCCAAATTTTGTCCTGTAACGAGGCCCATTTCTGGCTCAATGGGTACATAAGCAAGCAAAATTGCCGCTTTTTGGACTAAGAGTAACCCGAAGAGATTCAAAAGCTGTCACAGAGGACAAGCTTAACAAAGTAGCTAAGGACACTGTCCAACAAATCACTCGATAGGCGCTCCGGAAATGAACCGAACCCGAAAAAACAAAATTCACTGAACAGTACTTAATTCACTTAATACGGAACAGTACTTATGGAATTTTGATTTAATCGTTGACTTGTGTTAGCTTAAAATCAGCCCATTTTGAAGGCATTAATTAAGAATTGTGACTAAATGTAATGTAGCCATAAACCATTCTTCTGTTAAAGTTCATTTTTGAGTTCAAATTTGAAAGGATTCTACAAATAGTTAAATTCTTAAGAAGCCTTTCGGTAGCAAGGAAAGATTATTTTCTGTATACATACATACATATGTATGTACAAGTAAATGTCAAAACTTTTGCATGATATATGTAGAAAATTACATGCAAGAAATAAATGAAAATTTTTAGCATATACATATGTACATAAATATTTTTGTAAATTTGTGAGTACTCCTTGATTTTAAAATTTATTGCATGCTACTTTCAATTCCATCTCACTATAATATGTTATAGCAATAAAGAGTTTGTGTCTAGAATAAGTGGAGACTAAATGTAATATCGTAATTTAACACAGTAGAACAGTTAACTGGTTGGTTTATGTGCTTCAAAAGCAGACATAAGAGGTGTGCGACTTTGCTAAATAATTTACGATAAGTTTTATATAAAAAAATTAATTGTTTTATTTAATAATAATTATTTTAATTGTGACCATTATCTATGTAAGGCTTCATTAGAAACTCTTGTGGAGTTAGCTTTTTCCAAATATTTCTATAATAGTATATCAGAATAACTAACGACCGCTAGAGGGCGCCAATTGCTCTCGCAGCCTTTATTATGAGCTGTTTATAACGTTTGTGTCTATAAATTCTCCACAATTATGGCATATTGAGCAAATATTTTGTCGGCAAATTTTACGTTAAATTCTATGTTTTTCTGTGTAGAAAGGATTCTGCAAGAATTTTTTGTAGACTTTACACTGAACCAACGCTTGTAGATTTGGTTCCAGGAGGTTTAATTTTAGGTTACTAACTTTCACGGTATTTTGCGACAGAAAGCTTTACGGTTATTGACTAGATTAGTTGAAGTTGTTTGAAGCTTGTTTTAAGGCGTTTGGCAGCACGTTGGGATTGCCAGCTGTCGTGGAGCGAAAAATAAAAAAAAATTTGTTTAAAGTTTATAATATCACTTGTTACACTCTGAATAGCGTATATTAAGTTTATCACGAAGTTTGTTAGACCCAGAATATGAGGGAGGAGACCCTACGAAGTATATATTAATAAAATAAATATCTCCCTTCCGCTTTTTTGCTCTTTATTCAATGCTTTATAAAAAGTGTTACAGTGAACGAATTTAGTTCAAATATGCGCCGTTTCGTTTGATAATCTGTTTCCATTTGGACGGCAACTTCATAATACCCCCCTCGTAGAAGCCACCCTCCTTATTTGCGAAGAGCTCGAACAGCCACTTTTCACAAGCCTCTTTTGAGTTCAACTTCACACCAACACAGATGGACAGATGGTAATCACTTGGCGCTATATCCGGGCTATGTATATGGTGGAGCGATAAAACCTTCCATCCGAGCTCCGGTAGCTTCTGACGAGTCATCAACGATGATTAGCGTCCTGAACTAAATCCGTACCACTCCATATACTTGAACTAGTCGCTCAGTTTTTGAGATATCGATATGAAATTATATACACATTCTTTCCTCTCTAAAACGCTGTCGGAATCAACACTATCGCACCATTATAGCATATATCTGACATATAATCTGAATGATCCAATTCGAGTCCTTGTGTGGATAACTTTTGTAATTGACAAGATATCTTCACGGAATCGAATTGTTTAGACAACAAACAAACGTACCGACCAGAATAGAGTCCTTATATGGAAAAATTTTTTGTCTGTGAAGGGTATTATTCGGCACAACCGAAGCAATGTATGTCCTTGTTTTATATTATAATTCAAAATGCCATTTATTTAGCTAAAATATATTCTTTATTACTATTCAATATTTGTGTAAACATTTTAAATAAAATAAAATGGTTAATCAACTGTATCATAGTTTAATATAATATATTTTTGTAAATTGTTGCTTAGTATTTTTGTTAGCAAAAAAGCACAAGAAAGAGTGTTTAAAGAAACAATTTTTTAATACTAAATCGTTTCTCAACTAAAAAAAATCATAATTTGTCATGATTTCTAATTATTTCCAATTATTATTATTTTTTTTGAATATATAACAACATACTCACCAAAAAACAATGGAAACACTAAAATTTATTAGCTCATATAAATCGCTTTGTAAGTACACACTTACATACATATGTATATGTATGTGCTTTCACATTTTCTTTAATTTTTTCAAAATTTTCTTAATTTTTTTTTCAAATTTTTCTAAATTTTTTTAGATAATTTTGTTCTTATAAATTTCGTATTTTTTTCTTTGCATTTTTAACAAATTGGAAGATTTCGTTGCTTAAATACACGCTATTGGGCGGATCATAGCTTAATTATAATTTAATTTTAATTAATTAAGTATTTAATTATTTGTTATATTCTTCAACTCCACACAATATTTTCGCTTAAATATTTTATAAAATATTAAAAAAAAATAAATTTAAAATAATGCCTCACTTTTACTTGTGGTTACTGTGAGTTGGCTGCCCTCTCTCGTCCTTGATTTGTGTGACCAGTTTGTAGTATCGTATGTAGCCGCAGAGTTACTCCATTGAACCGCAATTTCGTTTGGGTGATTTTCCATTTTTTTTCTTCCGAAAATAAGTACACCTTCCTAAACCGTTAGTGTACATATTCAATTTCCTTTATGAACCCATTTATTTTCAGGCGTCAAAGCAGCGCGCAATTGCTGTCGTGGCGGCAGCGACGTCGCAAGCAGCTGCGCGAACCCATATCGTAGATGAAATCCGGATTGCTTATGTAATGCTGGTTCAGTAACTGACTGCCCAGCAGTGGCGATAGACGTATTTGTTGTTGGGAACGATAATAGTGTTGCGGTGATGCTGGTAATGTATTATGTTGCATTGGTAATGTTTGGTGGTTGTGGTGTTGGTGTTGGTGTGGGTGTGAGTGTTGTTGTGTTAGTTGACTGAGGGCAGGGCTGGGCAGTATAATTGTGCTAATACTACTCTGGCCTCATATACCTTGCAAATAGCGTCGCAACTCTTCTTCTGTGTCGAATATCATAACCGGGAACGGTGAGCCGGGTACAAATTCGCCAGCCCATTTCACTTCGACGCGATAATCGCCCGGCTCTGTGGGATCGTACTGCAAGAGAGACACAAGAGAGTTAAAAAATGTAACGAAAAGAAGAGTTCCGCTTCTTTTTACATACCTTGCAGAGTATTGTGCGATCCTTTTGACTCTCTCGCTGCATTTCCACACGGAATGCGCCCTTCGGACCACGTACTCTCACTGTCAGTTGACCAGCGCCAGCGCCGCGTGTGTCGCAGATGAAACGCGATTGGAAGGTGGCTAAAACGCCGTGCTCGATGCCAGGACCATAGACACGTACCTGGAAAAAGAAAGTTCGGAATAGTAGAGGATATCGTCTATTGTCTAGTACATCTAACGACTAATTAGTACATTTTGCTTCAAACCATTTGAGGCAGAAAAGTAAGTCGTTTTCGGTCGGTATTTGATCGATATTCGATTAATATAGAGAGCCTTACCTTACTAGCATCTGGTGCACCAGCGACCTTCAGCGCGAACGGCGAGCCGGGCACATTTTGTCCGCCATATTTGATCGTCAATAAATGCCTACCCGGCTCTTGTGGTTTGATGTTTAGCGTAAATGTGGCGTCGCCGTGATCATATAGCTCACAATAAGCCACTTTACGTGGTCCAGCGCAGTGAGCTGTCAACTCACCGGGACCGGCACGACGTGTATCAATCCACGACTTAATATCCTTACCGACAATGCCGTGACGTAGACCCTCACCCGAGCAGATAACTTTCGAAGCATCCATCGAAGAACCGACGGCGACTGTGAGTGGACAACCTTTGACGAGACGACCATTCCACTTGACTGATAAGGTCAGCGGACCTGAAGATGACTTTTGCGGTGTGTAGGAGGCCAACCAAATACTTTCCGTTGGTCGCGGTTGCGCCATGCTTACTGGCACCGAAGTATTGTCTTGATGCACCAGTATGACCTCGGGTCGGCCGGCCGGTGCATTTGTGGCATCTATTGTGAAATGTGCTGCCTCACCAGCTTGTGCTGCCGCTAGACCACGTCCTGTGAGCACCACTTTGTCGGCGGCTTGTTGGCCAGTGACAAAAGCACTGCGCGGACATTGCACAATGGTGAGACCACTCCAAGTGAGGTCTAAATCATGCTCACCCGGTGCCAAACTATCAGCAGATATGTAGATGCGCATTTTGCCATCGCTTAACTTGTCTACGGGTATTTCAATGCCATCTATGGAGCAGGCCAGTTCGCCGGGACCGGCATTCTCCACATCAAAAATTATACGCGCCGGTAAGATGAGGCGACCATCGTGATCAAGCAGTGTGCCCCAACCGCCGACAGGTGTAATCTTCGAAGTTTCCACACAGGAAATGCTCCATGGTGAGCCCGGTAAGTTACCACGATTCGGACAGCTGGCGCGTATCTCGTAATGACCGACGGAAAGAATAGTATACGAAATACGCCATTCATTGTTGCCTAGTGCCTGGAAATTTATTTGGAGTTTTACTAAATGAGCTTTAATGAAGTGGATGCTATAGTATGTACCTTGATTTTCGGTTCGATACGTTCACCAAACTCGTCGACACGTTCGATTTGCACATTCGGAGCAATGGGACAGTAGACAATGAAGGAAGCTTCCTTGTTGCGTTGGCATACCTCCAGACCATTGCCGGCTGCGCGTGTGTCGGTCTTTACGCCTGTAGCGGAGGCGGTAAAGGTGAAAGGTGACCCCTGTACGGTTTCGCCACCGTACATAACTGTTAGTTTATAAGCACCCGGTTGGGATGGCACGAATTCAACACTATATATGCCCTCTGACTGTTCGGTAATGTGGACGGGCAGGTTTTGATTGGTTGGGGAGACGGCGAAGGCCTCTAGTTCGGCAATACCGGCATTATCAGTGCGCACTAAAAATTGAGAAAGGGGAATTTTTACATAAAATGAAATTGACACTTTAAGGTGAGTGAACAAACCTGTGAAACAGATTGGACTGTGCAGCGCCAACTGTCCTTTTGGTACACCCTGTACAGCGACACGGCTGGTATCAAAAGCTTCACATGTGAATGGACTGCCAGGCAGTGGCTTAGATTGATGAAGCACCTCTGTAAAAGTGTTATTGAATTAAATAAAGTAAAGGTCCTACATCAAACCACATACCAACTATGCTCTGACCCGGTTTCGTGATTGTGAACTCAGCTTGTAAATGTCCACTCTTAGTTTGATAACAGCGGACAGGTAGAGCCTGACCACCTGGACCAGATACCACTACATCGAATTCGCGTGCTGGTCTCTTAACGGTATCGATGGCGAACGATGTCGTCTTTCCAACACGTGCCTGATATAATCCGAGTCCAGATACACTGATTTCCTTACCAACATTCGCAGGTAGCACATTGATCTCCAGTGGTTTTAGTGAAATCGGCACTTCATTGAAGAGTATGGTCATCTTGTGCGGTGCCACACGTGTCGGATGATAGACGATTTCGTAAACACCTGTCTTCGATGGACCGCGTATGGAATGTGGTACCTCCGAAGCACCACATTTGACAATCGCAGACAGTTCACCTTGTCCGGCTTCATTGAGTGATACTGAGATGCTAGCTGGTTGCTGGCAGATCGCTTCACCCACTTCAGTGATCTTCACCAACGATGGATCAAAGACCGTAAGTGTGCGTGTGCCGATGTGTTGACGTGTATCGCGATCGATGAAACGTATCAAATAATTACCGGTCATGTGAGTGCGGAACTCGGCCGTCTGTCTAGTAATGGTATAAGGCACTGGCTTATGATCGGGACCCATAATTTCTGCAATCTGATCATCTGTCGGAAAATCAATGGTGGCCAAACTACCGATCTGTATGTGCTGTGTTGTCTGTTGTATATCCACGCGGAATGGACTGCCATCGACGGGCACTTCGTTGAATGTAATATTGACATAATGTGGTTCTGTGGTCTGCGGCACAAAGGTGACATCATAGAGACCACGTGCACAGGCGACCACTTCGGCTTTTACAGTGCTCGTGTCTGTCGAAACTACTAATTCAAGTGTGCCTTCGCCAGCGCCAGCGGCATCCACACTAAAGGTGACGGGCACACCCAACGCGGCTGGACCATATTGCTGATCCAAACCACTGATGCTGACACGTGAAACATCGAAGACATTGCACGAGAAGGGTGAACCATTGATGTGTTTATCACTTGCGGTCACGCTAATCAAATGACGACCCACAACTGTGGGTTGGAAAGTTGCTGTGTATGCGTCGCCGCCCTGTGGACTCAACTGACATATAATATTGTCGCCAGATGGCGTGGTTACAAAAACTTGCGGCTCTACACCTTCGAAACCCTCTAGTTCGAAAGTGTTATCAACTTTTATAGCTGCCTGCTTGAGACCTTCGCCGGTAGCCAAAGCGCGTGGCAAACTAATCGGAGCTGACGCAATTTGACATGTAAATGGCGAGCCGGGTACTGGATGACCATTGAAACGCACCGAGAGCGAGTGTGGCGCAGCCTCAGTAGGCTTGAAGTTCACCTTGAAACGCGCATTGCCTTCTGATTGCACATAATTCGGCACATTTTTACCATTAACTGCAACGATGATTTCCAAATTGCCCGCGCCGGCCTGACTGGCATTAATGCCGAAGCTTACACTTTTACCAACCACTCCCGGGCGTATATCGGTGACAATGACCTTCTCGGCCGAATAGGATTTGAGCAGAAATGGGCTACCCTCGACATGCCCACCACCAGGTAAACGCACTTCCACCGAATGATCACCAACCTCGACAGGTTCGAATTTAATATTATAGCCAATGCCATCCAGCGCGTCGATCTTGACGGGCACACTGCGTCTAGCCGGACCGAGCACTTCAACACTTGGTTCCGTATCGGACTCAACGACGAACTCAAACAACCGTCCAACACTAACTTTATCCAAAGTTTCTGGCGATTGTATGCGCGCAGCAGCCGAAACACGACATGTAAACGGTGACCCGGGTACATCCTGCCCGTTGAAACGTAACTCGACTGTGTGATTTTGTGCGTCACGTGGCGTAAAACTAATGGCATAGGTGTGTTGTCCTTGCGCCTGCGCGGAAGTCGGTACACGACCACCATTTACGGTGACTTCAAGATTACCTGGACCCGCTTGCGATGTCTCCACCAGAAATGTGACCGGTTTACCAACCGTACCATTGCTGACGTTCTTCACTTTGATGGCATTCACGTCGTAAACCTATGTAATGATATGATAAGGGTAAGTATGTAAAATCATAACTTATTTTGTGGGCCATTAGTCTAAACACTTTGGCTCCATGTTTACATTATGGAGCCAAAATGCTGTGACCTTGGACCTTAGTGTCTGAAATCTTGCGATACAATTGCATGATCCTACCTTAGCTGCGTAGGGACTACCAGCGGTGGACAAACCGTTGACTGTGACATTCACACGATGCTCGCCGACAACGCGTGGCACGAACTCTGCCTTGAAGATACCCTCCGAGGTTTGGTGAACCTGTGCGGGCACTGACTGACCGGCAGGTCCTGTTGTTTTTGTTACAGCAAATTGTTTTTATTTTTATTTTTGATTTTGTTGTTGCATTTTGATTTATGGTTGAGTTTGGAAATTTTTTAGTTTTTTTAATTTTTTTGTTTTAATTTTTAAAAAGTTTTTTATTTCATTGTTTGTTTTTTGTTTTTCGTTTTTATTTTTTATTTTTTCGTTGCGCGAACATAGCATAGAGTTAACGTCGTAAAAATGTGGTTTTTGTTGAAATTTGCAAAATACGGGTAAAGTATTTATATTTTGTTTAGCAAAAGCAAATACGTTTGTTTTAGTTTCGGATTGGCAGAGTTAGTTGGGATTGTTGTTATTCAAATTTATTTCGTTTTTGTTATTAATTATGGGGTTTGGCATGTGTGTGTTTTGTTTCAAAATGAATAAATGAGAAAAAATTTTGAAAAAAAGCTCGATTAGTTTTTATTAAAGAAAATAAATGACTAATTATATGAAATGAGCGTCATTTAGTGTTTTACTCATAGCTGATAAAGCGGGTTTATATAACATTTGGCAGACTTTATTTGGACTAAGTTAGAAAAAAATCTTTTTTTGCTGTTAAAAACTACTTGATAAGTTGGGAATGCGATTTTTCAAGCTTGCGTACTAGATACTACTGACTACATAGCTATATATTGCATATATATATTATATGTACAAATGTTTTGAGTTTCATATAATACGAGGGTATTAGGAGGGTATAAAATAATATTATATTTAGAAGCCATTTTTGTTAGTAGCTGCATACTTAAAAGGAAAAATTATGTCAAATAAAATTTACATAAAAATTATATAATTTTAGAAACAACCAATCTCATCGAAAGCTTTATATACATTAAAAAAATTAAAGCTACAATCTTTTATATTATAACTAAAGAGAGTTGTTGAGTTGAGAGAGTCATATTTTGACATTTGCCGCTTAATTGACAGCTAATCTGTTGAGAGTTGTATTTGACAACTGATGAAATCAGGTATCAAATGACGTTCTTTAATGGTTTCCTTAAAAATATTTTCCAACTACTTTTTATCTTTTCACCATAGACTGACTAATGAGACTAGGCACCCAGACAAGTAGTATAATATTATGGATAGCTTGATTATACTGCTAGTGAGGTTCTCCACACCTAACTAGCTGACTAGCTTCGAGCTCATTGTCAGCGAGTTCAGCTCTGCTGTCGGAATGAAAATAAAGCATCCACACTTCAGAGAAGTACATCTACAGTGGTCGGTAACAAGAGTTGAATGAGAGCTCCTGGCTCCTGGCGGAAGCCTTGCCCCAACCTTCCCCATCTGTAAAAAAATGGCATGTATGTACGTCTTCTCTAGCCCCCACCCATATGTGTACATATGTACTTGTCAACTATATATGTATGTTCATGCGTGCCATATGTACATATGTTAGAAAGAAGGCCACGTTATTCTAGGTAACCAATAAATGACGGAATGATTCGAAAAGTGAGATATATCGGAGAAAAAAAATTGAGCCACGTCCAGTATGCAGTCCAGAAAATATAGTAGCCGTAGCTTGTTCACGAAGACCGTGGAGAGTCTATTCGCCATTGTTGGTAACAAGTCGGGCTGGCGGTGGAACGAC
This sequence comes from Bactrocera dorsalis, assembly GCF_023373825.1. Taxonomy (NCBI): domain Eukaryota; kingdom Metazoa; phylum Arthropoda; class Insecta; order Diptera; family Tephritidae; genus Bactrocera; species Bactrocera dorsalis. The sequence goes on from NC_064305.1 coordinate 86,930,406, forward strand.
TCGGCGCATTTCTTTGAAAAGTTCCAAGAAGACTCGACGTTATCAAGCCAAATTTTATTCAGCGATGAGATCCATTTCTGGCTTAATGGGTATGTAAAAAAGTAGCTGCTCTTGAGTCGAAGAGCAACCTGAAGAGATTCAAGAGCTGCCATATCATCCGGAGACAAATAATGGCTTGGTGTGTTTTGCGGGCCGGTGAAATCTTCGGTCCATATTTCTTCAAAAATTATGCCGGTGAGAAAGTTATCGTTAGTAACAATCGGCATCGCGCCATGATTACCGACTATTTGATGCCTAAAAATTAAGCTCCCGATCTCGGCGACATTTGTCTAAAGTCTTTGTGGACAATCCCGCTTCAATTCAGTGCTTGGAGCGAAACATCACGCTTGTCATTCGTCATTTAGTAGTCAAAATGCTCGAACGAGTCATCGAAAATTGAGCTCAACAGATGGACCATCTGAGAAGGACCCTGGCCAACATTTGAAAGAAATAATCCTCCAAAATATATATCAAATAATGATCTTTCGAATGATAATAAACATTCATAAACAGGCTTAAGAAGACTTTAAGGCGTTCTACATTACTTTCTTTTCCCAAAAGTGTTTCATGGTTTGATTTCCAGATCTATAATTTCTTTTGAGTTTCTTGTTTTAAAATAGTGATATAAGTTTTCAACATAGATCTATCCTCTAACTTAAGATTTATGAACGAAAGATGTCTAATAAAGCAATAATACTCTTTGCATTTAAGCGTTTTTGAGTAAAACAACTCAGATGACAGCCACTTGCTATACGTTGGAAATCCTCAAAAATATAATAGAATATAAAACTCATAATTTTATTTATTTTTTTATTTGTGAGTATGTTTTTATTTGTAAATAATAATTCCCTTAATTGTCAACATTAATAAAATCATATATTAAATACATTATAATAAAAATGAAAGTATAAAACATAAAGAATTAGTAAGAAGTATTTGAAAAACTTTAAAGACCGTTTGAATAAAAAAATAATAATTTTGGAAAAATTAAAAAAATGTTGAAGGCTAAAACTTCTCGTTACTTCCATTTAAAGAAAATAAATTTCAATTAAAATTAAAAAAAAGAAGTTAGTTAAAAAAATTGAAAAAACTTTTTACCAATTTACATTACTAATCATTACATTGCGTTTCACTAAAGTGAATCAAGTCAAATAAGAAGTGAGCGAAAGATAGAGAGCGAGTGAAAAAGTGTTTGTATAGTGTGCTATTAGTTCCTGTTTATGTACTTGTATGTGTGTACTTTATTTCATATACATATGTATATATACATACATATATGCATTTATGTACGTAAAATATATAGTTTTATATATATAAGTATGGTATGCAAATAATTGTATAAGTAGAAAGAGTGTCTAGTACAATAGTTTTCGCCGCCCTGAAATATAATACAGATCAAAAGTGAGAATCGAATATTTAACAATAAAAAATAACAATAACAACACTATTACTATTGCATAAAAATAAATTAAGAGAAAACTGAATTTCGAAAACTCGAAAGGTGCAAACATAGCGGTCATAAGATTCTGAACTTGAGGTGATATATTTACAAATAAAATATTTTGGAGACTGAGGAGATATATAGACACATATGACATAGGTTATAGACACATATAGGTACATACTTGTACATATAGACTTATGGATCTTATTAATACTATTCAATAAAGTCCCTAATTTTTGTCCTTATCGGTGAAAATAATGAGAAAAGTGCATTGTGAAAACGGTGGAATGGTTGGTTTGACTACTACTCTTCGTTAGATTCGGTTTGCCTGTAGAAAATAACATTTCTTTTTCAAATTATCGTTTTTATACAACTAGACTAGATTCGACTTTTAGGCGAAAGTGCTTTGACTTTATGAAACCCAAGCAGATCCTTTGATCGATTTCAGGTCAGCTTTGAGATTAAATGCCAATTTCGAGACAACGTTTTACAAAGTATGAACGGAAGAAAGAGAGCTGGTGACCTTGCTAAACTCCCATATGAGGTAAAGGAATAATATAAACTGAAACCTACCCAGCGTAACAACTATAGTACTGCATATTCTAAATCAATATTATCCAGACAAGTGCAAAGGTCATTGGATCAAAATTATGCTATTTCTATCCTCTATATACAGTTAAGCTACTTCTAAGTCATATTCACAGTTTCTCTCGAATAAATTGACTAAAAGTTGGAAATCCGAAACAAAAAGATATTAGCGAATTTAATTGCAAGAATTAGGTCACAGCATGGACTTCCTTCGTTTTTTTTTCATCATTTATTTCTTAAATGCAATGCATCATATGAATGCAAGTAGATTTGAGGGGTGTGCTCATAGTTATTATAGGTGATTTTCTAGTATCTCTTAACTCTGATATATACTATAGATATATAATATGTACATGCGTATTTTCTGACTGACGTGAGGTGGTTGCGGCTGCTAGATAATGAACTTAAGAATATTTGAGGTTTGTGTTATAAGCTTAACCAGATGAAATTGAAAACTTTTTTTGCTGTATTTTTGCCACAGTAATACTAATCAAGAGAGATATGCATTTATTATTTATATGTACAATATAAATTATCATAATAATGGGGCGAGTAGAATTGGTACACATGTCCCTTGGTACCATAAAAAGGTTGGTGTTGTAGACGGGAACAATCCGATCACTACCACGCATACAAAATACCGTTAAACGAACACCTATAAAATGCCATAGCTTAGGTTAGGTTCAAGAAGGAAGTAGTGAGATGTTTCCATCATCTTCAGCACCTAACATCCCTTAAGAGGTCACATGGGTTTCAGGGTTTCCAAAAATCGATTTTGTTTTGATTGTCTTATTAAATTCTACAACTCTTCCAGAATATTGTTCTAAATTTTCAAGTTGATCTGAGTAATAGTTTTGGAGATACAGCCTTGAGAACTTGTGTGCTTGAGACTAGCTAGGCTAAGTGCGTCGTCTTTGAACGTGTTTTTCTCGAAACTGTGTTTTTGAAGTCGGTTGCTCAGATTTCTCGGGAACAACTCAACCGATCTTCATGAAATTTTACACAGATCTGTGAGATACAATTCTTAAAGAATTGGATTTTTTTTCGATTACAACTATTTGAAAAAAGTGGCGAAATTTTCTATTTTTTTGTAACAATGTCTGCCAAATATCCATTTTTTTAGTTTTTTCACATCCAAATTCTAAGTTAAGGTTTTAACTAAAACAAGCATTTTTTCACTTTAGATGATCTTTAAGGAGTTATCCTGCCAACTCTGGCTAATTTTTTTTTTCCGAGGGGTCAACGGAAACGATGTCGCAATGGTCGAATTTAAAATATATTTTTCCAAAAATTTCAGAATTTCTTTGTTAATAGTGTATGTTTGTAACAATAAAAAATTCTAATGAAATAATTAATTTTTTATATGAGTAAAAAATGTTGAAGACTGTTTTTTTACCCGAGGAAACCCATGTAACCCCTAAAGTTAGGTTCAAGAAGGAAATGTTAGGATTCTCAACCTCACAGCGTGGATTTCGCTTGTGTAATGACCTGTTAGAACCCCCACAACTGCATAGTGAGAGGCTAGACTTACTACAATTTATTACGGTATACAACTGTAGGAAGAAGCATTTGTGGCTTACCAATTTTTAAAAAGTGGGCATGACCTCGCCCTTTGAATATCACCCAAACCACGTATGTCAATATCTCAAATCAGATCATAACTCCGCCCACTCCCCACATAACATTTTTGTTGGAAACTGCTCAAAGTACGACAACTCACCAAATAAATATGTGGACCCCATGTCTTTAGCTAACTATTTACAAAAAATGTCACTTAATCTGTGAAATCTAGCACTGAAATTCAAATAATACTTTTATGCTCAGAACATGTCCTTGTGTGTAGGTTGAACCGTATCAATACATCCCTTAGTCCCAACATACTTAATAAAAAGATTTTGAAACATCGATTTGACTCTACACCATATATAAAGGCCAATAGGTATATATGAGTTGTCTTAGTGAGAAACAGATCGGAAATCTTTTTATTTTTTGCGATTATACTACTCTGCCAAACTAATTTACATTTCTGTAAGAAATTCTTCTTTTACAGCTTCGAGAAAATTAAGTTTGCATTTAACTTCAAGTTCAACCGAATGTTTCATTCTCATCTGGTATTTAAACACTTTTTTACATCATAAATATTCATTATCTGTTGCATGCCTCATGAATATGCAAGATGGCGAATATGCGGTTTAACAAAAAAAAAGGTAAAACGTTTATTTAATGATAAAAACAGTGTTGTTGTGTGACTAGAAATTGCATTTTGTGAATAACGAAAACTTAGAAAGAATTAACACAACCAAATTGGAAAAAAAAATTTAAACAACAAAAATAAAACGAAATAATATAAAACCAATTTCAATGAGCAACTGAACACGGTGACAAGTGTAGGAACGACGATATGTAAGGGATTAGTACATACACATAGATAAACACACAAATATATGTAAATGGGGGAACACAAAAAAACTTAAGAGAGCTGGAGAGTGCGCTAACACCGCAACGCATACATACCTTCAACGTTGACCTCGATGTCTTCCAAACGACCGCCAGCGTGATTGATAACAAAAGAATTCGGCTGATGCACCGGCCCGGGCCCGCCCAGTGACACCTGTGGACCGGACACGCCGCCACTGATGTTCACCGTTAGCGGACAACCTGGCACCGGCATTTTATTGAAGGTGACATTGATGGTGTGTTCACACGCCTCAGTTGGCACAAACGAAACGGAGAATCTGTAAGGGGACGGGAAGAAAGCATATTAAGTTAGTAATTTCGTTAACGAGCTGGGCTTAAAGTCAATAGTCACCTTGCACTGCCTTGCGGATGCACCTGCGTCGGTATGTTCTGCCCCTTCGCCGAAATGGTAATCTCCAGATTACCCTCGCCGGCATCGCCAGCGTCCACCGTAAACTGCACTGGACGACCAACAGTACCACGCGACACACTGCCCACCGTTACTTTGGTGGCATCATAAGATTTTGCCAAAAATGGTGTACCTTGCACAGCGAAACCATTATATTCCACATTGATCGAGTGACCACCGACAGCGGTGGGTGTGAATTCGGCTGTGAAGCCAGCATGTATGTCGCCGGTCACGCGCACCGGCAACTCACCATGCGGACCACGTACGCTGACCGCCAACTCGGCAGCTCCACCACCGCTAACGGTGATATGAAACGATGCCGGCCGATTGACGGGTACCAACTCGAGATTCGAGAGATTCAACATGACGCGCGAAGTGTCCGCCACAGGGCAAACAAACGGGCAGCCACGTACAGTTTCACCATTAAATTTAATATCAATCAGATGTGATTTAGCCTGTTCGGGTGTGAAGGAGACCAAACAACGTCCGCCACCAACGACCTGGACGTGATTCGGTACTTCGCCTTCATTAATCGATATCTCTAGCTGACCTTCGCCAGCAGCGCTCGCATCGACGCGGAATTGACACGGTTGCCCGACAACACCGCCATTCACATCGGTCACTTGTATTAGACTGGCATCGTAGACTTTGGCGATCAGCGGACCGCCGGCTATTTTTGTGCCCACAATTGATGCTTCAATGATGTGCGTACCGACTTCGGTGGGTACAAATTCGATGCGTGCAGCACCATTTGCCGCCTCATGGGTGACTCTGGCATTCAGTTTGGACTTACTCGGTGTCAAAACTGTAGCCACGCACTCGCCCTTGCTTAGGCTTTGTCCAGGAGGCGGCAGTATCTCAAAAACCGCCGGCGTATTGGCGGGTACAAGGCGTGTAGATTCGCCCAGTGCTGTTAGACCGGGTGTGGACATGATTTCAACGTGCCACGGTGAACCTGCAAGTAGAGAGGGAATACGGAAACGTTAGTAACTAGTTGTCATGAAAATATTTTAAGGAAATATAGTCATAAACTTTCTTCTATAAAAATCTTTTGAAATATTTAGATTATAAAAACTATATTTCTCCATTGGAGGTTGAAATATTTTCTCCTTCGTTTTACTGTCTTAATAAATCATACATTTTTTTAAGAGCTATTTAAATTATGCTTTCTTCTTCATGAGTTTTTTTTTTTTGCTTTAGGAATTTCGAAGTTGCCGTTGTTATTATTATGGCACTTGTAGGCCTTTGCTTCCTAATTTTTTCTAATTACGTTTCCTACTAAGCCTTCGTTTTTTATCTTGCTGTTTGTGCGTTGTTGACATGAACCCACTTTTTAATTGCATTACGGTACTTTGCTTTGTTAAATTGCTCAGTTGCGGCGGAAAATTTATTGTGTTGAAAGCTTCGTAATTGCTATAAAATTGATGAAGATAATGACTTCCTAGCAAAAACAAAAACATGGAGGGGAGAGTAGATTATGTAAAATCAAAGTTGCCATCGCTATAAATAACCAATGTATTTGTTATCCCATGTCTCTTCGCTAATGGAAGTCTTGCGGTTTGCGGACTAACTTGTTCTAGTGACTGTTGCCCAGAGCATACCAAAGTTATGAAGGGAACACTTCTCCAACCTGTTCCCTCAACATCGCATATAAAGTTCTCTAAGGCCCTTTAAAAGCCGTTCGATACCAAACGAGGTTCCAGACTAGACGACTCCCTATCGATTTCTTCAATCTACTGCTGGAGAGAATAATTTGAGCTGAATCGAGAAGGCACAATCATTTATAAGACTGGATAGCTGCTGACGTACGCCGATGTTACTCATATTATTGTCCTCAACATCCACGCCGTTAGTTCTGCGTTTTCCAGACTGGATAAGGAAGCGAGCAAATGAGTCTGGTAGTGAACGAGAGTAAGAAATATCTCCTGTAATCAAACAAATAGTCGTCGCAATCGCCACTTGGTCCCCACGTCACTGTTGACAGTTATTACTTCGAAGTCGTTGATAATTTCGTCTATCATGGAGCCAGTTTTGACAACAATTGGACTGATTAGGCAATTAAGAAGCCCTCTACCGACCAACAAAGACCAAAATCTATAAGTCGCCCATTATACCCGTCCTGCCACATGGTACAGAGGCATGGACGATGACAATATGAGAGAAAGGTTCTACGAAGATTTATGGTCGTTGGCAACGGAGAATATAGCATTCGATGAAACCATGATCTGTACGAGAGATTCAGAGGCAGCGACTACGTCGGCTAGGTCACGTCGTCCGAATGGACAAAAACTCTCTAGCTTTGAAAGTTTTGGTCGCAGAAACTGCCGGAGAAGCATAGGGAGACCTCCATTCCGTTGGAAAGACCAGGTGGAGAAGGACCTGGTTTTGCTTAGTATCTCTAATTGGCGCCATATAGTAAAAAGGAGAAAGGACTGGCGCGCGCTGCTTACGCCATTAAAGAAGAAGAAGTATAACGACCGCCATTTTGAGGATTGCGGACCAACTTTTAATAGAATTTGCATCACTTTTATCCGTTATTAAATGGAAAATGCATATGTGGTCAGAACATATCATGATCCTATCTCTTGTATGGTGACAATGCGGATCTCGAATCACCTCATTCTGGCTGTCAAAGTGTTTGATAATGGAAAAGTAGAAAGACTTGATTTCTAAAATCGTTCTAGCTAGTAGCTTACTAAATAAGTGATACGTAGAGTGTTTCAACATTTTTATATTAACATTTTTTGGAAAAAAAAATCATGCAACATGGCAACCCACACACCAGAAACGAAGTGAGCAAATCAAGCACCTTCTATGTTATGCCTGCAGAAAGTTATCAAATTAATTTATTGAAGTTTTAAGATGTCGGCTAACCGACGCACTTGTGAACTTCATAAAATTGCCACTTGTTGCAGGATGGTCAAATGATGGTGCGGCGGCCGTCAGAGTTGTGGTAATAAACTTTAGCCAATTCATTCATAATGTAGTGGCAATAGAGTAGATTAATGAATTTGCGGCGACCGAGCCGAGCAAGGTGTGCACACAACCGGAGCAGCCTACATACTATAAGTAAGCACAGTCCGGGTATATATTTATGTATATGTATGCGATATGTATGCCAAGTGCTTGAGGAACGTGAGTAAAGTGGGAAAGTATTTCTATCGGACACTTGAACTGAAATGCCCAAAGTTGAAGTCTGCAACAGCACACACACCCCGAGCATGACGAAGCGGCACGTCGAAGCGTATTGAACCAGAAGTTGTTGTCGGATGGCGCGTCAGCATGCAAAAATGGACTGCAGCCGGACGCTGATGGCAGGTCGTTTAAGTTTCTAGTTACTACTTACAGCCGGTAGTAGCAGGCCAACGGTTGGCCAGTCCGTCAGTTATGCCGACAGTGATGCAGCGAAGCGTGGCAGGCAACATGCACTCCTTCCGCAAATCGAGCACGAGAAGCACAACCAAGCGCCTTATGTACCCAAACGTAATGAAGGCATTGTGCCGGGGCACTCAGCGTGCAAAGGCGTATTTACTATGCATGTGCTTATGGTGTGTGTGTGTGTGTGTAGGTGTGCGCCGTCGTTCGTTCTTTCGTTCTGGGAAGCGATGATTACGGTGATGATGACTTACAAGTTTGGCCACAGCACGCACACACTCGCAAACACACACATAATTTATAGCGAAATATGTACCTAAATGGGCATGTAGAGCTTGCGCTTGCGCTTGCTGGGAATGGCCATGCACTTGCCGCTCGCATGTTGTGTGCCACAAACACTGAGCAGCTGCTAGTCAACTGCCACCCCTTTTGGTCAAGTGCATGGCAGCGCATTGCACTCGCTGCGTTGTTGTTGTTACGCGGAAGGTATGTACGGTGTACGGTGTACGGTGTTTTTGTTGTGGTTGTTGTTGTTGGCGCGTAATTGTAGCCTCTATATTGTGGTGCTTCAGCCTTCTGAGATTGTTTGGTGCGCTCGGCCGCCGGCTGGCTAGAATGACCGACCACCTCGTTGGCGGCTTGGTGTGGCTTCGTTTGGCTCTTAACGGTGCAACAGTTTCTGGGTAGTTGCGCGCATCTTACAATTTAGTCATTATTCTTGCCATAGTTAACTGTAATAAGCTGCATCTTGCATGCCACAGCTTCTATTGTTTCCAAGCACTCAAATTTCGCCTCCTGTGTGTGCTTGCACCCGGCAACTGTTTAATTGCTTTTGTAATTTAACTATTCATTGAGATGCTTTCAGATGTTTTACGGCTTGAGATTGTTTCATAAAATTTTCTATACATACAAGTCCACCCCGCGCACGTTTGTAGAAAGCAATTAAAATGTTGTGCAAATGAAAACAATTAGTTGCATACAAAGTGAAATGGCGAGTGGCAGAGATTTTAATTATGAATTCCGTTGTATTCACTTAGGAAGCTTACTGAAGTCATCGACGGTGTGCTCAAGGAATTCGGACCGCCGCAAGGACGGGAGAGTATTTGCAATATATAAATGTATGTCGGTATGAATTTTATTTTATATGCATTGAGGAGCCACATACTTAAGAAGACTGTTGGGCAACGTGCGAAAGTTTAGTAGCCACCTTAAATGCTAATACAGACAATTGACAATTGCAGCTGGAACCATCCGATATGAGACCCAGTTGTTGGATCAAGTTGTTGAATCCAGTTTACCATTTCATCAAAATAACTCTTAAGGGATTGCATGGATTCGATTTCAGGTTTTCATTTTGTGCCATGGAAGACGAAGAACTTCATGAGCAGCCCAAAAAATTTGAAGATGTACAGCTGGACGCATTATTCGAGTAAGATTTTAGGCAAACACAAGAAAATCTCAGGTAATCTTCAGTCAATTCAACGGCAAACCCGAATGTACATGGATTTAAGGTTATGTTCTGTAGTTACTGGGATCAGATAGGCGTGCTGATATATGAACTTCTAAAATCGGGTGAGATCATAAATGAGAAATACTACCGACCGAAACACGACCACGATTTCCTATCATGACAACGCTCGGCCTCGTGTTGAAAGACTTATAACTGGTCTTTTGAAAATGGCGGCTAGGAAGTTTCGACTCATCCACCTTATAGCCCAGACGGGACACCGACTACCATTTGTTAAGCGCTCACAAAAATGTTGTTTACACTACAACAGGGTATGAAAAATTGGCTTGATTCATTCTTAGCCGTCAAGCCAGCTTAATTGTTTTGGGACAAATTCCACACATTGCAAAAAGTTGGGAATCAGTTCTGTTTCAGATGGGCAATACTTTGAGTAATATTATTCCATATATACATATATGTTTTTAATAATCGTTCTAAGCCTGAAAACAGGACGACGAATATAGTTATAGACCCAATAACTTCTCCTAAATGTTTTATGGAAAATATTTATAAAGTTATTTAGAGCGATCCAACGAAATTTGTATCGAAAAATAAGAAAAAACGAAGCTAACTCTTCACAAAAACAAATGATTCCCTAGAATAACTTGATTCCGATCGTACAGTTTGTATGATAGCCACATATAGGGAACCGACCTGAACGATTTTTTCGAAAATTGGATTAATGCAATGTTTTAGATAGATATCTAAAAAAATGAGAGACTAGATCGTATATACGAGTACACAGGATTATTGATCGTCAATCTCTGGTTGATATATATATATATAGTAACGGGTGATTTTTTTGAGGTTAGGATTTTCATGCATTAGTATTTGACAGATCACGTGGGATTTCAGACATGGTGTCAAAGAGAAAGATGCTCAGTATGCTTTGACATTTCATCATGAATAGACTTACTAACGAGCAACGCTTGCAAATCATTGAATTTTATTACTAAAATCAGTGTTCGGTTCGAAAATTTTTTATCGACAAATTTTGTTCAGCGATGAGGCTCATTTCTGGTTGAATGGCTACGTAAATAAGCAAAATTGCCGCATTTGGGGTGAAGAGCAACCAGAAGCCGTTCAAGAACTGCCCATGCATCCCGAAAAATGCACTGTTTGGTGTGGTTTGTACGCTGGTGGAATCATTGGACCGTATTTTTTCAAAGATGCTGTTGGACGCAACGTTACGGTGAATGGCGATCGCTATCGTTCGATGCTAACAAACTTTTTGTTGCCAAAAATGGAAGAACTGAACTTGGTTGACATGTGGTTTCAACAAGATGGCGCTACATGCCACACAGCTCGCGATTCTATGGCCATTTTGAGGGAAAACTTCGGACAACAATTCATCTCAAGAAATGGACCCGTAAGTTGGCCACCAAGATCATGCGATTTAACGCCTTTAGACTATTTTTTGTGGGGCTACGTCAAGTCTAAAGTCTACAGAAATAAGCCAGCAACTATTCCAGCTTTGGAAGACAACATTTCCGAAGAAATTCGGGCTATTCCGGCCGAAATGCTCGAAAAAGTTGCCCAAAATTGGACTTTCCGAATGGACCACCTAAGACGCAGCCGTGGTCAACATTTAAATGAAATTATCTTCAAAAAGTAAATGTCATGAACCAATCTAACGTTTCAAATAAAGAACCGATGAGATTTTGCAAATTTTATGCGTTTTTTTTTTTAAAAAAGTTATCAAGCTCTTAAAAAATCACCCTTTACATGTACAAGAAGATTCTGCATACGCAGCGAACTCACTGGAACGTCCGTCAAATACTCAATGAAGCTTCCCCTCAATCGGATCATCATCAATAAAAAAAATTTTCTTATGTTGTGTAGGCAGTATACTATATAAATAAGATCGTACAGGCTCGAAACAATGTTTTATAAAACGATCAGAGTTTCCACCACATTTAGGAATATTAATATGAGATTATGGGATTTCTACCAAATAGTTTCAAACCAACTTATACATATTTATTATGAAAGCATTGTTGCTGTTAATACTGGAAGAAAACTCTCCACTTTTTCTCTGTTAAAAGCTTTTAGCTTCCTGAGATTTAACCACATAATGTCGTCGTGTTCTTGAAAACGTTTCCAAATCCGGGAAAATAATTAATTTTTATATCTATACTACAACTTGAAAAACGTGTAGCCTTTTCAAGGCAAAAGTAATAGATCTTTTCGTCATCAACTTTATTGTGCGAAGCTCGCATTTGTCTTTCTACAGCGATTTTCTTTTTCTTACAGTCTCCATATTTGAACACCACAATTACCTTATTTGCTAAACCACAAACATACTGACATTATTTTCCCAACATCTCTAGTCTTCTGCTTTTACCATTTCCATTTAAAATGCGTTTAACTTTTGTCTCTACGGAATTGCTTCTACAAACGTATTTACCTGCTTCAATGTAATTGATATGCTTGGCTAAAACTGTGTGAAATCGGTAGCTATCAACTATGCCCCGCTGCCATGCACCCGCTTCCCAACACTGAGCGCTTTCAAATTTTACCAGCCTAGTTGAGGATTGTATTCCAAAGCTGGTGATGCTTTTTTAAACGATGCTCATTTATGTGCGCCTGTATGTGTGTCACATTGAGCTCACAATTTGCCAAGATCAAGATCACTCATAAACGTGCCAAACGGAGCGTCACTTTTGGCGGGCACTGTGTTTATAATAGAGGCAGGCATTTCATCACTTGCACTGTACTTTGGTTTTCAATTGCATGTGAGGCTCAAATTAACTATGAAATTGGTTGGCGATGTAACACAAAACATACATGAAAACGAAATTGCTTAAATGGTAAATTTCGCTGAAAATTGGGAAAATCTGTTGCTGGAAATAATTGCAAGTTGTTTTTGGAAACTGTTGTATGGAGTGGGGGCTTTGGCTCGATATTGGTAGGATTAGGTACTAAGTAAAATATTAGAAATTACTTGAAGAGGTTATTGCCGAAACAAACAACATTTCTGGATAGCTTTAGGGAACTGCTTTGAAAAGACAGTGTTCTCGGAGCTTAACCATTCAAGTTTCATTTCTCGAAATTCTTACTATTAATCTATTAATCTTATTACCTTAACACAAATTAACTTTACTCAACTTAACTTAACTTAACTTAACTTAACTTAACTCAACTTAACTTTACTCAACTTAACTTAACTTAACATAACATAATACATACATATAACAAAACATAACTTAACTTAACACAACATGACATAAGCAATATAACAAAACTTAACAACTTAACTCAACCTAACTTAAGTTAACTCAACCCAACTTAACTTAACTTAACTTAACTTAACTCAACTTAACATAACTTAACTTAACTTAACTTAACTTAACTTAACTTAACTGAACTTAACTCAACTTAACTTAACTAACTAAGTATAAAGTAAGCTGATTTTTTTTGAATGCAGAAAATTCCCAATAACTATAAGGTTACCCTCAACTTCCGGCAAATTTTATTTCATCGTTATTTAGTGTTCTCTCTTATTAAGTGTTAACTCGTATATAGTTTGCTCTCTAAATAAACAGTTATTCGAAGTGGTTTTCCTTTCCAATGCAATTATTTGCCAACCATTACCCGCGTACTTTCTACTTTTCCTGCATTTATTTGCGGAATTTATTTTCATTATATGTTTTTTAAAGTACACTGCTTAAGTGGGCCACGCCTAATCGGGCGAGAGAAAAATAATTTCTGCAATCTATGCAATTTTCGCTTTTTTACAGTCTTTTTTTCACTATAACTCCGTTAGCTGTTTACAATCGCAACGAATCGGCGACAGGAAGTAAAAACCACACAGACACTTCCACAATTTTTTCTATTTTTTTTTTTGCAATTTTTTTGCAATTTTTATTGCATTTAATGTTTAACAAAACGGAAAATGATTGCCTCGTTCACTTGAAAATCGCTGGCTCTTGCAAATATGGCAAGGCGTGTAAGCAGCGGGTTGTGGCGAATTTGTGCGCATTCACGGTGATTGCGGCAACAACAGCGGCGGCGCCACAGATAAACGGTATAATTGCACAATTGCATAGAAACAAAAAGCAAATAACGGTGCAAGTATGGGTTAGCAGTAAAAGTCGCCAATCGACGTGACACAGTTCCATTGCAATAGCGCTGGTGCAGCAGAGCCTTATTTGGTTTGGGAACTTTTGATTACTCATATCTCTGTACTCATAAGCAAGGCTTGCGCTTGCACGTGCTTATCTGCATATGCACTTAGTTAAATATTTCCATATACCTCTGTGCAAGCAGGCGTGAATGCCGGAGTGCTGCAAGGCTTTCTTGCTGGCGACAAATTGCCCTTACCCACTCGCTGGTGGGTCCCACTTACAGCAATTGCTTTGACACCGTTTCGGCTGTTTATGATTTCAATACTATTTTTTATACTTCGGAAATTAGGCAAATTATTTTATGCTTTGCCTCTGACATTAACTTAAGTAAGTGTTCGGGTCATTGCTTTCAATTGTGTATTCGAAATAAGTAAGCATAAAAATGCAAAAAATTGAGCTAAAATCTGCAAAAACCATTCAAACTTTATGTAAGGCGTTTCCAAATGCGGCAGAGCCGTTTGAAAAAGTGTTAGCCATTAATTGCGGAATTTGTGGATTTTTGCTGACCTGCAAGCACTAATTGTTGAAAGCAAGCAAATTTCAATGCCGTGTAAACAGCAAAAGCTTAAGTAAGAGTTACTATTTTTTGCAATGTCCGAACACTGCTTTATTATTTATATTTGAATGTACTCTTTCTTACTTAAATTATATTTGTTATATGATTTATAAAGCTTTCATAAACTCTCAATTAGCATGACAATCAAAGAAGTGAGCTTTTATTTCACTTTTTTTGCTGCTAAAATTTCAAATGAACTTGAACTCATTTGTATTTCTTGCAAATTTTGTGCAGTTAAAAAACGTTTTGTAGTAAGTAAAAAATTATGAAACGAACAAATTTTCAATCCCATCTAACGTTAATGATGCTTTTATAAAGTTAAGTCTTAGAGTGTCTATAACTGAGATTGATAGACATAGGCATATAACGATTTTTCCCCGCTCTTGTGAAATTTTTCTTCAGTGAGGTTTGCCATTTTATAATGGAAAGTTATACGATCCAACAATGAGTCGAAATTATTAAAATTTATTACCGAAATTCGGAGTCAGTGGCCTCAACTTTAAGAGTGCTACGTCCAATTTATAGTCGTCATAATCGTCCTGTCAGAGCAACAATTGAGAATTTAGTGGAAAAATTTGAATAGTACAGTACAAAATGTCCCCGTGCTAGTGAGACAAACAAAAGGAAGACACAAATCAGTCTCTCACACATCGTTCGCAAGCTTTGGGCATCTCTGTGATGTCATTGTGGTGAATTTTGACCCACATGCTTACAAGAACAAGTTGACGCAAGAACTGAAACCGCTTGACCACCAGAATCGTCGTACGTTCGTGAATTGGTCTGAGCAACAACTTGAAAATAATCAAAATTTTCATCGAAAAATCATCATCAGCGATGAGGCTCATTTTTCGATGAATGGCTTCGTCAATAAGCCATATAGCGTATTGAAATGTGGACACGTCCTACGTGTGTAGAAACACATTATATATGATATAAATTCGGTTAAAGTTCGTTCGCTGCTGTTTGAAATGTGGACAAGTCCAAATTTATTGTAATTCCAAAGATTTATAAGATCTGTGGTAAGAAACTAGGGAAAATTATTATGATGTATGTTTGGAAAACCCGCTGATGTTTGGTGTCGATTGAGTCTTTACATTCTGACTATCGAAAAACCATGATATAAAGGAGCTCTAGTGGCAAGCAGAGCTTGGCTATCAATATTAGATAAACTTGCGAAAGTATTTCTGGCTCGAAAATACTTTTTGTAAAGAAGGTTCAGCTATCAGTACAGGTCCAAACGTATCGACTTGTACATGACCTTTAAGATAGTTAAAAACAAGGAACGCTAAGACTTGACTGCCATTTTTCGTTTTGAAAACTAATCTTACTACGTCTAATCCTTATGGGACAATACGTAGTATATCTGAAAATATTCTCCAAAAAAGTGTGAATTGATTCTGATTATTTTCGGTGATTTGAGCGTATTTGTAAGAAGTTTTTAATTTAGCGTAATCGGCTTCCAAAACTTAAATGTGTGGTGAGAAAAATTTCCCAGAAACTGTTGGACCGATCGACCAGATGTTTTCACACAGCCTTCATGTGTATATTTGTCGGGATCGGAATCACAAAATCTTTAATAATAATTTAGATTTTTAAGCCGAACTGAAGTACAAAAATTTCTTGTTTCTGCCTTCCATGGGAATATGGCCCTTCAAAAGTAATATCTCAACAATTTGGACCACTATTAATTGCACAGCTGACGACACACGCTCGCAGAATGGGGCCGATAGATCAAGAAGAATGCAGGAAACGTCTAGATCAAGGCACCAGGAAAAAATGGGTCATCTCTGTCCTACAATTGTTTCGCATTGGCAAGACTGCGGTATAAGCATATGGGGTCCCCACGGTTTGATACACCGGAGGAG
Source organism: Bactrocera dorsalis (assembly GCF_023373825.1). Taxonomy (NCBI): domain Eukaryota; kingdom Metazoa; phylum Arthropoda; class Insecta; order Diptera; family Tephritidae; genus Bactrocera; species Bactrocera dorsalis. The sequence goes on from NC_064305.1 coordinate 86,946,773, forward strand.
GTATCGATTGTGGAGCCACAGAGTCTGTTTAAATTCTTGTCAAGCGTAGGTATCCGATAGGATGACTACTCTCCATGGACATCCTAGGATATTTATTCCTCCTATTAATGAACTCAATCTGGTATCGCAAAGGACCAAAACGGGTCTATGCGTGGCTCATTGGCCTACCAGACTAATTTGACCTAATTCGACAGGTTTATATTTAGTTATAATAATCTGAAGAACTAAGACTGAGAACGTATTCCAAAAATACGTTTTAAGTGATGAATTAAAAACTCGAAATCTGGCAAAAATAGAACAGAGAAAGAACAGAGTATCTAAGAAACTGTTTATATAAGACTGTCTACATAAAAGGAGTTCTACACATATATTCTGAGGGTGGTATAGCCTGGGTTCAATCGCTGAGAGATTTTCATTCTACGATCCCTTTTAAACGTGTGTTGACACATCTGGGAAGTATTATATCTTTGAATTGTTAGAAGAAGTAAGGTTTTCAGAAACCACAAATCCTCTAAAAGACTGAAGGCAGCACTAAAGTGACGTAAACACAGAAACGATTCGAAGATAAATACCATCGCATGCCTCGAAAACTTAAGGCAATACCAAAGAGACTGTTCGACAGTCACAGTTAGAAGACAAAGAAAAGTGGAGGACTTGTTGCTTTATGCAATTTTAATGTCAAATACCAACATTGTTGTTGTTTTAAAGAGTTAAAATATCTCCAAAACGTATTATTAAATCTGTGCATTTATAAATTTCACTGAAATGTGATTGTTTAAATCAGAATTACAAAAAATATTAAATGAAAATGCAACGATTAAATCATAAGGTTGAACACCAGTTGATGCTGCTGGTGAATCAATATTGTTTTAAGCGCCATTTCATTTCGTCACCGATGAAGGCTGCGCGTCGCTTTACGCGAAAACAAGTTGCACTTTCACACTGTCAACTGCCCGGAGCGCGATGAGTGTCGCGTTTCTTGCCATTGTTGACACAAAATCGTAGTTGCCGCTGGCAGTGCGAGCAAACGTTGGCCGATTGCGATGGATCAGCGGTCAATATGGCAACAGTGAAAACGAGAAATGGCGCTTAACAAATAATTCCATAGATATTTATGAGTACACATACATACAGATGTATTTACTTTTCATATTTAAGTAGTAAACGAGACCTGGCAGTGACTCTCGTTGCTCGCTGGCTCTGCTGCCGACAACATCAACAGCAAATATGCTGAAAAGTACAACTTTATGTTAATGCAAGGCGACCGCTTGGCAAACTGACGATGTGACGAATTGATGAGCACTACAACAACAACAACAGTGGTATTTCTGCATGCAAGGCATGCCATGAATAAGTTGAAAACACGACAAGCGAATTGCTTAAGCGACTAAAATCTCGCTTTCACACACACACACACATATGCATGCAGAAAATCAAGCAATAATGGCGCGAGTTTTGCTGCTGCTCGCGCACGGTGCAGTGGGGCGTGGCGCAGGCTAATAAACATTTTCATTTTCAACATAAAACAATAACAACCACACGTGCTTGGTGCACGCGGTGAATGGGTGATGATGATGATGGACAGGCATCAGCGCTGGCAATCGAGCGTGCAGCAAGTAAGCAGGCCGCATTCGCTTGTGGAAAAGGAAAAGTGCAAGTGGACAGCAACAAAAACGCTTAACAATTATGCAGACAACAACAACAACAACAATAAAGATTGTTGAAATGATAATAAAGCATAACACACATGAGCTTTATGAGCTTGCAACAGCACTAACATTTGTATGTATGAATGTGAACTTGTATGTATATGCTTGTGTATGTGTGCTTTTGTGTATATGTGTTTGTTTAAGTGTGTTTGCGCGCACATTAAATACCTTAAAGTGAAAACGAGGAAAAAGTCCAGTGCAGCACAGGCAAGTCGCAGCGAAATGGTAGCTATCAGTAAGCCAGTGAACAGCGCTATCAACCGGCATCAACCAACAAATAAAGCAAAGCGGTTGTGGTGGCAGCAAAAAGTAATGAATTTTAATTTTTGTGCAACATGCAACACCAAGCAATGATCGCCAGCAACTTTGAAGGAAAATCGCGGATTCCGCAGATTTTCTGAATGCCAGAGGCAAGCAAACGCCAACAGCAACAACCAGCAGCGGCATTAAAACAATAAACGGTAATTGCTGCAGCTGCTAATGGCGTCCACTTTCAATCTTTGTATGTGTATGTGTGTGTGTGTGGTGACTATGCTGCGATGGACCGGCCGGAAACCAGTCGCGATGCGAGTGTGAGTGATAATGCAACTAATTGTAATTGATGTGCAAATTTATTGAAAAGCCAGCCAGACATTATAAAATTACCGAGGAGAAAGGATAACGTGTTGGAGAGTTGTGAGCCGCGAACAGTCCATTTTAAAATCAATATGAGAGTGCATTGTGTGGATCAGCTTAAGAGATAAAAAGATATAGCTGAAGCTTTCGCTTAAATGAAAGAATATTGTGTGAGACTCAGAGAAAATTCTAATTGAGACAAAATTGATATAATACAATCGACAGGCAGCGCCCTCATTTTCGTTGCTAACAGTTACCTCTCTTTACGACTTCGCTCTAAATAGAAGAGTATAGCAAGCGAGCGCAATCAGCTATGTGCTTGCTCGCTCGGTAGGCTAGTGTTAGGAGCCGTCTTCGATTCACCACTTCGCTGCTCACTAAACTTTAGTTCTATTTAATTTCCCATAAATTTACACATGAAAACAACAACGAAAAGCAGCATAATTTTAAGTGAGGATATTAGGATTCAGTAGAATACCGTTAGATGTTGGTTCTGACAACAGCTACAGAGTAATAATTTTAGGATTACGAAAGATTTACCCAAGATCTTACTATCTTACAGTAGTTACCGCTTGTTAGAGAAAATTTACCATAATAAGGTATATATTGTCGACCTATCGTTGAAAAAGTCAATGAAATTGTGGAAAACATTGACCAGGACCGTCATATAAGCAGCTATGACAACGCTAAGGAACTTAACATTCATCACCAAACGGGTTTGAACCATTTAAAGAGGGCTGGTTACAAAATGAAGCTCGATGTTTGGGTACCACATGAATTGTTTGTAAAAAATTTAATGGACCGAACTAATATCTGTGATTCTTTGCTGAAACGAAGTGAACTTGAACCAGTTCTGAAGCTAATGGTAACAGGAGACGAAAAGTGGATCAAATACGACTACAACGTGCGAAAAAGATCATGGTTCAAGCGTGATGAGTGTTTGGTGGGATTGGAAAGGAATCAACCACTATCAGCTGCTCCAATCTGGTTGAATAATTGTTTCTACATTTTACTGTCAACAAATGAGGAGATTGAAGCAAGCAATCGAAAAACACGACCAGAACTGATTAACAGAAAGGGCTTCGTCTTCCATCAGGACAAAGCTAGACGACACACATCTTTGATGACTCCGCAAAAACTGGGAGAGCTTGGTTGAGAAGTTTTGATGCATCCACCATATAGCCCTGACCTTAAACCATCGGAATACCATTTGTTACGGTCAGTGCAGAACTTCCTTAATAGAGCAATGTTGTCTTCAAGGGAAGCCTGAGAAAATTACTTGTCGTAGCTTTTCGCCGAGAAACCAGAAGCGTTTTATAATGATGTAATAATGTCTCTAGCGGAAAAATGGCAAAAATTTGTCGATCAGAATGGTACATATGTATTTGATTCATTATAAATATAAAAAAAATAAGTTGAAGTTTGATTGGAAATACGAAAAAACTTTTTCGACTACCCTATATTGCAACGAAACTAGTCTAAACTGAAACTTAGGAGTTTCACCTAACAAACTTGAAAGTTTTAAACGATTCAAGCGGGAAGTTTGCAGATCATATTTTCTAAATTACGTAAAATTGTGTAAAATGCGCATTTAATTTATGAAATTTATGGGAAATAATTAAATATGTCATAATTACTTGCAGCATTACCGAGAGAGCTCTAATAAAATATCTCCATGGCGTTTCGCCACTTATGTTTTACTGCAATTACATATTTATGTAAATGCATATGCACGTGTACACATGTATGTGTGTTTTAATAAACATATACATATGTATGAGTGTCTGAATAAATGTATGTAAATATGTATGCTGTGTTTAGATTCAAACTTAAGTGCTTACATACATATGTATTTACGTGCTTGGCAAGGTAATCACCTGGCGATTTGTGATGTGTGAGAGTTTTAATGATTAGTGTAATGTTTATTTTCCACACTGTTGAACTGTTTTATTTTTTTGCTATTTTCTCTTTTTTAATTATTTCGCTGAGTGTTGCATAACTGCAAATTAAGGGCAAAAGAGCACTTGAGTGCATTTAATTGACTGTGGAAAAAAGTATTGAAGTGAATTTGTGTAATGGAATGCCGAAGTGCTCACTGAATATGCTGATCCGATGAAAATACATGTATGTACTGCACATATGTATGTATGTGTGTACATATGTTAGATGCACGCGAATTAAATTGTGTGAAATTGAAAATTGCGATAATCTTGTTAAATCTGGCCGACGATAATTTGCAATTTTTTTAAATTAAATGAAGTAGTGCTTTTCAAAATTTAAAATTATTTTTTTTGTGTGCTTGTAGACATGTGCACTGAGCCCTTCTCTTCGATTTCATTTAATTTAATAAGGGAATTATGTGTAATTTTATTAGCTGCTAATGCAATTATTATTACGAAGCCCATAGCGGTAAATTTTACTTTAACTGCATCTAAAAAAAGGGAAAATTTAAAAAAAGAAAAAAAAAACGTGTACTTAGAAGCTATAATACCCTTCACAACTACGAAATATTCCATACTTATATTGGATTTTGACCGATTACGGGTCATCTCTTTACAACAACAGCTTTTACAAATCGATCAATTTTATTACGAAAACTCCCGTTCTGTAGAGAATGTGTTTCATGCGCTTCGCTCAACTAATGGTCAACATAATCGGCCCACTGAGCGTACTATTCGCAACACCAGCACTCATCTTGAAACCCAGCATTCATTATTGGATAATATTTGACCAAATATACTACGTCCAGCACGTAGTGAAAAAAATATAACAACCATAGCTGAGAGTGTACACTATGACCGTGAAGAGTCGATTCGGGACCGTTAGCAGCAACTCGGACTGGCGTATGGAACGACCTGGCGCGTTATACGTCGAGATCTTAATTGAAAAATACGTACAAAATACAGCATTTGCAAGAACTTAAGTCGCTCGACCTTCCCAAGTGAAATCGCTTGGTTCTATGGGCTCTTGAAAAGTTCCAAGAAGATTCGTAGTTTCCGAGCCAAATTTTGTTTAGCGATGAGGTTCGTTTCTGGCTCATTGGGTATGTTAGCAAGCAAAATGGCCGCATTTTGGACGAAGAGCCCGAAGCCGCCATTTCATCTAGAAAAAACAACGGTTTGGTGTGGTTTGTGAGCGTGTGGTATCCTTGGTCCATGTTTCTTCAAAACTGACGTGTGTGAGAACTTCGATCTTTATTCTACAGCATAAATAAGAACTTTTTGGGTTTTTGAATTTCAGTTAATTTTAAGCAGAAAAATCTTGCTCAACGTCAGCCACCTTTTTTCGGAGATCCTCCTGAAAATCGGTTACTGGAACAAGGGCATCAAACATTTCTAAAATGGATTGCAGATTATTATAGTATATGATATCCCATAAATGTATATCCTTTTTATTTATTTGTTAAATCAAATGTCTCTTTAAAAAAGCTAAAAAAAAAACAAATCCCAAAACGCACATTTTTCTTATTTCCAAGAGGATATAGACCCTTAACTCAAACTGTTTGCTTTTTGAAATTTTAATACACAAGAAATTCTGTTTTTTTTAATAAACCGTGATATTTTTTTATTTGAGGGTTAAGCAGTTAAAAAATAAATAATTGGATGCGGCTCGTTGAACCCATTTAAAGTCAGTTGAATAATTAAAGTATTACTTTAAATTAAAGCTCAACATATAATTAATTATAATAGTTAAAAATATACTAATTAAGCATTTGCAAAATGCGAAATATAAGATTTTTTATAACAGTTATCAGCCTTAAACAGTCTGCAAAATGAAACTATTTTTAAAAGAGAATATTTTAATCCATTCAAAAGTCAAGCAACCGCAAATGACGACTAACAGCCGCATCGCCGGTAGGAACAGTAGAAAAAATGACACAAAAATGCGGCTATACTTGCAAAAATGCTAATAAGGGCGCTGAGTCAGGGTCATTTTCAGACAATAATAGGAAAACTAGCGAGCAAAAAGTATTGTCGGCGCTAATTAAATGGCAACCGATGTGTGATACATGCAAATAAGCTGACTTTTTACATGAATACAAATATCATTTAATTTATTTTCCATATTCTTTGCATTTTTGCATTTTCTCTCTGCTCTCTCAGACAATTAGCGCGTTCGCTTGCGCGACGCGGCGAGACTATTAAGCGGAAAGAACAATTAGCAGAGCTTAAAGCGCAAATTATTTCATATATAATATATATACATTTATATATGTATATGTATACATAATTATATACTACGTATGAGCACAGTGGCAGTGAGCAATATTGTAGAAATGTGCTGCCGCAAGGAATTCCCCGCAAACTGATTACGCAACGTTTTTTTAATGAAATTGTTGTTGTCGAATCGCATTTTCGAATTTAAATTTTAATTTTTATGCATTTTAAAAAATATTAAATAATTGTGCATAAGTGCGTCATGTCCACCTGTTTGCACACTTGTGCGCTCACCTGCCTCTGCACCTACTACATCAACCATTGGTGTGTCTTTTGCGGTGACAGCGGAAACCCTACACCAACCCAACTGGCGATGGGCTAAAATGCGTACGAGAGAGACTTGCACTACCCTGCCCCACCCTTGCATTTCCACCGCACTAGCATTATCTCCGTCTGTCCGTCCGTCAGTCAACGGCCCAACCGCATTGTGGTTGCCAGCACAAAACAGCTGAAAATGCAAAACTTGATGGGCGAGTCAGCGCAAACATAACCTCAACTGCGACTCGGTTTCGGGGACTGTTTCAGCTTGTCGCTGTGTGCTCACGGCTGTTTGTTTGTTTGTGTTTATGCTTAAGCCGCTGCTGCTGTTGACATTGCATGTTTTACCGTTTGCAGGCCACAAAAGTTGGCAACAACAATGCGCTAGTGCACTGCCGCGATGGTGCGCTGGTGGAGTCAGCCACAACTTCACTTCATATCAGCATAAAGTTATATTTTCTGCATACATATGTACACATATATTGACTTGTTTATTGTTATTTATATATTTATTGCAGCTGTTTTCTTTGCTGCCTTTTTCCACTTTGCTGTTTCTTCTTTTGCTCGATTTTGCATTTTTGCGCGGCACCAACAAGTATTTGGCTCATAAATCGCAAACTACTTTGCCATGCGCCATTTATTGGAGCGCGTATGTGCGGCTGCGGGCATGACGTTGTTATTATTGTTGTTGTTTTGCTGGATGGACGAGTATTTCGACAAGCATTTAAAGGTTAAAGCCAACTTGCAGTGTTCGTCTCAGGCATACACAAGCAGTTTCGTTTGTGGATTGTTAAACTAAACATAAGTAAATGAGCACATACTTACATATATATGTATATGTATATATAGTTATATATATGTAAGTAAGTGATTTTGACTTAAATGATCGTACTTGATAGTGGCTTAGAAAAGAGCGAAAAAATTTTCAAATCTAATACCGGTAGCGGTAATTTACGAGAGTTAATGTTCTGCGAAGTTGATGGCTCTGTAATGAAGGTGGCGCAAAATATCAAAGAAATCGCATTAGGGATGCACTTATTTATGTGTATGTTTTTGTTCAATATACTTCATTATGCATAGCCATAAGAAAACTTAACTTGGCCTGCACCGAAGCTATAATACCCTTAACAGCTACATTTATTATAGCATAAATGGTATAAAAAGACCTTCAATTTGATTTTTATCAATCAGTTTGTATGACAGCTATTTGATATAGGGGTCCGATCTGTACAATAATTTCATATATTATTGCCCGGTCTTCAAAAATACTATGAACGAAGTTTTGTAAATTTATCTTTTCAATTAAACAAGTTTTCTATATTAGGACTTGAGTTTGAGCGTTCAGTTTGTAAGGCAGCTATAGTGGCATTGCTTTGAAGAATAAACCTTGTCAAATTTCGTGCAGGTTTCTTGTCATATAAAAAGGTTTTCCATATAAGAACTTGATCTTGATTGATCATTTCGTATGACAGCTATATAATATAGTTGTCCGATATCGACGTTTTTGACAAATGAGCAGATTCTAGTGGAAAAAAGAACAAGTGCAAAATTTCAGAGCGATATCTCACAATTTGAGGGACTATCTCTTATGGATCGACTTAATACATTTTGGCTAATGCTTTGGGTATGGAGCGTGTCAATGTTAGAATGAACTTAGTACATTTTGGCTAATGTTTCGGGTATGGAGCGTGTCAATATTAGACCCGTACCAAAAGTTTTGCAATTTTTGCTAAAAAGAAACGCTAGACATCATAGCTGTGGACCCCACATTCATGAAATACATCATCACTCATGTCGAGAAGTGGGTTTAAGAACATAACGTCGAAGCTGTCAAACAATCTAACGAATGGCGCTCCAAAAAATAGTCGAAACCGTAAAAAAACAAAATTCGCTGAAGGCTCTGAGGTCATTCCGGCCGAACCTTATAACAAATATATGAAAATGGGATGCTTGTGTTAGCTCAAAACGATAATAAAGGTATATTAAAATATGTGAAAGTTAATTTTTTAATAGTCCGGGTCAATTTTGATCATATGTACTTTTATATGTATTTATTTGGTTGTACATATATTTTGGAGATGGTGATCTCTGATTTCTATTCACTTGGAAGCGGCCAGAAAGGATTCTTTTACATATGGTTCAAGCAGCTCACGACTTCCGGTCATGTATCCTCTGGGTAGCCAAAGAACATCCACTTGAAGGCAAGCTGAATTGAGAAGGCGAATCTCAGTGTTATGCGCTGAGTTTGGGACCCGAAACGCTGTTGTTAACTCGGCTATAACCGCGTAAGCTCCAGTAAAGAAGAAGAAGAAGATTAATATTTTCCTAGTGTCTTAAGAGCTTACAATTTTAGGCAAAATATATAAATTTTTGTTTGAAATAATGCTCGATATTAATCTTAAATAATATTAAAATCCTTCCATGGAGCCCCAGTGCTAACCTCACTGCTTCGGGCTTAACCTCAATATATAACTCGGAAAATTAACGACTAACTATTATGAGTAAAATATTTTAGTTAAAAAATTTCGTTGCTTAATGGCAATTCCAGCAGACTTATGTCATTTATCTGCCATTTTTTTGCATAATTCACTAATTGTTATTATAATTATCTAACTAAAATGTGAGCCACGTATTTGGGTTAACCAAGCCGCCGCCACACTTTGTTGTACATAAATATTTGTAGAGCACGTTGTTGGCGTGAGTTTGGCGCACGAACGCATTTAATTTGAATGTGTGTATATAAATATATGTTATTCTATGTATGTATGTATATATGTATGCCTGTATGTGGCTGAGGCCCAAAAAGGCTTTAACAAAAAATCGGTAGTATTCCGTTTATAGACAAGTAATACAAATGTATATATATATATATGTATGTATGTATGTATATCAATGTGTATAGCGCCGCTGGATTATTCATTCAACTTGTATGTTTGTATAGCCAAATATGGCGGCTGAGTCGAAGTGTGCCTAACGGCAGATAAAATGTGTTAAAGTGGCAGAGGAGCAAATATGGGCCGTGTTATGAACTATTTAAACGCACACACATACGCACAAAAAGTGGGCTATATACCAAACGGTAGTTTTGCCATGAATAAAATGCAAATACAGTTAGTTTAAGCGAACAACAATAAAAACAAAAGCAAATAGCGATACAATGGAACTGAAACAAATAAAAGTCGTTATAATGGCGCAGTTGTGGCAATGTTGCATGCACCACCAACTGACTTACTGATTGACTTACTAACTAACTGGCAACAGCGGCGCTTTGTTAGCGGCAAAAAAAGAGGAAAAATCAAGAAAAAACGTTAACCTCGGTTGCACTGCAGCTATCATATTGGCATCTGATTTAGTTAGTTTGTATGGTAGCTCAATGCTACAGTGGTCCGAACCGAACAATTTGCTCGGAGATTGCGCCGTTGTCTAAGAAAATACGCCATGCGAAATTTCTTGAAGATATCTCGTCAAATGAAGAAGTTTTTCATATAAGGACTTGATTTTGATCGGTCAGTTTGTATGACAGCTATATGCTATAGTGGTCCGATAACAGTGGTTTTGGCAAATCAGCAGCCTCTTGATGAGAAAATGACGTGTGCAAAATTTTAGATCTTTATCGCAAAAAGTGAGGGACTAATTTGAAGAATAATCAGACAGACGGACATACATATCTAAATCGACTCAGCTCGACGCGCTTATCATTTAAGAATATATTGTATAGAGTCTCCTGACGTTTTCTTCGGGTTCAGGGTATAAACAATTTTTTACAAAACATATATGTATATAGATAATAGTGTTAGATAGTACTATTTATACATTAGAGCGGGTCGATTTTTTTCTATAAAAACGAGTATGCGAAAAAAGTTCTTCGGATCACTCTGAACCATTTTGTCCAAAAGACTATGGATCTGAATTGAGTTTCGAGCCAACAATTTTTAAGACGAAATTCAAAAATCTTGAAATTTCGGATGTATGGGAGATATGTGATATAGTTGTCCGATCTATCCAAATCCGACAAATGATAAATAGAATAGCAAAATGCACCTACGTATTAAATTTCATACGAATAACTCAAAAACTGACGAACAAATTTTGAAAGTCCCTCAAAAGCTACACTTTAAAAATTGCTGACCCGCAACCGGTTCCAGAACCGTAGTCTCTCAAGCAAAGCAGTAGTTCAGAATGATCCACAGAACATTTACCACATACGCGAGTATTTTTTTTTTGTATCCTATAAATCGACCCGCACTAATATGCATCTACATACATATGTATATAGAGGAGTGTGATCGTTAACCATTAGAGAAAAGCCTTTCCCGCCTATGAGATTTTTTTTTGTTTTTTTTTGCACCCTGTAAATCGACCCGCTCTAATGTACCATATCTATACATGTAGAGGAATATGATTGTTAACCATTAGAGATACATATAATTGGAATTGATAAGCGAATGCCGTTCACAAGCAATATCTGTGAGAACACTGTAACAACATCTGCCTTCACCGATGAAAGCAATTACCGTTACAGCAACAAAGAACGTTTTAAACGTCCAAAGCACACACATAAATTCTATTGTTAAGCTCACAAAGAAATCGTAAAATACATGTGGAAAAGCACCAAATCACGCATGTGGCATGCCACAACAGACAGCTTAGACACCGCACGGGAGCTATCACACAGTTTATGCAACATGTTGCGTTAGTATGTCTGTATATATGTCAAAATAAATTGTTGCCACATAACAACTTATTTAATTGGAGGTGCCGCAAGGCGATCAAAATCTACGCGAAACCGGAAAATATTTATAAAATAAGCATTCAACATAAATAATGTGCATGTGTGGCAAGTACACCGTAGTCATGCCGCAAATCTCACCTCTCTCCACTGGCGTAGCTGAAAATTGCAGCGACCGAATTGAATGTGCGACAGCGCAGCTCTAGCGGCTAGTTTTGAATTGTATTGATGTTTCGGCGACCAGAATTTCCGGATTTTATGCCACAACAACAACAGCAATAACAGTATACAGCGATTGTGTTGGCGCGAATTCCTTCTTTAATCAATATTTTCCACTGTCGTTGCAGTGTTTGTTGTTGCTGTTATCTTATTTTCGTATAAACGCTTATGCTTTTGTTGTGATTGCTGGTTTCGTGCGCCGGCGACAGCGGTTACGTGTGCCACTTGCGGCAATAACAACGGTGCTGGAATTTATTGGCGGCGATAAGGAAAATGCGGTTGCCAGCAGAAGAAAAAGTGGCAATCGAAGACGTGCGCTGGTCGGTGCGATGTTGTCGGCGACTGTTGGTGCTGGCTGCTGGCGCGATAGCGTCGCTGGTGGGTAGTGTGCGGTGGCTGTGGCGTTGTCTGTTGGCAGTGACAGTGCAAGAACGCGGCTGGGCGTAATGTTGCGTATGTTCTCCGCTCCACTGATTTCGCAACTGATTTTTGTTATTGTGTTTTTTTTTTCGCTTGTGCCGTGTACTGAGTGCTTGTGCACCTGCGCGTCTGACTCAGTGTGCTGTTGTGGAATTTTCTTTTGTATCAAATCACGACGTTGGCGTTGTTTGGCGCGAATTTTTGTTTGATTTGCTTTTATTGCTTTATTTTGTATATAAAACTTTAATATTATTATTTAATTTATGTATATTAAAATATTATGTATTGAGCATAAATACTTTGTGATTAAATCGTAGGCTGAAAACTTCAACAAAAACCACATTTTTATTAAAAAAAAATATTTTTGAAAAAAAAAAAATAATAAAAAAAATTTTCTAAAAAAATTTTAATATTTTTATTTCACACAAAAATATATATTTTCTTAAGAAAAATCATTTTTATATTTTTATTTATTTTCATATTTTTTGTTTTGTTTTTTGTTTGAATTATTTTTTGTTTTATATTTTATTCCACTTATACAATTCTTTTGTGTATTTATGTATTTAATATTTTTATTTAGCTCATATAGCTATAAACTCTGCTTTTTGGGTCAAAAGTTCACTTCACTTAATTACTTCGCAGCGCCCATTTGTTGCAGCTGCGCCTTTACACTTTTTCATTTTATTTCTTATCGAACATTTTCGTTTTTTACACGCGCATTTTGCAAAGTTGCCGCTTTTTGCCTTCCATCTGGCTGCGCCAGCCTGCCTTAGCCGCTCAATGGACCTTTGCGCATGCGCGCACGTTTGTCGTTGTTTCGCTGCGCATTTTTTCGGTTTTTTCACTTTTCGCTGAGTGCGTGGCGCACTATTGAAAACCAGCTGGCTGGCTGGCGGGCTATAAAAATACCTAACAGCTATTCAACAACAGGTACAACAGGTAAAGACACAAGCACTTTTGTATTTATGCAGCATAAAAGACCTAAGCGACGCACTTTAATGTACGCCAGCAATTTCTATAAAATAAAGCAGTCATCAAAATACAGTTTCACTGCTTTTTGTGTACTCTTTTTTACGTTTACAGTCATGTGTGTGTATTTTGCATTCAGTCAAAGTTTGCCGACGTGTTTTGCCAATCAAGCTGCTGCGTAGGGAATGCCAAAGTTAGCGCACAGCGTACGTACAACGTAGGTAAGGGGGCGCCGAACTTGGCTAGAATGTGAAAATGTGTGCCAATATTTACAAGTCATTTGTTTGCTTTTATTGTTGTCGCGTCGCTGTTGTGTCGCCGCAGTGAAACTCGCACGCAAAATATGCCAAGATATGTGTCAAGCAAGCTCAGCGAGATACAGCTCTCTTAGGCGCCTATTTGCTGGGCGATGGAATGTCGGGCGGGCACAACAGCGTATGAGGTGAATAGTACAAAGATGATTGGAGCTTTAAAGTCTCATGCAAAATGCAAAAGTGATATGGACGCATTGAAAAGTGGAATGGCACTTTTAACTAAGGGATTTGTGGGCAAATTCATATGTTAATATGTATACAGATTATTGATTGCGAATGTTTAGTTGTGGTTATTATTTAACTAATTTAGTTGAAGCGGAATACTGGTCACTGTCTGGTAGCAACACGCGTCTATAGTATAAGACTGACAGATCGAGAATACTGCAAGAAATGCCCAAAGCAGGCACCAGGGACACATTGGAGCATCTCTTGTACGTAGGCTGCTATATATATGTATCTCTGACGTAGGCAACACTAAGTGTTGTCAGGTGCAATCTGACATTTCCATTGGAAAGTTTGACATTTTTTAGCATAACATCACTCAGAACGTTTTGTCATTTAATCGTGAATTGTTTTATTTACAGGGAATTAAAAATTCATCTCGGCCAAAAAATAGAATTAACTCGTGAACATTTTCGTGCGATCATTTTTCACAACTTTCGACGATTATCACGACAAGAGTGCATCGATGAACTAAAATCTTTGTATGGCTATGAAGGACCATCCTATAGCACTGTGAAAAACTAGTACAACGAATTCAATCGTGGCCGACGCTCGCTCAAAGACGAATTCCGTGAAGGTCGTCCAAAAACAACCGTTGTGCCAGAAAACATCGATGCCATACGTGAACTGATAATGCAAGACCGTCATGTAACATACCTTCAGATAGAGGCATGCCTATGCATTTCTCCCACCAGCATACATTCGATATTACATGAACACCTGGCCGTAAAAAAGGTTTGTTCTCGTTGGATCCCGCACAATTTGACAACCGCTCAAAAAAAGGCCCGTGTGGATTGGTGTAAAGAAGTGCTGAAAAAATACAATTGCCGTGTTTGTCTTCCAAGACGAGCCAAATCCAACGAAAAAAACAAAAAAAAAAAAAACATTTTCGTTGATAAATATGCCTATTTACATTATTAGGCTAGAAATATATATAGCAACCCTCGTACTACAGTCCATATCATTTCTACAGATCAGCCAATTATAGCATATAAAGTATAGAGCTGCCATCCGAACCGACCGCTGAAGATAATAATATATTTACACGCTGTCATGAGATTAAAAATGAGTCTGAGAAGTGTTCTATGTCTTCGGTGTAGCAGAAGTTAAAGTTTTTTCTTATTTTCTAATACTTTAGCTTGCTTGCAAGTGAAGATAAATATAAAAATGAAACTGTGAATTGTAAAATCCGTGGGCATCGCGACAAATATTTAAACCATAAGATCATAGTCAACGCATTCTGTTCTTATCTTCCGATTATATTTCCTTTTTAATAATCTCTCTCACTCTTTACTTCCTTAATTACTTCCTCTGTATATTATATATAAATACTTTTCTCAAACCTCTTAAAATGTTCGCTCATTAAGCATTTTCCCTAATGACTTTGAACTTGACTTGGCTCGCTAACACAATATTTGCTAAACAGTGGCTGCTACTTAACGCTCCGACTTCGACATTTGTATTAATGTGTCTTCGCTTGTAAATTTGTAAGTAATTAGTGCCATTGGCACTCTTTTAATGAAGCGAGCCGAAAATGTACACTAAACGCTCTAAGCAATAGGAGAAATACACAATAATGGAGCGCACTATATTTTCAAACTAATGCATTACAGAAAACGGTTAGTCTTATATGGGTAAAGAAATTTAAATTGGTATTGAATGTAAACTGAGATTAGAATTTTTTTCACAAAGACATGTTTTGTTAATCAAAGCTTGAAGCTTAAAGTGTAAAGTTCATTATAACCGGAATATAACCCATCCTTCCAAAACATTGTCTACATATTGGAATCCGATGCCGATCTAGAGTTATAGTGTGCCAATGACTGATATTAATAAATATATGTATTATACCAGTGAATCCGGTCTTGCGTTGCTGTGATATACATACATTTGATACTATTATTCATATAATACACTAATATTACAGTGAAAATTTTATTTACGAATAAAGACGAAAACGTTTGAGGAACGGAGTAATGAATTTAAGACTGCTTTCTCAATGTCTGGTTACCAGCCTTTTTGTTTTAATAGATTGTTTTTAATAAACATCAACAAACAGTGAGACCGGCCCATCAGCGAGGTTAATGTAACTAGATGTCCGCTTAATAGAGCGCCCATTTAAGAGAGATTTCACTGTATTTTTTTTATGAACTGTTTTTATTATCCTATCTTCTAAGTTGGTTTGATCTGGACAAAGTGTGCTAAATGTTGCTAAAATCTGTTCAGTAGTTTAGGAGTCCATCGCGGACAAACAGCGTGGACACGTATTTTTTTATATGAAGATGAAACAAAAACCGTTCCTTTTTCCTACTTAAAAGATTTCTCTAAGCGATATCTACGGGGTTTCGTAAGTAACATAATCAGTCACAGTTGTTCCATTAATATAAAATATGTATATTGGAATTCATGTGAGAACCACTGCTTGCTGAAAACCTAAGTACTCCTTCATGCTTGGTTATGACGAAAATATCTTTGTAGTCGTTGTACCATATGTATTTTATCTCAAGTACCTCAAGAATGATGTAGGTGAGTTATATGCGGCAAAGTCAGACATCAAGATCAAAACTTTAAATGCAATCATTTGTGGAGAAGTTTTTTCATTAAAGGTGTAAAGGAATATAGATAGGAAGAAACAACTTCTAAAACAATTGGTAGGTTTCTTTTTGACAGAGGACTCAGCTAATATAAGACATAAGTCTGAGATGGTATACGTATGCATGATAGTCAAAATAATCTTAAATCTATAGCTAATGATCATTAGTCCAAAGAAACACGATCTCAAAGAGTTTATAAGTGTGGTAAAATAAGAAGATTTTTGGTTAAAAAATGTTGAAACTCCTTATACCAGACATTTTTCTTCAAAATATCAAAAAAATTGTATGTCATGAATTAGTTGTCGATAGCTATAGAAATCATATACCTGCCAATCGATGGCTAGCTATAACTTCAAATCGCATAGATTCAATGTTAGTATTGGCAGCTCATGTAAAGGATTTGAAGGCAGCCCACATATAAGACTCTATTACTTTGAGAAAGAAACTAACCTTGTATGAGTAAAAATAAATTTCGACTAGGACTTAGAGTAAGATCTTAGGTAAATTTGAGGAATATGAAGAGTTATTAAAAAGGTGACCCAATATTATTGATAAGTTATAACTTATTGACCTTTTGCTTCAAAAATAAGTAGCTAGAGGGTTTATACTACTATATATAAAAGCATAGTAATATGTAGAGTACATCCGTCCGTCCCTACCATGAGAACTATAGTTTGTTTCTGAGCCATAAGATAATAAGAATGCATGTTTTTTTGTTACCACTCAACTCAAGCAGAAGCTAACTAACATTTTTCTTCGCTGAAGAGCCCACCAGCGTGTTATTAAATTGCCAATGAACCGGGAAAAATAGTGACGTTTAAGAAATTATACGGTTATTACAACGTAAGGAATTCAAGCGAAACCCAATGCAATGGAAATTTCTCCCAATCAATGCACGAAGCCAAGAGAAGGGCGCAAACTGAATAAATACAACAATGTAAAATGACTGGAATGGGAAAATATGCGGCAGGAAAAATGTAAGAAATCCAGGAAGGGGGCATTGAAATTCCGAAGAATGCCGCATTACAAAAAACATGTAAACAACAACACAACGCATGGATTACATACTTATACACACTACTACATATACGCGCCTTGACGGAAATATTCACCAAAAAGGCATGTTAAATATGGGCAATTCCCACTTCCTGAGACTACAGTTGCAGTGTCTTATTCACACGCGCACACACACACATGCACATGGAAATAGTAACATTTGTTGATGTGTTTATGGTGCATTGCCATGACAGCCATGACAGCACGAATGCGCTGGGAAAACAACCAGCAATTTTCTGTGCGAACAAAAACAAAAACACTGCAAAGAAAGGAAACCGCCGAGGAAGCGAAGGAAGTGGCGCGAAAGGTAAAGCGAATTCAATGCAATTTACAAGAGAACACAGCGTCTCTGACACCGCTCGCTGTTATGCTGCGCATGCAACAGGTAGAACAACAACAACAACAAATGTGTGCTTAAGTAAGCAAACAAACAAATGCAGTTGCAACAACAATTAGTCGTTTTCACAGATTTATTGCCAACATTTAGACGCTTCCGCTGCAGAGCAATGCGTCGAACTTTTTGGTCGGAACAAATTGCCGCGCGCATCGAGAACAAATAGCTCGGCGTGCGCGCGTGTGTGTGTGAGAATGTTGGCGCGCTACCTAAAAAGCGCTGAGAAAATCTGTTATTCTCGTTGAAATATGTGGCAGAAGTTTCCATAGTTTTCTATCTTGAGACAGATACGATTCGAAGGTGATAAAAGCTTTGGTAACCGAAGTGCAAGCGCGCGTGCGTATGTGTGTGTATGCGTTAACACTGCGCGGTGCGCGGTAAGCGCTCGCTCTGACGCTTGTGAGAAATGTAAGTAAGAGTCTGTGAGGGGAAAAGTTTTGAACTTGTCTGTAGCAAAGTGCGTTTGTTTGTTTGTTTTTGTACAAGATAAAGGTGACATGATAATCAATGAGTGCGGTTCACAGCACACAAAAACAACAAGAACGCACTTGACAGCTTTTATGTACACAGTAAGCAAGTGTCTGCTCTATTGCAACACAACAAAGCGCAACAGCGGATGAGAAAATTAGTCTAGCGTAGCGATACACTTGGGAAGAGTTGTAGATAAATGCCTGTAAGTGGTGTGTGTGTGTGCAGAAGGCGGTTTAAAGTTTAAGTTGAAGTCATTTTTTTATATAAATAATATTAACTTTGAGTTTCACAGTCAAAGTGTTGCATTTGATTAACAAATATGAGCACTTAATATTTTCTCTGTAGAGAAGTTGTAATAATATGAATAAGTTTTCGCAAAATTTTTTAATTTTTGGAAAATTTTGAAAAACAAAATATTGAAATTATTTAAAAACAAGACAAATTTAAAATCCGTTGCACCGAAGCTATAAAACCTTTCACAAATACAACACATTCCGTAGAAGCATTTGATTTCAAACTTTCTGTTTGTATGACAGCTATATGCTATAGTGATCCGATCTGAACAATTTCTGCAGAGATTATACCGTTGCCTTGGATAATAGTACATGCCAAATTTCTTGGAGATATTTCGTCAAATGGAAAATTTTTCCATACAAGACCTTGATTCCAATCGTTCAGTTTGTAAGGCAGCTATATGCTATTGTGGTCCGATCTAAACAATTTCTTCAGAGATTATACCGTTGCCTTGGATAATAGTACATGCCAAATTTCTTGAAGATATGTTGTCAAATGGAAAAGTTTTCCATACAAGACCTTATATCCAATCGGTTAGTTTGTATGGCAGCTTTATGCTATAGTGGTCCGATAACGGCAGTTCCGACAAAATAAGCAGCTTTTTTGGAGGAAAATGATGTGTGCAAATTTCAGTTCGATAGACAGACAGATGTGGCTAAATCGACTTAGCTTATCAGGCTCATTATTTATACATGTAATTTATAGGATATCTGAGTTATTCATCGGGGTGTTACAAACTTTTTTGCAAACTAATATAACTTATTTCAGGTATCAAAGCAGGAAAGCTGTATACTTTGATGCTTTCGTCGATAATGTACTAATTTTGGACGTTTATCATCTTTGATGCTTACCGTCCAAGAGTTTGGATAACCTTCATCCAGCCAATATTTGGTATCAGACACCACAATTTCTCCCAAAAAGGTTGTCGAAATCTCCTTTAATTGTTTTCCTCAAAATATCAACATTTAAGTCACTCTAAGTGAGAAACCTCATGAACCAACTGCTATAGCTAAGAACCTCATTTCCTGCCTAAGGATAGGCTTTGATAGATAAAAAACCAATAGCATTTGCTTTAGTAAAAAAAATTCATTCCTTCATTTAATATTTCTAACCAAAGAAGACAAGTAACTAACCCTAACTCCAACTTCTCCCAAAAAAATATGAATCCAAAGCTGCTTAAGTCTAACACTGGATCACCGAACCCAAAAAATATTATTTAAATTTGAAAATGAATAAATTAGAACAGCGAAGAATCCAATAAAAACTAAGTCGCTGGACGCGGCAGCGGAGATCAATTGAGCGACAACAACACAAGAATGATAGAGTTAAAAACAAAACAACAAAACACAAAAAGCATAACAACAAATTAACGTATTGGCGCTACAAGACGCGAAACGAAAAAGTTCATTAAACTGGTTTTCCAGCAGCGGCAAAGCAAGGCGCAGCGTTGGCAGTGGCAAAGAGTCGGCCAAGCAACCAGCCAGCCAGGCAGGCAGCGCAAGCCAGACCGCCAGCTAGACGACGCAAATAGCGCTAGCAAATGGCAGCAACAACAGCAGCAACATTTGCATATTTGGCCATTGAAAATGGGCGAGTTGTCTTCTGGTGTCGCGTCGGTTTATCATTTTTTTCAATTCGATTTTGAATATTTAGCTGTTTTAGCTATTTTAACTTTTTTCTAATTTCACTGCGCTTTAGTGGTATTTCGGCTATTGGCTCATGGCTGTGGAATGCACGCACACACTCACACAGCGCGTAGAAATTCCGTTGTTTTAGCACTTTCCGTTAGGCAGAATCGCTTAAGAAGTGATATTTTGCAAGCATTGCTTATGCTTTTTCAATAAACTTTTGATATTTTCACACATTTTCAAAAACACATTTCACTTTTCATTCTTTGCAAGCGCTGCAATTCTTTGTGATTTCTGCTCGAAATGATTCACAATGCGAATTTCCTTTCAATTTGATTTCATTGAATTGAATATCAATGCGCTTTCAATGGCTTTAACACAGGCATAGTTCACTTTTCAATGACTCTATTGGCTTTGCATTTTGTTTGTGTAATTTATGTACAATAGTTTCTTTTTTACTTTATTTCTTATTTTCCCCCAATTAATGTGCAGTTTTGCTTATTTGAATTTTCTCCGCAGACGTGTCAGTTTCGTTGCAAACGCGAGCTAAGACTGTCGCCTGCCGCTGAGTTAAGGTATTTAAGCCAACGCCATTGCTCAGCGGCTAGACTCTAGCTCAGTGTGGCGGCCAAAGTGATCATTGACTCTCTGCAGACGCAAACAGGTAGTGAGCGTCGGTTGCGTTGTATGTGTGCGTGTATGTACAGGTATGGTAAATGCTTTTGTTGTTTGCAAAAACAAAACACCTGTGTGTCTCATTTTGAGTTGGGCTAGAGTCAGAGCAGAAGAGCGGTTGCATGGCATGAGCAATGGTGTGGGGCACGTAGCTACCGGTGAGCGTTTGAGATCACTTTATTGCGCTCAGATGCTCAGAATTGTACTGAGAAGAGCTAAGCTCAGAGAGAGTTTGATTCGAGATTTGGAGAGAGTTTGTTTAAAAATGGTAAATGTTGACAAATATGCATACATATTTATATAAAATATAAAAAATTAAGTAAAATGAATTACCAGAAGAATAAAAAAATTGCATAAAAACAATTTTTTAGTTAACTTTATGTAAAAACAAAAATATTACAAAAAAAAAATAATGTATTAAAATAAATAAATATAAACTAAAATATAATAAATTAAAATAAATGAAGTAAAATAGAATTAAAAACATTAATTAACTTTATCTTATTTAAATAACACAAAAAAGAGATTAATAAATAAAAATTATTTTTAAAATATTTTTTTTAATAGTTTTATTTATTAATTTGGACAACATTATTTGTTAATTTTTTTATGTTTTATTCTAAATTAAATTATTTTTTTTAATTAAAAATAAAATTAAATTAATTTTTTTTAATTAAAAATACCTGTTAATTATTCGAAAAAAAATCTAAAAAATTAATTTACAAAAGTAAGCCAGAAATTTAATAAATTTAACAATTATTTTTTTTTTAATTAAATTAATATTTTTAATTTTATTTTAGCTTATTTTTAATAATTAAAAATTAAAATTAATTAGTTTTTTTTAATAATAATTAAATGAAAAGTATTAATTTAATTAAAAAAATTAATTAATTAAATTTCTTGCTTTTTTCGGTTAATTAATGTTGAAAAATATTTATGACAAAAATAATATTTTTAAAATAATTAAATTAGTAAATAAAAAATATGTTAAAATTAATTTAATCATTTAAAAATGAATAATGTAAAATAATTTAGTTCATAAATTTGTTTCTATTTTTGTGTTATGTAAGTAAAATTAGTAATTTTAAATAAAAGTTAATTAAAATTATTTTTAATTTTAAATTATTTCGAAATTTGAAAAAAAAAATTAAAAAATTTTGAATTATTTCAAAATTAATTAAATTATTTAAAAAATTAATTTTGAAAAATATTCTTTGATCATAATTTTTTGTGTTATGTAATTTAAAATATTAATTATTTTAATTTTTATTAATTAATTTTTTAAATAAGAAATAAAAAAATAATGAATTAATTATATTTTTAAATTAATTTTATTAAATAAATTATTTAATTATTAATTTAAATTAAATTGTAAATAATTATCTAAATTAATTTTTCAAAAAATTATTTATTCATTAATTTTTCGTAATTTCTTAAGTTACTTCAAAATAACAAAAAATAATAATTAGATTTTTAATCACATAAAGAAAGAAAGGTCGTCAAAATTTTATAAAACTGAAATGTCTCACCTACACACTGTTTAAAGCCGCTACTGATATTTAAGAGCCACTGTAGTTGTGAAAGTTTAAGGTAACTTCAACTTTGTATAAAACTTGGACACAAAAAAAAACACAAAGCTTTCAAAACTGTGTTGCTGGGTTGGAACAAGGCTACAAAATATTTTGAGAAACTTTCAAAGTTAACCAAGTGGCTGTGTCTTGGCTAAGCGAACTTTGAAATTATCTTGGGCAAGAACCTTTAAAGCTCGCTTTTAATGTAAAAGAGGTTAGTAATTCGGCATTTTAATCAGACATAGGCATAAAAATTATAAAATTTGGATTTTTTAAATTATGGCAGACATCAAAAAACGTTTAATGTTTTAATTTAATCTTTCTTTGAAGCACACATACAGTTATAAATATACAAAATTAAGAAAGCTTATGTTTAACTATTAAAAAACATGAATATGCGTGTTACCTGGCACTGTTTCTCCATTGAAAGTGATCTGTACAGTGTGTATGCCCGGCTCGTGCGGCGTGAAGCTAGCCACGAAACGTTGGCCACCCAGTGAACGCACCGACGAAGTGACGCGGCCACCGTTGACCAATATTTCTAAATTGCCGGAACCCGCTTTCGAACCGTCAATCTCAAATTCCACGGGACGTCCGATGGCACCGTTCGGTATATCTTGTACGCGTATAGCACGGGCACCAGTAGCGCTATTCTCTATGGGGCGAAATCGCGACAACGAACTATAGCCATAATGACCGTTACCGGTGCCGCCGCCACCACTGACACCACCACCAGAGGTGCGTTCAGTAACGACATGTTCGCTGGACTCCTTGACTGTCTTCGTATACCCACCGGATTTGTCGGTATAAGTGTTATTCGAATGTGATTTAACTGTAATGGCACTGGGTCTGTAAATATTTAAAAAATAACTTTTAAACTATTTCCGAAAATCGTATTTGTGCTGAAGAAGCTCACTTGTAACGTTCAGCATCGTCCACAGAATCGCGTGAACCACGTCGATCCGAGTGATACTTTTGCTCTTGCAATGCAAATTTATTGTATTGTGTATTACGATGCGTTTCATGATCGATATCGGGACGATTGTATGAGAGGTCCGTGTTCAATTGCTTTTCTGTCATATTTGCCAAAGATTCAAGCGAATTATGTGAAAGCATATGTTTGGTTTTGTTGATGACATCCCAACTGTCACGTCGTGCCGTGGCCGGTTTGATCGAGGAGACACGCACATTCGAGGAATGATCGATGCGCGGCTCAGGAGAAGCGGTACGTCGTAGGCGTTCGGCAGTTGTGTAGAGTGAGGGACTGGCACGTATATTCGAATCGGCAACATAATTCGAGGTCGATTTGTATGTCGAAGATTTCTCAACGGTGCGAGAAGTCTCGTAATCGGAGCGATTTAGACCGTTCTAAAGCAATATTGAAATATGGAGAGAAATAAGTTATTTACTATGAAGTCAAAAAACATCAGAGTATGGAGTCTGATGAATAGATGGTTATGTCAGTAAAGAGAAAATGGAGTTCCTTTATGTGAGCAGTAACCCGATTGAAGGAGTTTGGTCCTATAATTGAAGTAAATTGACAGAGAATCTTTCTCTACGTATAATTGAATGTTCTCCTTTATTTTGGGAATTTGGAGAAGAGCTCTTAAGGCCTTTAGTTTTATATAACTAATTGTCTTACTTGACCTCCAGTCGAAAACAAAGAATTATGGTCTGTGAACTCTAAAAGGAAGATATCGCTTAGATATCCAAATTTCTGATCGTAAAGGTTATCAACAAATTATTTTATACAAAACCATTGAAATAATTATGTTTTAGTCACCTTATTCAAAGTTGTTGTGACTGGGCTGCCGATGCGATGTGTGGCTGTCGAAATGTAGGCGTTGCTGGGTGAATGGCGTTGCACCGGCGAGATAGAGGTGTGACGTGGACTGGCGTTCAAAGTGCGCGCATTGGACTCGTACGGAATCGAAGTTTTGATTGTCAATGGACTGTGGGTGCGTACTTCACTCGAGCGTATCTGTGGGAAGTCCAACAAAAAAGCAAAAAAATTAGCAAAGTCTTACTCATAGAAATAGACAGCTCATTGAGCACTTGAAATCAATAACAATAACAATCGCAGCACAAGGTTAAAAACATACAACACTGAAACAGACACATATTTTTTAACAACAACAACAAAACAATATAATAAAACAACAATAACAAATTATTTAATTACACTCGGTATCGGACTGAGACGTGAGGCGAATGTTGTTGCCGACCGGGCGCTGGCCACATGGCTCTGCTGCTGCTGTTGGAAATGGGATTGCTGGTAGTGCGATGACGTTGTGTCTTCGTAGCGATCTTCGCGCGGTGGCGCTAACTTCAAGTCACGATCGTCGCGCTTGCGGTGATATAGTTCGTTCTCTTTGTCGTAGTAGTAGTCGTTTTTGGTGGTGGACGACGACGAGGAAACTCTCGAGTCGCGACGTCCCGCAGTTACGTTGTATAGATCGGCCGAGTTGATGTATTTGGTAGTGGGAGAATTGTTGTAGTATTCACGTGAGGGAGGCTGGGGAGCTGGTGGTGGTGGTGGGGAAGTTGCCAATTTATCCTACACAGAGAATTTGGTGTTGGGCGGTTTGCGAGTTTGCGTGGAGTGTGCGGGGAATGTTCAAATGTAAGGATACAAAAAACACAACATATATGTGAAGAGGGAAGAGAGTAACGGTGTTGGGTTAGTGTTGTCTGATTTGGTTTTGGTTTCTAGGTTTAGTAGCGGTTGCTTGGGTGCAAAGCGGTGTGGAGCGGTGGGCAGACTTTTGTTTTACAGTTTGGGGTTAATCACAGCGGATGTTGTTAGTAAATAAATATATACAATCTACATATATAGCTGAGGGTCTTAGGACTGCAGTTACCGTAATTAAAAATAGCTGCCTAAAACTCAACTGAGACGCGAGGTATGATTTTAGCACTTTATAGCATTACCAAGCTCATATTAATATTTCCGTTTCAAGCTTTGCTACCTACCTCACTCTCTCGCTTGTAATAGCTGGACGTGGTGCGATAGTCGGGCGTGTCGATCTTCGGTGATATTGCCGGTGAATACGATCTTTGACGCTCCGCAGCGTTGTGATTCAG
The DNA here is from genome assembly GCF_023373825.1 of Bactrocera dorsalis. Classification (NCBI taxonomy): domain Eukaryota; kingdom Metazoa; phylum Arthropoda; class Insecta; order Diptera; family Tephritidae; genus Bactrocera; species Bactrocera dorsalis. Next base: position 86,972,212 of record NC_064305.1, read on the forward strand.
CAAGTCACGACGTGACAGTGACGATGTTGCCGCCGTTGATGTGTTTCTATAGTCATTGTGTCGGGTGTTCGTGGTAGAGGTGTAATGCATTGAGGGACTCTCGGCGCGATGTTTACTCTCATGTAATGGGCTGCTACGCGTTTTGCCCGAACGTCCTTTGGTGCCGACGCGCATAATGAACGGCGAACCCTTGACGTCGTAGCCGTTGAAATAGACGTAGACGCGATATTTGCCATTTTGACGTGGCATGAATGTGACTCGATACTTATTTTCCACAATCTTCTCAACGGAACAGACCAGCGAACGTTTATCATGCACAATATCCACATGCAGTTCACCGGTGACACCAACACCACGTGCGTCCACCTCGAAGGAATGTGCACGCAAGGGCATGGCGCCGTCTAAGCCATGCACCGAAACACCGCTGGCATCGAAGACGGCACAGGTGAATGGACCACCTTGTATGTGCCGTCCTTGATAGGTGATGGCGATTTCCCAGATACCTGCTTCGTCCGGTTTAAATATGGCACTGTGACCTTCCTCGACCTTCTTCAACGGGCAATTATGCGAGATGCCGGTCGGTGAGACGGCTGTGACCAGAATATCCTCCGTCTTTGGTGCGCCAGTGGCATTGACCAATACTTCGACCAGACTGCCAAGGGCACACGGTGCCATGCCTGGAGGCGCAACTTGTATGAAACGTGGTAGCACACGGAAAAAATGTCCACCCAAACTATCGTCGCCAACCTCTACAACTATCTCATGCATGCCATACTTTTCGGGTATGTAGACACCTTCGCCGTGTGGATTGAGACGCACGGGCTGCGGCTGACCTGATGGTGGCACTATGAATGCCTTCACCGAACTTAGACTGATCTCGCGTGAAAGCACATCGATGCGGAAGTGCGTCTGTAAAACAAAAGCAAGAGAGGGTCAAAAGTGTGTTTACTGCTTTGGTATTTCTTGATGTTTTACCGGTTCGCCGACACGTCCGGAATTACTCTCCATCAATACATTTATCATGTCCGACAGTGGTGGTCGCGGTGGCACCCACTGCAAGTGTGCAGCGTAGGCCATTATGCCCAAATGTTCCACTTCAGGGTTAGCCATATCTTTGGCCGTAAGTATAGGCTGAACGCCTAGACGCTGACCAGCTTCAACCGCCTTCCTTATGTTGTTCTCATAATGAAAAGGGTCTGTGCTGAGTTTTTCCGGTGCAGGCGCTGGACCACCAAGCCCCTTAATGATCTCACACATAACGCGTCCATCATTCCAGTCGGTCTACAACATTGAAGACAAAATATTATAAGAATATGTGTAAAATCAAACAAAATTATTTACCGTAAAGTTTTTGACAGAATCTTTGGTCTGCGTATTGACCCAACGCAATGTCGCATTGTAACCCGGTCCACCAGGTTTCATAAAGTACGATAAATATGTCATGCCAGACAGTTCATCCAACCACGGCGAAGCCAAATATGCGGGCTCCAAAACTTTCGGCACACCAAATTCACTTTGTGCCAAATTCATGGTCGTCGTACAATTTTGTACACTCTGTTTGGGATCCAGCGAACGCCAGTGTGGAAACAGTCCTGGCTGACAGTAGTCCAACAATGCGGCCAGGTTAACACCACTATTCCAGTCTGTGGTCAAATTGGTAATTTTGCATTCCGGCAGCGCCGCTTGCAACCAGGCGAGCATGAGCTTCCTTGGCGGGAACTTGCTACGTCCAATTTGATAGCGTACAATCAGCGACCAGATGAGACCCAAAATGAGCTTCACATTGCCATTTACAATATCCACGTTACCAATGTTGACGAGTTTGATGTGATCCTTTTCGATGGCATTCAACGCCGTGGTCGCATTCTCTAGATAATGATGTTGATTGGCTGGACGACGATTCCATGATGGCTTGAGTGGACGCGTTTGTAGGTTCTCGACCAGTGCGCACAGGCAAGTACCGTCACAAAAATCGCTGGCCCAGTCGATAACCTACAAAATAAAATAGTAATGGCATCATTGATTTTGAGTTTTTCTAAGGAATTTTTAGGTTGAAAAATGAAGTTGACTTTTCAAGAGTCTACGAAGGTTGTTATTGTGATATTTATCATCCTTTAAGTAACAGTTTGAGCCCTATATATGCTCAGATTTTGTCATAGACTTAGCTTATAACCTAACTCAATCCTTCTCAAAACCTCAATCAAATCTGTTGATGCCCTTATCGGAAAGATTTAATACCTTTCTGTCGTCGATATGAGCGGTTGAAAAATGAGTATTTGTGGAATGCCTCCATGAAGAAATTATTTTTAAGGGCATGCCAACAAGGAATTTTCGGAGAGAGTATGCAGAATTAGGAAGATTGGAGGAGGGGTTTACTGTCAGGAGCCCTCTATCAACTCCAGCTTGAGACTTCCTTGCTATTGCATGATTGCAGCCATTACAACCTCTGCTTAAAAAACCCTAACAGTAGAATTACTGCCCCGGAGTTCAACCTATTTCGGAGGCGTAACCATCCCCTCAGATAGCAGGGCGGCGATACTAGCCTTGAACTTTAACTTTAACTTTAATTAACCCGTTCAGGGTTGACCAAGGAATGCCTAACCTCGCTATCAATATCATCGAGTATGGGTGCCAGGCCACAGCGGAATCCCGGGAAACTGTAAAGCTGATGAGCTTTCAAGAAAACTCAATCCAGAGCCGCTATCAGTAGAATTAGAGTGGGTTGGCGCCACCGTATCCTCTTGTGTTCTACTAGTGGATGGTTGGGCTTCGCGGGAGCTTGGCCAGCGCTGGGCCACCACAGATAGATGCACGGTCACAAAATCTTTTGGTTCAAGATCAGTGCCAAAAGATCTTGTGATCTCTTTGCCCTTAGTAAGGCTAACCTCTTACTAGTTTTGAACCATTGTCCCCTTGTCATCCGTGTTCTAGGTCTGGGAATCTTACCAGACGCCATCTGCGGAAGCTGTATCGAAGAAGATGAGGTGGAAACAACTCAACCCTCAAGAATTAAAAATTGCCTACATTCAGTGTGTGTTGGTTAAATTTTCAGGGTGTCAATATGGAAAAATATACCCAATATTATTCAATACCCTTTTCATTATATTTCCGCTGAGTCCTCAAGGCTTTGAGTACAAAATTTTCTAAATTACTCACTTAACTAAGTGCCCTCAAAAGCTTTTCAAATAAGTTCCATTTAAAAAGTAAAACAAATAATCGGTTGTCAATGCAAATAATGTATTTGAATAAACGTTGTACACACACACACTCACCAACACGCAATCACACATAATTAGAGAAAAATAGTTTGCCCTTTGAGCGAGTTAATTAGTTTGAGTCAAGCACTTTGACTTTTGAGGTCTGTCAATTGGCACCCCACTTTGTTACGCAAATAAATATGAATAAGTTTTGTAATAACTAATTGTTTGTCTGTCGTGCGCATTGCGATGTATGGCACTCGTAGTCCATCGGTTAACACTTAGTAGCGCTTGGAAATGCCTGTAAAAGGCCGCCACACATATTGCAAAGTTATACCCACTCTATGTGTATTGGCGTTGAAGGAAGATTTCGCAGTTAAATAGTGACACTTTGTGCAATTATATTTCTATATAAGAGAGAGAGGAAAAGGTGTAAGGGGTGCCAAATTAAGTGTTGTGGTAGTTGAGAGCTAAGTGGTTGTTCTTTTATGATATGTTTGTCGTTTAAAATGTATGACTGTACCAACGTTGAGTGTAGCAATCGATATGTATGTATGTGCTGGGTGGCTTCTCAAGTCTGTCTGTAATTCTTGGTTTGTGATCTGTTCTATAGAGGCTTCCACAAGTTTTAATCTTCTTCCAAACGTAATATTTTTCTTATGAGAAACTGCATCGTGATTTTCAATTGGAGAGGCTTAGGTCGCTAAAGAGGTCTATTATATCAAGGCATGGATTTAGAGATGAAAAAGAAGAGACATACTTGCCTTCGAGAAAATTTTTGCTGTCATTTTTTCATATCGATGAAGTTAAAGGACATTTGCTTGCCTTTAAAGGGAAACCCTATACTTCATATATTTCACATATACATATAAATATGCGTATGCTTGTATGTGTGCAATCATTTCCACGCACTAGCCCATTTGAAACCCTAAAAACATGACAAAATTTCACTTTACTTTATAGCGGCAGCGAAGTGGACTTGAATACGGGTCTAATTAGCGCTACGATTTCGGTGTTTGTGGCTTCATACATTGTTGTTGTTTGTATGTGTGTGATCAAGTATGTGTACGAGTATGTGTGTCTTATTAGCACTTGTCTGTAGCGCTTTTGCTAGTGTCTGTCATCTCTATTTGCTCATAGTTAGAGTAAACTTGAGAATCAACAAATATTCAGCACACTGACAACAGCAACAACAACCGCTATCAAGAGCATAGACAAATATTTGACGTTTGAAAGCAAAAAAAAGCTGAAAAAAGTAAAAGCTGTGCAAAGCAAAGTTTGAAAAGTGCCGGGAAAAATGGAAAATTATGTACAATAGCCTTTTGCAATGACAAATAATAAATAATTACGAAAACAAATAGAGAGCTGTGCAGTGTTGTGGTGGGGAAAGGCCAAGTGTGTTGAGAAAAATGTATGTAGATATGATTAGAGGGACGCTGTAAAGCTTACAAAGCAGTCAGTGTCAATAAATATTGAAACAGTTGCGCAGTTGATGCTCTAGCAAAAGCTGTAAGGGGTGCAGCGTTGGAAATGCTAAAAATAGGCGCCTCCAAATTATTGAAAATCAAGCAAACATGTTTACTTTGGCTACGACTAAGCTATAATACCCTTCATAGTTGCATCTCTTATAACATAAACAGGTATAAGAAATTCTTTTTCTTGATTTTAATCGGTCAGTTTGTGTGGCAGCTTTGTGCTATTGTGATCCGATCGCAGGTTGCTGCAAATACGAGTATACAGTTTTTTAGGGAGAAAAGGACACGTAAAAATTTTCAGGTCGTTACCTCAAAAAAATTAAATACATTTTTTTGTTTGCGTTTCTGTTATTTTATACCATTTTCAGTATTTCATTTATTTTTCAACTAGTTACAAACTAGTTGGGAACGGACTAGTTAAGTTTGAGACACCAATTCACTAGTTTGGGATGAGTCAGAAAGTGAAACTATTTAAAAGTTAATAAGAATTGCATATATGATTATTAATATTTATATAATCGTAATTTAGTTAAAATCGCAAACCTGTACCAAAATATCTCACTTTAATATTTTATTTTTATAAATTTTTGACTAATCGACCCATAACAATCTAGTCGTTACATAACAACATATGTATGTATACTGTCTACATAGTTTAACTGCTAGGATACCGGCATTAAAATCACATATTTGCACGCATTCTACACTAATCTACCAAACTGACCCACTTTGGCGCATTTATCAAACAACAATCAGCGAAACCACGCACACAAGTCTACACACAAATTTATGTAGACACTTGCACTTGCAGCCCCATTTGTGTATGTGTTTGTGTGCGTGCGTAATTTCACATGCAATTACAACAGAGCGCCTCAATTTCATAGCAAAGTTACAATGCGACCGTTCGTGTTAACCTTACTCCAGCTCTGTCATATGAATTACAAATTACAAATAACAAATTTCACATTTCACAGCGATTCGGCGAGCTGCTGAGCTGCGAACAACGCGAGCGTCTGTCTGGGTTTCGATTGTCAGTTGGCCGAGTCAAAAGCCATTTACACGACACACCGCCAGCCAAACCCCTTTCCTGACCTGCGCCCATTCGAGTGCACCGGCAACGTTTCGAAATTACATGTCCACACACGCACACACACACTCTTACACATGCTCGTATTTCAAACAAATATTTATGCGCATAATAACTAAAGCGGCGAGTGCTGCTAAAGGCAGACAAGCGATCGTCTGGGTGTGGCGTCTATCTGTGTACCTTTGCCCTTAACAGGCAATGACAGCTCGAGAGCCGCCTGACCGACTGTCAAATTGACCGAGCGCGGCAGCGGTGCGGTCGCAGAGGTTCGCAGATTTTACATAGATTAAGAGATGTTTTCAAATTCAATGTGCTCGGTGCTTTTACGAAATTTAGGAATAATCATAGTAAAAGAAAATCGTTTTTAACTCAGCTTTCATTTCTATGTGAGTATTTATACCGAAAATTGGACTGATGCATCGCCAGTGCAAATGACATCGATAAAATAATTTTTTTCTTGATTCATACATCTCTTTTATGATCGTGTGAAGTTTGATTCGAGCTGAAGGTCTAAATAGAGGAGATACCATCTCCTGTCATCAACTTCACTGTTGACAGTCATAACTTCGAAGTTATAGATTAGTTTGTTTATCTTGGAATCAGCATTAACATCAACAACAACGTCAGCCCCAGAATCCAACGCAGAATAACTCTTGCCAATAGGTGCTACTTTGTACTGAGTAGGAAATTGAAAATTAAAGTCCTTTCTCGACGAACAAAGACCAAACTCTACAAATCACTCATTATCTTCGTCCTGATATGTGGTGCAGAGGAATGGATGATGATAAAGTCTGCTGAGTCTGCCCTACGAGTTTTCGAGAGATACGTTCTGCAGAAGACTTATGGTCCTTAGCGCATTGACAACGGCGAATACCGCTGTGGATGGAACGATGAACTGTACGAAATATACGACGACATTGACATAGTCCAGTGTATCAAGAGACAATGGCTACGCTAGTTAGGTTATGTTGTCTGAATGGAAGAAAACACTTCAGCTCTGAGGGTATTCGACAAAGTACTCGTCAAGCAGAGGAAAAGGAATACTAACCACTACGTCGGAAAGACCAGATGAAGAACGACCTGACTACACTTGGAATCTCCAATTGGCGAAAAGTATGATTGACTGGCGTTGTTGTAAATTCGGATATAAGCGCGTAAGCGGAGTCTACTCCAGTAAAGAAGAATAAAGAGCTAAGATACAGGGACTTGAAGTTACCGAGCACGAACAAATATAGTTAGTGATTCTCATTGCAGGTTAGTGGAATGTTGGATGCTATATTTAATGGTTTTCACTTTTTCGCTGGCCATTGACAGGATTTCTATTTCATTTTGAGATAGCTTAAAAAAGAGTTGCTTCTGGGAATCTGCATGGGATATAATAACAAATACTATAATTATTCTCCCTTATCTACTTTGTACTATTTACAACGTTAAAAAAACTGTCAAAGCAATACTCAGCTCACACTTTCTACTTCTTCGCATTCAACTCACTTCAAGTAAAAGTTATTTGTTTAAGAAATTTCCCATATTTATTTTAGAAATAATAACACAAACAACATTTAGTTACGCTTAACGCATGAGAAATAAGTCAAGCAAATGTAAATGCAACCAAAACATCGCCACCACAACAAATGTGTAGATGAAAAAGCGACAACAACAAGAATAAATAGCACATCGCTGACAGTTATGAGAAGCGGAATTTCCGTGGAGCCTACAGCGCCGTCATAACGTCATAAGTGTTTGTATGCATATAACTAACTGAGCGAATCCCAAGTCGGCTGCCTTCAACTCCCGCTCACTGCCACTGCATCAGCAGCCAAAGTGACAGGGACACGACAACACCGCACCGTTGATGGGCCATATGAATGTGTCATGTCAGCAGCGGCAGCGGCGGCGATGAGCGCCTCGCTTGCAAAATTCATTGGCTCGGACACACTGGGGCGGCCTGTTAGTGGCAGCCGCGGCTCCTGTGTGATCACATGTGGCAGCAGCAGCAGTTTCCATCACTGTCAACGCATCACTTACGCCACCAGCCCAGTGTGTTGCCGGTGTTGCTGGTTGGCTCGATGGTTGTTGTTGTATTGGTGTTTCCATTGTGTGCGATTGTTGAATAAAACATTACGCTCAGTGGCTACTGTGTTGCGGTTGCCACAAATGTGTGCCACCAACTGATGAATTTATTTAAATTATTTGCGCGAAAAGGAAAACACCAAAAGATAAAAGGTAATTTTTGTGCATGTGAGTACGAGTATGTGTGTGCGTGAAAATGAGTTGTTTGAAATTTTCGAAAATAGAGTTATGTAAGCTGGAGTCAAATTAGGTAACGGTATAGGAGGCCTAATTAAATTATTTAGTATATAAGAGAATAAAAGATAACTAATCTTAGGGTTATTCCATTTGAAGGGAAAATATACAATGAAATATTTAAAAAATTGTTTTTTAAAATAACAAACTAAAATTTGAAAACGATATTTGAAAAAAATGGTAAGTTAGAACCTTTCACACTGTAGTTAATCAGTTCAATTAGCTCCAGCAGTATATCTATAAACTATTTTTTTCCAAATTCATTGACTAAGTTAAGTTAGGAAAGGTCGTAAGGTTGATCCAATATAGATGAATCTCACTTGGACGATATTCGTATTTGTATTACTCATAAACTCCAAAAATCGGAGAAGAATGATCCAAACAAAGTAAATTTTTCGGGTGTGTTCTGTATATACTTTTCTATAAGCCTTTGATCAAAAATCGAAATTTGTCAGGCCCAAAACTGCCAAAATTTTGGTAGACTCCAGATTTTGTTTTAAACGCCGCTTTTTTGTCAGTTTTTGACTTTTCTGACAGTAAGTCATTCTACGGACAATATTTTTAGTAGAAAATTTTTGTTCAGGTTTCATCCACAGAGGACTGGGATCACTGCAGCCGTGGAAGACATATTTGTATTTGGGGCCGTTGGAGTTCACGTGTATCTTGAAAAAAAAAAATTCAAAATTTTTTTTATTACTCATTTTTCCAAATTTTTCAAAATTTTTCAAATTTTTTTCCAATTTTTTTTTTTGAAAAACTTTTTTTTTAATAACATGGTATTCCTTAAATATTTAAATAATTTTAAGAACAACTGATATAGTAGTTTTTTTGTACATAATTCCCAAAAATCGGCCTTTTTTAAACTGTCACAACATTTTGTATATTTGATCAAGGGAATTTAAACAAAAAATTTTAACAAGTGGCAATATTTACTGAAATAAAATTAATCTATTAGCCTTCTTAAGCCTCTTGCAATTGCAATAAATTGTATAAATCGCAAAACCAATTGAATTAAAATTTCGAAAACGTGGCAACCGTAATATTTCTAATTTTATTTTTTATATGCAATTACAATTCAATATCAGTTCTGTATAATTTTTTAATAAATCATATTTTCAATTAAACCTTTTAAAAAGGTGGCAACCTTAATGTTTTAAATTTTATTTTTTAAGCGTCTGTACTTTGATATCAATATTGTTATATTTTTTAATAAATCATATTTTTTGATTCAAAATTTCAAAAAGGTGGCAACCTTAATTTTTTTAATTTTTTTTATATGTAAGCGCCTATAGTTTCATATCCGTGTTGTTATGTATTTGAATACGCCATATATTTTTAATTTCAAATTTACCAAAGATTAATATTTAAAAATGGTGGCAACCTCAAATTTCAAAATATATTTTTTATAAGCGTCTTTACTTTGATATCCCTATTTTTATGTTTTTTATTACAACATACTATATATTTGTTTAATTAAAATTATGGAATTAAAATTTGAAAGGGTGGCAACCTTAATATATATTATTCGTGTTTTTTTTTCTTTTTTAATAAATCAGATTTTTTTTAATGAAATTGTTGAATTAAAATTTTAATAAGGTGGCAACCTCAATATTTTAATTTTTTTTTTTGAAAACGTCTAGAGTTTGTTAATCACATTGTACTGTTTTTTTAATTAAAATTTTCAAAAAAGTGGCAATTTTATCTTAAAAAAATAATAATTAAACAAAGTAAAATACATTTTATTAATAAAAATATTTCAAAAATTTTTTAACATTGTTCAGTTGCATTAAATTTTCAAAACTTTTTGCTAAAAACCCATATAAACGCATAGTTGAATTTACAACACTTCCACTGACTCACTGTTTGTTGCAAATAAAAGATTTCTACGTGCATAACTACCTGTCCGGCCGCGGCCATCAGTTGGGCGCATTTTTGGGTGTGTTCACGAGCAAATTTTGTTCCTATATACATACATATATGTACATATGTGTGCGATTTTGCAATTTTTATTGTTGTATATGGAAAAAAATGTTTTCCGCGCAACAAGTCAAGCATATAAATGTGTATATAGATTTTTACAGCAGATGGTTTTATGTATTTGTTGTACATTTTGTTTTTGTAAAAATTTATGTGTGTGCCTGCTGTTTTCAAGTTGAGCGATTTCGAATTGTTAAACTTGTCTGTTGACGCGACATTTCGCCATATTCGGTTGGAAAGGAAGGCGAACTGGTTGCCCATTTTGGGCAAACTGCACTTGAATTGCGAATTTTTCGCTTAAATTTATTTGCAAAAATTCAATAAATTGCAATTAAAAACTATTTATAAATAACAAGTTGCCACTTGAACTGGTTGAACGGGTGGTTGCACGTTTGAGTGGAGAATATTTACGAAAATGGCGAATTAGAATATGTTTACAGAGAATAACGGTATTGCTGCCCACGATTTATTTTTCATTCAAGTACAATTTGAGATTTTTTTTTTTCAAAAATTAATTTGCAAAATGAATTGTGACACTTGTGACGCTCACGCCGAGCTAAGCTTTCATAATTGTTGATATATATATAAGTATATACATGTATATTGTTCTATAATCATATGAGAACAGTTAACAAAAGTATATGTATAATAAATTTAAATAATTTGTAGTAAATTCACCACACACAAATACATTCGCAGCTGCTTTACAGCAAAAATTGCGCCCACACTCACTGTGCCGCACTCGCAGCCAGCCATTAAGAGGCTGATTTTTTCGAAAAGGCGAAATTCAACAAAAAAATCGTTTTTTAATTTAATTCACCTCGTGCGCTTAGCTTATTTCACTTTGGAGCCAAAGTTTCTTGGCCAGCGACATTTGTCATCGTCACCAACATTTCTGGCGTTGTCACACAGTTGACACCCCCACATCCCGTACAATCAACCGCACAATTTGATGACGACGACTTCTCTAAATCACACACACATACATACATGTGTTTTTCTATGCGTTTGTGTGTGTGTGTATGCTGACAGTTTGAGTTTTTGTTTTTGACGACCGTGGCTGACAGGTGTTCAACTTTACACCAACTTTTGCATGTAAATGTCTTTGTATGGATTAGTGTTTGTATGCTCACACATACACATACACATATATATGTACATCTGTATTTGCATATATAATAGAGATATATCCCTGAGTCTAAGTAATTTACAAATTTAAAATATGAAGTCATTCGTATTCGCTTGGTTGGCTTATATTCTCGCACACACACACACACTCATACAAATGTTTGTTCAAAAAATTTAAATATTGTCGGTGTTTATTTATTCAATGAATTTCAAGTGGTTAGTAAGTATGTGAAATATTTTAATAATTTCGTAATTTTTCTATGCCCAAAAATGCAATTGTTTTGTATTTGAAGCAACAAACATAAACAAATTTCATATTTGGAAATTGAAATATCAACTAAATTTTGAAGAATTTATTTTTTAAATTGTATAAAAAATAACATTCCAATACATATATATATGTATATGTAACGTTTGATCTAAGTTGAGGCACTTTTTCCAATAGACTTTTTGTGGCAAATCACGCGTGAGTCCTGTCAAGCTGTCATCTTATTTTTGTTCAGTATTGCTGGCATTTTATCATGGAAAGAGTTACGCCTGAACAACGTTTACAAATCGTTCAAATTATAACGAAAATTCACGTTCTGTAAAGAAAGTGCTTCGCGCTCAACTTATGATCAAAATAATCGGCCTACTGAGCGTCTCATTCACAACACCAACACTCATCTTGAGACTCAGCTTTCACTATTGGATAATATTCTATGGAATAGACCACATTCAGCACACAGTGAAGAAAATATAGCAGCCGTAGCAGAGAGTGTATACGAAACAGTGGAGAGTCGGTTTGAAGCAACTCGTACTGAGGTATGGAACGACTTGGCGCATTCTACGACGAGATCCTAAATTGAAAGCATGCAAAATACAGCTTGTGCAAGATCTGAAGCCGCTCGACCTTACCAAGTGACATCGATTCGTTCTCTGGGCTCTTGAAAAGTTTCTGGAAGATTCGACGTTTTCGAGCCAAATTTTGTTCAGTGATGAGGCCCATTTCTGGCTCAATGGGTATGTAAACCAGCAAAATTGCCGCATTTGAGACGAAAAGCAAGCGGAAGAGATTCAAGAGCTGCCATTTCATCCATAGAAAACAACGGTTTGGTGGTGTTTGTGGCCGGTGGAATCATCGGTACATATTTCTTCAAAAATGATGCCGATGAGAACGAAACCGTCAATGGAGACCGTTATCGCGTCATCATCACCGACTATTTGATGCCTGGAAATTGAAGCTCGTGATCTCGGCGACATTTGGTTTCAACAAGATGGCGCCGCTACCCACACATCAAATCAATCAATGGATTTAATGAGAAGTCGTGTTCTCTCATGAGCAGATAATTTCACGTTTTGGGCCGGTCGATAGACCACCAAGGTCATGTGATCTTACACTGTTCGACTTTTTTCTGTGGGGATATGTAATGTCTTATGACTATGTGAACAATACCGCTTCGATTGAGGCCTTGGAGTAAAACATCACGCGTGTCATTCGCAAGTTACCAGTTGAAATGCTCGAACGAGTCATGGAAAATTGGACTCAATGGATGGACCATCTGAGGCCAACATTTGAAAGAGATAATCTTCAAAAAATAAATGCCAAGTATAGCCTTTTAGAAATTTAATAAACATTCCACACTAAATTTGAAGTTTCTGTGTTTTTTTGTTAAAGATGTAGGGAATATCGACATAGATCACCACCCCCTATATGACGATTTTATGATTGCTACAGTAAGAACTTCTTCATTTTTCTCATGTTTCGTGAAGAGATAGTGCTGGGAGCCTATAGTTAATGCCCAAGTAAGACAAAGGTTCAAAGATCTTCAATGACTTTCTACCAAAACCATTTGTCCAGCGGTAAGGTGAAGAAGCACACTACATCCACTGTATACTAAGTACACACATATTCGTGCTATACATATATGTATGTAGAGAAATTTTAGATTTCACGTTTCAAATTCATACAGAACATGACTTCTTGCACTTAAACATGAAATTCCACCCAAAACCATACTTGTTTACGTCAAGAAAGTAAAACTATTTGAACCCAAGTGACGACAGCACAGACCGGTTGGGTCGAGCAATAACAAATATTTAGTTAAGTCGGCTTAAGCGGTTCACTTTCGAGACCACGGCAGCCACTCACAGCCACTTGTATAGTGTGGGCCAACTTTGCATTCCGGCTGAAAAATGCAGAACTCCGCCAAACTGTAAATGCAATAAGCAACGACCCGCGATTTCTAACTAACAACGCGGGCAATTGAAGGCAGCGCCAAAGCGAGTATGTGCAACAGCGTCTAATGCCAGCGCATGGAGGCGGCCAACAGACAGGCGGCACAGTATTATGAATGGCCTGACAGCCAGAGGAAGTGAGGCAAAAAGGTTGCAGCGATCGAAAGTCAGTCAGCTGCGGCCAAATTAGCCGACACGACGGCACGATGGACGCTAGTTAACTTGGCGCGCTAACGACATTGCTGAATGTTTGAGCGAACAGGCGGCGTGGAGCGCGAATGCAGACATAACAAAATTCATTCATTGCTTTGGCTCACTATATATGACTAGGGCGGGGAGTGGCGCTGTGGGGTGATGGCCGCAACGCCCGGTTTAGTGGTGTTGGCGGGTGAACGCGTCAAGCGACAAACAAGTTTATTAATATGGCTAAGCGAGTGAGCGGTGAATGACAACAACAAGTAAAAACAAGAAGTATTAGTAGAAAAAGTGTAGCGGCGGAGGGCGGAAAGACACCGAAAGAAGTCAAATTCAGTTGGTCACTGCGTTAATGTTGGCGACTAAGCCAAAAAAAATAATTGGGAAAAATCGTAAAAAATGTGGACCAAAACTACGTCGCGGTGCGTTGGCCTCAATTAAAAATTCATTTCACTCTCATTTGTTGGCAACGCTGTGTTTTGTTTTGCTGCTGTTGTCACTGCCGTTGCGGACTGACGCGTTGCGTCGCTCTTTTGTTGGGCGCCTGTAAACGCTTTGGTAGTTGATTAAAATAACAACAAATGCAACAACAAGCGTGTGCTAAGCAGACAGCAAAATATTTGGCTTAAATGTCTTTCTGCTTCTAGCAAGGTTTTTAAAGCACATACATACATATACGTATGTGTGTGTATAACAAGCAACGGTAAAAGCGTGAGTGAGCCGCTGGCAAGCGGGAAATAATTTCGTTAAAAAAAACGAAACACAAAAGCTCCATTTAAAAGAAATATATTAATAACAGTAACAAAAGAAATATTTATGGCGTAAAAATTAAATCATTAGCAAACAACAATAAATATTTGAGCTGCCTTGGCTGTTGGTGTACCACTAAAGTTGTTTTTTGGAATTTCTTGTTTTGCAAGTAACTCAACTTTTTTGTTGTTTTGCTAGGTATTCCGCTTCCTTAAGTCAACATAATAAGTTGTAGCTGCTTAATTTGCATAGCTTTTATTTGCCATATTAAATTTCGGATCTTGGTATTGTATCTACCGAAGGTTTAATGGCTTCTTATTTGCTTTATGTAATCAGAAAATGACGTGATCGCAGATTATTGGACGTAGGTATGTGCATATAATTGGTTGTATACTGCACTATAATGAGTATGTGCTAAATTTGGTAAACTTTAATGGAAATTGTTGAAACGATTTTGTTACAGAATGGAGAAGGACTAAAGAAGTCTTACGTAACGTCACTAATAAATGCGGATTAAGTATTTTTTACCTTGTTTTGCTTTATTTTACAGGCTGCTAACCGCACGATAAAGCTATATCAGTTGCGTCTTTATTTATTAATAATATCGATAAAGCATATTTTCGATATACATATATCGATAAAATATTGTTACGATAAATATCGATGCCTTCCATGAAATCTACAAATTTTAATTTCCTATCAATAATATCGATGGAATAAGTATCTATGAATATCGATAAATTTTATGTCGATAAATAACGATTTGCATTATGAAATGCGTATATTAATTTCAGTTAAAATAATCAAGAATATCGATACATTATAAATTCGATAAATATCAACACGCACGATGTAACTCATTATATGTATCAGTTTCATTTTTTCTTAACAAAAATATCGATAAATTAAATTTTTAAAATATATTGCTTCGCAAGCATAACTATTATACATATATAACCCATAAGTAACGATAAACTATAAATATCGATAAATTATGTGTCGATAAATATCGTTTTGAATTATGAAATGTACCATAAGTACATATATTTATTACTGTCCAACTAATTAATAGGATCGATTAATTATAATTTCGATAGATATCGATATCGCACATTGGAACCTATATTTATTTAATTTTTTCCTATCAAAAATATCCATACAGTTAGTTATCTACATACTATATGTAATGAAAAACCAATATATCGATAATTCCGTGTCGATAAATATTGATTTTCCCCAGGATCATATGTATTATAAGTATATTAACTTCTGCTCAACTGTTCAATAATATCGATAAATTCCAATTCCGATAAATATCGATAAATTACGCGTCGATAAATATCGATTTTTCCTAGGATTATATGTGCTATACGTATATTAATTTCTAAACTTTAATATCGATAAATTGAGATATCTGTGAGACAACCTATAAGTTATAAAGGTAGGTCAATTAACTTTTCGATAATAATTGATACGCGTAATGAAACATATCTATACTAATTTCATCTCAACCAACCGATAAATAAAATGATCGATATGTATCGATAAACTATAATTATTGATAAATAATTTTCGATAAATAAACGTAGAAAATGTGTAATGACTATAAATGCTTTGATGATTTAAAAACATCTTTGATCATTAAGGATCTGACTTTATCGCCATCATCGCGCTGGAACATCTTTGCTTCTGTCCTACCTTATATACAATACATAGAACTAGGCTTAAATATCTAGCAGCTTCGGAGTTCAAGACGAAGTATGAGGAACCTCTATCTGGCATTATGAAAGCCATATAAATCTGTGATTGGTGTGACAATCAGTGTAAC
Source organism: Bactrocera dorsalis (assembly GCF_023373825.1). Lineage (NCBI taxonomy): Eukaryota > Metazoa > Arthropoda > Insecta > Diptera > Tephritidae > Bactrocera > Bactrocera dorsalis. The sequence goes on from NC_064305.1 coordinate 86,988,370, forward strand.
CAATCAATAATTCCTGAAAGGTAGCCCATATCACTGACAACGTTTGTACTCCAAGTGACGCTTTCAAAAGTATTCTTCTTAAATTAATACTAACTAGTTTTCGTTTATCACAGTTTTTCGAAAATTTTTCAAGAACTTGTCAACGCCATTACGTCACCCTTTGAAGCTTTTGTATTTATTTTTTGCTTTAAGCAATTTTTGGGATTATATACCCACATACACATATCTCCATCTACTTTTGTTTACACGCCAACACGTAGTGGACATAAACGAAATCTTATTTATTATGCATGTGAAGGGTCACACAACTCCAAATGACAAAGTCACGAGCGCTTTAAAACAAAAGCTGAACAAAATGAAAAATAAAACAATAAATAACATAAAAACGCTCGAAAATTGTCAAACCCCAATGAATGATTACGATGAGCCCGAGTGTAGCTGAGTTGGCGTGGAAGAATTTCCGATTTTATCCTTATTTGCGTTTCACATATTTGTTTTTGTTGCCGGTACTTGCACTAATCGCACTTTATATGTACATACATACATGTGTAATTATTTGTAGATAATTATCGCCTGATATCATTGTTGTTGTTGTATTAGTTCAGGTATTTACGTGCACTGAAATTATGGGCTGTGCCGAGCAGTCGTAGCCTTGGCATTCGCAGCGCCGAATTTGGTAATGCCAGTGTTCTCACTTTGTAGTTACTTTTCGATTATTCATTGTTGTAGGGTAAATATTATCTACACGGCTTTTTATAATACATATAATAAGTACATATGTATGTATGTATGTGTTTGAGGCATGTACTTTTTGCTTAAATTATTATTTGTTGTTTTTTGGCGCTATATGAATTCTATATTTAGCTTGTAATTTCATTTCGCTTATTAAATACAAATTCAAATTCCGAATTTCTCGTATTTTGTGGGTTTAGCTTCATTCATTGCATTTTTAATATTTCAATCAAATATTTTTCATTTTGCACTCATTAAAATTTTTTAAAATTATTTTACGACTTTATTTGAATGAATTTTATTTCATTGACAATAAACTGTTTTTGCTTTTTAATAATGACTTTAATGGAATTTTAATGAAGCGCTAATGCATTCGAGGGATGAGTGTGCTGTCAAGCTCTTGAAATGGGCTCGGAGTATGCTTGAATTGCGAAGTATTTACAATAATAAAATTTATGTGAAATCGGAGATTCTCAGTGACCTTGAGACTATAGAGATCTATATATATATGTACATATATACTATATATAGTTTGGAGGATGCTCAGTTTTACAGTGTCTAGTCGGGTGATGAGTACTTTCAAGCAAATCTTAAAGGTACCACCCTTTTCATCAAGAGAGCCGACTTATTTTGAAGATATTTTTTTATGCCAGACATATCCTCGAAGCTTTGGAAAAGTTACAATTTTGTCTCCAGATTTTTTCTCTTGGAAAGTTCGGTTCAAATTTGATCCGATAATTTCTGTTTAATATTGTATTAAGCAGTTGAATTGACTTATGAAATAAAAAATGTTCTATGCTTGTATAACGAATGTACATATATTAGAAAAAAATCTCTGAAAATAAGTATTTTTTATCTGCCTTTGCTTTATTTTATATTGGCTTCTAACGGCACGACGGAAACTAGATCCATAACATTTTTACTTATCAATAATATCGATAAAGTATATTTTCGATAAATATCGGTTCGCCTTATGGAACCCATAAATCCCAATTCCTTATCAATAATATCAATACGATTAGTTATCCAAAAGTAACGATAAACCATAAATATCGATAAATTTTATACCGATAAATATCGATTTGCGCTGAGAATATTTGAACAATACGTATTGATTTCATTTCAACTAATCAATAAAATCGATAAATTATAATTTCGATAAATATCGATATGAACGATATAACCTATTATATCAATTTCATATTTACCTATGAAAAATATCTATATATTATAGTTTTAATAATTATTATTCCGCACGATGGAACATATAAAATTTCATTTCAACTAATCAATAATATCGAAAAATATCGATACGTACGTTGGAACCTCTATCAATTAATTTTTTTCTCATCAATTATATCGATAAATTGAATTATTTATGAGTAAACCGATAAACTATAAATATCATTCAATTACATTTTCGATAACTATTGACGATTTTTTACTTTTTTTGAAACATTTTGTTTAGTCCTTCGATTCCTATATGCATCTATAGAAATATTATTCTTTTGAGTTTTGTTTTTTGCATTTTATGCAAAAAATCTTTCCAACGCCAGACACCTGCTTTCAAAGATGCTGTTGTATAGCGGAAACTTGATCAAGGGAATCCGAAATTTTTCAATTAAATCACCAGTTATGTTAGTATATCGGCAAACGTGGGAATTATTTTAATAAAATTGAGAGAGCATGTTCTAATAGCGGTGCATCTTTGTGGCTGAAATGGATCAAATCGGGTAACAACTTAAACTAGTCTCCATATAACCCGCTTGAAATGTTCGGTTACATCCGAACTTAGCCCTATCTTACTGGTTTCTATTTAGTTACTGAATGCATCTTCATAAAAAAATCAAAACAAATGAATATATCGATGATCACTGAAAAGTAGGGAGACAACTATTTGTTCATTTTTCAATAAATGCCGATAAAAGCGTCTTTTCTCCCTTCCACCTGAAATTCAATAAGCATAAAAAGTGAATTTCTAACTAGTTCCTACACAATTTCTACTGGTTTACTAACACTGCTTTGTTGTTGTTGCTATTGTTCCGCTTGAACAGTGCCAAATATGCAAAAATGCAAAATGGAGCAACAGGCGAGAGCAAAAAATGCAAAAATCGTTAAACTGCGATCAAATTACGATTTTATGCAACTCGCAGGTAATTGCTTGCAACAGCAACAACAAGTAGCTACTACAGTGGAGACGAGTCGTTTGAGCCGCCTGCCAAACTCATTAGACGGAAAACGTGCGCAGAGACGCAACGCAATCGAAAGGGAGAGAGCGTGCTATTAACTGTATGCAAACGCAACTCATGGCATGCTTCCATTAGCACACACACACACATGCATTTCTAAAAGTTTATGTAAATTATTTATTGTACATTTAGCTGTTGTAAACCTATATTGGCATGCGGCATGCAACACAAAGTGCCGACTCTAAGGAATTTATCGTTTCGCTTGCTGTGACGTAAGCAGGTAAACAATAAATGTGCAATATTGGGTGGCGATTGTGCAATATTTTATTACAAACATTTCGGTACGTTTGATTGATTTCCACCGCTATTCAGTGCATTTTTCTACTGTCACTTGTCTAGAGTGGGTAAAAAATTGTTCGAAAAAATCTGAAAATCAACACATTTCATTGACATTAATTACTGTATCAATAATAGCTTTAATTGATTCGTAGAATTTAATTAAGCAGTCTAATTAGATTTTTTTCTATTTAAAATCCATTTAGTTCACTTCATATATCGCTCATTTGCTGCAAGACCGGCATAAGTCAAAAAAATCGATTCTCCAGAAAACGCGTTTAAAGTTTTCAACTGACTACAACCTTACACGGTGACTCCAACCTTACACCTCTTCTCAAGCGGAGCATATAAGAGGTATCCGTATGAATTTTTCACTCAACATGAAGTATGATATAACGAACAATTCTGCAGCATTAACTCAAAAATCACGTTTTTTGATTTATGCCGGTCTTGCAGCAAATGAGCGATATGGTCAGCTACAGCTAACAATGTTGATTCAATGGAAAACTATCGCCAGATACTATTTATCCATAACTTCTACGAGCAATGGCAGATAATTATTCTAAGTTTACTCTCCTTTAATGGGCGACCAATTACTAACATATTTTGCTACAAAAAGTATGATTGTGGCACAGGTTAAGCAAAGTACGTCTTCAAGCAGATCTGAATGGTTTTTGCTAGCAATAATGATTTTCAAAATAATTTTTACAACTTGGTAACATATGGGGGACTCACCACTTGTCATAACGCATCATAAAATCATAAATTTTTATATTTGCTTAAAAAAATTGTTGCTGAATTAGATACAAAAATGAGTATAAGCAATTACAATTCTCAACCACCAGAATTCCAAACAATTTTTAAGAATCTGTATCTAACCCTGAAAAGGGTGTATTAAGTGTGCCATGCAGTTTGTAACATTCGAAGATCATATAAGTTATATATTGGGTAGTCTAAAAAGTCTTTTCGTATTTTTTCAATAGACGTTGTTGCAGTCGTATATCTTCAGTGCCATCAATCACATTGTGTCAACCCATATAATGTTGGAAAGATGAGATTAAGCTTCATTTAATCTAAAAAAAATTAAATTCGGGGAAGTTGTTCAAAAATGAGTGATATAATGAAGAAATTCGCTATATTTTGAAATTTCTGTATCAAAGGGGAAGAACGCCACACAAGAAACCAATGAAATTTGTGAAGCTTACGGAGACGATGCTGTACCAGTTCGTGTATCACAACAATAGTTCGCATGCTTCCGATCTGGAAATTTCGATGTGAAAGCTGCACCTCGCTCTGAAAATGGAAAAGATATGGAAAAGACTGACCAGGACCGTCACATAACCAGCCACGATATCTCTAAGGAACTTAACATTCATCATCGAACGGTTTTGAACCATTCAAAAGTGGCTGGCTACAAAAAGAAGCTCGATGTTTAGGTGCCACATGAATTGTACATTTAATGGACCGAATTAACAGCTCCGATTCTTTGCTGAAGTGAAATAAAATCGAACCATTTCTAAAGCGTGAAGGTGGACCAAATACGACAACAATGTGCGGAAAAGATCAAAGTCCAAGCGTGGTGAAGCTCAACAAATGGTCGCAAAGCTATAATTGACGCCCTGAAGGTATTTGGTAGGATTAGAAAGGAATCATCCACTATGAGCTGCTCCATTGATTCTACATTTTACTGTCAACAACTGATGAGATTGAAGCAAGTAATGGAAAGAAAAACGGTCAGAACTGATCAAAAAAAAGTCCTTCGCCTTCCATTAGGACAACGCTAGACCAAACACATCTTTGATGACTCGGCAAAAACTGGAAGAGCTTGGCGGTGAAGTTTTGATGTATCCACCATATATCTCTGACCTTGCACCATCCGACTACCATTTGTTTTGGTCAGTGCAGAATTCCCTTAATGGAGTAAAGTTGGCTTCAAGAGAAGTCTGTGAAAATTACTAGTCGCAGTTTTCAGTTTTCTTTTGAAAAGTTCTTAATTTAAAGATTTTTTGTGTATAAAAATGCACTTAATACATATTCCATTTCAAATTCTATTACCAAACCCTTTAAATGTATTTAAAATTCGCTGACTTTTAGCCATTCGTTTTCACAACTTAACATATTAAAGTTAAGCTTACGGCATTATTTGTAGAACACATGCAAATCGCCAGTCATTTCCGGTGGACAAATGTACACCATGCCATGCTTAAGAGGGTGTGGGCATGCCAGCTAAAGACAGTTATATACAAAGTTGTGAATAAATATTTATGCATGTCAAGCTAAGTAGGTTCCTTCCGCAGTATTTCCGCACAAAAATAGGTAAATGGATATTGCAAAACGTAATTGCAGTTAACTTATACGCACACATATGTATGCATATACCTGTATATATATCGCTGACTTGAACAATTGTGACTAAATAGCAAAAACACATTGCTTATTAACACACAACACAATGAAGTTCTCTATATGAACGAAAAAATAAAAACAAAATATTAAGCATAAGATTTGTTGCTGTTGTGGTTGTGACAATGGCAAGATGGCCTAAAATGTGCAACCCACACGCAAATTGCTTGAAATATGCCAGCATACTCGTACGCTGTATACCCGCACACACATCTCACCCGCCATTGATTCTAACGTGTTCTCGCATAATCACACACATATTGCGATTTAAGCCCACATGCGTCCCCCACAGCCGTCTCTACATATCAGCGCTTAAGTGTGTACAAATGCGGTGGATTGGTGTAATTTATATTCATGCCATGTTAACATATTAGGCGAACAAGTCCACGTTTGCCCATGGAGCCAGCTCTAAATGTAGTACGAGGAAAAGACTGCTTACACATGTGTTGGTATATATATGTATATATGTATATACATGGGTACATATGTACTAATTTGTATTATCAATGAAAACGCCTTATTTCCGAATTCAAGCTGCCATAAAGAGTTAAATAATGGCTTGACATTGTTGTTATTAACAAAGAAGTAGTTAAATATTTGCCACGCGGATATTGCTGGCATACGATTTTTCCCACTCATTTGTGTTCTAATTAACATATACCTTTAATTAAAATAAATACTTACTCAATGAATACAGAGTTATTGTGGCCAACTTTAGTTTACTTAGAACATAATTCAGGTTTTTGTATTTTAGTTTAACCGCGGAGAATCTGCTAAGGAGCTATAGCGAGTATGCCTACAACTTCAATAGAGAAGCTGTGATGAGTAAAGCAGTTAAATGTTTTTTTTTATTTATGGAGATATTTTGCTTTTCTATCTCAAAACCTGTCATGAAAATTTGCCCCCAGTTTAGAACAATCCTTGAGACAACGAACGTCACAGTTGCTAATGGCGAGGGATTAAGAGATTTTGATAAACAAAAATTAAGCTTTCTAACCCCATCATTTACACAGAGGCAACTTCAATTATTGATACAAAATATATCAATTCACTAAAAGTGCTTATAAAAAGCAGCTGTTAAGGCACTGAATTCTCTATATTTTATGCATGAAAGTCTGTTACGATATAATTTTCAATAAGTTTGCCCATAAAAATATAGTTCTACCAGTTGTTTGTTTATACCGAACCCTCTAGAGATATTTATGAAATGAGTTTACAGTTGAAAAAAAAGAAAACATTGTCTTCCTTCGCCCTTAAGCCATAATTCCCTACACAAATAAAAAAACTATACCCTACAAGTATTTGATTTTGATCCATTAGTTTATCTGGCAGTGCTCTCATCAGAACAATTTGTAACGAGAATATACCAATAAACGGTTTACGAGCATAAAATTGGAACTTTTGATCTTTAGATATCGATTATGTGAAGGGTTTTGTGTTTTCAGGTACACTGTACAAGGAGCGATTTGTTAAGGTATCAATTGCAGTGCTTTTTGAGCGGTTGAGACATAAAAAGAAATTTTTGTTTTTGAAGTTAGCATTCAAAATCGAAGCATTTATCTTCGAATGTCGAAATAGAAGTATTGAATGCACAATTATTAAGGGGTTAAATGGGTTTACGGGTTTAAAAAAATAGACCTTTTTACTGTCTTAATAAATTCTACAATATCTCTTGAATATTGTCCTACATTTTCAAGTTTATCCTAGTATTAGTTTCGGAGATACAGCCTTGAGAACTTGTGCGTACGAGGCTAGCTAGGCTAAGTGCGCCGTCTTGAAGCGCGTTTTTCTCGGAACTGTGTTTTTGAAGTCGGTTGGCAAGATTTCTTGAGAAGTACTCAACCGATCTTCATGAAATTTTACACAGGTCATTGAGATACCATTCTTAAAGACTTGAACTATGGAATTTTTTTTTCGATTGCAACTATTTAAAAAAAATATGTATTTTTCTTTCGTCCAAGTTCTAGGTTATTTAACTAAAACACATATTTTATTTTGTATGATCATGTTACTGCCAACGCTGGCGTATCTTTTTTCGAGCCATCGGTAATGGCCGAGTTTAAAATATTTTTTTCCAAAAATGTCAGAATTTTTTTATTAATAGTGTATGAACATTTCTAACAAAATCTTTCATCTTTTATATGAGAAAACAAATTTCGAAAAAAGCTGTTTTTTACCCTAGGAAACTCATGCAACTCCATAAGAATTAACGGAAAACTACTTACAGAAGTATTATTCTTAAATATATATAGGGTGATTTTTTAAGAGCTTGATAACTTTTTTTTAAAAAAAAACGCATAAAATTTGCAAAATCTCATCGGTTCTTTATTTGAAACGTTAGATTGGTTCATGACATTTACTTTTTGAAGATAATTTCATTTAAATGTTGACCGCGGCTGCGTCTTAGGTGGTCCATTCGGAAAGTCCAATTTTGGGCAACTTTTTCGAGCATTTCGGCCGGAATAGCCCGAATTTCTTCGGAAATGTTGTCTTCCAAAGCTGGAATAGTTGCTGGCTTATTTCTGTAGACTTTAGACTTGACGTAGCCCCACAAAAAAATAGTCTAAAGGCGTTAAATCGCATGATCTTGGTGGCCAACTTACGGGTCCATTTCTTGAGATGAATTGTTGTCCGAAGTTTTCCCTCAAAATGCCCATAGAATCGCGAGCTGTGTGGCATGTAGCGCCATCTTGTTGAAACCACATGTCAACCAAGTTCAGTTCTTCCATTTTTGGCAACAAAAAGTTTGTTAGCATCGAACGATAGCGATCGCCATTCACCGTAACGTTGCGTCCAACAGCATCTTTGAAAAAATACGGTCCAATGATTCCACCAGCGTACAAACCACACCAAACAGTGCATTTTTCGGGATGCATGGGCAGTTCTTGAACGGCTTCTGGTTGCTCTTCACCCCAAATGCGGCAATTTTGCTTATTTACGTAGCCATTCAACCAGAAATGAGCCTCATCGCTGAACAAAACACGCGCGCGAAACACATTTCGAACCGAACACTGATTTTGGTAATAAAATTCAATGATTTGCAAGCGTTGCTCGTTAGTAAGTCTATTCATGATGAAATGTCAAAGCATACTGAGCATCTTTCTCTTTGACACCATGTCTGAAATCCCACGTGATCTGTCAAATACTAATGCATGAAAATCCTAACCTCAAAAAATCACCCGTTATATTTTTGAGTATATCTTTTATACATTTCTAAGTATATATCTACGCGACACTCACCTGCATGCCCGTTGGACGCAAATGCTCGTTCACCCAATTGCGAAATGTGTTCGCCTGTATTTCGACCCAAAGGTCCTCGTTGCCGCGTATGTTCATGCCCTTGGCGGCGGTGCCCTCGGGGCTGCGCGCCACCAAGCCGGCATGGGTGATCTTCTGCGTTTCGGTGCTGCCATCGGTGTTGTGTTTCAGCAGACCGGCGTGTGTCACTTTGGCACCTTTAATATCTTTCACATCCATCCTGCGCGAGGATGACTACACACTGTCACTGAAGCAATTCGTGCACTTATTTTTTAATATTCGGATTCTTTTTCTTTTTTTCTCGTTGTTGTTGTGAAAATAGTAGAACAAAATGTGCGAAATTCGGCGTTTAACACAATTTGCGTTTTGTTTTCATAGTGAACTTCGCACAGTTACGTCTAGCGTTAATTTAATTTTGTGTACTAAATATATGTAAGTACACTAACACACACTCAACTGCACAGACACTCGCACAAGCACGAGTGCGGGCTTTGTTCTTTTTCAATTTTTCAATTTGCCTGTCGGAGGAGATTTATTCGGTAGGCAATCACCTGCTGCGCACTCACTTATTTGGGCGTTTTAGCAGCTTGCTAACTCTAAGCTTCTTTTAATAAATTGCGATTTTGAATTTTTCGTTTCGTTAACGCTGAAATTTGAGGAAAGAAAAGCTACAATTAACACTACTTAAACACGATTTCAATTTACTCAACAATTATATAATAATATTTGCCAACACTTTTGCCTTTGTAGGCAGCCTTAAAAGCCTTTGAACAAAGCTACAAAGATAAATTTGATTTTATTCACAAAAAATTACCAACTTTTCACGCGTCGAATTCTGGGGTGTGCGCGCTCAGCCACTGCTGCGCTCAGACTGAAACGCGTTTTTAGCCAAGTTCGCCAATTAGTTTTGGCGAATGTTTGAACAAAAAGCAAAAATCTATTCAAAAATCCGCTCCGCTTGATTCGTTCACCAACACCAGTGCACACTCGACTCAGCTCAGCGCCAACCCACACAGTTTCAACCTTTCAAGTCGGCCTACTCACTTTTCGTAGCAAGCAACTACAACAATAACAACGATAAATCAACAACAGCTTAGCTCTTTACAGACATATTTAGACTTGGCTTGCGAAACCTGCCACAGAACGTCAACAAATCGCAAAAAACGATGACGTCATGCTCGCTTTTCGAAAATGAAAATGAACAATGCGAGCGCTCACCAACACACATGCGCACGCGCACACTGCACGCGCTCTCTCACCACGCGCTCACTTAACTGATCTCTCTGTGTTGCGGCGCTCTTGACCAGCACACACAAAGTGGCTGGTTCCCGCTTTAGCCGGCGATCGGCTGACTTTTGTTTCTGCTCCTAGCTTCTCACTTAGTGTGCTGAGCTTTTTTCTTGCTGCTGCGACTTGACTAACTTGTTTTTGGCTCAGAAATAAAAATTCGTCAGTTCGCTGCTGCGTAGTTGCTGCTGTTGTTGTGAAGTCGAAAAATAGTAAAGTAGAATTTTGAGTGAGCAACTTAATGCGAAATCATACATCAAAGAGTGCGGGTTAAAAAGGCTTAAAATAAAGTTATAGCAAAGTAAACAACAGCGAACAAGCGTCAAAAAGTGCAGACGACAATGCTAATCAGCGATCAAAACGGATTACACTGAAGAAAATTGTTTGTAATACACTGGAAAGAAGTAATGTTTTTTTACGAAACTGATGAACTCTTTTGTAAAAGTATTTCTGTCCCACTAGCCGCAGAGTGAGAACTGGTAGGAGCTTCGCTGCGGTTCACTGTTGGATGTTTGAGCCTCAGGCGAGCTCGGCAAACGCTGGTTAACTACCAATCACAAGCTCCTTCTGGCTTAGTATAAATCGATGGATGTCTAGTGATCTCATTCTGGATAAGCTGCTTCAAAGAAGTTGCGATTGATTCATTACACACTTCCCTTTCAAATGATCTGCCTTAGCTTGATCAGTGCTAAAATACCTCGGACCTCATACTTTTTGACATTGAGTTGAAATTGCGGAACTATAAATAAAGAACGCTGAATTTGAGAGTAGAAAATTAATCGATCAATTAAAATGGTTTTTTGAAAGTTTTCCAAAATGGGGATAAAGGTGAACCGTTGAGAAGGTTAAATGTTTCGTGATAATATTCCAGATAATTTTAGTACACTTTTTTCAAAAAAAGGACAACTTTTTATTCAGTTTTGAGCAGGGTCAAAGGTAGAGATCTCTGAAACGAAGCACCTTCAAAGATTTAGCAACGAAGAAATCGGAATTTTGTTGCGTCAAACACAGGTGAACTTGCGGACCTATCGAGAAAGTGTGACCTCGATAATTCAAACGCGAAATATGAACTTTTTTCGTAACAAGTGGGTGGTTAACTACTTAGTAAGAAGTCTCAAGTATTACCCTTTTTATATTGTAGTATTTTTAGTTTGAAACTACAAAAGTTATATGAAGATTTATAGACTCTTCAGTTCCAATTATAGAACTCTTTGATTGAAGTATCTAAGAGTAAGTGATTTATTACGCTTTTTAATGCGCTTAACTGTTTATACTTATTACGCGTTATTACATAAGCATAACTATAAACTACACTCGTGTTCTGTGCACAATCACAAGTCAATAACTTGTGAATGAAAGCGCCGTGAACAGTTTTTCATTTCTATTTGCCGATAACTGCTTAGCCTCAGTCGCCAGTTCATTATGGCCACATACACATACACACATAAATTAACAGAACCACAAAAGTAGTCACCTATGGTGCGACGGTTGAGTGAAACCAAATGAAAAATTCCAGAAATTGCTGCCTTCGAGTTGACACCTGCGCGCTTGAGTAACCAGCTGCGCTCAGCTCAGCGTCTCATGCTGAGTTCTACGACAATATCTAATACTCCTAACGCAAGTACTCGTACGAGTGGGTATGTTTGTTTGTTTGTATGTATTACACGACTGTAAAGCTTTTCGCATTTGGAATCTCACATTACAACTCGGAAAAGACTGTTCGCTTGTCGTGATGTCATAGTTCTGGTATTTTGTTGTTTTGATTTTTAGTAATTTTTGCCAAACCTAAAATATTTTTACAACTTTAGTTTAGTTTACGACTTAAAACAGAGGTGATTTAGCACGTATTTAATATATATTTTAGGAAGTTGAAAGATATGTGGGGTTGAACCCGGAGAAAACGGATCTGCTTGTGTGCATAAGGCAACCTTTTAAGTTGACAGGCTACTGCAGTATATTTTAAGCTGAGATTTTTGCTATTGCGAAAGCGGCGGCTAATAGATCGAGAAGACCGCAGGAACATCTATGTAGGCAGCCAAGCAGCAATCAAGACAGTAACCTCGTATCGCGTATAGGCCATAAGTATCTTGGGATGCAGGGCAGCAGTAGAAAGTGTAAGAAGTAAGCAACTTTACGTCTACTAGGTGCCAGAATATTTATGAATTTCCATACAACCGAAGTCAAAATGTAGAAATGTCTGATCAAAATTGACCCGGACTGACAGACAAAAATTCTTGTCACGTAATTCAATATAAATCTTTATTATAAAATAGGCTTCTGAGTCAATACAGGCATGACTGAGGATGGCCGGTGGGTGTCGATGCATATTTGTAGCAAATTGGCAGACTTTTGCACAGTTTCGACGTCATATTCTTAAATCCAATGTTAACTACGATGAATGTGGAATGTCTACTCTACTCGACGACGTAAATATTCAATTCTTTTGGCCCGATTTAAATCCAAAAGATTAACCAAAATGTATTGAGTGCATCCAAAAGAGATATTGAGAACCTCTCCTCAATCTCTCTGATGCCAACACGACGATTTGCAAGCATTGTTTCTCTAACTTTTTTAATGTTATCATCATTAACAGAAGTGCATGGAAGACACGCATGAAGCAAGTTTTCGATACTGTACGACCTTCATTGAAACATAAATAAAAATTGTGCTAATCTAGGACAAACTTTTTTATTTTTAATGACTAGACAGGGTCAAATCGGATCAGTTAGTAAATACTTTATGAATCAATATTGTGTGAGGAATTATATATTATTCTACGTTGGAAGTGATCCCACGAACCCCCTTTAATAAAGAACACAATATTTTAAGTTACTTATATACCAAATACCTCCTAGAAAATCTTCAAAATTCACAGAACTGTTCCTAAGCAAACAATATTCTCTAACGGACTTATGGCAAACTTAAGGTAAGTGAAAAATTTACAGTAAGCGAAATTTGCATTCGAAATACACATATGTATTTATGCCAATTCTACCAAAAACTCAATCAAAATTCGTCACAAAGTCACTTTACACAAAAAAGAAAAGAAAAACCTCTTCAATTGAGAAACGAAAACAACTTCGACAAATAACTGAAAATCCATATGGGAAAATACATTAGAAATGTCACAACCACAATTTATGGTGAGAAAATCCGCTTGCGAACGCTGGCAATCAAAACTAAGCGCCAAAGCAGGTGCGAAGCAAGCGCGTTGTCAACAAAAAAATATACGCGCGAACAAAGAAAATGCAACGACACAGACACACTGACAGCGTGGCAGCGGCACGGCTCAATACTTTCGAGCGAAAAAATTGAAGAATTATTGAAACTGCGACGGCGTAAAAAGTAAAAACTAATCCGCTTCGCTGCAGATTGCCAAAAAGGTGCACCGCAACTGATGGCTGGTGACATTGTGTGCATGTATGAGTGTGACTGGCTGTGCGAGTGTTGAGAGTGTGTTTGTGGTGGCAGTGCTTTGCGTCAGCGTCGTGACAGTTGCAATGCGCAGGAAATCGCTGCCGCCTTTTCCGTTTTGTGTCACTTTAACTGACACAAATACGCTTAGCAACAACAACAACCACAACAGCAACTAAGGCTGTGTACAATTCTGCATGCAGGCAGGCAGGCCGCCAGTTGGCTGGTGTATTTTCTAGAATTGTTGTTGCTAAGCGCCCATAACGAGCAAAAACGAAATGCGAATGCAAATAAAACCTGGCATTGCGTAAAATAGCAGCAACAATAACAATCAAACTGACGTTTATCGTTTGAAGTTTAAATGCCAAAAATGAGCGAAAAGAACCGTGAGGCTTAAGCAAAAACAATGTGCAACGCACGAAGTGTACACAAGTTGCAGTTGTTGTACATGTTTGTGTGTGTTTGTTGGTTCGTAAAAATCGCAATTTTAAACGCAACACACACACAGACAAAAGCTTACACACACACATATATTTAGAATTACAAAATATTGCGCATAAAAAATTTTACGACTTTGGTTCGCGTTGCCGCCATCAGACATCAGCTTCGCAGTATTCGCTTTCATCTGCGCGTTGTCAGCTGTGTGCATGCGTGCGTGGGTGCGAGTGTGTGTGTGCGTCGTCCAATATCGCCATACCCGTTACATTGTTTTCGAATTCACCGTAAACGTACGTTCGTCACCCGTTCGCCCACGAAAATATTTGCTTGAACGTCACAGCAATTTATTTCGGTGCTGATATTGTTGGTTGTGGTTGTTGTTGCCTTTACAATTTGCCCTGTGAGCCATTAGCAATGCATTTTTGGCGAATTTAATGCGCTTGTAGGATATGCAATATCGCACAAAGTGCCTCGTACGTCTACGAGAGAGAAGTCTTCGAAGAGTGGAAAATATGATATGAAGGTGTGGAAAACTTCTCCTTACTTTGACTTCGGGAAGCACAGATACTGCAAGTTCGGCTTTACAATGTTTGCAATCGCCAATAGCTTCGGAAAGTCGGTAATATACCGGGGAGTGTGAAAAAGTAGTCTGCACGTCGATGTGCTGAACAAATATATCGTTAGACTCAAGAATTCCTTGCTTAAAAGTCATTTCGAATTAGAAAGAGATGCTTTTTCAAATACGTTATATCCATTATGAAGTTTTAAGATCGAGTACAACATCTCTCAAAGGTTTTGTTAGACAACTGGGTTGGCTTAGGCTCTTTTGTAGCCAGTCCTAGATATATTTTATATGTTTCGAAATAGTTAATATTTTGGAATAGTCTTGGACAGAAAAACTGCTGTGGAAGCATTATTGTGGAAAACAGAGTGGGAAAAGCCAGCAATGCGTTACATGAGTGTAGGCAGATGTTCGGCACGAGAGGCTCTCTCCCTTTCTCATGCGCTAGTGCTACACAGCTATTGTAATATAAATTCTACTACGAGTATAGGGTGCAGTAGTACGATGGACAGACGTACGGAAATCCACCTACCGGATACCCATGGAAAGGGTGAGTGATTGATTACGAATTTATAGACATGTGGCAAAAAATTTTAATGGAAAGTCGCCTAAAACCTTAATAATGTGATACTAAAATTGTAATCAGGTGATTTAGTTTTAAAAGTTTCAAAAAGGTGGCAACCCTATTAAGTCTGTATTTTTAATTTTAAATATTCTTACATCTTTTTCCTTTTTTGCTGTCGGTGTGCTAATTCTTTTGTTTTAATGAAATGTTGGAATAGGAATTTATTGACAGGTGGCAACTCTTCAAAAAAATTTTAATAGAAAGTCGTCTAAATGCTTTACAATGTGATACTCAAATTGTAATCAGGTGAATTGTTTTAAATTTTTCTTTTCAAAAAGGTGGCAGCCTTATTCAGTATTTTCAACTGTAAACTATCGTATAAATATATACATACGTATGTATATATTTATTCTTTTGTTACTGTTGAGTAATTCATTTATTTTACCAAAATATTTTAACAAAAATTTCTAAACAAGTGGTAACTCCCCACAAAAATATTTGAAGTGAAAGTTGAATAAAATTGCTCGAATTGTAATCATTTGCTTCTAAAATGGCTGAAAGATAAATTTTAAACATATACCTTTCTAAACAGGTGGCAACTCTCCGAAAAATATTTGTATCGAATTTTGAATAAAACTGCTTTAGTTTCACATTCAAGTTTTAATAAGTTGTTTATCTCATAAAATTGGCTGGCATAAATTTTAAACAGCTGACAACCCCTCTCAACTAATGTTTTCAACGGTAAGCGCCATAAAGCTTTCCAGTATGTTCATCTCAGGTTTTTTTTTTGTATTATCAACTTTTGTAACTTGAAATTTTTAACAGTTGATAACTCTTTTAGTTTAAAATCTGTTATGAGTAGGAATTTTCAGCATCTAACGGTTTTAAACATACTTTAGCTGCGTGTTGTCTTCATTAGGAGCTTTTAAAATTTCTGCCAGCGATGAATGCAATTTTGCCTCACATCACATTATTCTAAAATGAGTAAAATAAATCGTGTGTTTGCTTTTAGTAGTAATTTTTTATAATTTTTCACATGAAAATTGGGATGGAAAATTGGGTTGACCTCAACAGCTATCCAAACAGGGTCGATATAAAAAGAATGCCAGACATTTGCTTATCAAAATTTGCCATGAATTTATTTATTTATTTATAATTAGCTTAACCTCGATTGCATGCATCTATTTTGTATATCAAATCAGAAAAATGTAAACCAGGAACTGAATTTCACAGACAAAGCCAGATGCCTCTGCACACGCTCAAACAGATTTAATTTGCTGTAAAATTAGTTTTAGTTTAAGCAAAAAGTATTATAATCGCAGTAAACAAAGACAATGCAAGCACGCACACAAATACATACACAAAAATATATGTATAATATAATTTTATATGCTTGGGTGTTGCGGTGCATTCGATTGTAAAGAAAAATATCACAGTCACAGCTAATCGCATGACTGCATTCGAAAACAATTTCATACACCCATTTGAGCATTTCAACTGATTTTATGAACTCTGTATATTGTTTTGTTGTTTTTCTGTATTTTATTTGTGCTTTATTATTACTTTTTGTTTGTGATGGCGATTAATGCACGAGTCATTTTCTGATTTTCAACCCGTTTTCCTTCATCACAGACACACACATCACACCTATTTATTTAGCTACAGAACCTCGCGCATACAGTACATATGTGCTTGTACATAAATAAATATATATGTATGTATTTGTGCTGGCGGGTAGTTGCATACAAATCGACCAAACAATGACTAATTGCACGCATTTTAAGTTCAATGCCAATGTCAGCTGAGTTTGGCCCGCAGCCGCTGAGGTGAGTTTAATCGCGCCAAGTTGTGCAGTCATAAATGTTATTGTGGCTTATAGCGCTATATACATATGTATATAAGTATGTGTGTATGTGTGTTGTTGTGCTTAGATGAGTGCGGACTGTCAGTCTTCATGCGACAATGTCACTCATGAGATCACAAGCTTTCTGAATTGACTTCTCGCTGCAATTGACAGGTGACTGATGGCGCTTAGCAAATATATTAAGAAAAGTGAAATCGTTGCATGAGGCATAATGACCGATGCTGTCTTTTTGAATTCCATAAACGATAATTGTAAAAAAGGAGAAAAAATATGTATAAAAAAAATCTGAAGTGTGTGAAGTGGACTGAACGGATAGCATTATACGAGTAGCATATAGCTATCAAACAAGCTGACCGATCACAATCTTATATGAAAACTTTATTAATTGTAGTATTACAGCATCGGCGCAGACAAAGTCAACTTTTTATCGTTTCTTACTGCATTCTCTGAACTTCTTCTTCCCTGAACTAATTGTTGTAAATATTTGAATAATATTTCCCATAACGCCACGCCCAACTGTTCGTCAACGACGCTCCGGGCTACCGCATAATGGCAGCTTTATCTCACCACACCGCCATTAGCTGCTCAAATTGTATTTGTTTTTGCTTATTTGTTGTAAATATTAAGTAATTTTACAATTATTTACTTGTTTCACTCGCAAAAACGCTTTGCATGTCGCCGCGATAAGCGGATAACCTCACTTTTCGGCGTGTCAGCATTACAACGCTCTGGCTTTTTGACTCGCCGCGCGCCGCTCAATGCTTAATTTGCTTTGTTAGATAACTACGTACTTGCTTATTTTGTTTAAAAGCATTTTTGTGTGTTTTTTTATTATGTTAATCTTGTTTTTGCTCGTTTATTTAGGATGACATCAGTTTATTTTATGAGTTTCTAACAACATCATTTAGTTGTTGTCGCTGTTTCACTGTCACTGTCGCGTTTTTGATTGGTGTCATCACTCGGTGGAATATATTAGATAATAAGGGGTATTAAAATTGATTTTAGTTGTTATGCAGTTTTTCATGTTAGTAAGGCTCATTTGGAGGTGGGAAAATTATTTGAGAGTTGAAATTTAATAAAGTGTAAATTCTCACTTTTATGGTGACCTGGCTGAAAGGTAACTAAAATTTTTTTTTATATATTTTTTTGGAGTCAAAAAAGCTGATATCTCTGGCTAAGAACTCTGTGAAGTTTTCACAACCGCATTGTATATTTATCTAGGTTAGAAAATTTCACGTATACTCTTCTAGTATCGCCCCAAATACCTGATCTGCCTTGAGCTAAATGTTGACTTCCATGCTTGGAAGTACTTAAGGCTCTGATTTGACAAAAAAAAAATAGCTTCAACTCTGACAACTTAACCAAATTCAAATTAGAGCTGCATTGAAATAGCCTGGGCAACAAATCAGAGAGATTTTACTACTTAAATTAAAAAATGTGAAAATATATATTTCCACCCAAATTTATTGCGCTTCATTAAAAATACCTGTACTTGCTGCAATGCTACGATGTATGTGTGCAATTGACAATAAGATACCGCATGTAACTATATATTTGTTTGTGTGTCTCATCGCGTGTGTCACACATGTGCCAGAAAAGCAGTTACTTGATTATCATAGATAGAGTTAACTGACGCCTCATGCACTGCATTCTAATTGAAACGTTCACAATGGAGACAGCAGCAGCTAAGCCCACAAACAGGCGATAAGCTTACACGCGCGCTTCTAATTGCAGTCAAAAGAATGCGTTACATAATACACTCACTTGGCAATGATGTGCTTGTAGGGCGGAAAGTAGAAAAGACGAATGAAAACAAAATGCCAGAGAGCTACCTGTTGCGAGTTTGTGTCTTAAGTCTTCTGTTTGCGCTGCCATGCATGGCATAATTACCAACTCAGCATATATTTATGTATGTGCCAGCATATGTGCGCATTCTGTGATGAACTTGGAAGCGACTGTCTGCTATAACAGTACTTTCAGCGCAACTGCGCCACACCAACAACAACAAATATGTTTATGCGTTTCATTGCGCTGCCTGCTGACTGAGCTAGAGGCATGAATAAGCATGTGAATGTGAATGTAGAAGTGGTGGAGGAAGACGCTGCGCAACATTTTCATTTATGAAATTCTAAGTTTCGTCTGTCACAGCCAACATCAGCACTGCATTTAGCACACATAACTGACAAATTCATCGTCGGATTAGCAACGCAAACGCAAGTTCCATTGAAATTCACGACTCATCTGCGAAATTCGGTCAACGCTTTCCCAGAATTTTGGCTGCTAAGCTAATGAGCAGATGTGCATGCTTAAAATTTTATTTTTATGTTTTAATTATAGCGTAAAATATACTAGAAGTTGAAAAGGAAAAACAAGAATAGCAGCTAGAAGAGTATTCGCTGTTAATTGGTGGAAACGAGTTGATAAATCGATTGCTAATCAATTATAAATTTTAGAAGTGATGGCGATGCAGCAGGGTGGGATAATATTAGTGGCAGGTTTGATAAACTGGACGTAGGGAGAGCTAGGGTATAGCTAAAATGTTGCAGTTGCGAGTAGAGAGGTGGAAAGCAGATTCTTATTTAATAAATTTAAGCCCTTCTCAAGCAAAGCAGTTTCTTGTTTAGTCAGTTTGAGCCCTTCTCTAGATTTATTTAGTAATTTGAGGAATAATTTCCACTATTAATATTTATTAAAAGAAGATTCTAGGTAATTATAATAAATGATAAACGTATTTTAGTAAAGTCTGCCTGGATGCGCAGCTGGGACTGTTTCGTAATTAATTTACTATACAGATCAAGTCAACTTGAAAAAATTAAACCTGTGAAATCGATTAAGAGTTAGACGAGGTAATAGTTTATTATATCTGAATATAAAGCTGCTGTCTTATTGAAAATGTGGGCGGAAAACATTACCGATCGATTGCAAAGGTCTTTAACTGAAAATCACGCCCAGATTCAGTTAAAATAACTCAGATTTACTGACTCCTGGGTGAGTCTTTGTGTGCACAATAAACCCAAGCTCGCGGTGCATCCCTCGTTTATCAATCAACACCTATAAGGACCTTTAATAAACCTATAATAAACGGCATGAAGACATTGACTTCATGAGGTAGAAATCCATATCAAAAAATTAATCGAAAAATTTAAAAATTCATGGCTACGTACTTTTGAAAAAAGGTTCATGTTGAACTGAATGCAAGCCGAAGCTATGTAAGTCTATGTACAGTTCACTATGTTTATGTTGAAGTTAGTATTATTTAGAGTTAAATTTTGTTTATCAAGGTGAATTTGAAAAAAAAAGAAGAACAGAAATCTTATCGACTTTTTCCCTCAGCGGAGATATACTAATTCTATTTGAATATTTCTAGACATTTTTGCACATAGTAAGCCTTGAGTATATCACTATAGAATATTGGATCATCCGCCTTCTTATGGCAATTTAGTTCAAAGGGGACCTAAATCAGGTTTCATGCAAAGGAAGTACAAATTGAATGTGGCATAACTACTCTATGCATAACTAAACTGAAAACCTAACCTGGCAACAATTCGCTTTCAAAGGAAAAGCTTTTACTAGTTCTTTTTAGCCAGGTTGTTTGACAAAAGCAACCTTCAAGTCGATTTACCATTACTTAGTAAGGATAAAGGATATTTTCAAGATTTTGAAGGTCAGTTTGGATTACAGCTATATGCTATGGTGTTCCAATTTGAACAAGTTGTTCGGATAATGTAGCGCTAGCTTGAAAAATAATCAATTTTTTTATTTCGTAAAGATGTCTTTTCGAATAAAAAAATGTTCCATACAAGGACTTGGCTTTCATTGTTCAGCTATGTTCTATAGTGATCCGTAATCGTCTGTTCCGACAGTTCTTTGACGGAGAAAAGAACGTTTGTAAAATTTGAGACCATCATCACAAAAATTATGATACCAGTGCGGGCGGAGGACATGTCTAACGTAAAATCACTTTTCATAAGTTTCTAAGTGAAGGAAAATCGATATAATAGAAACCACTCATATAGAAACAAAAATGGAGTTTTGGTTATAAAATGGTTATATATTGGTTATCATAAACTGAAACAGAATGTAAGTTTTGTTTATAATATGGTTATATATCGGTTATGTATTGGATATATTGGAGAGGAGAAGTTTGAAAGTTTACGATGCATATATCTGATATGATGTAGTAAATTCTAAGTACTAAAAACCTAAATTTCGAATTTTCGATATTACGTAGTTTTGCATTTTAAGTGACGATATACTTTATAGGGTGCCTATAATGTCAAGATTGCAGTTGTTTTCCTATTGAAAATTCTCAAAATAAATATATATATTTTTCAAAGCAGTTTGGTAACTCAAAACGCCGAATATAGCTCTTGAAACATTTTTGCACATACAATGTTCTATGTACATCCACTTCAAGCTAATTTCTGCACAGCTTGTGATTTCGAAACTTAACGAGAGTGTAATGTAAAAGCCTCATAAGGTGTTTGATTCGAATTCGACGACTATTTTTATGGCATCAGTGATCCACACGTGTCATCTTAATCAAATCTTAATACCGTTTAATGGATATTGAGACCTTTCATATATCCGGATAGTCAAAAAGTCCAATTGAGATTATCGATCCGACTTTTTATTTATAGTCTCCATACAAACCGCCTTTAACGGCATTATTCTAAATATACTATTTTACCTTCTCGCTTAAAAACACATTACAACAAAACTAAATACCTCGAAATTTTAAACAAACTAGAACCAAAAGAAAAGAGAAATAAAAAATATCTACCAAAATTTATTCCACAACAGAACTTTATGGCGCTTACAAGTGAAAGTGTTCTCCAGCATATGCTTATCGCATTCGATCTCGCTCTACTAAGCTTAATTTTTATTTTATGCACACACAACTGTTTGTTGCTAAATAAATATTTTTAATTCAGTTCGGATTTCGCTTTTCGTGGCATATGTGTGTTTGCAGATTCGCTTAATGAATTCAATAACAGATTCATATCAGAAATGCCAACAACAGCACAAACAACAAAAATATGTTAACACAAAAATGGGGAAACTCGTTCGCGCAGCGAGAAATGCGCAAAGCTGAAAAATGAGCAAATTCACAACAGCAAATAGTAGTGTTGGCAACAACAACAATAGCAGCAAAAGCAGTTGTGTAGCGAACGAAGTGGTCAAAAAGCAACCACGCAAACACAGCGTTAATCAACAGCATTCCAAAAATACACTTTTATTTATCGGTGTTGTGTGTGAGTGGCGGCGGTGGCGGTGGCACGCAAAGCGCAACACACGAGCTTAATGCCCGCCCGAGGGTTTCAACGTGTGAGCGCCGCAATAAAAAGTAAAAAGGTTTCAAGTGATTACCGCACGAAGTAATTGCAAAAATAGAGACAAGCGAATATTGTAGAAATTGAATAGAAAGATAGTGAGTGAGCAGCACGGCGCTTTTATTATAAAAAACTCTGGCTTGTTTACCAAATCGATGATAAAATTAATTTATTGAAACACAAGCCAGAAAATATACTTGGCAAAAAATATTCGACAATTATTTATTATTATTCGCTGTTACCCAGCAGCGGAGAGTCGTGAAAAGTTAACGCTTTACGCGCCGAAAAATCACGCCAAAATTGGTTGCCTGCGCGTGTGTGTGTGAGTGAGTTGTTTTGACGTGTTCAACGCCACCACCGCCAACGCCAACAACGTCGCAGTTGGTGTTTTTGCAAGTGGCTGGCGGATTGGTGAGTGTTTGGCATACACACAGGTTTATATATAGTATATATATATATGTACGTATAGTATATATATACATAAATAAATAATAAATATATATTTATATACAAATATATACATATGCGACTTTGAAGATATATTCACGAGGGTGTAGGCGTTGTTGTTGACACATTTCATTGACTTTTGCACCCGCTGGCATGTGGGCAGATTTATCCAAAAGTTTAATTGACTTTTTTAGCAACCAGTGTCGCAATCAAATGTAAAAATTTCAAAAATAAATATGTCACATACGAAATTTCTAAAAAAAGAATATTTGAAATTATTTTTTCAATGATGGCTTGCAGCAATCCGCCCACGTTGAACAGAAAAAAACTTTGAGATTAAGCAAAAGCAATAAATACAAACTAAAATTCAGTTCGAAATCGAAATTGGAGCGGAGCAAAATTCGCTGAAGTGAATTTCAGTATAATATTTAAAACAATATTAATATTTAAGAGAAATCAAGTAGCTGGAAGCGAGATATGCATTTTTCTTTATGATAGTAAGTAGATTCCACGTAGCGACAATTTCAGTTGGGAGAACAAGAAAATATCTTCTTCTTCTTCTTAATTGGCGTAGACACCGCTTATGCGATTATAGCCGAGTCAACAACAGCGCGCCAGTCATTTCTTCTCTTCGCTACGTGGCGCCAGTTGGATATTCCAAGCGAAGCCAGGTCCTTCTCCACTTGGTTCTTCCAACGGAGTGGAGGTCTTCCTCTTCCTCTGCTTCCCCCGGCGGGTACATCGTCGAATACTTTCAGAGCTGGAGTGTTTTCATCCATCCGGACAACAAGAAAATATCACACGGAGCCAAATCTGGTGTATGCGGGGCTTGATCGATGGTATTCATTGCGTTTTTCGTTTTAAATTCGGTCACAATCGCGGCGCGATGCGATGGTCCATTGTCATCGTGTAAATCCATTAATTGTTCTTCCACAATTCAGGCCCTTTTTGACGGATGATCTCAGGCAAACGCCTCAATACGTCCAAATAGAATAACTTATTGACCGTTTGTCACTCTGGAGCAAATTCGTGATGCAGCAAGCCACGAATGTCGAAAAAGCAATAAGCATCAGTTCGATTTTTGAGTGGTTTCGGCTGATGATTATTGACTTGTTTGCATGTCATATTCATAAAACACATGTCTCATCGGCAGTTTTAATGCTCTCCATAAATATGGGATCGGAATTCGTACGATCAAAAATGTCCAAAGAGACCTTCTACCAAAATTATTCGAACGGACTCGCCAGAGAGGCCATGCTCTTTTTCCATCACTCTAGCACTTGCCTGACGAGTACCAATCTTTACCTCTTTAGTATTTTCATTCGTTGAAGTGGTCGTCCAGAACGAGGGATGTCTTCAGCGATCTCTCGGTTTGATAAAAAATACCAAATATGAGACACATTTTTTGTTCGATATTTTAATCCATTATATCAGGTATCAAAACTTTGACTAGCCCTTAGATTATAACCTGTAACCATCTATATGTATATGTAGCATTCTTTTTTGTTAGTTTTTTGATTTCGAATAATTTTAAGCAGAAAAAACTTCCTCACTGCCAGATATCTTTTTCGGAGGTCTTCAAGGAAATCAGCTACGAGATCAAGGAAATTTTTTTTCAAAACAACCACTGATCATTAAAATGTACTAAATTCTGTACTTGAACATATTCTTTTACATTTTTGATTTATAAAATAAAATGTCTTCTCTCAAAAATACGCATTTTCCAGCTACCAAGTTGTTACAGAGAGGTTTAAAGCGAAGTTCTTGCAACGATTTTCAATAAATACAAAATTATTCCCTTAGCAGGTTATGCATACTATATGATGAGACACTTAAAGCTAACGGTATTAAAAGTTAGTATATTATTTAGTAATATTTTCTCACTTTCATTTGGACCATAGCAACATATTAAATTTATCGCTTTATAATTTTAAACACTCGCTAAAAAATCAGCATAAGTAAAAACAGCAAAATAAAAGCAAAAACGTGCCAAGGTCACTGCAAAAGCCAACTGGTTGCAGAAAACCATGGACCAGCTGGTTCAGTCAGCTTTGTTTTCGAACATCAAGATAAAAGCGCACGCGGCTATAATGGCCGAAAGCAACAGTAAAAATCAGCATGGAAAAGCAAATAAGTATAATTGAGCATTGGCAATGAAAAATAAGAAAAAAAACAAAAAAGCCAGTAAATACAAAACTGAGAATTATTTATGCGTTCGTGTAAAAGTCGAAAAATAATTGCAAATGCTGAAAGCCATCAATGAAAAGAAAAAACTAAAGTGACCAAAGTCATTGCTGTTAATGAAAGTGACAGGCGGCGGACTACCCTGACAACATTAACAACAAGTTAGGTACTATCAAGCTACTATCGCCAACAATTGAGCTACCTTGAGGTCTGCAACTGAGAGCAAAGCAACAGCGTTGGTGTTGGGCGAGTGTGCAGCACACTTCCTTGTTGGCAACAGCGGGCCAATTGGCTGACAAAGAACGAATGTTGGCGTATGTATACACACTCTTATTTGTTTAACTATGTATGTGTGCTCATTTCAACCGAGAAGTGTAAAACAATGGCAGCGTTAATTACTTTGCACTGCATTACGTAATTAACTGCAGCTGAGAGTAAAAATAAAAACACAATGAAGAGATTATATAGAAGTTGTGGTAGACGAAGTTAAAAAATTGAAATTTGAGAAAAAATATTTACTATCAATATTTATACCAATATTTTTCCTCAATGAAAATAATAAAAAAGTATTTATTACAAGTATTTTTTCACCAACTTAATTTTTTTACGATTTTAAACGCATTTCAAGCAAAATCATGATTTAGTTGTGGCAATTCTTGAATACTTGTGCTCGTAGAACTTATGAGATAGAAATTGAACTCTAAGTTTGGTGGTTAAAAATGTCAGGAGACAATTGCTAGCTTGTTATAAAAAAATTACTTAATTATTGGTAAGCTCTTGACACACAATTTTAATCTTTTTGTGATAAAACTATAAAAGTCTAAAAGTTAATAATCTGATTTTCAAATCATCATATTTTTTGAGCTTAACAGCTTGTTTTATATTTCGAGCCAGCGAATGTAGATTTAAAGTATTTTTCAGACAGTCTGATTATAGAAATTCTTAAAGCTAATCCTTGGTAAATGCGGAATTGCTTAAAGACACTCAAATGACCTTCATAACATTAGTTTTAAGTCTAGGTATGCTAGTCTAGAAATAAACATATTTTTTATTTTCTAAATTTAACCATTCAAGAATATGTTTGGATGGGGATTTTTTCTAAACTCTAGCTCGGCTTTTTGTGACTTCCACAACTAAAAATTTTAAGCGAATCAAAATGATTAATTTCAATATTAATTATAATATTTATTAATTATTTATAACAATATTTCTGATATTCAACGAAACTAACATGCTTCCAAAAAATGTTGCAAGCTGAAGAGTTAAGCAACGAACTCGATATATTTGTATCATGCGAGAAAATTGTCCAATGACTCAAATCAAATTGCTAAGAATTTTACTGCGTGATTTTTGGAAATTAACAGCTAATTCTGGAAATGTAAGAAATACTGAAAAAATAAGCCTTTGAAAGGATCATATCTTTGGTGGTAATACAATTAAGCTCAAATGGAAGGAAAAATTATGGCGAGCATTTTAAACCTTTTTGATTCTAACCACAGGGTAAATAAGTATCTGCAAACAAATTAAATTGTACTTATAACCTGAACAGGGCATATTAAGTTTGCAACGGTGTTTGTAATATAGAAAAGAAACGTCGGAGACCCTATAAAGTATATACATATACCTGTATGGCATACTCGTACATGAATGATCAGCCTGACGGGCTAAGGCAATTTGGCCTGCGTGACTAAATATTAGTAATATTATATATTTTTGTGATATCCCTCTGAAATTTTGTACACATTACTTTTTTGCCTATAAACTGTTTGCTTGTTGAAATGTCCGATATCGGACCACTATAGCATATTATAGCTGTCATACAATCAAAATTAAGTTTTGCTACGGATTTTTTTAGATATTTGTACGAATACGATATTATCTCCGAAGAAATTGTTTATAACGGATCACTAAAAAATTCACCTGAGAAGGTTATATTCATATTTTTATTTGTATTCATTTTTTGAGCACATACAATATATGTACATTCAAAATTGCATTTGATGGTTTAAACTGTGGTAGTTTATCTCTTGTAAATTTTAAACTCTAAAAATTTAATTTTATCGGGAGAAAATTTTTTTAAAATAATTACAGCTTAGAGTGATGGTCAATTGCATAGTAAAATATGCTAGTCTAAGCATTTCTCCCAGAGAAAATATCTAATTCTAGTGTTTCAATAAAGTCTGAGTCACGAAGAGTAGAATATTTTATTAAATATTCCCTAACTATAAGATAAAGCCTGAAAAGTTGTTGTTGAAGTAATGACTAATTTACGATTATAATTGTTTTTCATCATGAAATTTTATAAGATTCTAACAAGTTTTCGAAATAATTTCGGTTATTATAAGCAATTCTCTTATATATCTCCATCACATATTCCAGTCTGCCATTATTGTGTCATGAACCAAGCGCGCAAGCTTATAAGCCGCACCTGAAAAACAATATTGCTATGTTTCATACATCGCTGTCACACATACATATTTACGTGTGGTAAATGAATCAATGCATTTCGACACACGATAAGTTATCTTAATGGTTTAATTTGATCTGAAAATGCACAAAGCAGACCGGTCCATTGTTTCCGTTAGTGTAAAAGTTAAAAGCAATAAACTTAAAACCGATGATCGGCAAAAAGATGGAATTTCAATAAAACCATAAAACGTGAGAACTGCGGATCAAAGACAAGCGGTAAATAAAAGATGCAACAAAGTCGGAGGAAGCAAAAAATAAACAAACATGAAAGAAACAAAAGCAAGAAATTATTACGGTACAAAAACTCGAAGAAAAACACAAAAAAGACAAAAATGAATAAAGACAGCAAAAACAGCAAAAACAACAGCGCAGAATAGGCAACAAATGTGGATAAGATAAAAGCGGCACCTGCGAGCGCACGTTAATTACAGCCCAAATGAAGTGGCATGTAGCGGAGTTGACTGGCGACGACGTTGCGGTACTTGGCGTTCAAGTATGCTGAGATGGAAAACAAAAAGAAAAAAACAACAAAAAAACAAAAAAACGCCATCAAAAGAGTATCGAGTGAGTTACAGTGCATACAGTGGAGCCATGGTGTGCGTGTGGAGCGCGCTTGTGGCAAGTGCCCTACAAGCGCACAATGGGCAAATGGGCTGGTGCGGCAAGCCGACTGCGAGTAATGAATTGCAGCGCGCAACAAATTGAGCAGGCGGCGCGTTGCGACGAAGCGGCCGAGGCGAAGCGAACAAGTAGCTCGCGAGGCAGCGTCGGCTTTAAGAGTAATAGACCAAAATAGACACAGAAAAATTCCAAAAAAAAAATAAAATAACAATAAAAGCAAAAAAGTAGCAAAAAGCGGCCGAATTGCTGTTGTTGTTATACAAGTACATGCTTATCGCTAATTTGAGCAGCTATTTTTTTTTTAATTTTTTCAAATATGTTTTTATATTTTTGACACAAATTGTTGCATTTCACCGCTTTTTGCAACGCAACAAATCTATTTTTAGCACTTTTGGCGATTATTTGTCCGCGTTTTGTATTACTTCTATTGCACACTTGTTATAGTTGTTGGCTCACAATGCAAATTTTTGTGGAAAGCAACTCTCCGTGGTACTTGTGACGAGCTTCAGACACGATCGGCAACTGTTGGTCGGTTTCAGTGGTAGACTTAAAGTGGGCCGTGGTTAGGATAAGCTTTCGAGGAGCTTTCAGCTACATGCGCTTCCAGTTGGAAGTGATATGCTTTGAGAAAGCTCATTGGAAATGCGTGACGTCATAGTCGCTTGGTTGAACGTCAAAGTCGAAGTAGGCGGTGCTGCGCTTGTGGCTTAAGTCTTTTGTTTACCTTTATTCACCTGCAGTGGCTGCTTTTCTGTAGGTAAATATTTACATTTTGCTTAATTTGTTGGTTTATTTTTGTATTGATAAGTGTAGAGTATTGGAAGCTAAGAGACAATTGACGAATGAAGTATATTTTGTTAAGAATATCCACGACTTGGGCTAACACGAAGAGGATTAGTGAATCAATTACTAGAAATACAGCAAATTTGAATTGTAATTTCTTCTTAATAAAAGCAAAGGAGCTTAGATTATCTAGGACCCACATATCTGGCTTTTTCTTTCGGACTCAAGACTTGGTTTATATACCTCATAGGAAATGAGCTAACAATCTGCAATTATTTGATATGATGGATACTTACAAGTAGCTGCAATTCCTGTTTCTGTTTTCCTGCTTAAAAGGTTGCCATATATTAAAATATTCAATTAATTTCATATTTAGTAAAGTGAAAATAAAAACATGATTTTGGGCTTATAAAAAAGAACTCCGACCATATTTTGCAATAGAGTTGCCGCCTAATTAAAATGTTATATGATATTTGTAAATTTAAATTCTTTCTGAAAGCCATCCGGCACCCATTATAGAGGTTTCTAATTTAAAATAAAGTTTTTTCTTAAATAGAGTTGCCACGTATCGACAAAAATAAAAACTAAGGCGTTAAAACAAACCTTTGTGGAGGTATTTAGAAAATATGAAAGCCTTCCGACAGGCATTTTAGAGGCAATTAATTGAATTTTTTTTAATGGAGTTGCCACCGCTCGAAAAAAAATAAAATTTAGGAAAATTCTACAGAAAGGCTGCCAGAAATACTGTGTTAAATAAAAAGAGGTCTTTAATTTAAAATAATTTTTTTTTTTAATAG
The DNA here is from genome assembly GCF_023373825.1 of Bactrocera dorsalis. Lineage (NCBI taxonomy): Eukaryota > Metazoa > Arthropoda > Insecta > Diptera > Tephritidae > Bactrocera > Bactrocera dorsalis. The sequence continues at coordinate 87,018,052 of NC_064305.1, forward strand.
AGTTGCCACCGTTCACCAAAACTAAAATTTAGAATAAGACTTCAGAAATGCTGTAAGAAGTAAGCTATTAAAGTAAAACGAGGTGTTTAATTTAAAATAATTTTTTTGTTTTTAAACAGAGTTGCCACAGTTCGATGAAGTTAAAGTTGGAAAATTCTACAGAAAAGCTTTCAGAAATAGGGTGTTAAAGTAAAAAGAGATATTTAATTTAAAAAACATTTTTTTAAATAGAGTTGCCACCACTCGAAAAAACTAAAACTTTAGAAAATACCACAGAAAAAAGGTATTAAAGCAAAACTTGCTGAAAATATTTAGAGTACATTTAATTTTTAATTAATAAAAATATTTTTTAGCACATAGTTGCCACCTAACAAAATTACAGCAACGAAAAATACTGCAAAATGGATCAATGTAAATATATGTTATGTAAAAGCAGTTAGTTCTTACTTTAAAAAAATGTAAAGAGTTGCCACCTTTCACGGATGAAAAAATTGTATTTCCAAATTTAATATTCCACCCTCCGACAAGAGTAATAAGCGATTATATTTTATGAATTATTAAATATTTATTTTTATTAAATTTTTATTTTTATTCAGTTTACACGTTTGACTGGTTTTTTGAATTTTTTTTCAGTATTTACTTAAATGTCGTACATTTACATTTTCAAATAGTAGTTTTTATTTTTTAATTTTATTTTACTAAGATTTACACTGTATTTCATAGAAATTACAATGCATAATTTTTTTTTGTGGAATTTGTTTGCATTCATAATTCCAAGCAACAATCTCTCTGTACTGCTTTGCAATGCAAATTTAAGTTTTTAGAATAATCAACATTCCTTAATAAATAAAAAGATGAGATGAAAATCTGGCCTTAAATTTATATTACTATGCCGAAGCGAATCAATGCATAGCTATACTTGCTATACCAAAATTATCAAAATATGGAATGAGTACTTTTAGTAACGGTAATTTTTGTTGTGCCATTGCTGTGGTGCATACATCTTTTACAATGAGCTGGCGCTGAATCTATGAACTCCAAGCTTCTCTTGTAGCTCTACTATGAAGTATTTTTATTACCGCCATCTATGCTTTGTTACAATCGACAATTTGCTGCCTAACTATGGCTATGACTTTTTTATTATTTAAAAACATATTTATTTAAAAAAGAAAAAAATATTTACAAAAGAAAATTGCTCATGGAGAGCAAAATATTGGCTAGTACTGCATTAATTGTGCTAATTATTAATTTCTTTTATTTAAAATGCGCTTTTTTAATTGCAAAAAGGCGAAAATTCTCATTGTGTAATTAATAACATAATTAGCTTAATTGTTAGCTATTTTTAATAAATATTTGACTCACAAACACTTATAATAATTTAGACATTTTCGAAAAGAAGACCACCAACAAATATTATAAATTTTATCTGGATTGTGTCAACGTCAACGAATTCAAATATTTTTAGTTAATATGCTTGGCAAAAACTTAACTATTTATATACAATAATATTTATTTTAAGTAATTTAGAATTACAAAGGAGAGATTCGGTGTGATTTAGTACCGAAATTAGGGTTTATTGTACGTTATTTCAAAATTGAAAAAATAAGTTAACTAAAAAAATTAAAAAAGAAATATGTATTTAGTTTTCCCAGAAAGCTTATGAAGAACTTAAACCAGTTCTGCCGAAACAAATATAATTTAATTTTTGAATCCATTACTTCCATTCAATTTGAAATTTCAAAAATTTGCCAACGATTTTCCGAAAAACCCAATATAAATTTTTCCGATATCAGCTTAAAAATTCATGATTTTTTGGAAATTTTTTTGTGAATTTTTGGCAAAAAATAATGAATAAAAAACATCTGCCTTTTTGATAAAAAATTATCAATTAAAAATTTAATTTTTTAAGGTAGCAAAAATATTATAAAGAAGACACGAATTGAAAAAAGTGATCAGTTTTTGAAAAAAAAATTTGAATTTTTGAACAAAAAGATTAAATTTTTGCAAACAAAAACAGAAACATATCAGTTTTTGTGACAAAAATTTATAGAAAAAATAATTTACTGAAGAAAAGAAAACATAATATGACTTGTTGATAAAAAAATTATGAACTTTTGAAAAACTAATAGTAATTTTTTTGAACATTGTTTGAATTTATTGAAAATAAACTAATAGTTTTTCATCGAAAATGAATTTTTGAAAATAACGAATTTTGGAAAATTACGATTTTTGAGTTTAATAAAAACTCAAATAACGGAAATTTAAAAAAAATTTATCATTTAAAAAGAAATATGATTAAAAAAATATTTAGTATGAATTTATAAAAAAATAATAAATTTTTTGAAAAACAAGCCTGAATTTAATTTTATACATTTTTTTTGTTTATTTTTCGATTTGATTGAAAAAAAACTATACTTTTTACATAAAAAATTTATGAATATAAAAGCAAAGTTATGATTTTTTGAAAAAAAAAAATGAATTATTTTTTTTGGAATTATTTATTTTGAAAATTTATGAATTGAAACGAACTTTAAATTTTTGAAAAACAAAATTAATTTTTGAATAAGAAAAAAGCGAATTAAAAAAATTATGGGTTTAAAAAATAAAAAATTTGAAAATTAAAAAAAATTGAACTTTTGAAAGAAATATTATTAAAAAAAAATATAAAATTACGAATTCGTAAAAAAAATATGTGCATTTTTTTAATAAAAATTTGAGCTAAATGTAACCCGATTTTATTTTAAAAAATTGTTTATTAAAAAAAATAGTTTTTATTTAAACCCATTTCTTTGTTTTTTTCTGAACAACCGAAATAGATGCTTCTAACCTGGCCCCGCTTGCCTGCAACACCTTACCAACTTCCACTTGCCTTCCTTGAAAATTCAATGATTTTTGTTATTGTATTTTCAGCGATAAATTTAAATTTGACGTATCACCTAAATTTAAACTGCTACTTATGTGCTAATTAATTAGGTTTTCATTTGAGTTTTTGTAAACTAATTATTTTCCACTAGTTTTGCTTTCGCATTCCTTGTTTGGTAGTTCATTATTTGTTTGTTTGTTTGTTGGCTTGCTTTAAATTTAATATTAATTGCTAAACTCATTTACCTATTTTGAAAATGTCGTAATTTTTTATTATAATTTAATTAATTTCTTTTTCTTGGTTTTTAGTTTTTTTTTGTGTTTATTTGTATTAATTTTAATTTGTCTGCACTAAGTTTTTTTTATTGTTTACGAATTTTTAAAATTTTACAAACTTTCATACACACGTTACATACAATTACAACAAAACGACAAAATACGCCTGACTCACATTAGCAACTGCTGCTTGATACCGTTATTATTTTTTATTCATACACAGTTATCTATATATTTTGTATTACATATATATTTATGTAGTTTGTAGACAAGTCATTGGAATTATTGGTAAATATTTACTGCTATGCTCTTTAAAACTACACAAATTAATTACTTTTCATTAGTGTTTTTTTTGGCTCATTAGTTTTGGTGATTTCTGCTATTAAATTTTTTTTCTTTCATTTTATGCAAATTTTAGTCATTTCGTGAATATCTCTTGGCTACACTAACGATGACGCTGAAAAGCTTTGATTTTCAAACTTTGCGACTTTTTTGGAATTATTATTAATAATAATAATTTTAGTTTTAAATTTTACAACTCAGCTAATTTTTTATAATTTATTTTTAATTTTTTTATAATTTTTTTTTAACTTCTTTGTTTGTTTACTCATTTGTTTGGCAGTTCTTTTCCAATAGTACAAATTTGCTTAGTTATTTCATTGATTTTTCTTTTTTAATTTTTTCTTCTTCTTACCTAATTAATTTCAAGTATTTTATTTATTTAAAGTAAATCGTTTCCAATATACACATGACAATTATTATTAATAAGTTTATGTTTTATTGAATCGTAATTATGTTAATTTCGTTTGATGAACGTATGTAAATGTGTATGTATGTAAGTGAATGCTGTTCTAATGCTTTTTCTTGAATAACTGTAAACCTTTTTCGAGTATAACTTAGTTTTTGATTATTCCATTCTTAACCACATACATTTTACAAGTATTCATAATAGATTACTCAAGAATTTGTCTTACCATAACTACGACACTTACGCGCTAAAATTGTATATATATTTTACAGTATTGATTTTTATTTGAATATACCCTAACTCTCTATTCTTTTTATCTAGTTCTTTCATTTAGATTATAATTACAAAGCACAATAGTGCATTTGGGCGCCATTACATGCCACGCCCAACTCACACGCTTTCACTTGTACTTGTACCGCTTTATATATACTATGCAGTGGTAGTGTGTGTTCAAGAGCTAAATGTTCGTCCAATTAGAAAAAAATCTAAGATGATTATATTTACAGCAAATTTTAATGATTAACTATTATTTACAGAGTGTGTGGCGTCATCAGTTGTGAGCAATTCTAAGGGTGTTTGAGTGACTGTTGGTGGTGATTTATTATTTGAGGGGGTACTGCGCGGGTATGTGGTGTGACGCTCGTCGATTGTTTCGATCGATTCGTGAAAACTGTTTTTATGGCAGTGTTAGATCACGTTTGGGAGCATGTGCGGGGTTGTATGAAGTAAATATAAAAATTCACTGCGCAAGTGTTTCCACAAACATGTTTCGAGACAAGAACTGGCGTAATTCGATTTTGTGAGGGCTGGGTGTCGTCTATAACCGCATAAACGGTGTGTACGCCAATAAAGAAGAAGAAGAGGCATTGATTACGCTATCTCGTTCTTGGAATGCAAGAGTTTAACATATCTTTTGTATATTCCATATAAGAACAAAATGAGAAATGTCAAATTGTTACCATATGGACTTTTTAGTATTTGAGTTAGAGTTGGAAAACCTCGAAGACATCAAATTTAACGAAATGGAGAAGACTTTGTTCATTTAGAAAATAACTAGATTTCAGGAATCAGATTTTCGAAATTTGTTTCTTTGATTGTGCTAACCAGCATTTTAAAAAGAGCTTAAATTATGAAATAACTCCTTACGATGTAGAGTTCTGAAGATTGTTTTTTTTGCGTATTTGACTTCGAAGATACTTAGCAATGTCTCTTAAGGGGCACCTAGTATGAAGTCTGAAAGGAAATTTTTTTTCATATTTCGTTGGGTCATAAGGTTGGTGTGAACTTAAAAAGAACATATTTTTTCTTTCATATTTCGATAGCTCAAAGCTTTAAAAATAACAGTCTAAAATTTTGCATCGATATCGTATATAGTTTTTGAGTTGTATTTTTGTAAGTTTTAACCGCTTGGTTCGGACAGCTTAATCAGTTCATCTCTAAACGCACTTTGTGTGTAACAGTAGTTTCCGAAATTTCTATAAGGATTACTCGGAGACATATGATTCGATCAGTATTAAATTTCTGCACATTCTATATGTAGTTCTTCATAAAATGGCTTACCAGTTTTTGATATCATCAAAAATCGTCAAAAGACGCAAACAATTTTGGTAAAATATTTTTTTTCAGTTGCAAGAAATTATGGCAATATCTTCTAATGAGAGTTTTTTAGGTTTGATCAACCAAGAAGTTCGGTCAGTTAAGGTAAAAGTGTATACATCAGAGACAGACCTTTTTTAACGCTCTTGGAGATCGCTTGTAACACGAAAAATATATTTTCACAGTAACTAGGTATGCCTCTTAATCGAAACGGCGTTAGACGTGAGTTCAATATATGTATATCCACAAAAAAAAGAATTAAGAGTAAGGGCTTATAGAAAAATCTCAGGAAATTTCTATATTTCATTTATGCTTCAAGTAAAGTCAAATTGTAACAAGCAGACTGGTTTAGGCCCATTATAGATACTGTGGACAATATGAGGCTTAAATGTACAGAAATCATTCTAATAAAAAATAGTGTTAAGCTCTCGTCCGCTCCTCTGATATTTAACAAGATTTTCGTACCATAACTAGATTGCAAGAAACGATATTTTATTTGACTTGTATCTATATTGCTAGTGTTCCCATAAGCGTTTAAATTCATTCCAAAATCGAACATAGTATCTAGCGAAGGAAAAATCCGTAAAACGAGCAATATTTGGCAACAATTTTCATGAATCAAAATGGATGTATGTGTGTGGTTATGTGCGTGATTGGCTTCTGTGGTATCTTACTCTAATACATACAAAAACTATTTGGCAGCTACCTGGGATGTACACGAATTGCATTTATTGAATATGCTGACTGTAAAGCTACGATTCTCACCTGTACATTGAAAAGAATTTACATCTAATATTTCTAAGCCTACAAACCAACGCATCTGGGCATACACCGTGTGCTCTTGCCTTCGCATATGTGACTCATAATAAAACGCTAATCGGTTTGGCGGAAATTCTCAAATCGATGAAAACTTGGCTACCCGATCAGCATGCCGATTACGAGCTTTAGCTGCGTCCGATGTAGAGGCGTGTGGCCTATAAGCATCCGCACCAACGCCACCACTAACACCACCAGCACTGCCACCAAAATGTGTGGTGGCCTCGCCCTCTTCATCGGACTCAATCAAATTGTCATTTTCATTATCCTTGCCATCGCTGTCATCGTCTACGTCATTATCCTCATCATCGTCGTCGTCGTCGTCATCATCATCATCATCGCCATCTTCGGCGCTATCCACTTGCATGCTGGGTCGTTGATGGCGGCGCGAGGGTGGCGTCTGTGTAGACATGTTCAGGTAACGTGACCATGAATACTTTGATGTTTCTGGCTCAGTTGATGTGAGCGCGGTGGACACATTCATTTCCTCTCGCTTTCCCTCTGACGTTACTGTGGTTGTTGTCGCTGCTCCTGTTGTTTGTATTATTGTTGTATTGGTGTTGTTCAAACATATACATAGATATTCGAGAAATAGTTTGGAGTTTGTTGTGTAAGTTAATTTGGGCATTTGATGAGCAAAATTGCATTAAATTGTTGGTTAAAAAGTTTTTTATGGAAAGTAAACAGTGTGTGAGAAAAGTAAACATTCATATTACATTTAGGAATAGAAAATATTATAATATAAATAGATTGTTTTGGTAAATCAATATCAGAGACTGTAACAAAAATAAATTTCATTCTGAAATTATAAGAAATTAGAAGGTATGTTTTCGGCATGAATGCTTGAGTAACATTGTAGACCTTTCCGGTAAAAAAATTGGTTGCTGATAGTTTGGATTCCCTTTCCACATGGTTTTATTTTAACAATTTTATAATAAGAAATGAGAAAATATTTGAATTTTTTTCTTCTTTGAACCTATCAACTCTCCACAAATAATCCATAAACCGTCTAGTTTTGGCAAATGAAAAATAAATTCATTTTTTTGCATTAAATTAAAGGTCTTTTTTAGAATAGAGTCATTTGATTCAAGCCAAATACGCACTATTTCGTAGAATAACTTGTGGCAAGTTTGAAGGTAATCTCATAATGCTTCTCTTGAAAAAACCCTCGTTTCTATTGGCCATAAAAATTGGTTCTTGGAGCAATTTTTTCATCCGTATTAACATTCACCATAGGCAGGAACAGGAGTAATAACTTAGTTCCCGGTCCGGATTACAAAGTGAATAAGAACCTCTCAATCCAGCTCCCAAGGTTTTGGCGAGTCAGTAACGATGACCAAATTATTGAAAGTGCAGGTCCGACTTAGGAAAAGAGCTCGTAGCGGTTGATTTTCTGACAATCCCTCCAAACTCAAAACCTTCTTCGTTAACAATTAGTGCTTGGAAACCGTTCTGGCGATCTTGTAAGCTCTACCTAAACAAACGTGCCAGAAGTGGTTCGCACGTTCAAACTGAAGATTTTGGACCAAGTATCCTCTGAATAGCCAAATGGCATCCGTTTGATAGCGAACCATTAGTTCCCAGGGTTGTGCGCTGGGTTTGGGACTCGCCACGTAAAAAATGCTCTCAATGAAAACGAAACAATAGCCTCGGAAGAGATACCCCCCTTTTGATGACGACCATGGCAAACGCGTTAAGAATAACGATTTAATGGCATGCACCTGGAATGTTTGTATCCTTAATTAGGAAGGTGCCGCTGTCCAGCTGGTTTATGTCTTCATAAGAGTAAATGCTGACATCACCGCCGTCCAAGAAATACGATGGACGGAGCAAGGACTGAGATGATTAGGTCCTTGTGGCCCTATAAAAAGCGAAAATTCGGTGTGAGATTCGTGGTGAGAGAGAACCTCCATCGCCGAGTCTTGCCATTCACTCCCAACTTCCCGGTGAATGGACATCTAGTCAAAATCTGTATCAAAGCGAAGTTCTTAAATAGATCGCTGATTTCCGTCGACGCTCCAACGGAAGAGAATGACGATGTGACCAAAGATGTATTATATGAGCACTTGGAGCGCTTCTAAGAGAGAAGCCACCGCCAGAACGCCACCTTGCTAGGGTTGGAGGCCCTTCACTGCCGTACTTTGGGTCCAGCACCCGGTGATAATGCAACTCCACATTCTGCTTAAAAAGTGTCAGTTTTTCCCGCATTCGGGTTTTATCACGAGACAATCATTTTCCATCATAACCACGCTGAACCTCATATTTTTAGACTGCTTAAAAACTATTTAAAAGAAAGAGACTGATAAGTTTTACGCCACCTCGTTCTTAGAGCTCAGATCGTGTTCCTTCTGACTACCATTTGTTCCGGTTGATGCAAAACTCACTCACTACAGCTCACATCAGAAGAGGATATCAAAAATTGGCGCGATTCGTCAAGTCGGGACAGTTTTTTGGGATAGAATCGCCGTTTAAATGAGAAAATGTTCTATCTTCAGATGGTCAATACTTGAATACCATTGTGCATGCTTTTCTTAGACAAACGATACACTTTTGTAAAAGAAAAACGACCGAACAATGTTAAAGACCCATTGGAACATTAAGAAAATTTTTTTTAATAGGTGATAACGGCATTATTTACAAGGACTCTGTTGTATGTAAAATTTTGTTCGATGAACTTCAAAATCACTGCTTTTTCTTGACATGTTTTATTGTATTCTAATTATTTGCAAATTTCGGCTATTTCTCCACAGTCTCTGATATTGATAAAAACAAAAACAATCACTGAATATTCACATCTAGAAAAATTCTAAAATTCTTGAAACACTTATGTATTTTAGTTTTTTGTTGGGAACCATTCAAATTTTGAATAAATACGAAGATGATCGCTGATGCTTGGCGAACAGTGACACTGATAGCGTTGATGATGATGGTGATGGTGATGACGAGTATGATGATGACATTGCTGATGCGAATGACAGAGGCGGCAATGCAATCAGAAATAGAAACATTGTTGCAAGCGGAAATTGAAAATGTTGCCGAATAGTTAGGTTGTTTCTTGTTGTTGTTGTTTGTTGATTTTCCCATAACAATGTAATGAAAGGAATTTAGAGAATAAAACATATTGACTTGCTGGTACACATATATGTATGTATACAGATATAAACGTGGTAGTTGTGGTGCTGGTCATAGGAATGTGTGGGTTTATTGTGTCTGTGTGTGGGTATGTGCGTCTGTATGCATACTCGCTCGGCCAATTTACGGAATACAAACACAAAATTGAGTGACAGTTAGACATGCGATGTATCGCGACAAGCACACATACATAAATAAAAGAGCGTATATTTTCAGTTTAACATTTCCTGGACCACGGGCGCTCGAGGGTGTTGGTGATACTATTGTGTTCTGATTTGTTGCTGCTTGCATCCACACTGGGTGACACAGTTGAGTTTGCAGTTGTGTTGTGTGTGTGTGAGTAGTAGTTGAAATGTTTGTGTACAACGAAAATGTCAACGACAATTTTAACATTTAACTACAACAACAACAATGCGAGTCATGTTAAACATGATATGTACATCATACCGATCGGCTGATGGGGCAGCTCGCTCCCGTGTTATATGATACTCTCACGATTGCGTTCCATCTCCTCGGTCTCATTCTCCGGATCCAGACTGGACGTGGACGAGACACCGCATATTTGCATCTCGATTTCGGCTAGTCGATTCTCTAAATCCCATTGTTGTTGTGATAATTTCGTATTTAGAGCTTGATTCTCCGACTCCACAGTGTGCAGGCGCTCGCGCAGACGTTTGATTTCATCTTCTAAGGCTTCATGTGAACCGAGTAGTGGCGTAGTGCCGCCACCACCGATGCCACCGCTAGCAGCAGACAGACCGCCACCGTAGCATTCTAAATGCGAACTGGAATCGCAGATGTGTCCTGTGGAACGAGGTAAGCAAGGAAAGTAAGAATAGTTGTGAAAAGATTTCGAAAGCATTAAGGGAAAAGTTTTCGACATTATGTGGCATAATAATGAATTAAAACAATAGTTAATTTATATAATAACAATTAATTCTTCACCACCGACATACCTGTTCGACTTGGCTGCGATTGTAGTCGTGTTGAGTGATGCGATGTCGCTCGACTGCGCGGCCGATCGTCCGAACTATGTACACTAGGACTGACCGAGCCGGGTGAGTCGGTTGCGCGTGTGATGCGTTCCGTATAGGTGATTGTTGAGCGGGGACTGGGAGCACGACTGCGAGTTGAAAATAACATATTTTAATTAGTTTAATTAATAATAGATTATAATACGTGTATAAATTAGCATGATTTTAAGGTAAATGTTTTTTCTACTAAGCCAAATGAGGGTTCTTAAACTTTTGAATTGCTTAAGCCACATCTTCGATGACGATTAGGGATTTTTGGAAGTTGCAAACAGCTCGAAATCTCAAAAATTATATTCAGAGAATATATGAAGATAGATTTCACCATAGACAGGAACTGGAGTAGTCACTTGGTTACCGGTTCGGACTATAAAGCAGATAAGAAGCTCTTAATCAAGCTCTCGGAGCTTTCGGGGAGTCAATAATGATGGTCCAATTATTGTGAGTCCTACTTTGGGGAAAAGCTCATATCGGATGATTTTCGATGATGCACAATCACAGGTTTTTGAGTAGATCAAAGTTTCGAAGTCATCGAAAAATTGTCTGAATCGAAGAAGTTAAAGAAAGAGTACTTGAAAATCATCGGGTTGACATTCGAGGAGTAGAAGAGGATCTCAAGACGTTTTGGTACATATTTTGAGTATGAGGTGGGTTAATACTAGATTTGTATCAGAAGATCTGTATCTGGCTTTTTGGTCAAACACAAAATGAAAGTCCGATTTTTTTACCTGTGACATTTTACTTTTCGAGATAGAAAAACTGCATCAATGTTGGCATGCTTCTATTGGTCTAAATGAAGCCTATTTTGAAGGCGATAATAAAGATAATGTAATAAAATACTTGAAGGTATTTTTCTCCAGTCCGGGGAAAATTTGATCAGATTGACCGCATAGTTTAGGAATACTTTTGACTTATAATGCCTGTTTATAGGGAACAATATATATTGGCCGTTACGTTGAGTGTACATGTAAATTCAAAAGAGAGGTCTGTGGAAGTAAAGCTTACATTATTTTCTCTGTCCTCCACTGCTTCTACACTTTTCAACAAATTCTCTTGACATTAAATTTTTTTAGGAAAGTATACATATTTTTGTCTAACCGCTTGCACCCACTCACCTATAAGATACACTTTGCTGTTGTTGCTGCTGCTGTTGTATTTGTTGTTGCTGCGCGAAGGACAATGCCGACGGCGGTGGCAGCCACATATCCTCCAATGTTGTACGGCCGCAACTCTCCACCAAACCGGGCGTCGATTGGCAGCGTCCCATGGCAACTACATTAAAGTATTTTACTATATTGTCAAATGCAATATATACAATAATGAAATACGAATCAATTTTTGGGTAGGAAGCATTTGGTGTGTTCATAAAACATGTGAAATTAACAAATAATTATATAATTATCACAACTAGTGGGCAATTAACGCTGGCTTAATACTAATTATGTGTAATAATTTTTTACAGAAATAAAGTTTCCAACAAATAAATAAATAATTATAATAAATCTTAATTTCAGTACAAATACTAAAAATATTTTCATGGGGTTCAGTTTGGGTGGGGCAAACGGCAACGCTTGGTTGTTTTAATTATTATTACATATTTTATATTTATGTATACACACCTTTCTCTAACGGCGCTTTTTTGTATTTTTCCAAACGTTTCACCGCTATCGACTCGAGCCGCACACGCGCCGCCGGATACTCCTTCAACACGTCCCACATATCCTTTTTGCTCAGCACGAAAAGGTCGCTATAGCCCACCGAGCGTACCGAGGCAGTGCGACGATTACCTTATTTATTTTTGATTTTTTGGATAAAATATTGTTGAAATGTAAAAAAATTGAAAATTCATTAATTATTAAGTTCAGCGAAAAAATTGTCTGTATATGTGTGATGGGGTCGCATGCAAACTGAAACTAAAATCGAGGATTATGAAATGCTTCTGCAGGATGTTAGTGAATAAATGGTGAATTAAGAGCAAGCTATGCTAAGTTCCATTGATTTTATTTTCTAATTGGGACAATTTCTTTTTAGAGATTGGTAATAAAAAATTCTTTGAAATCAATTAATTTTAATTTTAAATAAAAATAAATTTAAAAATAAAAATTAATAGATTTAAATTAAATTTTAAATTAAAAAAGTTCATTAATTTGTGTCAAGGTTTCCGCTTTTTTTAAGCAGAAATATTATGCGGTAATTGTGCCTCAAAGCGATTTTGTGACTAAAAGTGGCGACATATTTGCTCGAAAACAGCAACACTGTTTGGTGGAAACAATTTTTGATCCTAAAATTGTAATAATACTGTCATTGCGAACTAAATTGGGTCTTATTAAATATTTTGTAAAAGCTCTTAATCATAGCTCCGAAGCTTTCAAATATTTGAATACATTTTTTCAAAGCTTTCAGAGGCGAATCTTTGCAGGTCCTCAAATAAAAAAAATAATTATGAATTGTGATAGATTCTGGAAATTTGTCACTAAGAGAGATAAGAATCGGTCTATATTGTGACAAAAAATACCCGATAATAAAGTAAAATGCAAAATATTAAATTTTTCATCAATATTCCAGTTTTTGAAACACTTTTCTTAAGTACTTTTTGGAATGGCCCTCAACTCTTTCATCGAATTTTGGTTTATCTCTTCGATCAACTGATAATAGATTCCACGGAGCGACAGTAACAGTTTGGAGAATAAGTAAAATTCACACAGAGACAAATCTGGTGAATGCAGTTGTTGATGGATCTTATTCAATGGGTTTTTCATTAAAATCCGTCACAATCATGGCTTGATGCGGTGGTGCATTATCCGGCCGGATGCTCTCACTCAAACGCCTCAATACGGCCAAATAGAACTTTTTATTGGCCGTCTGTTCTTCCGGAATAAGTTCATGATACATCAAACCACGAATATCGAAAAAATCAATGATCATTACTTTGATTTTTGGGCGGCTTTGGCGTGGGTCTTTTAGTTTTGTATATTTTTTTTCCTTTATTTTGATAATTTTAGACTTGTTTGCATGTTAAACTCTTAAAGCCATGTCTCATCGGTACTTATAATACTCTTCATGAATATGGGATAGGTAATGTATGTCCAAAGTGACCTGTTCATACCCAAAATATCCACAAAAATCATTCGGACGGACTCGCGACAGAGGCCGAGCCCTCTTGCCATCTCTCTAACGCTTGCCTGACGATTTTTAAGCACCATAACTTTTTTAATATTTTCATCATTCTGAAAACTAAAATTGTCAAATCTGCTTGAGACATTTCTCGGAGACAAATAATGTGACCACTAATAAATTTTTTCTGCAGTATCCATATAAACATAGTTTTCTATAAAATGGCGAACCAGTTTTTGATCTGACTGATAGTTGAAATTAGCCAAGCCATTAATACTCAAAATTTGGGCAAAACCAACTTTATTTTTAAAAACTCCGCCATGTTTAAATTTTTGAATTTTTTCATCTGTCGGACATTATGCGGATGTTATCTTCTAGTATTGAAAAACGTTTTCAGTTTCATCTAGGAGGAAGGCCGGCATCACTTCAGCAGGTGTGGAACTTTCTTAGCGCCATCGCAGATCGCATGCAACTATTGATTTCAAAGGCTTTTGAATATTCATTTTGATTACCAATATTTAACTTTCCTTTTATTTTAAAAATTTCTGACAATACTAAATGTTCTATTATGACCGTGATTAGATCTCTCTGATATAAGTTTTAGAATTCAAAATTTATAATTTTTAAATAAATTAATTTTTCGCTTATCTGCGCTAAAACTATAATAATAAACAAGTTTGTTTAAAAAAAAATTGACAGTGGAGATAACTCTCCCGCTTCACTAACATAGCAGTAATTTTAATAATTTCCGAAGTTGTTATCTGTTATAATGACAACATATCATTGCCAGGTGAGATTTATATGTTCATAAATGTACTACAAAAAATAATTAAATTTTGAAATCAATTTTCGACACCTAAAGCTATAACGCAAACTGAAGAGCTAAAGGCTGTCAACCATTTTCTATCGTTTTACAATTTAAGCTAATCAAAATATTTTAATGCACATTTATATTAATTTTTCAAGTACCATTAACAAGTTCTTTCCAAAATTATGTAATTTCATGTGTAGCTTAGCTATTTCATAATTATTTTATGTAATTTTTTATCTCACCCAAAAAAGGCGTTTTTATTAGCATATTTTTACATAATTTTTTTTTTGTATTTTTTGCTTTCAAAATAATTACACGCAAAACCGCAAATTGCAATTTATTTCATTTTGCAAATTTCAAGCGGTTTTTTCGTAACGAAATCAACATTTTTTTTAAATTAAAATAAACATTTTTTTATTAAAATCAACAATTTTTTGCCACCTCTGACCATTTGGTTGGGGAATAAATTAAAAATTATCGCATTCTCTGGCAGTTTTTGCAATCGGCTCAATAATGTAAATTCAAAGGGTTAGCATGTTGCTGCTATTTGCTAGGGTTTGTGGTGGTGGTGGGTGTGAAAATGTATTTGTGCATAAATAATTTAAAAAATGTGAAAAAATATTTATACGCAAACATGATTCTACATATAAATACGTATTTATGAAAAAGTGCGCTAAATACAAAATCAAAAAAAACAACAACAACGATGTTTAAATGTGTGCGTATAAATAACTGTAAGAAATGCTTGGATGCAAGTTATTGTGTTGTTGTTGCTACAATAACTAATTTGAAACAAAAAGCAATGGAAGTAAATGCTGGAAAACAGTTCAGTTACTGCCAGGCAAAGCAATACAACGAGGAAGATCAACGCTAATAAAATATGCATAATTATTGGTATTGAAATATTTATGTACTAAAAGTAGATAATTTTATTTCTTATTTTATTTTTGTTGTAGGCTGACTACAAAATTGCATTATGTGTGTGTGTGTTGGTACCTGTATTGCCTGTACGTGTTACATACATATATCAGTAGCTGGGTGTATACTACGGGTATAAATGATAGAGTTGAGTTTAAAATATTTCAATAATTCCATAGAAGAATATACGGTATGCTTATAGAATTACACACAGCGTACATAGACACATACATACATACATATACATACATTCTAGAAGAATATTTGGAGAAAAATGATAAATCAATAATATTCGATGCATAAGTAAGTGTGTTAAAATAAAATCGCATTAAAAAAGAATATGTAAAGTCAATATGAAAAAGAGTATAAAAACTGCACAAATTAATGAAAAAAGAGAAAATAAAAATTTAAGCTTTTAAAATTGATACTTTCTAATTTTTTTTTCTCAAAGAACCGCCACTGAAATACATGTCAACCATAAATATTAACATAATAAAAAAAACGTATAAAATCTTTCTGAAAAGTAAATTTAATCCCCGATTATTGTGTAAACATTTTACGGTTTTTCGACTACCCTATACAATCAATTTTCTCTTCCACAAAATTTTAGTTAAAAATATTTAAAAAATATTTGTTTAAAAATATTTATTTATATTTTTACTTAAAATATATATTTTTCGACCTTATTTTGACTTTGTCGAAAGAATCCTAGTTTTCATTTAAAAATTCTCATGTTCGATTTTTTAGAAAAGTCGTTTTCATTTTTCTTCTTTCTGATGGTATAAGGACTAAATACACAAACATTTTTTCTGAGTTGAATTTCCATTTAAAACCCCAACAAAAAATTATATAAAGTTGTTTGCTCTTATTTCCCCTATAAATCATTTTTGTTCCGACTACAAGACAAGTGATTCTTTCATTCTTCTGGAAATTACATCATTATAAAAATTCCCAAAATTTTCGGACTCACATATAAACAAGCTGTCACGGCTTAAAAAAATATGAAATTAGTCACTTTAGTTTTTTGCTGTTTTTTATTGTAATATATTTTTTTTGATATAAATCTAACCCTAGTTAAAGCTTAATTCTAAATAAATCGTACAAGTTTGAAACCCTACATGCTATTCCTTGTTAAAGTCCATATAGCTGATTTTGATATTCCTTTTGCGATATTTCTTGCCGGTGTCCGCGCACTTAGTTGTGATTGTAGTGCGTACATCGCGCTCACTGCAGCCTGTCTTCTCCATCACACAATAAGTCAAATCATTTATTTTGTTGATATCCAGCTGTCCTTTGGCTGGTCGCTCCCGGCCTTTAAAAGCCGGAGATGGCTTGCCGCTGAGCGTATGTGTTGCCAAAATATCTTCACCAAATATTATGTTGAGTAGGTGTCTGGTACTAATGCTGTCCGAATCCCAAGATATGTTGTTGAACTCTGTTCTTGGCACTCGTGTGCCGTTCGGGCCAATCGTAATAAACTCAGAGTTTTCATCTTCTTCTGGTAGCTCCCCAACTGTTGCGCGTAAACTAGGGGTTCTTACAGTGTCAATTGGTTCATTGTTCACGCTCAGTCTTTCATTTTGCTCTGGTAGCTGGGCACCTGATACTGGTAAACTAGGACTTTCACTAGTTTCGCTTTCTGACTCTGTCTCTGAGGATGCAATCTCTACACCGCTGTCTCTTGGCACTGTCTGGGGACTGTCACTATTCACCTCACTATACCCATTAGATTCCTCTTGAGACGATTCGTCAATTATGAGAATAATTTCATTCTCATGATGTTCGTCTTGAGACGATTCGTCTATTATAATTACATCATCATCCTCATCAGGTTCCTCTTGAATAGATTCGTCAATTATTAATCTATCGTTATCATCGTCATCTAGTTGGTCTTCATCAGTATCATCGCAGCTATGAGACAAAACTGGTACAAGCATAATAGGCGGTTTATCTGAAAGTGTCGCGAGCACAAGGTTACAATAACCATCGAAGCTGCTATAATCATGTGGTTTGGCTTTGCGCTTATTTGTACCCGGTTCGGGTTCTTCAACTTCCATTTGCTCGAGTTCTTCACTTGCCTCCATTTCCATATTCCTGAGCAATGTTTGTTTCTTTTCTATAACTGTTGAAATAAGTTCGTTTAGATATCCGTCGGTTGTAAGGTACATAGCGTCCATGGCTTTGCTAAATTCTTCTTGGTTCTTTGCTTCCTTAAGCATGCGAACATTTTCAAAAGCTTGACGCATTTCACTGTTGAAAGTAGTTTGCTCCATTATTATTATATAGTATATTTTCGTATGGTATAAAGCGCGTAATGTTTAGTTTGTTGTGTTTAGTTGTGTTCGGTATTAACACTCAGAATACTCTGCTTGTGACGTTAGAAATAGATCCGATTTTATGCACTTGTTCGCAGGTAAAAACGCTAAAACAAAATGGCGTATTGTCCGCCATTGTATTACACCGAAGGTTTATGGGATTAAGTTTGTCGAACGCAGGTGATTAGCTGTATCTTCGTGTTTCTTGGGGTTTTCCGAACCCTAAAATTTCGTCGCTGGAAAAAAGTGTTGCTTACTGACTTTTTTTGAAATATGAGCAGGCAATCTTCTTTTGCTTAAGCATAGTAAGGCGATTTTGAAATATTATATAATGTTCAGTTAGTTATTATATTATCAAATATTCGTCTCAGAAATGTTAGAACCCAATTTTGGTAAATGAGTTTTGTTTATTGAAAACATCGATTTAAAATATAAAATATGTTGAATCGAAAAACATTTTCTTATTGTTTTCATTTCTTAAAAATGTGCACTTTTCGAATTTGTTAGTCTAAAATAGATTCTAGAATAAAAGTTGCACATTTCTTCGTTCTTTAGTTAAATGATATGTTACACTTAGTTTTTCCCAAAAAGTGAAATTGCAGTGATTTTCGTAGGATTTTTTCTTCTAAGAGTGCAAGTCAAATTACTGTTCGCTCACGTAGCTTGAAACACGGATACCGGTTATCTGATGTCGAAACGAGATATCATTGGCTGTTCACCAAGGCTGCTCTGGGTACAATGCAGAGTTTAGTGAAAAAATGATGAATATACTCGTATGTATCTAGAATACGAGATTGTATAGTTTCAAATAACGAAAAAAAATGTTTTTAAGCGCGAAGCCAGAGTTTCTCACATAAGCGGAATTTCCAAGAATAAAAACCCGATGAAAAAACGTATAAAGTGTTTTCCAAAAAGATATATTTGTTAAGTTATTTGCTCTTATTTTCCATTGTTTGCATTTTTGTTCGAACTGCAGGTAGACATTAGAACGACAAGTGATAAACCCATAATTCTGGAAACTACGCAAAATGTTCATTGAAACAACAAGTGATAGACCCATTCTTCTGGAAATTGAATCACTTGGAAATTACCCGGTCTTAACGGAAAGGTTTTAGAAATTACCAGGCGGTTCAATAAGTTTTGTCTTTCGATAAGAGAGGGCGTTGCCACTAGCCCAAATTCTTTTCTTCATATGAGCGTATGTGAAGTTTTATTTCAATCTGTCAATTCATTTTGTGTTTACTAGCCATTTAGTGTCGCCGTGTCACAGTATTTTTTATAATGGAAAAAATTGAATGCCGTGTAGTGATAAAATTTTTATTTTTGGAATGTGTAGCATCAAAAGAAATTCCCGAACGAGTGTTAAAAGTGTATAATGATTGTTCACCTACAATTAGAACAGTGGAAATATGGGTTGCTGAATTTAAATGCAGTCGTACGTTGAAGACGATCCACATGAATACCACAAATCAGAGCCAAAATACAGCATATGGATTCGATTGACTGAGAGAGATTTAATAGAGGCTCTACACATTTCATTAGGCAGTGTGAGCCATATTTTAAGTAAAATTTTAGGTTTTAGAAAGCTGTGTGTACAATGGGTGCCACATTCGCTAACAATGGAACAATAGCACATTCGAGTGCGACTTTTTCAGCAAAATTTGGAGCGTTTTAAAAAGGATAAAGTGGATTTTGTGCCTCGGTTCATTACAATGGAGGAGACTTGGGTCTATCACCATGATCCTGAATCAAAACAAGAGGCTATGGAGTGGTGTGAACCTAGTTATTTGGGTTCGAAACGAGTTCGTGTCCGGAAATCGGCCAAGAAGGTTATGGCATCAGTTTTTTGGGATGTGAGAAAAACTTTGTTTAGGGATCACTTAGAAACTGCTAACACAATTAATTCTGAATATTATTGCAACCTTTTGAATCAGTTAAAGGAAAAAACTCGTGAAAAAAGAACCGGTTTGCAGAAGAAAAAAATCCTTTTTTATCAGAACAATGCATCGTGTCACAAGAGCATTTTGACAATGGCTAAAATACATGAATTAAAGTTAGAATTGTTGTAGCATCCTCCGTATTCACCAGATTTTGCCCCAGCGACTTCAATATGTTAAAAGAGTTTACTTTTGTGAAAGATTTTAAATACATTTAATTGAAATTTCACAGTTATTATAGGCTTGCATAGAGAAGTCTGGCTTTCCCGATAAAACAGAGCTGTGATGACCGCGTCAACAGCTTTTGTTTCAATACTTGTGGCAGCTTTCATTAATGCAAAGGGACACCTTACATGCAACACAACTGCAATAATTGCTATATACATATTTAAATATGTACATAAGGATATGTATGTACATTCATTTACGTGCTCTCATACATACTTAATGTTGCAATAATTGCACATTAGGCCTGCACATTGTCGGCACAGCGCACATGCACGTTCCTCACCACAGACACACACCCGCCCGCCCGCATTGTAAAATTAATTAATTAATTAAAAATATTAATGTGCCAGCCCATTTGCAAATGAGAATAAAGTGTCAAGCAGCGCTGCAACAACAATAGCAAACACCGGTACAATGGAAAAACAATTGCAACGCACACGCTGGCCGGACTTCCGTCATTGTGCAACAATCATATTTACGACCGGTTGACGCGTCGCACGTTTGTTTCAATTTAATTTGTGTCCCTTCAAGTATATGCCGCCGCCTGTTGCGTTTGCAGGATTAAGCACACAGCATTGCCGGAATTTATTTTATTATTTTTCCATTTATTCAATACGTTCGCAATTGATAAAAATGGCTGTGAAGCATTTTTGGCGTTCGTGAGGGCACATTTTGATGCTGTGGAGCCCTGTTGGTTTTTTTAATTGATATGCTAAATAGGATAGTTTTCCATAACATAACTGTCATTTTTACTTACACTGCTAGTTTGACTGCTGTGTTATAAAGGTTAGAAAGATCTTTCTCATATTATTTAACGATAGAGAAACTTATCTTTGTTGTATGAAAGACAAAGAGCTATATCATATGAGCTAGCCTTCCTTTAAAACTTGATGTAATAAGAACAAGAAAAAACACATATCGTAGAGAAGTTATCATATTATAAATATTGGGTAGTCGAAAAAGTATTTTCGTATTTTATCAATTGATATCGTTGCGGTCATATGTATACAGTGCTACCAACCACATTGTGTCATACCATATAGTGTTGAAAAGGTGAGATTATAAGCTTCATTTAACTGAAGAATTAAAATTGGGGACTGGAAATTACAGCTGTGAAATAATGAAGAAATTCGCTATTTTTTGAAATTTTTGTATAAAAAAAGAGAAGATGTGAAGTTTACGGAGACGATGCTGTATCAGTTCGTGTAGCACAACTATGGTTCACTCGCTTCCGTTCTGGAAATTTCGATGTGAAAGATGCACCTCGCTCTGATCGACCAATCGTTGAAAAAGTCGATGAAACTATGAAACAAATTTATCAGGAACTCCACATAAGCAGCCATGACATCGCTAAGGAACTTAACAAGCGTCATCAAACGGTTTTGAGCCATTTCAAAAAGAGTGGCTACAAAAAAAAAACTCGAGCTTGGCTGGGAAGTTTTGACGAATCCACTATATAGCCCTGACCTTGCAATATTGGACTACCTTTTGTTTCGGGCAATGCAGAACACACTTAATGGAGTAAAGATGGCTGCAAGAGAAACCTGAGAAAATTATTTATCGCAAATAGCATGTAGGGTTTCTAACTTGTACGATTTATTTAGAATTAAGTTGAGTTAAGTGGGATCATATATGTATAAAATGTATATAAAGTAGTATGTATGTAAATAAAAAAACAGCAAAAAACTGAAGTAGCTAATTTCAAATTAACTTATGTAATTTCCAGAAGAATGGGTCGATCTAATATCTACCAAATGCAAATATCTTTATACCATTTTTTGTTGAATCCAAAAGTAGAGGCTACGAAGAAAAAGTTCACACAGTTCTTTGAAAAATCAAATATTTGGACGGAGAATGAAAAATGAGGCTTTTTCTACATGGTAATATTAAAGCCTTAATTTTCAAATATCAAAAATTTAATTTACAACACCAACACAAATGCAACTTGTGTGCTTTATTTTAAAGGGACCACAATTATCTCTCGCTGAATACAATCGATTGCGTAAATTCATCGAAATTTCTGCAAACTTCATTAATTTCCCCGAAAAGGCGGGGGGAATGGGAGCAAAAAATTTACCCGCCAACAATGCTTTTGACATATTTTATGAACGGAAATTATGCGCTAAACACTCACACATACAGACACGCACACACATACTTAGTTTAAACAACAAGCTGAAAGTGGCGGCGGCGCGCATAGCTGCATTTTAATATGAAATGAAATTATTCGTTTATAATTCGATTTCTGCTATTATTGCTATCAATATTAATTGCAAACTGATAATGAGCGAGTTTACGAGTTGTAAGAGAATAAGCAAATGAGGCGCGAATACAAAATGTCTGCATGTGTATGTGTGTGTGTATAGACGCTGCAGCAAGGACAAACCGCAAACGCTGTGTTCCTACAACAGCATTGACAACTGGCGACACACACACACACAAACAAGCACTTGGCTATGCATTCATGTGTGTGTGTGTCGGTCATAATTATGTATACCATATAGTAAGGATATATACACGATGTGTGAAGTTAAAAGCAATTACTTGTGTTTGATTGAACCTGCTTTTGTAGCGCATTCGGCACTTTGCGCCTGTAATTATAATGCAATTAAATTGCAGTTATTTCACGATTAATACGGGATTGACATTCACTCATTGGATGGCTTAAACAGCTGCAGCTGTAGCTGCATATATTATATGTATGTACATATGTGTTAGTGTATGTTAATGCACGATTTAATAACAATAATTATAATGCTTAATTATCTACAAACACAACATTTAAGCGCTTTTATGTGTGTATGGTATATACTTTAATAAATATTTTCAGCGCTTAAAGTTGAGATTTCGTAGGCGCATAATATTGGAAGGATCAATTTTACAGAAAAATAGGAACTCAATGGGGTGTCTCATGAATCAAAGCAGAAAAACTTAAGAGTCGAATTTCTATTGGCTAAATGTACATATACATATGTATGTATGTACATCTAACTCGTGATGAGAAGTGGTTCACTTCGCACAACGTCAATGGAAATCACACTTCGTCAAACGATGGCTAGAATTAATTGAGGTATGCACTGCGACCTTGGGTCTATTGTGCCCTAACGATGGCTAAGCAAAGATCAGGAACGTTTAGCTGTATATTTGGTTGGGTTGTTGGGGAATCATCTACTATGAGCTGCTTAGTTACAGCCAAACTTTTCAGAGCTGTACAGTCAATAATTAGACCCTATGAAAGAAATAATTGCTCAGGAGCAGCACACCTGTGTTATTCAAGAGTAATTGTGTGCCACGAGGACAACGCGAAGTCCCGAGATCTTGTTTCGAAAGGATCTTATGCATCTAACTTAAATACTCATCTGCGCACCAGGTGAATACTACCTGTTTCTCCCTGCAGCGAATAATTTTAGTGAAAAATTCACCTCAAGAGAAGCTTGTGAAAATGAACTGTCCCAATTGTTTGGCAATAAGGACCAGGGTTTTTATGAAAGTGGCATTATGAGTTCGAGCAAAATGGCATATATGTATTTAACTCTCTATTAGTTCTTAGCCTTTACAAACTATATCTGCTTAGTTGTCAATTTGTATTTCAGTAAAAAAATAAAACTCAAAGCAATTAATCTCAGTAATTTCAAGAGAGATTATATGAGCATTAATCCCTGCTGACATCACAATAATATTTCGTAAAAATAAGCACAACTGTAAACTACGGGCACTTTTCTTTTCTCACTAAAAACGAACTTAATTCAAAACTCGACAGAAGAAGAGCATTCGCGGATAAAGATAGTCTTGGAAGATATGAAATGTGTAACAACCAACCTTCCATCATATGAAGAATATAGAGAATTTCTGATTCTTAAAAAAAATGTTCAAAATTTCTTTCGTGCAAGACATTTTTTTGTTCTTTGAAGCAAATAATTTGAAAAATTTTAGTGTTATGAATTTCAACGCTCGACAAAAGTACTTTTAAATATTTGGGTATCAGAGAAGTATTTCTTTAAAAAAAATAACGAGTCGGTCTAATGTGTGTGCCTCTTCCTCAGCTTCGCAATGAGACACGCCTTAAATTTATTCGACTTTTCTTTATAAACGAAGGTAAATGAAATGCAGAAGTCAGGTAGAAAAATGATTTTCGGAAAGATATTTTAACCTGCGCCGTTCAGACCATTTTTCAAAACTTTTTTTTTGTATGTGCAATTTTTGTATAATAATAAGTTCTGAAAAAAGGTCTGAATACTTTGAAATTCTTAGTTTCATCTTCCTTGCAAGTTGGCCTAAATCTTATTATATTCGGTGCGCTTATCTGTGATATTAATTTCATATTCACATTTCTGCGATAAATATGTCATTTTTTTGACTTTTTATATTTAGTTAAAAAAAAATTTTACTCAAAAGCTAATATATACCACAGATGAAAAATATAGAGAATATAACAAAAAATTGTTTCGTCATGATAACTAATCGGTAATGAGTATTCAAAATCTTACAGTTTGCCAAATGGTTTAAAGAGGTCTAGTGGAGAGCTTCCGCTGGTAAAGATGACTTTGAACGATAAGAAAATTGCATTAAACATCCTTATATCCGCTGTGGGAGATGTGTTCGACTTCAAACTTATCTCTTAATTTTTTTTAAATAGTAATTTTGATTATTTAATAAAAAAAAAAACAATATTATTTGAAATTTGAATTTCGTAGACTTATCTAATAAAATAAAAGCCAAATAAATCTAAAAATGGAGGATAAAAATATAACGAAGTTTTACAAAAATATACATACATATGTATGAAAAATGAATATTAATAGCATATCTAGAAAAAATATCACATACTTATGGCATTCATACGGCATAATAACGTTTTTCGATAAATGTTCGTATGTATGTATGTGTGAGTACACGTGTGTAAGTTGAAAGTGTCACTTGCTGTCATAAGAATATGTAAAGATTCTCGCTTTATCGCATGCTAGTCAAATATGGGTAATTTGTTTTTGTTTTCTGTAATATTTCTGAAGGGCTCTCACATAGAGTTAAAAGTATTAGAACAGGGTGGTGTAAAATGAAACGTAAATGTATTAAAGGGTTATAGACAATTAGAATTTTCAAATTTTTTTCTCAAAAGGATGTTTTCACAATCGGTGACCAACATTAATCGATAACGGCTAAGCCGATTAGTCTCAAATTTTAACACGATTTTTTTAAATATGTGTTTTTTTAGTATTTAATCGAAGATTTTTGCTCACCGATAAATATTTTTTTTACAAAAAAATAGTAAAACAAGAAAAAACGTTAACTTCGGTTGCACCGAAGCTAAATACCCTTCACAGGTGCATTTCTGTTAGTAACTATGTGTTCAGTTTGTATGGCAGCTATACGCTATAGCAATCCGATCTGAACAATTTCTTCGGAGATTACATTGTTGGCTTAAAAAATATTCTATACCAAATTTCGTGAATATATCTCGTCAAATGTGAAAGTTTTCCATACAAGCCCTTGACTCCGATCGCTCAGTTTGTATGGTAGCTATATGCTATAGTTAACCGATTTGAACAATTTTCTCGGAGATTACATTTTTGCCCTAGAAAATAATCTTCACCAAATTTGGTGAAGATACATTGTCAAATGTGAAAGTTTTCCATATAAGAACTTGATTCCGATCGTTCAGTTTATATGGCAGCTATATGTTATAGTGGTCCGATATCGGCCGTTCCGACAAATGAGCAGCTTCTTGAAGAGAAAATGACGTTTGCAAAATTTCAAAAGGATATCTTAAAAACTGAGGGACTAGTTCGTATATATACAGACAGACGGACGGACGGACAGACAGACGGACATGGCTAAATCGACTCAGCTCGACATACTGATCATTTATATATATACTTTATAGGGTCTCCGACCCTTCCTTCTGGGTGTTACAAACATCGTGACAAACTTAATATACCCTGTTCAGGGTATAAAAAATAATTTAAGGTCAAAATCGATTTTTTTTTTGCGAAATTGTCATTTTATAAAAAATTTTATTTTTCTTATTCATTCTATTAATAGCTAGATCTTAAATAATTTTTTTTTTATTTCAAAGGATCCAGTTCAGAGAAACGTCTTTTTTGAGAGGAGTTTCCAGAGATACAGCTGATCCTTTTCAAATAAATATTTTTACAATTTTTTTACAATCTTTTTTTTTTAATTCTTTTTAAGAAATTTTTCTTTTTAAAAAGTGTTAAGTAAGCAAATGTTCTTATACTTTTACGCCACCCTGTTCATGTAGGTATGTAATTTGAGTCGTTATCATACTTGCCACTGTGTGCTATTAAACTGTAATTGGAGACTTTATGTGATTAACTACGATTTGCACAACATCGAGAGAGGAGAGGAAATAAAATTGGCATTTTAAGGTAAAAACTAGTTCGAAAATATTTCTGAATTACAAATAAATACTTCAACACACACAAGCAACACCAAATTGCATTTTAACTGTAGATTGTGGAGGGATACAGACACATTTATTTTTGTTTTGATTTTTTTTTTGTGTATGAAGCTACTAAAGAAGCCTTAGGGACTGTTGGACAACTTAATGGTTGTGTCGTATTTTTTATAGTTCTAATATTTGGCTTGTTTGCTGTGTATATATAAGGGGCATGGACAACAACTGTTAGGGGAAATCGCACAAATTTCACGAAAAGAAAATTTATATTCTTATTTACGTGTATATTGTTCCGCCTGGCGCACTAAAACTGATATTTACCAAGTTCTTTACCTGCTGTGCCCATATTCAGTATACTAATCTCGCCAAAATAGGAACCTGCCTTCAGTGAAGCCATCACCGTCTTCCCATTGTCGGCGACCACCTGCAGACGGCCGCGATTCACTATGTACATCTCCTTGCCAACCTCGCCTGGGGGTGTGTGCGGCAGTTGCAAGAAGGTGGCACAGCGCGGCGGAGTAGTGTTGTCGTATGTTGGTTGTCGGTGTGAGCGGTTGATTAGCACATTTGTAGTTGCCGGCAGATTAGAGAGATGATATGCGTCGACCGATAGGCAGTGTGGTTGTAGGCAATAACGGCATTCAGACGGCATTGCAGAGGGTTAAGCCGGGTTTGAGTGGTTTGTGTTGATTTCAGTGGTTTGCGGTGGTTGAGTGTTGAGTGTTTTGGCGATTGAGTTGAGGCGAGCGGATAGTAGGCAGCGGCCAAGAGCCAAGTGTCCAAGATGAGTGCATGACAATGGCAGAGATATGTGCCGATGCCGGCGAGGTGGAGTCCCGGCGGTGACGTTAAGATATCCAAGCAGGTGATTTATTGTTGACATAAGTATGGCCCAAGGAACAGTTGTCGTTGTCGTTGTAGTCGTAGTTTGTCGTTGTTTTTGTCGTGTGAATGCCAACAGACAATTCATTATCGTCATCGCCGTCGTCATTGAGGTGAACGTAAGGATACCGGTATTGGTGTTGGCATAAGAAATTGGCACGAAACATCAAACGACAAACATACACACACATGCATGTGAGCACAAATATATATGTGTGTATGTATGAGCATGAGTTGTGAGTGTGTGGCGTGCATGGTTTGACAGTTTGTTTGGCATGAGAAGTTCGTGACCAAAATGCAGCAGCGCGCAGTTCATTAGCCAACATGTCAGTGTGATGGTGTGGTTGTTGTGTGTTCAATTGGTCGTGGTGTTGGATGTGTGTTTCCAGTGCGGCACAACGTGCGTTTATAGACGATATCATACGTTTTGGCACACCATTACAGTTATGGACAATTTATGTTGTTGTGTTTGTTGTTGTTGTTGTAGTGGTTTTCATTGATGCGTTGTAAAATTTTCGTACAAATTTGGATTTTCCAGTGTCCGAGCAACGAACAAATCATGTTGTGGTCGTCGTTGTTGTTGTGATTAGTTAAGGACATCATCGTCATCATTGGCAACATCATAACAACAACAGTCCAATTAGTGTGGCGACACAAACAAATTTCGTTTGCAAGCATATTGTTGTTGTAGCGTGCGTTTGGTGCACCAGTGGAGATTAAAAGGTGTTGTTACGGCGTCATTGTTGTTGTTTTTTATGGTTGTTGGAAGAAGAATGGGTGAAAAGAAAATATTTGTTAATAAATTTAAATTTCAATATAAAAAACAGATATTGTAAATACATGTATATATCTACTTTACTATATTTTTATTTAGTACTGAAGATAATTTTTTTTTATTATTTTAAATTCCTTGCAGAAATATATACCGGTTCTTATCTACCTACTTAAAAATGTGTAAGTGAATCATTGAGATAAACATACGAAGTGTTCCAAAACACCGAACTATTCAGTTGAAAGGATTTTGTATAACTTAAATATCTGTATATACATTGTGACAAAAAAGTACCCAGAAATTGTAACTTAAACGTAAAATACTTAATTATGAGATATAGATATAGTATACTTATGCTAACTATTTTTCTAGTCTTCGAAAAACTTTTCAAATGAACTCCTTCAGCAAAAACTGAAATCTCTTTGATCGACTGAAAACTGGTTCTATTCCGATGATTGTTGACTTGTTTGCATGCCAAACTCATGAACCCATATCTCACTGGCACTTATAATGCTCTCCATGATCAGCTTACTGCATTCTTTTTGAAAAAAATTCAGCTTAATCGGAACGAGTAGAGCAAGAACGTGTTTCGTACCAAAAACATCCAACAAAATCATTAAAACGGACTAGCGAGAGTTGTTGAGCTCTCTTGCCTGACGATTTTCAAGCACCATATCGTTCACTTTTTCTTAATCTTTTCATCAGTTGAAGAGGTTCAAGGTCGTTTAGAACGAGGCAGGTCTTCAACGATCTCTCGACCATCTTTGCAAGCTTTGTACCACTCATACTTTTACGTGCTTTTTTGTCACATTAGATGAACATGTCGACCAAGCGCGGATATGGTTTTTAAAATAAGATAGGCTAAGAATTGGAGTATAATAACATTCGGAGCACAAAACCCGATTGCCCGAATGTCTTTTTCCGGTGCAATGCGAAGTGGACTTAGTACAACTTTTAACAATATGCTTCAGCATTATTATTATCTTGTTTACAAGCTTGTTTACAATGGGAGGGATTGGGTGGTACACTATATTTACTCTGGTGAATGGAAAGCATCCCCAGAAACGCGGTACGATGAACTCTGAAGGCGCTAGTGCTTCTGGGGAACAAAGTATCGAAGGATTCTTTTCTTTAAAAAATATATTAATAATAGGACCCGCCGATATAGAAATTTATGCTTTTTTCTCAGTCTTCTTTAGAAAAAGTACAGCTTGAATATTTGACAAAACACCACCTTGAGCAATAGTCCCTCCAGATAGCCACCAGATACTAATTTATTTAAGTATTCATCATTACGGATGGGCAATTTACGTAGAATAAATCTTGTAATGAGTCCATCATCCACGCACGCCACAATTGAAGCTGTGCCCTACACTTTATGGAAGCTTTTGCAGAAGGATATTGGTTTTCGGGCTTACAAAATGCAACTAGTGCAATAATTGAAGCCAAACGAGGTTATATAAAAGTTTCAAAACCCCACACCCAGAATAGAAATCCAAAACCAGTCTAATTTTATTATTTAACAAACGGCACGCAAACACGTTTAAATCGTCAGTTGGGACACAAAGTATAGGCAACAAGCACTCGTGTGAGCGCTAACTATCAATTAAGAAATTAAAGCTTTGCGACTAAAGCTCCAAATACACTTAATTAACGGCACATATGTGAATACCGAACTAGTAAACTGAATCTGAATTTGTACAGATATCTGTGTGTGTTTGAATTCACTTACCCTTCCGGCAAATGTAGTCGCCGGGTGAGAAGAGTACCGGCCGCAGACGTAGCACCAATTCGCATAGGAAACCCGCTTCGGTATTTTGAAAAATTTCAACTCGCTTAAGTGTATCTAAATGGACGTTAATTGCTATTTCAGCCTGTAAGTATGCAATATACAGTGGAAAGTTAGTTAGCCAGAGGGAGAGGGAGCAACAGAAAAATATTTGCAATTTAACAGAAAACAAAAAAGGGGGAAAAACACAAATGAGATGCGAAATGTGTAGTGAAATTTCGGAAATACAATTACCAACACACATAAATCAACTGAAATGCAGCAGCAATGTGTTTGCCAATGCGTGTGAATGTTTAAGCGCCGGCATAAGCAGGCTGCCTACATTAGCCAGTCTATGCGTGTGTGTGTGTGTGTGTGTGTAAAGCGTCTATTTGAGTCACCGGCAGGCAGATAGGGCATCAAACAAAAATTCGAAAATTGCCAATTGCAAAATTTCCGATGCCCAATAACCGACAGCCGTGTCCGAGCCAATGCTTCACTAAAATGCAAAAAATGAGTACGTGTTCGTGTGTATGTGTGTGGATGCGTGTGCATAAGTGCGTTGAATGCTTTTGCCAACTAGTTGGTCATACACATTGGTGAAAATATTTCCGCCAGCAATGTAATGACATCAGCCATTCACTGGTGGATGGAGCGCTGAAGTGGCTGCGATGCAATTTCGTTGCTGTTTATGTGCCATTCGAGCAGTTGTCTACATATAGGCGCTTATGCTCGGCTCAAATGCACGCATATGCATACATATATGTATATGAATGTGTAAGCATGTGAGTGTAGAGGTGTGTGTGTGTGTGTATTTACCTTTAATTTATCAGGAAGACAGGATACAGCTCGCTCCTCGTCGGAACATTTTTGGGTCAGCCACAGGTAATCGAACCATTTAATGACTTTCACCTGCAGATGATTGGGCACACGGCGCATGCGCATGTACGTTTTCACGCCGTCCAGTTTGGCTGCATTCACAGTTGTTTGCAATAGCAGTAAATGTTGTTGTTGCAGTAGCAGCGGCAACGGGCACAATAATCGCATGAGCATTGTTGTAATATATTGATTTGGAATTGTTTTTTTGTTGTTGTTGTTGTCATTGTATACGGACAAATTGTAAATCATTGAGCAGCGTACGAGTTAAATTTAGGCGCATAGTTCATCAGCACAGTCAGCCCGGCAGCAATCGGCAATACAATGCGCGCGTGTGTGTGTTTGCATGTAGAGTATAAAGGAAGAGAGAACATTCAATTAGTAAATGGTATTAGGTGAGAACTTTACTCGTAATATGTGGTACTGTTATTATTTAACTTGGCGTAAAATTGTAAATACTTAATATTTTGTATTATGTAATTAAAAGTATTATTTTTTTGTGTTAAAAAAATTATATTGTTGACCAAACCTGCTGATATTCTTAAAATTTCGTAAAACTACTTAAAATCTATTTGTAAGGTCGAAAATTTTAGTTCGTTTTAAGCACACTAACATCCATACTGTCGTCCAATAAATTTATTGCCTATAAGTTTTCATGATTAGAAAGTCTATTTAGGTATTTCCGACGAAATCAGCAGTCGTCTTTAGCAAAAGTTACATTTAAGTATTTGTGGTTTTCGAAGTAGCTTGTATACCAAGGAGCACTAACAATGCTTCTTAAAGTCTTAAGATAACGGGTGATTTTTTTGAGGTTAGGATTTTCATGCATTAGTATTTGACAGATCACGTGGGATTTCAGACATGGTGTCAAAGAGAAAGATGCTCAGTATGCTTTGACATTTCATCATGAATAGACTTACTAACGAGCAACGCTTGCAAATCATTGAATTTTATTACCAAAATCAGTGTTCGGTTCGAAATGTGTTTATCGACAAATTTTGTTCAGCGATTAGGCTCATTTCTGGTTGAATGGCTACGTAAATAAGCAAAATTGCCGCATTTGGGGTGAAGAGCAACCAGAAGCCGTTCAAGAACTGCCCATGCATCCCGAAAAATGCACTGTTTGGTGTGGTTTGTACGCTGGTGGAATCATTGGACCGTATTTTTTCAAAGATGCTGTTGGACGCAACGTTACGGTGAATGGCGATCGCTATCGTTCGATGCTAACAAACTTTTTGTTGCCAAAAATGGAAGAACTGAACTTGGTTGACATGTGGTTTCAACAAGATGGCGCTACATGCCACACAGCTCGCGATTCTATGGCCATTTTGAGGGAAAACTTCGGACAACAATTCATCTCAAGAAATGGACCCGTAAGTTGGCCACCAAGATCATGCGATTTAACGCCTTTAGACTATTTTTTGTGGGGCTACGTCAAGTCTAAAGTCTACAGAAATAAGCCAGCAACTATTCCAGCTTTGGAAGACAACATTTCCGAAGAAATTCGGGCTATTCCGGCCGAAATGCTCGAAAAAGTTGCCCAAAATTGGACTTTCCGAATGGACCACCTAAGACGCAGCCGCGGTCAACATTTAAATGAAATTATCTTTAAAAAGTAAATGTCATGAACCAATCTAACGTTTCAAATAAAAAACCGATGAGATTTTGCAAATTTTATGCGTTTTTTTTTTTAAAAAAGTTATCAAGCTCTTAAAAAATCACCCTTTAGATATCTTTGGAGCATTTCAATGTTAGATGTACTTGTCGTCCTCCCTAACTGCATTACACGTACATACGTCCACACTGGTTTAAGAATTGACTTTAGAATCGAACTTTATTTTCAAGAAGAAGTTGTGATCGTGAGCCTAAAAGCCAATACATTTTCCTTGTTTAAACTTTGAGCTCCTCAATTTTCTTTAACGTGTACCTTCCAAGTAAGTCTTCTGCCCATATAAAGACCTAGGTATATGACTATTTCACGTTCAGGTATTGTAGAGCCAATGAATTATACGGAGGTACATTTTGCGCTGTAAACGTTATTTGACCGGACTTCTGTGTATTTATTTCTATCTACCATTTCTTTAGCAATTTTTCGACAATATTAATTTGTTGTTGTAAATGCTGTGAGGTGTCATTATGATTGTGGCAGTAAATGCCGTATCATCACCATAAGTTGCTACTTCTAAATCATTTATGAGCCGCAGTTCAGTTGTAGATATTGTATAAAACACGAGATACAAGACGCTCCCTTGCGGAACTCCAGCATCAGTCCAATACAACTCAGAAAATGCACCTTTTTCTTGGACATAAAATTTACGGTCACTTAAAGACGACTTCATAAGTAGAAAGTAAGGCGCTGGGAGCCATTTATATTTCTATTTTATAAAATAACCCCGGATGCTATACTTTATCGAATGATATGATGTTTGAGAGAACATATTATTTGTTCATTTTTTTAAGGAAAAAGTTTATCTGAGGATTTCTAAAAAACGAGAAATAATTCTAACTTTGTCTTCCTGAAAACTATGATGCCCTTCACAGAAGCATTCCTATTTCATAAATATATTTCATAGATCATATACAACGATTTTTATTTATGCTATAGTGAGCCGATCGAAGTATTAATACTATTTTAAGTAATAATCTGTGCAAAACTTCGTGAAGATACAGCGACAAATGAAACAATTTTCTATACCAGCACTTGGCTGCGATGCCCAGTTTGTAAGACAGCTATAGGCTAAAGTAGCCTGGTATTGGTGGTTCTGACATATGAGCCGTTTCTTTGAGAGGAAAGAATGTATCTAAAATTACAAATCTATATCTCAATAGCTGAGGGAGTAATTCGCATAGTGCCGCCGAGGGTTTCTTTTGGATCTCATAAAATTCATTACAAGCCTAATGAGGAAAGTTTTTTGAGCACCTTTCACTTGAGAGTAGTCAGAGACGATTATTTTACGTATAATCTCAATCAGCTCAAGACTTCCGACCTTAGATCAAGTAATTTCTGGGGAGACAAAAAACGTAGGTTTGAAGGCAAGCTAAAGTGAGAAGGCGAATCATCTCTTCCCAGAGTTGGGCGATGTGTTTGGGATCCGCCACGTAAAAGCACACCCCAAGTGAAATATATTCTGTTCAGAAAATAAAGGTAACTAGCCTCATAATTTACATTTCCATATCACAAAGCTTTGATCTGTGATATCAGTCACTTCAATTTCTATGATCCATATCCCTTATTCTATGGATCTTGGAATTTGCCTCTTGCGAGTGGATAAGCTTCCTGTGAACATTATTAAAGAAGAAGTGAAAAGATTACGCTTTGGAAGCTGATTTTAATAATTACATAACTAAAACCGACTATGTTCCCATCAATTTTCTTTTCGCTCCTGAACTACAGCTATATATTTTGAACTAGTTCTTTTTAAATTGAAAACACCAAACAGATTTCGTTAAAATAATGTTAAATCTACTTGTAGATACTAATCAAAGGAGTAAGTAAACTAAAATTTTTTGACAAAATGGTGGCCTCGGCCTTTGACCAAAATTTCGGCCTTAATCGTTTATAAAAAGAAATATATTTATCGATGAGAAAAAGTCTTCGTTTACAAATTTCCACCACCTTTAAGAAACCATTGTTCTACCAAAAAGTGCAGAAAAAAGTCCACACATATTTGCTACTATCGAACAATACTTTCGAAAAATCCACGACTGTAGACACATATCGATGAATTTATATGTGTGCGTATTAATTGGTGTAAATATTGAGGCGAACTGGTGACACGGCATCATTAACCTTTCAGTGTGGCTGAATAAATTTAAAGCACAGGCAGTGTGCGCCAACTTCAACATACTTAAATCAGTATATGTAAGATGTTATATAAGGACCAAAAGTCGTCGTATGCACTTAAACTTGCTCTTCGCTTCTGCCGACACAACAACCAACACATTTACACTCAACCGTTAAACGCGTGTATTGACTCGCATCTGCAGCCGCGTCATTTCCCTCCCATCAGGCTCATCACCGGAAATGTTGTCACAATTAAAAATTGACGTTATTTGACTGTCTATCTGCCGCACGCCAAGGCACGTTGCACGCGAAACTTTTTAATGCAATTTATGCACGTAAGGCCCACTGCATACGTCGCTGGCCGCTTGCGGTTACACCTTGTCAGGTGTAAATATGTCGCGAGATAAAAACCAAATAAATTTCTCCATTTCAACGTTGAAAATGCGAAAGTTGCCTTTTTAAATGCAGAGATCGCAGCGTCGCTTAATGCACTGGTGCTGCGCTGCTACGGCGCTGGTACTGCGCAGTTGTCTGTGGTGGTGTGTGCGGCGCTTGCGTTGTTGTGTAAGTGTGAGTGCATTGTGCTTGTAGTCGCGTAACACATTTAAGCAGTTGCTGTGCGTTGCATAATTTTCTGCAACATGAGGCTGCATTTAACGGAATCTGATTTAAGGAAGGCAATTACTGGACTCTGATTTAAAATGACGAAAAATTTTAAATTACGAAAAAGTGCGTTGGTGTGTGTGTTGGTGTTTGTAAAGGTTATATTGACGGATAATTCTCCAAAGCGACTTAACTTTGACTTAATACAGACTTTCATACCACCTATATGTATTCATGATCACCATAATTAATAGAGAATTTATCGAGGGTATTTTTAAATCTTGCTCCCATAAAGGGTGCATATTTGGAGGTATAAAACTTTTAGTTTAAACAAAATAAGAAAATTGTAATTAAAAATTCAGTCAAAATATAAAATATCAAATTAAGTATTGAACGGAGTTTCGAGTATGTGGTGGCTACTAATATGGTGGTATATTATATACATATGTATGTATGTATATCGTCCTGAGTGTGATTTATAGCTTGCAACACAGCTCAAAAATATTTTGAGCATTATGCTCTTTGACACCAACTCAGATTTTTTTAACCATTTTGTTTATATATCTTACTTATAATTTTTTTCTTGCATTTTCGAACAGGTGGCAACCATGTTGCAAAATTTATCATAATTAAATTTGTTTTCCATCAGATCAGTAGGATGCTAATATTTATCTGTTGAATTAATTCAAATTAAGATTAAATTTCAAACAGGTGGCAACTCCATTTTCTGTTTTCGTTGCAAATAGTTTAATTTGGTGAGATTTGGAATCATTTAACACTAATTTGTTGGTCTAATACAATTTATTAACTTTAAAATTTTAAACAGGTGGCAACACCATAAATATTTTAATATTTAGAGCTGTATTTTATATTATTTGCAACCTACAACCACATGAGTTGGTGCTAAAACTATAATGTTTCCAAATCATTTTACTGCAATCAAATTCTCCGACAGGTGGCAGCTCCTTGATTTTTCGTAAAGAATACAAGTATTACAACAAACAGGTAACAAGCATATTGCAAAATTTATCAGATTTTTTTTATCAGATTACTAAGATGTAAATATTTTTCTACTGAATTAATT